>NC_047040.1:60691342-61291342 GCF_011762595.2 Tursiops truncatus | reverse complement strand
GGCTCCCCCCCCCCGACTTTACCCTTATGTATCTCTTCATCTGGCTGTTCTACTGTATCCTTTATCATCTCCTTTAATAAGCTGGTAAATGTGTTTCCCTGAGTTCTATGAGCACCTCTAGCAAATTAATCGAACCTGAGGAGAGAGTTGTGAGAACCTCTGTTTTGTAGCCAAATTGGACAGAAGTTGTGAATGATCTGGGGACCTACTACTTGCAATTGACATCTGAAGTGGGGTGGGAGCAGGCTTGGGGGACTGTGCCCTTAACCTGTGGGATCTGATGCTAGTGTCAGAATTTAGTTAAGTTGTAGGATACCCAGCTGGTGTCACAGAGAATTGCCTGGTGTGGAGAAAAACTTCCACATATTTGGTGACCAGAAGTAAGGTATTCTGGGTGAGAGTAAAGAAGGACACAAGAGTAGAGGAGAGACATATTTTTTTGAGGCAGGAACCCTCTTTGTCTCCCTTTGCCTGGCAAAGTAATAAAGCTATCCTTTTCTACTTAAAAAAAAAAAAAAGAGTAGGGGAGAACTGGATTTTTCCCAGTTCCTAAGAGGGGAAAATTGGGTGGGTTTTTCCTTTTCAGCCCCTCACTCTGACTTGGCCTCTAGGTGACACTTTTGGGCAAGTCAGTTAATTTCCCAGGGCCTCGGTCCACTTATTTGTAAAATAAGAAAAAGTATTCTTTAAGAAAGCTTTCAGCTTTAAAATACTATAATTTTGTGGGTTTTCTTATTAGAAATAGAAAAATGAAAACATCTATATTTTTCACTACGCATGAGCAGTTATTTTTTATTACTCAAATAGCACACATATTTTGCCAGAAAGTAGAAATACATATTAGCAGAAAGATTAAACTGTAAATCTTCCATACTCTCACCACCCTTAATATTTTGTATATATCCTTCCAGACTTTTACCTAACCAAAACATGCTAGAAATCTTTCTGCAAAAATATGATCCCATCCAACCAACTGTTCTGTGGTCTGCTTTTTCACTGAGTACAATATATAAAACATCTTTCCATGTCAAAAAAAAATATATGTATTTATATGCTAAGGATTACATAGTATTCTAAGAATGTAGCAAAATTTATTTAACCAAATTCCCATTTTTGCTATTATAAATATTGTTGTATTGAACATCCATGGATATAAACTTCATCTCATTTCTTTTTCCTTAGGAAAATTCCTAGAAGTGAAATTCCTGAATTTAACAGTAAACTTCTTTTAGGGATATTATACATAAAATTGTCCTTCAGTAAGTTGTATAAATTTACATTCCTCAAACATGATTTTGCATTTTCCCCATCCTCTCCCTCAATCATTTTACTTTTTGTCTTTTGTAGGTATATCCTATTACTTTTAATTTTGCATTCTTTGATAACCAGTGGAATCTGTTCCCTCTGTTTATTTTTCTTGGAGATTTGTGTATTTTCCCCTAGAAAACTGTCTGTGTCCTATGTCCATTTTTCCATTGGGACTGTCTCTGGACGCTCTTGTATAGGCATAGCTGCTGCCACCTTAAAAGTGACAGATGGATGAGACGTGACAGGTGAAGGGGTGAAGAGGGAGGGAGTCACCATGGAAGGTTTCTAGGGTACCTGGGGCTAACGGATAGGCCCATGTGCCCCCCACAGCCCCACCCTGTACCCCTAGCACCTGGGTGACCCACAGCAGAACACAGAGGAGGAGATGCAGAGCTTAGGCTCCTGACGATGTGGGGGGAACTGAAGCAGCTCTCCAGGTGACTAATGGAACCTTGGCTGTCGTAGCAGGATCAGGGCACAGAAGGATCCAGAGCAGTCCAGGAGGCATCATTGAGAAAAAGTCACCAGAAGACAATGAGTGATGCCTTGGGCTTGCGGCATCTCCAAAATATCTAGCTGCATCGCTGATATCCACCACACATTTCTGCTTTGGTTATTTGATAAATATTTATTGAGCATTTACTATGAGCCAGGGACTGCACTTGCCAAAATAAATAAATACACAACAGAAATATTGTTACGTATATAACTATTTGGTTTTTGTTTCTTCAAAGAGATTTGATTTTCAGCATTCAGGAGACTAGGGCTATTTCATTTGAAATAGTTAGAAAACATAATCAGAACACTAAAGGGAATAGGATCTGAATGGATGGAAATGGACTCCACTGATTGATACATTGTTTTTATAGAACCATGTGATTAGACAGGACCTGGAGATGGCATGCCTTAAATGGTTTCCCTGGAGCAGGAAGAAGTGATATTACCTTATTCCCAGCCAACTCACCAGAGGCGAATATGCTTTCACAAAAGGCAAACTTATCAAGAGTTTGTGCTGGGTAGTGATGGAAATAGTACTAACAGTGGTAATGGAACATCTATCCGTTTTTACAGTGATGTGTGTTACAACTTTTTAATGTGAAAATCTCCAGACTGCTGACATGAGAGAAATGGAAACTTCCGGATGTTCCCTGTGGCAGCTGTCTAGTAATTCACTACGACTGACTCAGATTTCAAAATCAGTAGAGTTCAGCCCCTCTTCCTTGCCTGCCCCCAAATATCCGGCACAATCCAAAATCAATAATTCAGTTATGTGGATTATCTCAAAGGTATGAAGTAGTATAATAAGTAAGTCCCTCATTTTGTGTGTCTCTGTATTTGTAAGGCAAGTTTCACATTTCACCCCGGGCATATCACTTGCCTGACCAGATTTTCCTTTCTGTGTGTTTTGTTCCATAGGACCAGCGGCTAAATACCACAGCTTGCAGGAGGTGGGAGGAGGTGGGTGGAGGTGGGAAGCAGATTTTGCAGTATCTGTAGCAATCTTCCAAATAAATAATAGCTATTCAGGAACATAGACCTTTGTTTCATCCGTTCAGGAGAATTCATTCTCAGTAGAGAAAACTCATTTGCTGGGGGCAGTGATTCACGCTGCTAACTTCACAGAGAATATTGCAGGAGCCAAATTCTTTCTCAGTTATGGAGGTCAGAGGTGAGGCAACCGTGCTTACAGGGCAAAGCTCTTTTATGGATTCCCTTAAAAGAAGCTTTCTGCTTTCTTCTTTACAGCTGATTAACACCCAATGGCCATTGCTTTAAAAAAGAAAAATTCAATTCCTCAGTTTAATTAACTTTCCTAATGCAGTATTCACCACAGCCTGCCAGAATTCAGATGATAACTTGAGAGACTTCATAATACTTGATTTCAGTTCAAGGTATATGGTTGCTGTAGTTCGCTAAATTCCAAATGCTGTTTCAAGGCTGTGTGGTCAAGATCAGGCCTGGACTTGACTTGTGGCTGGCCCATGTGAGGACTCCTGAGTAGTGCATCCATTGTAGGTGATTTTTGGAGAGCCTGAAACTTTTTGTCTTGGTTTGACATTTTACCTTGACTTCACGGTCAAAGCTTTTTTTTAAAAAAAATATTTATTTATTTGTTTGTTTGTCTGGTGGGTCTTAGTTGCAGCACGTGGGATCTTCATTGCCATGTGCGGGATCTTTAGTTGCAGCATGTGGGGTCTTAGTTGCGGCATGTGGGATCTAGTTCCCTGACCAGAGATTGAACCCAGGCCCCCTGCATTGGGAGCTTGGAGCCTTAACCACTGGAAACCAGGGAAGTCCCCAAAGCTTTAAGATCAGTCTTCCAACCCTCTCCAACGCATTCACTGCCAGCGTGGGTTTTGTTATTGTTCATTTTAAAACACTGTGGGGTACTTTTTTCTACGGCGTTCTTTGAACTATCAATAAACAAATGTTTATTGAGAATCCAGGGAGCATGGCTTACTTTGTACATTTACTGAGTCGCTGTGTATTTAGACAATCATATGCATTTTTATTCTTTTAGTATAGCTCTTCAGTATTATATGGTAGAGGCAATAAGGTATAATGGTTAGGCTGCATGAATGCGAAGTCGAATTGCCTGCGTTCAAATGTAGCTCTGACATTTCAAAGGTGTGTGATCCTGGGCAAGTTAATTGACAGCTCTGTGCCTCAGTTTCCTCATATGTAAAATAGGGATAATAACAGGATCTACCTTGGGGTTGTGAAGTAGTAAATTAGTTGATAAATGTAAAGCAGTTAGAACAGTGCTCTGGCTATAGTATGTCTTCGTAATGCTCACTTGTAGTGAGCATTTATTAAAGAATAGCACTACTGAAAGATCATTATTTCATTGAGAAGGGAAATTGTAAATTGTCTACAACTAATTGTCCTGTCAACTATCATTCGTCTATTACCTGTTTTGTGCAAGGCATGAAGCCGGAGGTGAATCCTACATAAATTCTACCCTCAAGTTGGCTGGGAATCTTGCATGTACATCACAATTGTGTAATGAGTTTCTGTGTGAAGAAGTCGCTCCCTCGCACCAGCTGGGCTATGACTGAGTCAGGATCCTGTACATCACACGATAATATGAAGTGTCACGGGGCTCTGATATCTAACTCATTATTTCCTTTAAGGCTTTCTAAATTACCTTACCTTTGTTGGTGATCTCTGCTCTTGGGGAAAAAAAGCCTGGGGCACAAGAAAAGAAACAATTCCTAGTGACCTTTAAAAAGGTGTTATTGTATGTCACTAATTCTAAGGCACACATTTTTTTCACCTTTTTCTCCTCTGAAATTGGATGCAGCTAGAAAGCTTTGCCTTTGCCTTCTCATGAGCAACCGTGATCAAAGGAGCTCGGCTGTCACTTCAGTTCAGTTAGTTACGTTGTCAGTACCATAAGACTTGAAATTGATCATTGTTAAAATGTCTTCAAAAAGATTACACTATGATTTAGATCAAAAGTTACTCTACAGGGACTTCCCTGGTGGTCTAGTGGTTAAGAATCTGCCTTCCAATGCAGCAGATGCGGGTTCGATCCCTGATCAGGGAACTAAGATGCCACGGGGCTACTAAGCCCACGCTCGGCAACTACTGAGCCTGCGCTCTAGAACCCACACGCCATAACTAGAGAGCCCGCGTGCCGCAACAAAGATGTGACGGAGCCAAGTAAATAAATATATATATTTTTAAAGTTACTATACAAACAGGAAGGCACAGAAACAGAGTACTGCAGTATATGATAAAAAAAAAATTGTACCTAGTGAGAATAAAAGAGAGCTTTCACTGAATACAAAACAAAATTCTAAGTGCTAAGAAAGAATGGGCCATAGTTTAGTTAGCAGCATTCTCTGTTTCTTCATGATATATTATATAACGGTTCATTGTACAATTAAAAGCTTCTTACATTTGATGAAATGTAGTACATTTCAAAGCCCTGGAAATAATTAGAAGCTCCTAAAATAGTTACCTTGAAATTTTCCCCAACATTCCAAATTTTCAATTTGGGACAGAACCGAAATTCCACCTATATTACTATTTAATTAATTTTTAAACTCATCTCATTTTTTAAACCTGAATACATTAGTTTGAAAAAAAATATTATTCTTATAAATATGAAATGAAGGTTTTGATGTGCTAGTCAAATGGTTTAAATATGAATTACAATAAATCCATAAACATTAAAATGAAAAAGACACATTTGACTTTTTACCACCTAAAATCATCTTAAAATAGAATGCAGGATCCCTTGGGGGAAACCCCACATTTAGATGAGATTCCACCTGCTCAGATTCGTCACTTCCTCCCAGCCACTGAGCCATTGCCAGACTTCATTTGCATTTGTTTCCAAGAACTCCACACTGAAAAATCATGCCCAGTCTGAACTCACAGAGAGCGGCTGCCAATTTACTGTTTGACTCCTCAGTACCCATAATTCCCATGTTTATTTTTGTTACCAAGGGACGGAAAGTCGATGCCCTACTTTGGGCCGTCAACTGTAATGACCGACTCTCTAAGGTTGCCTGAGACTTTGCCATGAATTGTTACCAACGTTTTGACACATTAATTTTGCTACTTTGGGGGGAGGAGTCTGATTTTAGCCTAGGGATATCATTTTCAAGGTTGGTACTTGTTCTTCAATTTACTTCCAATTTGTAAACCCAGTCATACATCTTCTTTGACTCAATAGAGCATCTCTTTCACATATGGGCAGAATTCTTGTATCTACAAGATGAGGAAATTCTATTTATCAGCAAGTGACACTTTCCCCACTTTGCACTTCCTACTAATTATGGCTGTTAAGTTTTCAGCATCCTATCACAAAGAGCAGCTCATTAACTTTAATTATTTTTGAAATCCGTTGGCTCCAGTACAGTGAAGCTAGCAGGTGCCAGAGGGTTAGAGTTGCACAAATTAATTAACAAAGAATGAAAGATCTTATTAGCTGATGTTTTTTGCTATCTTCCTTTTTCTCATTTAACCAGTTTAGAGTGGATCTAAGACCCTTCAATCTGGAGGTAGATAAAAGTTAAGAACGGAATGTTCAAGACCCAAGAAACCCAAGTCTCAGGCCTCGGCCAGGAACAGAGTAGAGTACTTGGCTTGTCTTCTCACCATTTTCCAACTAGTGTATCACTATCTAGTCTGGATTTAGAAAATACACAGATCAGTTGGGTTCAAATCACCTCTAGCTGGTGTCAATGTTTAGTTGATTCCAGATAGAAGTTAACCCTTGAAAGCATGACTGGAATCCCTCTGCATGGCAGCCTGTTAAAACTAGATTTCAATGGCCCATGGAAGTCCTCTTCTCTGTGAAAATGTGGTACTTTGCTGTTACTCTTTAAACAGCAAACTAGTTAGAATCGATTGTGGTAGATTCCACTATTAAGTTCATGTCTGTTCTAATTTCTCTTTTTAAAAGTAATTTCCTGATGTGGCAAAGTAGTACTCTCCAACACTGCTAAAGGCAGTGTAAATTGGTACAATCTTTCTTTTTGTACAATCTTTCTTGAAAGCAAGATAGCCAAAGGCATAAGATGCCATCAAATGCACATGCAACTTGACTAAGATTCCGACAAGTACTTTGTCCAAGGAAATAATAAGAAATGTAAGCAAAGACTTATCAACAAGGAAGTTCATCGCAGCGTTAACTATAGAGTGAAATATTAGAAAAACCTAAACATCCCAGCCACCTGAATACTATACAGCCTGCAGAAGTGATGTCATAGAATATATGGCATAGGAAAATGTTTACCTTACGTTGTGAAGTGAAAGAACTATGTCACAGAACTATATAGTGTTATTCTAATTTTTAAGATTTGTATACATTTGTAGCACTTATGAGGGGTAGAATTACCATATATTTAAATTTTCATCTCCATATGTTTCTGTATTTTTCAAACTTTCTACATTGAACAACTACCACTCTTGTAATCAGAAAAGAAACATTAAAGGCTTTAAAAAAGAAAGCAAACACCTCCTCGGGGCAGAGCACAATTGTTGTAATTCAAAGTTTATCAAAGTCAAGTCCTTATTCTTCCTGAAAGTTCAGGAGGGAGGAAACTATGATTGGCCATGTTCTTGGCACTGTGCTAGGACATTTTGCATATTATCCCACTTAATCATCACAATAGTCTTAAAAGGTAGACACTGTTATCTTTATCCTTATGGGTGAGGATGCAAAGTCTGAGAGAACTTAAGTAGCTTAACTTACCTCAGTTGGCTCTCAGTTGGTTGAGAGCCAATAGCACAAGGGCACCATACTGTTTACATTTTAAAAACTTTGTGTAGATAGTGTCATCCTATACATTTCCTTGCTTTTTTGTTTAACTTTATACTTTTGAGATCTAACTGACAGTCAGAATTCAGAGTCAGGTCTCATTCATATTCATTCATTGATGTATTCATATATGTGTGTGTGTGTGTGTATATATATATATATATATATATATATACACACACACACACATATATATAAATACACGTATATAATTATGAGGATGGCTAAAATAGTTCTGGCATATGAAAAAATAGATAATCGTATAAGAAACATAGAGAATAATTTAAAATATCCATATATTCACTTCCCAGCTTAAGAAGTTAAATATTTTAGATACAGAAGATGATGCCTATGTACTTATCCCTAATTCCATTCTGTTCTTTTCTATCCAGAGGGAACCGTTATCCTGAACATGGACTTTATCATTCCCATGCAAGTTATTGTTCCTTTGCTACATATGTGTATATCCATAAACTATACTGAATCAGTCACTGTCCAGTCAGGAAAACAGAAACTATGTAGTAGACACAAGGGAGGTTTAATACTGAGATTTGGTTATAGAAGTATAGAAAGGGCTGGAGATGTAAACGGAATGAGGAGGCTATGATCAGTTTCATCCACTTGCCCCTCCAGGTCAATTCTGCACCTTTCTTTGAACTCAGAAAGCTGAGCTGTACAGACTGCCCCACTGGACTCTTTACCGGATTTCCAGTCAGTTTTGGACAGTGGAAAGTGCTGGCCAGAAGTAGAGGTAAAGAGGAAAATGAGATCAGAGTATCTACTTACCTGCCTTCTTCCCTGTTGGGGTGCTACAGGTTGGCACTGCCACTGCTAAAATAGCCACCGATACTACTGAAATGCTCATTTTCAGTCACCCCCTGCTATTGCTGCTGCCACGTGTGCTGGAAGCACTGGCAGGAATGGAAAGGAAAATGGCATCTCCCTTTCTTTGGTTTTGCCTGGCACTGGCAAAACCTAACTAGAAGCCAGGTGACAAGGGAACCTGCAACATGGAGTTCACAGGTTTCCAGCCCTTTGCAATACAGAAGGGTGCACAGAAAGGGCTGGAGTGGGGTTGAGAGCCAACAGCGCAAGTGCACAATATTGTTTACATTTTAAAAACTTTATGTAGAGAGTGTTATGCTATTCATATACTTGCTTTTTTTTTTTTTTTTGGTACGCAGGCCTCTCACTGTTGTGGCCTCTCCCGTTGCGGAGCACAGGCTCCGGACGCGGAGGCTCAGCGGCCATGGCTCACGGGCCCAGCCGCTCCGCGGTATGTGGGATCTTCCCAGACCGGGACACGAACCCGTGACCCCTGCATCGGCAGGCGGACTCTCAACCACTGCGCCAGCAGGGAAGCCCCTATATACTTGCTTTTTTGTTTAACCTTATACTTTTGAGATCTATCCATGTTGATATATGTGGCTCTAGTTTATTCATTTCAACTGCAATATTGCATTCAATAATCGTATTTCTGCAAGGGAACAAGTGAAGATAGAAACACGGCATTGTCCAAAACTCCTAATTTATCTCCCCCACTGCAATTTATTTCCCCTTTGGTAACCATAAATTTCTTTTCTATGTCTGTGGGTCTATTTCTGTTTTGTAAATAAGTTCATTTGTATCATTTTTTAGATTCCACATAGAAGTGATAACATATGATGTTTGTTTGATTTACTTCACGTAGTATGATAATCTCTAGGTCCATCCATGTTGCTGCAAATGGCATTATTTTATTCTTTTTTTATGGCTGAGTAGTATTCCATTGCATGTATATATACCACATCTTTCTTTTTAAGTTCTTTTTTTTTTTTACATATTTATTGGAGTATAATTGCTTTACAATGGTGTGCTAGTTTCTGCTTCATAACAAAGTGAATCAGTCACACACACACACATATGTTCCCATATCCCTTCCCCCTCGCGTCTCCCTCCCTCCCACCCTCCCTATCCCACCCCTCTAGGTGGTCACAAAGCACCAAGCCGATCTCCCTATGCTATGTGGCTGCTTCCCACTAGCTATCTATTTTACGTTTGGTAGTGTATATATGTCCATGCTACTCTCTCACTGTGTCACAGCTTACCCTTCCCCCTCTCCATAGCCTCAAGTCCATTCTCTAGTAGGTCTGTGTCTTCATTCCCGTCTTACCCCTAGGTTCTTCATGACTTTTTTTTTTCTTAGATTCCATATATATGTGTTAGCATACGGTATTTGTCTTTCTCTTTCTGACTTACTTCACTCTGTATGACAGAGTCTAGGTCCATCCACCTCACTACAAATAACTCAATTTCGTTTCTTTTTATGGCTGAGTAATATTCCATTGTATATATGTGCCACATCTTCTTTATCCATTCGTCTGTTGATGGCCATTTAGGTTGCTTCCATGTTTTGGCTGTTGTAAATAGTGCTGCTATGAACATTGGGGTGCATAGATCTTTTCAAATTAGAGTTTTCTCCAGATATATGCCCAGGAGTGTGATTGCTGGATCATATGGCAACTCTATTTTTAGTTTTTTAAGGAACACCCATACTGTTCTCCATAGTGGCTGCACCAACTTACATTCCCACAAACAGTGTAGGAAGGTCCACTTTTCTCCATACCCTCTCTAGCATTTATTATTTGTAGACTTTTTAATGATGGCCATTCTGACCGGTGTGAGGTGATACCTCATTGTAGTTTTGATTTGCATTTCTCTAATAATTAGCGATATTGAGCATCTTTTCATGAGCCTATTGGCCATCTGTATGTCTTCTTTGGAGAAATGTCTACTTAGGTCTTCTGCCTATTTTTTTGACTGGGTTGTTTGTTTTTTTGTTATTGAGTTGTATGAGCTGTTTGTATATTTTGGAAATTAAGCCCTTGTTGGTCACATCGTTTGCAAATATTTTCTCCCAGTCCATAGGTTGTCTTTTCATTTTGTTTATGGTTTCCTTTGCTGTGCAAAAGCTTTTAAGTTTAATTAGGTTTCATATGTTTATTTTTGTTTTTATTTCCATTATTCTAGGAGACAGATCCAAAAAACATGTTGCTGTGATTTATGTCAAAGAGTGTTCTGCCTATGTTTTCCTCTAGGAGTTTTATAGAAAATAAAAATTAGACATTGTCACAAACATCTAATTGGGAACTATGATATTGCTATTAAAATAGAAGTATGTTCATCACATATTAAATGAAAGGAAGAGGGAAAGCAAACTGCAAAATCTGGTGTATAATGTAACCCTTTTGTGTGTGAGAGAGAAGAAAAGAACAATGCATGTGTATGTACATAGGTTTGTATCAGTTTGTATTTGTCTAGAGAAAGAAATGGTACTATACATACCCAAATCTTAACACTGGTTATCTCAGAGGGGTAGAGTTAGAGTATGAGAGTTAGTGAACTTTTTATTACTTTAATTATACACCTTTGTAGTATTTTTAAATGAGCATGTATCACTTTTATCATCTGGTAAAGTAAACAAAATGTTTCATCAGATGGGAGGTAGTCAAGGGAGGCTTCCTATAGCGAGGCTTGAGCTCAGTTTAAAAGATGAGCAGTAGTTCACTGAAGATAGAAATAGTAAGAAGGGCTTTCTCAGCAGGAAACAGCAAAAGCAAAGGCAAGGAATATATTAGCATGAGAACTCATTGATTTTCTCTACCTGGACTGAACTTTCTCATTGAAAGAAATTTTCCTCCAGGATAGGGCTGGAGAAGCACTTTCTGGCTGACCAGCAGAGACATATCCACAAAGAGAGAGTCTAGGCCAATGGTGGGGGTGGCCTAAGGAACATGGCATCCTTGGCTCATGCTGGAGGGGGTTGACTGAGGACATAAGCTCTCTGGGGGCATGGACCCTCCTGTCCCTGCTTGGACAACTCCATCCCTCAGAGTCTGCTTAATGGCTGTATAAGGTGGCACTCAAAGTCAGAGGGAGACCCTTTGGGGTGCTCTGCCCTGAGGGTCCTTAACTTTTCCCCCTCCACCCATGCAAATGTCCACCATGCTAGTGTCGCTCTCTTCTCTCCTCCTGGTCCCCACCCCTCCCCAGTATTCTAATCCTTTGCCTATATTACACAGAGCAGTTCACCTTTCCCAAGCCCTTCCCCCAATCTGCACATCCAAACCCATCCTGATTTGGGAAATCATTGAGACTTTTTCTTTTTTTTTTTTTTTTTTGCGGTATGTGGGCCTCTCACTGCGGTGGCCTCTCCCGTTGTGGAGCACAGGCTCCGGACGCGCAGGCTCAGCGGCCACGGCTCACGAGCCTAGCCTCTCTGCGGCATGTGGGATCTTCCCGGACTGGGGCACGAACCCGTGTCCCCTGCGTTGGCAGGTGGACCCTCAACCACTGCGCCACCAGGGAAGCCCTGAGACTTTTTCTTTAGCATAAGCCAACCTCTTACAAAGACTCATTTGAAATTATATGTAGCAAAACATTTAATTTGTTTTGAATCACAACTCTGGTTATTTTCTCTATGAAGAGTTTTCTGATTTTTTTCTATCCACATTCCTTCTTTTCACTCACTGTTGGCCTCTCAATATTTTTTAAAAATCATATATTTCATGGAAGAATTCTAATTTTCTAATAAAACAATGTCTCACTCAAGAAGTCCAACTGATATCTTATAAAATACCCTCCTATGCAGTTAGATACATATGAGATGGAGAAAACTATGCCTTTAGCCAAGCCGACACTTTAAGCAGGAATTGTAATCAATTTTCTTCCCTTATCCCCACTCCCTGGCAAGGACAAATCTGTTTTCTGACCCTGTAAAATCATCTTATCCAGAATGACATATAAATAGAATCTACAGCCTTTTACATCTGGCTTCTTTCACTTAATGCTTTTGAGATTCAACCAGATTGTATCAGTAGTTTGTTCCTTTTTATTTCTGAGTAATATTCCACTGTTCGGATGCACCACAGTTTGTTTATCCATTCACCAGTTGATGAACATTGGGTTGTTTCCAGTCTTGATGATTATAAACAAAGCTTTTGTAAACATTTATATATAGGTTATTGTATACCCATTTTGTCTAGACATTTATTTTCTGTAATTATCTAGGACTGAGATCACTGTATCATAAGGTGTTTGTTTAACTTCAAACGAAACTGTCAAACTGTTGTCCAATGTGGCTGTACCACTTTACATTTCCACCAGCAATGTTTGAGCATTGCAGTTACTCCACATCCTTGCTAGTGCTTGGTATGGTTAGCTCTTTTTATTGTAGCTACTCTGATAAGTATGTAGTGGTATCTCATTGTGGTTTTAGTTTTCATTTCCATAAAGCTAATGATGTTAAGCATCTTCTCATATTCTCATTTGTCATCTGTACATTTGTGTGTGTGTGTGTGTGTGTAATATCTGTTCAAGCCTTTTGGTCTTTTAAAAAATTGGGTTGTTTTCTTATTACTGAGTTACTACAGTCCTTTATATATTGTGTGTATGTTTATTAGGTATGTGTTTTGCAATATTTTCTTCCATTATGTGGCTTATCTTTTCTTTTTCTTATTAAGTGTCTTTGAAGAGCCAAAATTTTAAACTTCGATGAAGTGTTATGTACCATTTTTTTAACGGTTTACATTTTTTTGTGTCCTATGTAAAAAATCTTTACTTCTGTTTTCTTCTAGAAGTTTGAATTTTTAAAGTTTTGCACTTAGGTATATTATCTATTTTGAGTTAAGTTTGGCACATAATGTAAAGTATGGGTTGAGATTCTTTTTTCTTTCTTTCTTTTTTGGATGTCCAATGTGGAAGTGCAATTGTTCCAGTACCATTTTGTGAAAAGACTATCCTTCCTCCATTGAATTTCCTGAGTACCTTTATCAAAAGTCAATTAACCTTATATGTAGGTCTCTCTATTCTATACCACTGATATGTGTGTCTGTACTGAAGCCAACATCACTGTGACTTGATTACCAAAGCTTTATAGTAAGTGCTTCATGGGCCCTTCCCTAGTCCCAAGGGTAAGTACCAATTTGTCTAAATCAAGTCTGGTATTTCTATTCTCTTTGTCAGAGTCTGGTTCAGGCGTGATACAACCTTGGCTGATAAAACATGTGTTCTGGATGGCTTCTAAGAAAGTGTTCCTTGGTCTTAAAAAAGATACAAAGCCAAAATATGTTCTCTTCTCATATGCTGTCACATGACAATGTAAGGTGTGGAGCTGCCACCACCATCTTGTTTTCACGTGTGAAAAACTAAGAGAAGCAGAGAGAAGCTCACCTTCCCTGTGCCCTGACATCACTGAGACCATGTGTTAACCAACTCTGGAATTTCTCTGTCTCCAAACTTCTTATTATATGAAATAAAATTTCCTCAACTTATAAGCCACTTTTAGTTGGCTTATGTTACTTGCAACTGAAAGCATTCCAACAGAGCCCACACTGAGGGCAACACAAAGGAGAAATACTTTACTGGAAACATTGTAAGAAACATGGGGACAGGATTAAGAAAAGCAAGAAAAATGAAACAGAGATGAACAATGATAAAGAGGATTCAAGAGAAAATTATAGATATAGAAAATAGCCAAGGAATATCTAAACACATAGACATTTAATGTTCTAATAATGAGAACTAAAATATTAAATCTGAATGTATATTTGAATAGATAGGAAAAAATTAAATATTACTGAAGGATACCAAATGAGCATTAACCAAATAGTCATTTCCATTCTATGATAGAAAGACTCAACATCATAAAGGTATAGATTAATTCTCTCTAATTGATCTATATATTTAACAAGATCCCAGTAAAAATACTAAGATTTTTTTTAACTAGGCAAATGAGTTTGTCTACTTCAGGGGCCAGCAAACTATAGCCTATGGGCCAAGTCTAATGCATCCTGGTTTTGTAAATAAAGTTTTGTTGGAACACAGGCACATCCACTGACTTACTTATTGCTGATTGCTACTTTCACTATACAATGGCAGAGATGACTAATTGCTATAGAGATGTAGTGGCTGCAAAGCCTAAAATATTTGCTCTCTGGCCTTCTATGGAAAAAGTTTGCCACTCCTTGATCTGGTTCATATGGAAAAATAAACAAGCAAGGATAGAAGGAAAATTCTGAAAAGAAAGAATAATAAAGTGACCACTCTACCAGCTATTGAAATATATTGGAAAACTATAGTAATTTATGCAATGTGACACTGATTCATGAAAAGACAATGGGACAAAATAGAAAGATTATATACAAAATAGAATGAAATATATATTGGGAATTTAGTATTTGGTAAAGGTTGTATTTCAAGTTATATTTCTTCTGAGAAAATGTGAATAATGCACTAAATAGTTTTAAAACAACTGAGTAACTATTTGGGGAAAAATTAGGTTGGATCTGTTACTACTTTCATCAAAGTAAATTACATCGAGTGATTCCAACAGGATATGCATTGGTTGCCTCCAGGGAAAGGAACTTCCTGGGTGACTTGGCCACAGATGTCAAAGGGAGACTTAGTTTTCACTGTTCATTCTTTTTATCTGTTGAATCTTGTTACAAATGAGCATATTACCTATTCAAAAATTAATAAGTAAAAGTTATTTTTTTAAAGTAATAAGATCTAAAAATATCACAAATGACACAGGGAAGTTGGAAAGCCCAAAGCCCTCACAATTTTGTATGTATTTCTAAAAGAATAATTATTAACCTACCTAAAAAATTTACAATAATTCTTTTTTTTTTTTTTTTTTTTTACGCGGGCCTCTCACTGTTGTGGCCTCTCCCGTTGCGGATCACAGGCTTCGGATGCACAGGCTCAGCAGTCATGGCTCACGGGTCCAGCCACTCCGCGGCATGTGGGATCTTCCCGGACCGGGGCATGAACCCATGTCCCCTGCATCGGCAGGCGGACCCCCAACCACTACGCCACCAGGGAAGCCCAACAATAATTCTTTAATATTATCAAATGTCAGTGTTCAAATTTCCCAGGTTGTCTTATAAATGTCTTTCCAGTTAGTTTGTTCAAATCAGGAGCCAAACAAGAGCCACGCATTGTGTTTTGTTTATATATCTCTTAAGTCTTTTTTTTTTAATCTATAGGTTTTCCCTCCCCTTTTTTTTTTTCCTTGCATTTTATTCGCTGAAGAAACTAGGTTGTTGTCCTGTAGTTGCCCACAGTCTGGAGTTTGCTTGCTTAACATGTTCCTCAGTGTGCTGTATTTACTGAAAATGTGTGGTTAGTTTCCAGATGCTTGATCAGAGTGGAGGGTTTTTTTCTCACAATATCTTAGAAATATCAATGTAGCAATATTGCAACATGTTCTGACCAAAACCTAAATGTAGTCTCTGAACTTTTCTAAAATGTATTCTATGGGAATTCCCTGGCTGTCCAGTGGTTAGGACTCCATGCTTTCACTGACGAGGGCCCGGGTTCAATCCCTGGTCAGAGAACTAAGATCCCCACTAGCCATGTGGCCAAAAAAATAAAATAAAATGTATTCTTCAATAACAGGGCTTCTCCAGCTAGCTCTGAGGTTTTGAAAATGTTAATAGTGAGGTCCCTAGTTTAACTTCCCTATCCTGCTGCACACAGGACTATGAAACAGGACAAACCCTGCAGCTACCTTCAGTGTTCTCCTATGTAGCCCTGGGCTGAATTCTCCCTCCTCCAGCTTGGAAAGAGAGGTAAGCATGTAAACTCAGCTACAACCCTTTAGTTCAACTTCCATTCCTGGAAGAGGCAGCATGGTGTAGCTAAAGGGCATGAACTTTGAAATCGATAAGTCTGGATTTGAACTCTGATTTACCATTTACTAGCTGTGGAATCTTGGGCAAATCACTTAACTTCTCTGCAACCCAGTTTCTAAAAAAATGAAGTTACCACCTTTCATTAACAAAGTTATTTTGATGATTAAAGATAATGCTTATAAACTGTTAAGGGTGTAAAATATATACGGC
The DNA here is from genome assembly GCF_011762595.2 of Tursiops truncatus. Classification (NCBI taxonomy): domain Eukaryota; kingdom Metazoa; phylum Chordata; class Mammalia; order Artiodactyla; family Delphinidae; genus Tursiops; species Tursiops truncatus. Next base: position 61,274,872 of record NC_047040.1, on the reverse strand, counting down.
TGTCATTCAATAAATAAGGGCTACTGTTAGTGCTCTAATTGTTAGTGCTCTAATTATTAGTGCAATGGAAGGATTTCTGAACATATGGTCAAAGACTTTGGTACCACATCTGGTTCTGACACACCAGCTGCTTCAATTTAGGCAAGTTACTTAGCCTCTCTCTTCCTCCACCTGTATCCAGCCCAACTCATTCCCTCCATAAACAAATGAGTTTGTGGCCCCTGGTTACATCAGTAATATGTTACTGTTCCTAAAGTATCAATATTTGCAAATGACATTTTATATGTACTAAAGTAAGATCAAAGTTTTCCTGGAATAATATTACTCCCAGCCACTTAGATTTCAATACACTTTTTAAAAAAAGGACTTGAGAGGTGTGGCCAAGATGGAAGAGTAGGAAGATCCTGGGCTCACCTCCTCCCACAGGCACACCAAGATTACAACTGTTTACAGAGCGGCGATCTATGAGAATCACTTGAAGACCAGCAGGAAAGATTTTCTACCACTAAAGATATAAAGGAGAAACCATAATGAGACAGATAGGAGGGGCAGAGACACAGTATAGGTGAGACCCACACCCCCAGGTAGGCAACCCACAAACGGGAGGATAATCACAATTGCTGAGTTTCTCCCCAAAGAGTGAGGGGTCCAAGCCCCACATCAGACTACCCAGCCTGCATTGGGAAGAGAAGCCCCCAGAATGTCTTGCTTTGGAGACCCGTGGGGCTTGAGTATGGGAGAGCCAGAGGCCTGTAGGAAACAGAGACTCCACTCTAAAAGGGCACATGAAAAACCTCACACACTCCAACTCCCAGCACAGAGGTGTTAATTTGAAAGGTGCCTGGGTCAGAACCATCTACTGATCTTGGAGGACCTCCAGAGAGGTAGGGGGCAACTGAGGCTCCCCTAGGAACAGAGATACTGGTGGCAGCCATTTGGGGAACTCATTCTACCATGAGGACACTGGTGCTGCAAGGCTGTCATTCAGATTTGAGGAGAGATAAAGAGCTTTACAGACAAGCAAAAGCTGAAAGAGTTCAGCACTACTAAACCAGATTTACAAGAAATGTTAAAGGGACCTCTATAAGTGGAAAAGAAAAGGGTACTACTAGAAATATCAACATTACAAAAGCAAAAGTCTCATTGGTAAAGGCAAACACAGTAAAGGCAGTAGATCAACCAACTATAAAGCAAGTAGGAAGGTTAAAGGCAAAAGAAGTAAATCATCTATATCCACAATAAGTAGTCAAAGAATACACAAAACAAAAAGATGTAAAATGTGATCTCAAAAACATTAAACATGGGGGGGAGGTGTAAAAACGTACAGCTATTAGAATATATACAGATAACATTTTATCCAAAAGCAGCAGAATACACATTCCTTTCAAGTCAACATGCAACATTCTGCTCGGTAGATCATGTGCTAGGCCACAAAACAAGGCTCAATAAATTTAAGGAGAATAAAGTTATATGAAGCATTTTTTCCAGCCACAATGTTAGGGGACTAGAAATCAACTACAAGAGAAAAACAGCAAAAGACACAAACACCTGGAGGCTAGACAATATGCTACTAAACAACCAATGGGTCACTGAAGAAATCAAAGAGACAAATGAAAATGGAAATACAACAATCCAAAATCTATGGGACTCAGCAAAAACAGTTCTAAGAGGGAAGCTTATAGGGATAAAAGACTGTCTCAAGAAACAAGAAAAATCTCAAAACAACAATCCAACCTTACACCTAAGGGAACTAGAGAAAGAAGAACAAACTCAAAGTTAGTAAAAGGAAAGAAATAATAAAGATCAGAGCAGAAATAAATGAAATAGAGACTAAAAATCAATAGGAAAGATCAGTGAAACTAAGAGTTGGTTCTCTGAAAAGATAAATAAAATTGATAAACCAGACTCATAAAAAAAAGACCCAAATAAATAAAATAAAAAATGAAAGAGGAGAAGTTACAACCAACCCCACAGAAATAAAAAGACTCATAAAATATTACTGTGAATAATTATATGCCAATAAAATAGACTACCTAAAAGAAATGAATAAATTCTTAGAAACATATAATCTCCCAAGACTGAATCAGGAAGAAATAGAAAATATGAACAGGCCGATTACCACTTATGAAATTGAATTGGTAATTTTAAAAACTCCCAAAAAACAAAAGTCAAGGATCAGATGGCTTCACGGGTGAATTCTACAAAACATTTAAAGAAGAGTTAACATCTATCCTTCTCAAACTATTACAAAAAATTAAAAAGGAAGAAATGCTTTCAAACTCATTCTGTGAGGCCAGCACCAGCCTGATACCAAAACGAGACAAAGACACCACAAAAAAAGAAAATCAAAGGCCAGTATCACTGATAAACATAGATGAAAAAATTCTCAACAAAATATTAGCAAGCCGAATTTAACAGTAAATTAAAAGGCTCCTATACCATAATCAAGTGGGATTTATCCCAGGGATGCAAGAATGGTTCAATATCCACAAATTAATGAACATGATAACAGCACACTAACAAATTCAAGAATAAATATCATATGATCATCTCAATAGATGCAGAAAAAGCTTTTGATAAAATTCAACATCCGTTTATGATAAAAACTCTCCAGAAAGTGGGTTTGGAGGGAACATACTTCAACATAATAAAGGCCATATATGACAGACCTACAGCCAATATACCCAGCAGTGAAAAGCTGAAAGCATTTCCTCTAAGGTCAGGAACAAGACCAGGATGCCCATTCTTGCCACTTTTATTCACATAGTATTGGAAGCCCTAGCCACAGCAATCAGACAAAAAAATAAAAGGAATCTGAATTGGAAAGGAAGTAAAACTGTCACTGTTTGCAGACGACATGACACTATATATAGAAAATCCTAAAGACACCACCAAAAAAGTATTAGAACTAATAAGTGAAATCAGTAAAATTGCATGATACAAAATTAAACACAGAAATCTGTTGCATTTCTACACACCAACAATAAACTATCAGAAAGAGAAATTAAGAAACCAACCCCATTTACAATTGAATCAAAAAAAACCCTAGGATCTAACCAAGGTGAAAGACCTGTACTTGGAAAACTGTAAGACATTGATGAAAGAAACTGAAGATGACACAAACAAATGGAAAAATATACTGTGCTCATGGATTGGAAAAATTAATATTGTTAAAACAAGCATACTACCCTAAGCAATCTGCAGATTTAATGCAATCCCTATCAAAATACCAAAGGCATTTTTCACAGGATTGGAACAAATAATTCAAAAATTTGTATAGAAACACAAAAGGCCCTGCATAGCCAAAAGAATCTGGAGGATTAATGAAACCCAGAAGAGACACACAAAATTGCGTATCAGATGCTTCTTCTTCCAGAAAAATAGATTTCATCTCATTTGACTTTTTTAAGTCTGTAGATATTTGCTTTTGCTGGGCTTCATTTTTCTGCTGCCTGTGATATTTCAAAATACCAACTTGCCTGCAGCAGATTCCAACTTCAACTGAGACTGACTTGGACAATAATTTCCCATGTGTTCCCCTCCATCATGTTATATTAATTTATATTAGCTTTGGCAACATCGTTTGTTGTTCTTTTATTTATTCTATTCGCTTCCCTCTGAGCATATTTCCCAAGTAAAAGAGGAAAATGAGTGGCACCAGGAAAAACAGGAGCAATGGTTATCACATAGTCTTAATCCCAAATCAGGTGAGCCTTGCGCCTCACCCCCTACCAATTGCTGATAAAGAAGTAACACAGGTTTTGATGAGGCACAAATAGGAACAGCAGAGGTAACTTATTAACTGATCCTGAAAAAGAAAAGGTTTGGAAACTCTTCAATCACACACATTCAATTCAAATCAACAAACAATACTACCATGTTCCCAACTCTCAACGAGGAACTGGTAATATAAAGGTGAAAAATATGGTCCCCACCCTGAACGAATGGACTATAAATGGTGGAAGACAGGCCTGTGATGATGATGATGCTACCAGAAATGAAAGAATTAACTATTCCAGGAACTCAGAGTAAGGAGAGAGTCGTTCTGAATTTAAGGATAAATAAGTAACATTTGAGATAGGCCTTAAGGGATTAGTTAGAATTTTCTGAAGTAGAAAATGTAGGAAAGAGCATCCCAAGATGTATGGATGAGCTTGAATAATATCAAGAAGGTAAGAAAGTAAATGGCTGAGACACATTATAGCTCTAAGGAAGGGCTGGAGTTGCTCATGGGCTACTTCAGGTCCACAGCCAGGGTTCTGCAAGCCATGGCTCGTGTTAGACGTCTGGGAAACAAAAATTTTGACCACGCAACATAGCAACAGCTTATGACCCCACCATGAAGAGGATTATAATTGCCAAGCAGAACAAGAATATTATCATCAAACCTAGCTCTTACACGTATTCCTTTGTGTCAAATTCATTAATTTGCATCAAATTCATTAAATTAGCTGGCAGGCACTCTGCTGAGTATTAGAAACACAGAGCTGACTCCACTGCATTCTCTGTCCTTGACGAGCCTAATAACTGGAGAATTCATTTATGTATGTACTAGGTCTCCTAAAAACCTTGTATTGGTTTATTGACAGCAAAGAAAGAAAAATGATTTTTTATTTTTAAATACTCTTTTATTGTTACAAAAGCAGTCCATGAGCATTTTAGAATGTAGAACCAGCAGAAACAAAACATCTCTGTCACCACCCAGGGATCACCACTGTAACCCTAACCACATCTTCATATCCATACTATGTATTAACACATTTTATTTACAAAAATGTTTTCATATTGTTTACAGACATATCCTGTCTTATAACCTTTTTTTTTTTAGCCAATACTTTCCACTTTTCCATGACAGTAAATGCTTTTCTTCAAACACTCAGTATTCATATTTTCCCAATTGAGCCCAGAATGTCCTTTACAGCTAATATCTCCAAATCAGCCCCCAACTCAAGACCTTTCATTTCATCTCCTGGTTATGTCCTTCATATCTCTTTTAACCCAGTACAGACCCCTTTTTTTTTTTTTTTTTTTTTTGCGGTACGCGGGCCTCTCACTGTTGTGGCCTCTCCCGTTGCGGAGCACAGGCTCCGGACGCGCATGCTCAGCGGCCATGGCTCACTGGCCCAGCCGCTCCGCGGCATGTGGGATCTTCCCGGACCGGGGCACGAACCCGTGTCCCCTGCATCAGCAGGCGGACTCTCAACCACTGCACCACCAGGGAAGCCCAGACCCTTTCTTATTATTCTGACTTGATGAAAAGAACTGGCCAGCTGTTCTAAAGAACAGCCCGTTTCTTTTATTTTTGTCTGGTTGTTTCCTTATGAAGTCATTTTACTTGTTCTTCTCTCCTTTGTATTCCTGTAAACTGGAAGATCTAAATAAAGGTATGAGAAGAGCAAGTTAAACATTTTGGTCTGGCATACTTCATGGGTGATAATAGTTACTTCACGTTGCTTCACATCAGAATACACATGTTCTGATATCTGGTTGATCCACCGTTAGTGATGGCCAAATTGACCCCTGGGCAATAACTGGGAATTTTGGAGGGAAGGGACCAAAGGAGCAACCGAGTAGGAAAAGTGTGAATACAACTTGGCTACCTAAAGGAAGTGGAATGGGGAACCCAGCAGCAGGCGGTGCAACGCCAAGGTCATCCAACTGTGTTTCCCACTAGGGCATCGCTCAGGTTGTGATAGACTGATCTTGTTCTCACAATTAGGGAAACAAAAAGAACTTTGGTGGGTCCTCCATAACTCTTTAGGATATTTTCCTTTATAAAACTGAGCTAAGCGGAGCGGACACGGTACTCCGCCCACGGAGAGCCACTACCACAATCTTCTGCGCAACCTGGGGACAAGACCTAGAGGTTCAGAAACCCAGAGATTAGGGAGCTCGCTGTGTTTGCATCCGCCCCTATTCTTTTCAGCAGGAGCCCCTTCCCGGCCTCTGGCCACCAGGGGGAGCTACAGTCAAGCGACCGTTCTTTCGGGAGAGCGGGAACGCGTCTAGATGAATCTTGTCAAGCCCAGGGACCCGTAGTAAGGTGTAGCGACTGGATGAACCGTATTTCTGCTTTCTCGCGAGCACGAATAGGCCTCTCCCCGCACTCCACTCCAGCCCTGCCTCCCGGCCTCAGACCCCTCCCGGTGGCTCGCGCCAGGTGACGCTGTCTGCGGCGTCGCAGCGGCCCTGGCTGCCGCGGCGACGATCTCCCAGCGGGCAGTGCGGCCCGGCTCTCCTGAGGCTGCGAGTGCCACGTCCCAAGTGCTACGCGGAGGAGCGGAGAGGGCGGTGCGCGGGGGGGGCGGGGAGCAGCGCGGAGCCCGGCCTGGCCGCCTTGATCGCCCGCCGCCATGGGCTCCTCGCAGAGCGTCGAGATCCCAGGCGGGGGCACGGAAGGCTACCACGTCCTGCGGGTAAGGGCTTCGACGGCGGCCCGGGGGCGGCGGGCTGGAGGCGGGGCCCGGCCGCAGGGAGGCGGAGGCTCCGACGGGCTTCTTCCCGGGGCAGCCAGGCCTCTCCCGAAGGAGAGGCGACCGCGGGCGCTGCTTTGGCCGAGGCCGGCTCAGGAGGCCGCTCACAACCCGCCTCCCCGGAGCGCCCCGGGCCCGGGTCCGCCGCTCCGGGAGGACGGGCTGGGACCAGAGGAGGCAGCCGGCGACTTGGCCAGGAGCGGCCCAGGCGAGAGGGCAACCTTGACTCCTTTCCTCTTCACGGCCTTCTCTGCCCCCACCCCTTCATTCTTAGCTCCCAAAGTTAGGGAAGGCTCAGGCGCAGTCTGCAAAAGAGGTGATGGTGAAGGTAGCATTTGAGTTTTCCGAGAAAAGGAAGCCTGGAACCCGCAAACTAGAGGCGGTGGATGCGACGGCAGGTGTTGATTCTCCTCCGCGCTGTCCGGGTGTCCGAAAAGGCCAATTAAGCAAACAAAACGAAATGGCCTAGAAGTAGGTTTGACGGACTTAAATCTACTTGATTTTGACTGTGGTTTTTTCTCTCCTGTGTCGCTCCTGACCTTCCCAACCCTCCTCTTCCACATTTCCTGGCGGTGGGAACTTCCGTTCTCTTTTTTCTAAGGCTGCTCAGGGTGTGGTGGAGATTAAGGTTTAGATCCACAGTGTAAAAGAGGTAATGGAGAGGAACGTTTTTTTAAAAAAAAAAAAAACCCAGGTAAATAAAGGAAAGCAACTTCGGTCACCGGGATGCAGAGAAACATAGTATCTCGAAAGGCGTTAGCTAAGCCCCAGTTATGAACAGCCTGGGTTGTACGGAGCCTGTGGTCCTTTCCTCAAGGAACTGGGAGCCTTTAAAAGAGGCAGTGTTGGTTGTGTGTTGTGACACCTGCGTTGAGTGATAACGTGATGGACTGTCAACAAAGTGACCCCAATCTGTAGCACCATTTCAGGACATAATATAGTGTAAATAGATAGCTCCTCACAGGCAAGAGCATTTTCACTGAAAGTGGGAAAGTGCACTTCCTGGTGCTAGTCGTCTTCTTCCTTAGGTCCCATGTTTTAGGTGAGACAGCATTCTTAGGGCCGTTATCAATCACCTTTCTGATCTTCAGGATTATCACGTCTAATTGTCTCTCCACTCTGCTAAAAATCCCTCTTGAAGCCATACGCTTGGTGGGAAAGGATGGTTTTCCCAGAAAATAAAGGGAATCTATAAATAAACCATAATACCTTCCTGTTCTGTTTAGCTAAACCAACCCCCAAGTGCCACACTGATAGGGGAAATGGAAGGAGAATTGTCAGATCCCAGATGTGAAGTTAAAGTTAGTGGCGGTACTTTCTCTATTCTCTGGTTTGATTCTGAGTTCTCTGCTTTGCAGTATGTTATCCAGTATTACTAGCTGATTCTCACAGTTGCTGATTGTGGCCATGAATCCTTGGGGATTCGTGATATTTTTATAATTACGCGCTAGGTAAAGCACAGTATTAATGAGTGTTAAAAGTCTGTAAGAAAGGTGTACGTATCAAAAGGATTCCAGTTCAGTGACTTCTGTTGACTTTTGTTAATGACTACGTTCGTCGTTAAACAAGTTGAAGTGTATTTCTTTACATAGGTGCACCTCCGAAAATCAGCACTCATACATATTCAGTAGTGCAGATACTGTTATTCTATAAATATGATTTTTAGAAGCACTAGGGGCAACCTTAGTTTCCAGTCTGCATCTGGAGCATAAATGTTGCAAAAGATGAAATAATTCTTTTTTCATTTGAATTTTATTAGAGGGAACTTTAAAATAGTAATGATCATCTAGTTTAGGAGAATTTTTAAAAATGTTTCTGAGTTCCTAACCCACTCTGCCCTGATTCTGTAATTGGTTTCTTTATCTTTGTTTTTAGAGGGGAAAAGTACTCTGTTAAATCTCAACATATAAAAATTTTCTTTTCATTTGTTATTGCCTAAATTATGGTTGTATATTTCATCTCTGGATTACTGAGCTTGTAAACCAGAGTAAATATGGCAGGATAATCATGTAATAAAATCACCCATGTTTAACAAGTTCTAGAATGATTTAATTAGAAGTTAGTTTTCTTTAACAATTCCCTGGCCATTTCCTTGCTAGTGATAAAAACTTGTATGATTGTGTTTTGAAATACCAATTTATAGTGACACCCATATACACTGCTGTTTTATTACTGTTATTTTTAAATTGTATTCCTACAATTCAGAGATTGACCTTTATGTTTCCTCTGTTATTTTTTCATATCCATTATTAGATTCTGCTTTAAAAAATATTTAGGGGACAACCTTGAAATGTTTCCAGATTTTCTGCTATGAACAGTGTACTTACCTTTTTATCTATTATGTATTAATGCACATTTTCATTTTGTGATCATATTATATACCCAACTCCCCATACTCACCCTAGAAGTAACCAACATAGTTTATGTATCATAGTTTATGTATCCTTTCAAAAATGTTTTATGAGTGTAAAAGAATCCACCCCCCCCCCAACCTTTCACTGTTTCTTTTTGTTTCCTTTTGTAACTGTTAGAATAACATGCTACATATGGTTAAACACCCTGGTGTCTTTTTTGGCAAAGTGTCTTGTCTATCTTTCCATAGCAGCGCACAGAGATTTGCCTCTTGCCTTCACCTAGCTCCATAGTAAGTCTTTTATACCATAGTTTGGTTAAGTACCACCTCCTGGTGTTAGACATTTAGTTTTTCTAGTCTTTTGCTGTTACAAATACATATCTACAACCTTAAATCCTACCTTTCGTTTTCACTTAAAATGTATTTTCCCATATTATTGAATTGTAATGTCTTTATATAAACATTGGTCTTCATTTTAGTAAATTACTACATTTGTTTTCTGATTATCGGCACGTGTTCATTAGAGAGCATTTGGATAAGTTCAGAAAGTATAACAAAAAACCTAAATTACCTGTAATCCTGCCATCTAAAGGTAAATACTGTTGAAGTATTTTTCCTCGTCTTTTTTTTCCCTGTGCCTACCATTGCCCTTTAGCCATGTTTCACAAAGATTTTGAGTAATATGATATAATCAAGTACAGTATGGCCAAAAGTTATCATAGGATGTTGGCTTTACAACCTAAATATCCAACAAATGAGGAATTGTTAAATAAATCAAGGCCTAACTACAGATTGGAATTCTGTGCATTCAGTGAAAATTATGTTTCAAAACACTCTGTGGTCACAGGTATGCCTCTGTGTGTGTGCATGTACATTTGAGTGCCTAGGGAAATAAAATGGAAAGGTAATAAGCCAGGATATTAAAATGATTATTGGTGGATGGTGACATTTTTATTCCTTTTAAATTTTAATATATTACCCCAAATTTTCACAGTGACTATGAAATATTTGTATATTTACAAAAAATATAGTTATAAAAATTATTTTTTGAAAGTGGATTCCTAGTGAAAGATTTTAAAATTTGTTCAGAAGCTTTCTTTTGAAAATATCATTATAGGGAATTCCCTGGCTGTCCAGTGGTTGGGATTCCTTGCTTCCTCTGCAGAGGGCACAGGTTGGATCCATGATTGGGGAACTAGGATTCCACAAGCCGCAGGGCATGGCCAAAAAAAAAAAAAAAGAAAAGAAAAAGAACGTTGTATTTCTGATTCCCTTATGCATTGGGTCCGGTTCCGCATTCACCATGCATACCACTTTTTTTCCCATTCTCTAATCCTAACATAAGGCAGGAGAAATGTTAGCCAGGACTTCTCAGTTTTGTTAGAAGTTACTACAGTTGCAGTATGTTGAATACAGAATTCTTGTCTAGATTTTCTATTAATTATCAAGTAAACCCAACAAGACCATTTTCAAAATTACGTTTTTGGAGTTGCCTCATGGATGCCCATTATAAGATGTTTCTAAATTAAAATATTCAAATTAATTCCACTCCACACTTAATATTCTTTGAAATGGAGGATATCTGAGGACATTCTGGAACCAGTGTTCACACCAGTATGGGGATATGAAAAATGTCATGTTCACTGTTCCTTATAATTTCCTCTGAGAGAGATTTTGAGATGATGGATGTTTTGAAGGAAAGGCCATTGAGATGAATTGTGTCTCCAGTGTAATAACAGGTTTTTATCTTCTGAGCCATTTGCTGCAGACTGGGCAGCATTAGGTACTCTCCTTAGAGGAGAAAGTGAGAGTAAGTGGAATTATTTCTATAGAAAACAGAATACCTAGACCGTATCTACTGTTATATAGATGTGCTCTTTTTCTTTTTTTTTAAGAGTTGCCTATACTTTTTTAAAAAATTAATTGATTAATTAGTTAATTTTATTTTTGGCTGTTTTTGGGTCTTTGCTGCTGCGCACAGGCTTTCTCTAGTTGCGGTGAGTGGGGACTACTCTTCGTTGCGGTGTGCGGGCTTCTCATTGCGGTGCTTCTCTTGTTGTGGAGCACAGGCTCTAAGCGTGCGGGCTTCAGTAGTTGTGGCACGTGGGCTCAGTAGTTGTGGCTCACGGGCTCTAGAGCACAGGCTCAGTAGTTGTGGCGCACGGGCTTAGTTGCTCTGCGGCATGTGGGATCTTCCCAGACTAGGGCTCGAACCCATGTCCCGTGCCTTGGCAGGTGGATTCTTAACCACTGTGCCACCAGGGAAGTCCCTAGATGTGCTCTTTTTTTAATGGAACCTAAGTAGTCTACATGAAATCCTGCAAGATTTCAACTGGGCACTTGTTCTGAGAAAGTGAAATCCCATTATTTGATAGTCATAATTTTTTTTTATTCTAACCCAGTGTTTCTCTAACTTTTTAAACTCATGCCCCCATTTGAAAAACATAAAAATCTCACTATTATCCCTTATCTTCTCACTTATTCTGAAACAGTGGGTATAAAAAGAAAACAGTTGGGTTATTTGATGTTTTCCGAATATAAAGTTATAATTGAAAAAGCTTTATAAACACGATTTGAAGATTCTAACCTGCTCCCAAAATTGATCTCTTCTAATAAAAGGCTGTGAAATTGTTTAATACACATTCTTTGATATTGCTTTCAAATGTAGGAATCAGAATACTTCATTTTATTATGAAAGAATGTTTTGTTAATGCCATGAAATACAATGTTTGTGAACCTTAGGACACTTTTAGGAATTGTCAGTATAATTAGACATAAACTTTAACTGATATTAATAAGCCTTGAACAAATTAGTAGTGTCATGTTGTTTGTATACCCTTATATATTTTTGTGATGAAGTGTGCTTTAATGTATGGATCTTCAGGATCCTCATTTGGGGAGACCTGCTCTTGGTGGGTAATTATGGTTTCTGTCTCTGGTCAGTAAGTAGTAGAGTGCACAGAACTGGCTTCAGTGCCTTTCTGGGTCAGATACTGACAGGGCTTTTTAATAATTCCCCTGAAATTTTCAGAAGAATTGAACTTAGAATAACCACTAATATCAGTACATTCATTTAATATTCTACCAAAAGGATTATATTGATTGATTTACTAATAAAAAAGCAGTTAACAATCTAAACTAGAAAATATCCATAAAGATTTGATATGTGCTTTAGAATCTGACTGTAGATTGCCTTGGGAGTTGTGATTATCAAGTAAGATGACTTCTTTCCAAACAACATATGCAAAAACAAAGTAGTTACTTTGAGAGACTGTATAGGTCCTCTTGGCATCGCGTATCAATTTACTACAGCATGAAGAGAATAGTGCTGGGGTTTTTTGGGTTTTGCTTGTGTGTTTGTTTTTTTAAGCATCAGTGAGGGATCATGTAAGCACATTATCCGCAGTAAGGAACCTTGTCATCTTGTGGACATGGATACATTGAGAGACTATCATAGTAGACCACTGGAGACCACCCTTGTGAATCACTAGATTCTAGTGTCACTCCATCACTTCATTGTCTTCCCTTGGGCAAACCTTTGAACTTCTTTGAGCTTCATTCTTTTTATCTGAAAAGTGGGGATAAGAGTAGTGCCTCCTCCACCTTTTGTTTTTGATTTTGTTTTTTTACTAAAAACCACATTAGATAGTATACATGAAAATATTTTGGAAAAAATTTGAGCACATTAAATTTCTTTATTAAAAAATGCTGTCTACTTCATTGGTTATTCTGAGGATTAAATGGCATATTCCATGTAAAGCACTTAACATAGCATCTGGAATATGATAAAAACTCAATAAATGTTAGCTGTTACCTTTATTGTTAGCATTTACGTTATTGTGTCACCTGTTGAGAACAACTATTATAGTGCCAATACTGCTTAAAATATACTTGTTGTAAACATTTTAATTAATATTTCCATTTAATTAGTCATTCAGCAGCTACTTTTTGTCCATGTACCTAACCCTGTACGTCACTGCTGTTTAAGTTTTGGATCAAATCTGACCCATTAATTTTATAAATGTCCCTGTTAATTTTTAAAGATCCTCATTTTTGAGGAAATTTTACATCTGTATTTTAAAAGATAGGTGAGTGCCAGTGTCCTTTTCATTGCTTTGCCACAGTGTTACTAAACACCTGAACTAAAATGACCTACAGTCTGTATAATTAAAAATGATCTTGTTGGGTTTGATCTACACTGTAAAATCTATAGATAGCTTAACAACAGACTTCTTTCATGGTGAGTCATTCAATCTTAGAGACTTATCTAGTCAGCCTCCTCACTTTACAGCTAAGGAAAAGGAGCACAGAAAGATTATTGCCTGAGATCACACAGCAAGTTTTCTTTCCATAAGAAACAAATACCCGAGTTGGTATTTGAAGAGTATAAAATAAGATGGCATGTTGCCAGAGTTTTAGTTTCTTTTGAGGCAGACCAGTTTCTTTCAGCATCATTTTTCTAACATGCAGATCTTTTCTAGGAAGCTATGATGTAGTGATGGGTTTTTATTTCATTTAATTAGCATTAGAATTTTATTTCAAATTTCTTCATATGTCACAAGTTACAGCATTGGGTCAGAATCAGGAGAACATGCTCTTTGATTTATTTTGATAAAACATGTGAAGAGAATGTTTTAACAGGTGAGCCTTGAACTCCTCCAGTCTAGCTTGGGGCTGTTACAGATAGTGCTGCTGTGAATGTTACATTGTGTATGCCTTTGGAGAACATATGTATTCCCATTCCTACTGGGTATACTAAATAGTGGAATATTTGCAAAGATGTGTGTATTTTAGTATGGATATTGCCAAATAGCTTACTAACGTACATTCCCACTAGCAGCAATTAAGGTTTCTGATTGTTCCATATCCTCATAACACTTGGTATTTTCCCTTTTTCATCTTGGCCATTCTGATAGGTGTGTAGTGGTATCCCATTGTGGTTTTAATTTGCATTTCCTGATGACTGTTGAAGTCGACCACATTTTCATATTTATTGACCACTTCAGCATCCTCTTTTGTTTAGTGTCTGCTACAATCTTTTCTCTATTTCGTTAAGTTGTCTGTCTTCTTTTTTAAACAGCTTTATTGAAATGTAATTTACATACCATTAAATTCAGTCTTTTAAAGTTTACAGTTCATTGGTTGTTTAGTATATTCACCGAGTTGTGCAGCCATCATCAGTATCTAATTCCAGGACCTTTTTGTCACCCTAGAAATAAACTCCCTACCCATTAGCAGTTGCTCCCTTTTCCTCCTTCTCCCAGCCCCTGGTCACCACTAATCTACTTTCTATGGATTTGCCTATTCTGGACATTCCATATAAATGGAATCATACAATATATGGTCTTTGTGACTGGCTTCTTTCACTTAGTGTAATGTTTTCAAGGTTCACTCATGTTGTAGCATATATCAATACTTAATTCCTTTTTATTGCCAAATAATATTCCATTCTGTAAGTGTACCACATTTTGTTGATCCATTCATCAGTTGAAGGACATTTCCACTTTCCAGCAGCTATGAAATTTGTGTATAAGTTTTTACATGGACATGTTTTCATTTCTTCTGGTTATATACCTAGGAGTGGAATTGCTAGGTCATACAGTAACTCTCTGTTTGACATTGTGAGGATCTGCAAAACTGTTTTCCACAGAGGCTGCACCATCTTAGTATGAGGGTTCCAGTTTCTCCACATCCTTGCCAATCCTTGTTGTTGTCTTTTTTACTTTAGCAGGTTTTGTGAATGTGAAGTGGTATCTCATTGTGGTTTCACTCTCCTTAATGATTTGCAGTAATTCTGAATTTGTTCTGAATACAGTTCCTTTGTTGGATATTATGTTGTATCATTTCACTCTCTTAATTGTGTCTTGATGAGCAGAAGTTCATAGTTTTAGTAAAGTTTATCAGTTTTTTAAAAATTTATGGTTAGCTTTTTGTGTTCAGTTTAAGAAGTCTTGGGACTTCCTGGCGGTCCAGTGGTTAAGGCTCTTCCAGTGCAGGAGGCACGGATTTGATCCCTGGTCAGGGAACTAAGATCCCATCCCGCATGCCATGCAGCATGGCCAAAAAAAAGGAAAAGTGTTCATACTTGGTGATCTCAAAGATAGTCTATGTTTTTCTCTAAAAGCTTTATTGTTTTACATTTGACCTTTAGATCTGACGTCCATATAGAATTGATTTTTGAGAGACAACATTTTTTAAAATGATTTATCTCCTCTTCCTAGCTGACTGACGTTCTATGTCTTTTTCTCTTTTTTTGTTTAAGAGGTGAGAGATAATTAATACATGGTTAGAAAAATAATGTAGTGTCCAGGAATTAATTGGTTATAAAGATTTGCCCTCAGGTGGTGATTGTGGAGTTAGGAAGAGGAGTTTAAGATTTGTAGGACTCCTATCATATGTCAGAGACTTCACTAGGCATTTTGTGAACTTAAATTCATTCAATCTATACAATATTCTCGTAAAGTAGCTGGCATTTTCTCTTCCTTGCAGATGAGAAGATTGAGGCCCAGGAAGATAAACTTTCCCAAGCTCAAAAAACTAATAAGTAGGCAAACCATGACTCAAAATCAAGTCAGTTTGGCTCTAAAATTCTATTATCTTTTCACTGTACATTTTTTTTTTTTTTTGCGATACACGGGCCTCTCACTGTTGTGGCCTCTCCCGTTGCAGAGAACAGGCTCTGGACGCGCAGGCTCAACGGCCATGGCTCACGGGCCCAGCCGCTCCGCGGCATGTGGGATCTTCCCAGACCGGGGCACGAACCCGTGTCCCCTGCATCGGCAGGCAGACTCTCAACCACTGCGCCACCAGGGAAGCCCCATGTAAAATCTTAATTATTAAACTTTCAAAGTTAATCTATTCATCTTAAATTGCTGTGATATTTGGCCCAATAATAAATAGCCCATGGAGCCGGGTATATATGTTTTTTCTTTTCTTTTTTTCTTTTTTTAAATTAAGACGGTTTGAAGGAAACACGAATCAACAATCATGAGACCTCATAGGGGACAAAGTATTGAAGTGGTAATCTGATGCTTGAGAGATTAGGTGCCTAAGAGATTCTTGTCAGTGGGTAGTACTGCCAGAGGAACTTACCTTTGTGGATGTTTAATTTGTGGTGTAGTAGAATTTATTTTCCATGCTATGAAATATAGGAAATTTTCTTTAAATGAATTAGGGTCAAAGAGAGCATTTTCTAGGGCTCCCTCTGCTGGCTTCCTAGTAGTAATTAAGATACCTAGATGCCAGAATTGTGCTGGTACTAATGATGTAAATAAATTTAGGAAAGAAATTAATTTCAGGGTCCATTAGAAACAGAGATATCGATGTTTCTAGCCAATGAAAATAGAGAAAGGATTATTTACATTTATTTATTTATTTTAGAATCCAAATTTAGCTATTAAATCTTTTTAGAGTTATGGGGAAGAACAATTCTAATGGTATTGGAAACTTTCCATTTCAAACAAATAGTGGTAAAACTTGATACTTGGAGGGTGGCATGATAAGAATCAGTGTGTGGGATCTCCTTTCTTGGTTGGTGGTGATATTACAAAAGTATTGCCTTTAGCCCTTTTTAACTAAAAGGTAAAGTGTTGGCAGCCTCAGTGGAGAAGTCTGAAATTGATCAATGGACTAGTTGGTTTCTAGATAAAATGATCGTTTGGAAACATTTCCAGTCAGAGAATTAGATGATTAGATGTGGACCCCATTAAATGAGAAGTTCCCTTCTGAGGGGGCTCCTAGGGTCTGTGCTAATTATTCTCTTTTCACACCTCAGGCACTTCGAACCTAATTGATAGGAACCTAATAGGCAGGCATCTTACACCTAGAGTATTATGACTTTTTTTGCCAGCTAGCTGTGACTTGATGTCTCTTTTCTTCTCATAATAGCTCCAGGCAGCCACCATTTTCCTTTCAGAGTTGCCATTTGAGGAGAAATCTATCTGCCATTTTGGAATATAAAATAGCCCCCATTTAAGAAAACTGAGTATAAAGAAAATAAACAGTATATACTGATTATTTTTATTAGAGAGCCAACACCTTTAAATAATAAGTCCCTTTGATATTTAACTCATTTAATTTACAAAAATGATTTAATCCCACATTTGCAGGAAATTTTACATAAAACAAGGTCAAACAGTTTTAGCAAGTTAAACATTGAGCCATCTTTATAATGGACAACTAACTATTCCTTACTGTGACAAATGAAGAAAACCTAGTTTTACTTCTTCAGAGGCAATGATAGTATAATTTGGCTTTAAATGAATAAAAGGTAACATTAATACAAATAGTAATGAATGTATCATTAATCCAAGATCAAGTCTCATTAATCCAAGAAGTCCAGTATAAGAGGGACATATTCTGGGAACAATTTGGGTTCCATTTTGAAAGCATTAAAATGATTTGTTACTATGTGAATAACTACAGATTGATGTATGGATGGATGTGGATCTGTTACTTGCATTAGCCTCAGAATTGACTATTAGAACTGTTTAGACTGTTATATAAGTTCAGCCTACAAATATCAATGCAAACTCTTTTCATGGGATAGTTTTGACAGTATTTAGTAACATCAAGCAGAATAAAAATTCCTTAAAACGTTATGAAAATATTTTAGAGGAAATGCAAAATGTTCTGTATTAACTTTTTGCTCTTTTGTCATATTACTACCATAACTAGCTACCAATATTTATATTACTGCAAATTTAGGAAATTTAATAGTTTATTTTAATCCATTTCAAATTGGGGATGCTAAACATTTGAGTTGTTGAGAAACTAGGTAATCTTAATCTTCCATGTAAAATCCTCTGTAAGTCTAGCTCCATTCTTTCCTTCCAGCCTTCTTACTGGACTAATAGTTATATACTTTTGAGTTTCACCTCTACCACTACCCAGCTGTAAGACCATAGGCAAGTCATAAGATGGTTTCTTCACCTGTAAAATAAAAGAATTGCACAAAATCCATGGTTTTAACACTTTATTTGGATTGAGGAGAAACCCTTTGAGAATCTGAGGAAAGCCATGGATCGTTACACCCTGAAAACTGCTGATTCATACAAAATGTTGCATATAATTTATTTCTATCCCATACCACCCTGTTGGCTCTAGGTATACCATATTATGATCCTCATTTTTCAGGCTCCCCCTGGGTTTTTACTCATATTATGTCTTTAACTTTCAAATGTTTTTTCTCATCCCCTTATCCATCTGCACCTTTGAAAGTTCTACCCCCCCCCTTTTTTTTTTTTTTTTTTTTTTTTTTTGTTTTTGCGGTACGCGGGCCTCTCACTGCTGTGGCCTCTCCCATTGCGGAGCACAGGCTCCGGACACGCAGGCTCAGTGGCCATGGCTCTCGGGCCCAGCCACTCCGCGGCATGTGGGATCTTCCCGGACCGTGGCACGAACCTGTGTGCCCTGCAACGGCAGGCGGACTCTCAACCACTGTGCCACCAGGGAAGCCCTCTACCCCCTTTTAAAGCACAATTCAAATGTCATTTTTTTTCTGTGAGACTTCTTCAGTCAGATTTAATCTTCCCCTTAGAACTTTGTACCTCCATTATAACCATTAACATCTTTGGGCTTGTATTACAGCTATTAGAGGTCTGTGTCCTCCATCTCTCCTTCTTCTTGCCTGTTCCTCAACAGATTATAAATGTCTTGATAACAGTGGCTATGTTCCTACATTAGTTTTGTAATTGAATAGTGCCTTGCTAGTAGTAGTCATGTAATAAGTAGAATAAATTAATTTGAATTTGCCACTCAGTTGTAATGATTAACTGTCTGCTATGCCATGCGCTAAATGCTGGGAGGATTGTCCCCCACCCCCCAAAAAGCAGAAAGTGGTGTGAAATAGAACCATAGAGAAAAAACCTCATGTACGAGATGAATTTAAAGAATGAGTAGAATTTAGGGAGCTGCAGGGACATTATCTGGGAGATAAAGAGAAATAAGAGAACTAGTGGGTACCTGTATCAATGAAATTAATCTATTTTTACTGAAAAGTGATGGGTATTAAAATTTAGCTTTTGATTCATAATTAAGCTTTGCATTTTTCATTTTTGGCATTTTTGTTTTTACAGGTACAAGAAAATTCCCCAGGACATAGAGCTGGACTGGAGCCCTTCTTTGACTTTATTGTTTCTATTAATGGTTCGAGATTAGTAAGTTCAGCTTTTTATAGTTACGCCTATGGTATTTTGTAATCTTTTGAAAATGGAATTTTTCAGATTATCTGGGATGGATATTTATTCATTGGTTACAAACATTATTTAGAGTATGATACCAATAAAATAACCCTGTGTTAGTAAACATGAGAATGTCAAATATAGAATACTATACCTCACACTCCAGTAATAATCTTAGGAGAAGAAAATCACTGGAGACTTTTACTTTATATGTTAAATATTTAATTTTTCTAAGCAGAAAGATGTGGTTTTGTTGCTCTTTTGCTTTTTCAAAGATGTCAGACTTTTGTAGGTTATTGGCAAATGGATTAGTAAAGACTCATTCTCAAGTAACTTGTCAGTTTTCTTGTTGCTCAATTCCCTGATATATCAATAGAAATAATGTTACAAAACTATACAGAGATGTGTTCCAGAAGTGCACAATTAAAACCACTTTCTATGGGCTTCCCTGGTGGCGCAGTGGTTGAGAGTCCGCCTGCCGATGCAGGGGACATGGGTTCGTGCCCTGGTCCGGGAAGATCCCACATGCCGCGGAGTGGCTAGGCCCGTGAGCCATGGCCGCTGAGCCTGCGCGTCTGGAGCCTGTGCTCCACAGCGGGAGAGGCCACAACAGTGAGAGGCCCGCGTACCGCAAAAACAACAACAACAACAAAAACCCACTTTTTATAAGTTGCTTTCAGTTTACATGTAGTAAAGTCCAATAGGAAGGAAACTATAATTTCAGTAAAGGAAATTCTTATGACAATGGCTGCTTCGTTGGTTTATTTTTTCACAACAGTCTTAAGTTTTTGTTCATTACTACCAACATCACCTACGTAATGGCCTTTATTCATTTATTTAATGAAATATTTAACATACTGTTTCCGTTTTCTTTTCCTGCCAGTTTGTAGTAAATAAAGTGTATATGTAGGCGTAGAGTCTAAAGTTAAACTTCAACTCTAGCAGATGTTTTAGATTTTTAAAATCAAAGTCATACCAACTCTGTTAGTAATATGTCTTCTTGTGGAGTATTTTGGTTTTTTATCATTGAAGCCCTGGATCATTTCAAATAATGTTGGCTTGCAAATTCTGTAATTCCATAGTCAGCTATGGAGTTGTTCCTAATGTTATTTGAACACAAGTTCATGTGCCTGACGCACAGTGGGGCCAGACAGTACCGAAATGTCAGAGTCTGGAGCAGAGAAAGGTTTATTGCAGGCCCAAGCAAGGAGAATGGGTGGCTCATGTTCAGAAAAACCTGAACTCCCCGAAGGGTTTCAACAAAGCATTTTTAAAGGCAAGGGGAGGGGAGGGGTGTCCCACGGTATGTGATCAGCTCATGCACAATTCTCTGGTTAATGGTGATCAATCCTTAGCCACCAGTAGGTCTGGAGGCTACCTGTTATGATCTTCAGGTAGTTAATTTCTTCCTTTTGGTGGTGGTTTTTAGTATTTGAAAAACTCAGGAAATATTCATGAGATACTATTATGTGGGTACTTCAGAGAGGTACTACAGCAGAGGATAGGGGGAAAGGCCTGTCCCAGGAAGGCTCCATAGGGTCCTGCTCTGTTACACTAACATAAGTTCTTAATTTCTTGACATTCTTTTACTTTGAGGAGTATTTGAATGTTAATGAAACCTCCACCTATTGAATGTTTTATTTATGTTAATAATATTATTCCAATAGGGCCATGGGATGCTTAAGGTAAGATAATTAACATTAGATTTTTACTGTTAAGTAAATGTTTTTTATTAAGAAAAATTTCTATGTGTTTACAGAATAAAGACAATGATACTCTTAAGGATCTACTGAAAGCAAATGTTGAAAAGCCTGTAAAAATGCTTATCTACAGTAGTAAAACACTGGAGCTGCGAGAGACCTCAGTCACACCAAGTAACATGTGGGGTGGCCAGGGCTTGTTGGGAGTGAGCATTCGTTTCTGCAGCTTTGATGGGGCAAATGAAAACGTTTGGCATGTGTTGGTAGGTATCAACTGTGAATTGTTACTTGCAGTTTAAGAAACAGTATAGAAAGGTGTTTTAATAGTGGTTTTCTCCAATTTGGTGAGATTGTAGGGGTATTATTAGGCTATATTTAGTTTCTGAAAATCAGAATTGATTGCTTTTAAAATATGGATTAGTGAAAAAGAAAAACAACTTGAGGAAGAGAAGCAAATATGATGCCTAAGAACTATTTTTCTTTTTTCTTTTTTTTTTTTTGCGGTATGCGGGCCTCTCACTGTTGTAGCCTCTCCCGTTGTGGAACAGAGGCTCCAGATGCGCAGGCTCAGCGGCCATGGCTCACGGGCCCAGCCACTCCGCGGCATGTGGGATCTTCCCAGACCGGGGCATGAACCCATGTCCCCTGCATCCGCAGGCAGACTCTCAACCACTGCACCACCAGGGAAGCCCAAGAACTATTTTTTAATGATTTATCCATTAGAAGAAGGTATTTTAAAGCAAATAGCTACAGGAACTTCCCTGGTGGTCCAGTGGTTAAGACTCCACATTCCCAATGCAGGGGGCCCGGGTTCGATCCCTGGTCAGGGAGCTAGATCCCACGTGCCGCAACTAAAGATCCCGCATGCCGCAACGAAAATCCCAACTGCTGCAACTAAGACCTGGCGCAGCCAAATAAATAAATAAATATTAAAAAATAAAATAAAGCAAATAGCTACAGAAATGTTTTAAATATTTGTTAAATATTGTGGGTTGTTTAATGCTTGGGAGATTAAATATATATATAGCCTATAGTTTCTGATCTGACATCTCTAACAAGAGAAATATGGGGGGGTTAAATTACTGTAATTAAGGACTGAACTATACAATTTGGAAGATTATTTTATATGCAGTAATTTGATGGGGGGTTGTTTTTGTGTCATCCTAGGAAGTGGAATCAAATTCTCCTGCAGCACTGGCAGGTCTTAGACCTCATAGTGATTATATCATTGGAGCAGATATGGTCATGAATGAGGTAATTTGTTTGTTTATTAATACTAACAATTATTTAACATTTTCTCATTAATGTTTAAATTCAGAAGTATATTTGCACACTTCACATTTAAAGTTGAAATTTAGGTCTTTGCTGATCAAGATAGCTTACGCTCCAGGGTGTTAAACAGAAATCTGGGAGGTGTCTTACTAGGTACAGCTGTGAGGAAAAACATACACTCTGGCAATTGCACAGATTTTGTGTATGGTATATATTAGAAATCTCTTGTACCTCAAGATTAAATCGAATCCTCGTCTTGATTATTGATTTCCTTTTCTCTTCTCCTTTCTAAGGTAACAAAATTGGCTTAGCTGTATTAGTTGGATCCTTTTCCTTGTCTGTTAGCTAGTGGAAGTATATATTGCTAAATCACAAATGAGAGAAAAAATAAGGTACCCAGAGAACCAGGTCTTAATAATGGATAGTAAGCAGAATATGTAGAATTTGGGTATAGAAGACTTTTACTAAAATTGCTGACTAGGTCTTACAGAACTGGACATGAGGCCTTGCATTGTGTAGATAGGTAATATATTGAATTAAACCTCGTTTGGAGTATAGGTTTTAAGAAATGATTTTTATGTCCAGCAGCAGGGCCCAGAATCTGGTTTTTGTGTATGTCGTTTTTTTTCATTCTTGTTGTTTTAGGTGTGTTTTTTGTTTGTTTGTTTTAGGTTTTTGTTGTTTTAGATATTAGTCAGGTTCGAGACCTACTATTCTAAAGTTCAGTAACAAAAACATTTTTCTCCTGTAATGCTTTTGCAGTCTGAAGATCTGTTCAGCCTTATTGAAACACATGAAGCAAAACCATTGAAACTTTATGTGTATAATACAGACACTGATAACTGTCGAGAAGTGATTATTACACCAAATTCTGCATGGGGTGGAGAAGGCAGGTAAGGTCATTTTTTAGACTAAGTTATGACTACTTAAATTTACCAGTCAGATGTGTTGTAAACATTGTTTTTATTTTGAAACAAGTTATTGGTTTATTGTAAGACTTCTCTTGAGAAAAGGAAAGAGCTGACCTAGAATATTGAATCCAATAATTCATATTTTTAAAGCACATATTTATTGAGCATGGTACACATACCCAGTCCTTTTCTTTCTGATCTAACAAACTTTTTTGTTTTGTTATTTTATTAAAATAGTTTTCAGTTTTATTTTATTTTCCCAAAATTCCCTCCTCAGCAGTGGGACAATACAGTATAACTTTCTCTAGCTGCTGGGGAAATTTCTTAGCACTTTGTGGAAACTGTTACCTTTTAGAAATGGACAGGCTGATTTTAACCAAAAGTTAGACAAAATTGCAACAACAATAAAAAGCAATTTAGAAAGAGGATCAAGCCAAGCAGAAAAGCAAACTTTATAAAATCAGTTTTCTGGGACTGTTCATCAAGTCAGTTCCCTAATTTCAAAAGGCCAGACCAAAGCAAAGCATGCTGACTTAACATGGTATCTTTAGGTCTTCTGTCTACTGTTTAAATTGAAATTTTTCATTGTTTTGAAAGTTCTAAGAACCTTTTTTAATTTGAGGAAATTGTTGAGTGTAAACCAGAATTATAGGAAAGCCTAGAGTTTGGAAACTTCTACCAGTGTTTTATAAAAGTTCCAGCACTTGCTGGGAAAAGGATGACTTAGCTGATGCAGACGGAGAAAGCCTGTTTGCTCACAGTACCTTTACCCACACTACCTGAGGTTCTACAGCTAAATGTATATTGCCACCAGAATGCTAACTTGTTGCAATTTGAGAAAATGAGATAGAAAATGTGGCCTGTCTGGGGGCCATACTTGACCAAGTTATCGTTGTCCTTTGTCCAGGTTTGTAAACACACAGAAAGATGATCTTCTTAAGGTATTCAAAGTTGATTTCATTTCAGAGGGACTGACTCATATAAACTAAATTTGCAAAGAAGCTTCTGTCATCATTAGAGAGGCAAATTTTCAGTTTACAATAGAAAAATACCCCCTCTCCAGTTAGAATAATACTTAGATCCTATTACTACCACAAGATTGCTTGGTGAGCATGAAATCAAAGTCTTAAGGAAGAGATTCTAGATGGTGAAGTTCAGCAGCAAAGAACATTACTAGTTCATTAATTTTTAATTACGCTGACTAAATACTGCTACATTCTTGTTCTTGGAGCCCTTCTTCTCTAGACGTTAGCAGTTATTCCTTTTCTATGGAAGACATTTTTCCTATTGACGTGGTTTAGTACCACTGATCAGCCGTTGCTTTAGTCAGGCCCATACAGACCACTTTCCTGAGTCCGCCCCCATTTGGCATATGTGTGCCTCTGGTTTTCATTCCTTCCTCAGAGGCTGACCACATTACTTTCATTACAGCACATTTTTCTTAGCTTCATTCTTGGGCTGTCTTTAAATTTATGGAGATCTCCCTCTTGCCTCAAGTGCCTCCTCTACCACCACTTAGTTCTTTTGATTAATAAGCACCTTGTTTTTAAATGTAGCTACCTCTGAAAGGCTTGTATTTGATCAGTATAAATTATTTAATCTTTCTTTCTTCCTCTAAATCTATCTGAGATCCAGTTCAGTAAAATTTGCAGCTTGATGGTATAGGGAGGAAAAGTGAGAGAAGAGGGAACAAGTAATTTTTTAATATGAAGCATTGTTATGAAATCACATTTGGATAAGGAAGAGCCGAAGTTGGCCACTGCCTGCTCTCCCCGCTTTTGGTGGTAGTAGTACCCATGGAAATAACAGATGCCCTGGCAGGAGAGAGTCACAGTGATACCTGTGCACGTCCTACTCAGAAAGTGCAAGTAGTTTGGAAAATAAAGGCAATTGTGATGGAAACATAAGTTGGAACCTGATTGTGAAAAGCCTTAAATACCGTGGTCAGGAATTTGGATATACTTCGGGCAGTGTTAGTTCTATAATATTGTAACAGTGAGGGTTCTTTGGTTCCAAGTAGTAGAAACCAGCTGCAGCAGACATGAATTTATAGCTACGGAGTCACTCATATAATCAAAGACTCACAATGGGAAAGGACAGGACTCAGACACCCTTAGGGATTTAGAAAGGAAGAACTAATTGGCAATTTCATCACTTTCTACTGAAGGGATAAAGCCATTTTGGTTTTTTCTGTCGCTTCCAAGATTTGCAGCCCTGGGCAAGAGAGGTAAATTGGCCTGGCTCTGGTCATGAGCCACTCCTTGTTTTGGGCAGGACAGGCCCCCTGATTGACAGTCCCACCCGTGCTGCACAGAACGGCAGAGGAGTAGTTCTCCAAAGGGAAGAAGGAAAAGGGAATGTTGGGAAGACAACAGACTCTGGAAAGAAGACAACAGACTACGGGAAGATCACTCTAGAAAGTGATTGTATCTTATTAAAAAAATACCTCTGGTGTCATTGGGAGGATGAATTAGAAGGAATCTGGATTAATTTGGATTGATACGTGTCAGGTTCTGAAATAGACCTATAGGTTGTGTAAATGACATCAACATGCAAAAGTGCTTGGAGCTCTTCAGTGGAAAGGCTATATGTCATTCATTGAGCAAATAATTATTTAGTGTCTGCCATGTGCCAGGAACTGTTAAGGCAGTAAACATAACAAGGTCTCTGCCTTCAAGGACCTTACCATTTTATTGGGGGAGACAAAATAAACAAATAAATAGGCAATGTGTTGGATGGTGATAAATACTTGAAGAAAAATAAAGGAGAGTACGGTTAGTGTCTGTGGTGGGAAGAAGGGTGCTGTTTAATAAAGGGTTGTCAGAAGAGACTTCTGATAAGATGACAGTATTTAAAAGAATGGAGATTTGTTTTTCTGTTTCAAAACCTCAAAAATGCAAGCTGTGATGATAACTTTAAGAAAAAAATATCTTCATAGCCTAGGATGTGGCATTGGATATGGTTATTTGCATCGAATACCTACACGCCCATTTGAAGAAGGAAAGAAAATTTCTCTTCCAGGACAGATGACTGGTACACCTATTACTCCTCTTAAAGATGGATTTATGGAGGTAAGATAACTTTACTGCCTGATTATACCATAACTTTCCACCCAGATGAATAGATGTGTGGGGTGGTAGCACTTATTTGAGACTGGGCAGATGATGAGTTAAATATTGACATGTTGGATTTGAAGTTCCTGTAGGATATCCAAATGAATATTTTCTGGTTCTAGATTTCAGGAAAGAGGGCGAGGCTAGAGATACAGATTTGGGAATCAGCAGAGAGAGGGTAATTTAATCCAATGATCAAAATGAATAAAAATCATCAAGGGACTGGGCCTGGGTGGGTCAGAGGACCGAGGCCAGAATCTTGAACATCCCTAGTGTTTAAATGGATGGGCAGAGAAAGGGCATTCAGCAAAGGAAGCTCAGGAGAAGGCCAAAGGGAGAGAACAGAGCTTCAGGAAAGGGGGCATAGGCAACTATGTGAGGTACTGCAGAGAAGTCAGGTGAGAGAAGGAGTGAAAAAACATGTCCTGGGCTAGAGCAACTTAAGGCTTGATGGGATGCAGATACCAACTTACAGGAGATAGAGGGTGAGTGGTGAGTGATAAGGTGATGATAACTGCTGCTTCCTATTTCAAGAAACTTGACTGGGAAAGCAAAGAGAACTAGGGGTGTGGGAAGTATTACAGGATCAAAGTGAGGCTTTTTAAGGAATAAGAGGTATTTCTGCAGGCTTATAGGCTTTTAAAATGTTTCCTGTGCAGGCCTTACAGGACAGTTAACTCTTATGCATGACTAAATAAAAACCAAACATTCAAAAAGGAAATGCTACAGTTGTAAAGAAAGGGCTGCTGCCACAGTCATTTTATGGTGCATGGTTGGGCCATCCCCAGTTCTAGAGGAAGTGAAGGGGAGCTATGGGGAAGTGTAACCTCTCCTCACCCCCATCCACCATTGGCTCATAACTAGAACCAGTGTTGTTGTATGTTCAGACTCCTGCTATCATATCTGCTGTCCCAATCAGTGCTCTCTGCCCCAGATGAGGCGCTATGGGCAGTCTGAGAAGACCAGAGGGTGAAATGGCAGCTAGGGAGAAGGGCCAGAATACAAGTTATGTTGGAATGTGCCAGAGGGCACTGGAGCTGGCATAAGTTGGAGGATTCAGAGGTGAAATCACCCATCCACCCATCTGTAAAGTCCATATAGATTCATTCCCACCCCCACCCCATGCTCCCAGAAGGTAGAGATCTGGCTGCCACATTCATTCATTGATGAGGACTCATGAGGTTAGACATCTTAAGAAATTTTTAAGGAATCTATCATGGTATTAAGACTTCAGCTGACTTCTCCCATGAGCAGTGAAAATTAAAAACACAAAACTGGCTGAGAATTCAAAGAAGAAGAAAGCAGTGGTGCTTTAAGGGTTGAGTATAATCTTTTTTGGCTGGCTAGGAAGGAGGAGAGAGAATCTCCTCCTGGTGTCGAAGTGGCTATAACAGTGTGTATGATGGGCTAGATGCCATGTGTTAAAAGACTGGAAGTGACAGGAGGGGGAGATGTTTACAGTGCGTGGTCCTTGGCACGTATGAAAATTAGGAAGGAGTGTCTGAAAGCCAAAGTGCCAGGTGAAAACTTTTGACAGTTAATACATGATCGAAAAAGGTATCTGTAGGACCGGTGAGAGCCAATATTTATATTTTCTTTTAAGTAAATTTGAGTAATTTTCCTTTTTTCTTTCTTTTTTTTGGAAGGTCCAGCTGTCCTCAGTTAATCCCCCGTCTTTGTCATCACCAGGAACTACAGAAATTGAACAGAGTCTGTCTGGACTTTCTATTAGCTCAACTCCACCAGCTGTCAGTAATGTTCTCAGTACAGGTGTGCAGAAAAATAGATTCTGTTTGCAGTCTACTTTGTTTTACAGGATACTGTTTTCTGTCCCAAGCTGTAGAATTTTAAAAGTTGATGCCAGTGTACTTTGAAAACTGTAAACGTGCTCTGCATTGACAGGCCCTGTCTGAAAGCTGGTACTGAATCATCACAGGCATTTGAACCTCTTTTCAGACAATTTTAGATCTTGGGCTTATCTTGTTGTAGAGTCAGGATTCTACCTTTAATTTCTATTTAATAGCCCTATTTACTCAACAAATGTTTGCATATCCCCTAAGTAGTAGACACTGGGGATACAAAAGTGAGCAGTTTACCATTCCTTTCCTAGGGACTCAGTCTTGCTCAGGGGACATACGCCTATCTTCTCTTTTTCTGTACTCCTTGTTCTACCTAATATACTCCTTTTTTGTTTGTTTTGGTTTTTTTCAACAGCTTTCTGGAGATGTGATTCACATAGCATTGAATTTACCCATTTAAAATATACAATTTAGTGGGTTTTGCAACCATCACCTCAATCAATTTAGAACATTTCATTACCCGCCAAAAACACCTTGTACCCCGTCACTCCCTGTTTTCCCCCAATCCCACAGGCCTAGGCAATTACTAATCTACTTTCTCTTTCTAATCTAGACATTTCATATAATATGTGTGGTCTTCTGTGACCTTCCTCTCTGGCTTCTTTCCCTTAGAATAGTGTTATCCAGGTTCATTCATGTCATAGCATATATTAATATTTCATCTTTTTTATGGCTAAATAATGTTCCATTGCATGGATATGCCACATTTTGTTTATCCATTCATTGGTTGAGGGACATTTGGATTGTTTCTACTTTTTGGCTATTATGAATAATGCTGCTATGAACATTTGTGTACAAGTTTTTGCATGGACATATGTTTTCATTTTTCTTGGTTATATACCCAGAAATTAGAATTGCTTGGTCACATGATACAGTTCTTAACTTGGTATGTTGATAGAGTTTATTTTTCCCTTTCCTTTATTTATTTATTTGTTTATTTTTAACATCTTTATTGGAGTATAATTGCTTTACAAGTGGTGTGTTAGTTTCTGTTTTATAACAAAGTGAATCAGCTATACATATACATACATCCCCGTATCTCCCCCGTCTTGCGTCTCCCTCCCACCCTCCCTATCCCACTCCTCTAGGTGGTCACAAAGCACCGAGCTGATCTCCCTGTGCTATGCGGCTGCTTCCCACTAGCTATCTGTTTTACATTTGGTAGTGTATATATGTCCATGCCACTCTCTCACTTTGCCCCGTGTCCTCAAGTCCATTCTCTACATCTGCATCTTTATTCCTGTCCTGCCCCCAGATTCTTCAGAACCGTTTTTTTTATTCCGTCTATATGTGTTAGCATACAGTATTTGTTTTTCTCTTTCTGACTTATTTCACTCTGTATGACAGATTCTAAGTCCATCCACCTCACTACAAATAACTCAATTTCATTTCTTTTTATGGCTGAGTAATATTCCATTGTATATACGTGCCACATCTTCTTTATCCATTCATCTGTCAGTGGACACTTAGGTTGCTTCCATGTCCTGGCTATTGTAAATAGTGCTGCAATGCACATTGTGGTACATGACTCTTTCTGAATTATCCTTTCCTTTTTTTAAATCTCCTGTTTCCTGGTTTTCTTTCTTTATACCAAGAGTATATTATATACTCAACTAATATTGAGTAAGTGGATGAAATACTGTGACATGGTTTAGTTTTATTTCATTAATAGCCTTTTATTCTTGAGCTCTTTTTTTAATATTTATATCCCAAATTTGATCATATTCTACTTTGTTCTCGAATGGATTTAAAACAGCCCATCAAGATGCAGTCAACAGTATGATCCCTGGAGCTTGTCCCCTAGGTTCAAATCTCAGATCTTTTCAGAGTCTTTGTTTTATTTCCCAAAGATACGTATGAAATTTAAATTTTTTATTTTTTACAATTAAAAACTTGAAACATATTCAAAATTAGATGACTATTAATAAAGATTCATTTGCGTAACAAGTAGAACAACCAGCCCCCACCGCCCAGCGTCGCCAGTTATCAGTATGATAACGTACCTCCCTACCCCCTGCTCTTTGCTGGGTTTTTTTCCCAGCTTTATTGAGGTATAATTTGCATACCATAAAATTAACTCACTGCAAGTATAGAATTCATGATTTTTAGTAAATTTATGGAGTTGTGCAATCATCACCACAGTCCAGTTTTAGAGTATTTCTTGGATGACATTAAATATTAATGTCATCAGTATCAAGTCATGGATACATTTGGAAGAGATTCTAAAGTTTATTTCATTCAAGCAGTGTTTGAGTTCTTTTTATGATATTAAGATTTTTTTCTTATATCCCATCAGATGTAAGAAATGGTTTTTTAGTTTATTCCTGGATAGACTTCCCAAGACAGCAATCCAATCTGTGTCTGATAACTCTCACCTGGCTTTACAGTGAGTGTTCCAGTGCAAAGTGTTCTGGCTTTAGGAGATAGCTGACATCTCTCTTCAAGTTCCAGTTTCTTTTGAGAGGCATTTTAAATCTTCCCTAATTACATTACAGTTATACTTATATTGTCATATATGCACATGCACTGAGATCCCTGGTCTTATTACACTGTAGAGAAATGGTTTCTTGAGTATTAAAAGACAGAGACATAAATAAAGCAGAAATTGCTCAAAGGAGACGGAAAGAAATCAGCATTTTCACTTTGAGTAAATAAATTTAAAAACACTCAGATGTTCTAGCATTATAACATGTGAGAACCCACTTTTTGTTAGGCATTTATTTTTCTGTCTTTGCTTTAATTATATTGCTGCAAAGTAGCCCAAACAGTAACTGTAGAAACATTAAAGTATGTGCTTTAAAAAAACACCTCTGTGGATTTGAAAATTTTGGATTAAGAAATTTTCAGAAAATGAATATATCATTTTGAAATGACATTAATCGATGTGATCCTCTCACACTTCCTGTCTCCCTTTCTTTTTCTGCCCCTTATCAGAATGTAAATTTCCAGAAGGTAGTGATTTCTATTTTCTTTATGCTGTAAAGTTCCTCAGTGCCTAGAACAATGTCTGACATATAGTAGGTGCCCCCCCACCCAAACTTTAAAGACTGAACACACCAACCAACCGTCCAGCCCTTTTGAGAATCTGATAAAACAAAGAACCCTCTCCTATTTTTTCATGGCTCCAATTTCTGCAAAAAAGTAAACACATGACTAACTAAATTTTAAAAGCTGTCTGAAAATGGTTGCTTCATCCTTTCAGGCACAATTCATTCTTGTTACCATATTTAAGCAGATCTCTGTAAGACAAAATCTAGAATCCATGTGCAGTATTACTATTGTTTGGACATCAGCGAAACCTCCCACATGAGTAGGTGGTAAACATTAATAGGTAATCTTCATTAGGTGGTATCGTAAGAGTTACTTGAATGTAAAGAACATGACCACTTCAAGCTAACAGCAGTAAAAGTGGGAATGTACTAGACTTCAGAGGAGTGTCACAGAACCTAAGGTCAAAAGGAAATGAAGATTCAGGAAACCAGGTCATTCTCCCCATCTCTGGAGGTCCACATGCTCTTCTGTCTCTTTCAGGCCATCTACATCATTCTCTTTCACAGACCAGAATTCACTGTTTCATGGGGCATATAGCCCCCCAGCAGCCCCAGGTGTACGTGGCCTTTGAGGTCAGGAGCCCAATAGAAACTGATTAGGATCCTTGTATCCCATTTCCAAAACAGTTTTCTAATCCAGCCCCGCTTAGGTCAGGAGTAAAACTCTTACCCGGTTTTACTTAGCTGCGGAGGGCTTGCAGAGCCCCCCGCCCTCTTGGCTCACGGTCTGCTAACAGCCATTGCAAAGGGCCAAGGGCAGAGCAGGTGGATGAGCTGTGGCAGTGATGCAGCTAGAGACCAACTGACTAAAGTCACACTGAGTGAAGACCTGACCATGGCAGGAGGGAAGGGACGGAAGACTGTCCGAGATAGTCTGCTCACTCCTTATCAACTGAAATTTTTAAAAGGTTGTGCATTTATTTTAGGTGTACCAACAGTACCATTATTGCCACCACAAGTAAACCAGTCCCTCACTTCTGTGCCGCCAATGAACCCAGCTACTACATTACCAGGTAAGTAGCAGGAGACATATATGTAATAACAATAGCTTTACTGATATTTTGCATCTTAGAAAACAATGAAAAAAATTTCTACCTATGCGGTGACTATTTATGTCTTTTACTCTCATTCTGTCTCTGCTGTAACTTTGTGTTAAGTGAGACCAAGTGGCAATGAACTGCTGTCACCAGCTAGTCAGCTGCTGAGCCTTGGGCTCCTTAACCCCAGCCAACCATCCCCCCTGCCCCCAGTGCAGCCTGAGGCAGGAATAAGGAGTATATAGACTGTCCGTCCTTCAGCACAGGGCTTTCTGGTTGTTGTTTAGTGAATAAGACATTGTGTCCTGGAGGAGAGCACTCCTTACTTGAGTCTTCAGTAGCTCTAATGTTAGGTTAGATTTTTGTTTATTTCACTTACTGTTCCCAGTGAAGACCAAGTCCCTTTATCCAGCAGATAACGATCAGATATTATTTCAGTGATCAAATATATACTTGCATTGTGAGAGCCTTTAATTGTATGGCTAAAGATGTCATTACACAGACATATTAAGCCATTAACCAAATGTGTGCACACAGCAAGTGTGGTAAAATGTTAACATTTGAGAAGTTAGAGTGAAAGATATACATGGGGATTCTTCATATAAATTAGCAACTGTAAGTCTGAAATTAAAAAGGAAAAAGAAAAAAAAAAGCCTGAGAGACTGTAAACCTCAACCATCAAAGAAAATCAGTTCCATGTTTGCTGAGATAAATCAGCCCCTTCTCCAAGACATAGGCCAGCATCATTCTTGCTTTTGGGTTCAGAAGTGTGTGTTTGTTTTAACCCTTACCCACTTAGCCTTCTAATCACTTAGGTATAGAAGGATGCTTCACTTGGGAGAGATTTTGTTATTGTTACTGTTGTTATGATATAAAACTGCCCCGCGGTAAGTGGACTTCTGGTATTCTCACTTTGAAGTGGGTAGTATTTTTTTCAATATGCAAGGATTGGATGGTTTATCTTTTGTTCTCTGCCTTCTTTTCAGGTCTGATGCCTTTACCAGCAGGACTACCAAACCTCCCTGCCCTCCCCAATCTCAACCTCCCTGCCCCGCACGTCGTGCCAGGTGTCAGCTTACCGGAACTCATGAACCCGGGTATGTTGCCCATCTTGCCTTCCTAGGACTCTGTCTAATAAAAAGCTTTATCCAGGAAAGGCAGTCCTCTATTTCAGTCTTTTCCTGGCAAGGGCAGATCAGTTTAACAAATTTCAGCTGCTTCAAATAAAAATCAATCTTTTTTATTTAAAAAGCTTGAAAAAGAAGAGGAGGAGGAATGTCTTTGTGCTGCTCCCCTGCCTGGCTGCCTCTCCTCCCCCTTTCTCCTCTCCTGCACCTGACAGCTCAAGCACCACAAAGGCCAGCTGTAGAAATAAAGAGCAGTGGCGTGGCCTTGCTGGGCTGAGTTGGATGGGAGGTGTGCGCAGTTCACTCAGTGGGGGCAGATGAACTCCCTGTGATTCTCCTCATGTTTTGGGCAGCTGCCACCCGCGGAGTAGTGACACCTGTTTTGTGTGGCTGAGGCTAGCTGGGCTTGCTACTTGATAAATATTCTTCGTTATTAACAAATTTTTTATAACAAAAACTGTGAGAGATTTTAGCTACAAATAGTTAAGTTCACAGATATTCAGAGTGTTTACACTCGTATTCTGTGCACTGATGAAAGTGAAGCAGCAGAATGTCCCCACAAGTCTGCTCTTCTGGTTAATGATTGCCCAGATTATCTTTAGCTTTGAGATGGCCACAAGTCAGGTCTGACTTTTAATTGCTAATCTCAGGAATTTGGCCCATCAGTGATGTCAACGAGTGATCTTATTATACAGTGGCATTGTCACATTTCTAACGGCCCCTGTTGTAACACTCATCATCTACATGTATTCGTTACCCATCCTCATTAACCCATTTGCTTTTCAGTGCAATGGGTTAAAAAACAAATGAAGTCAATAAGTTCAAACTAATGTTTACTGTCTCAGTGCTCCCTTTGTCTTTTCTTTTGTGCCCTGTATTCTTGGCTTCTGGCTCTGCCCTTTCCCCAGATTGACAGACTCTAAGAGTATTAAGGGTTTCACCAGTCCCCAGGTTGCCCCAAACCTGTTTTACAGCCTGCTTTTCCTTTGTTTCTTAAAGAAGTAATACCCTTTCCCTTCATCTGCATTTTAAAATCATTACAGTAAACCCGCCAAGTGTACTATAAATAGTTATACTATAAATATAGTTATAAAGGCTGAGTACTTCTGGTGAGGCTAATGCCAGGGGCTACACAGCAGGCCCTTCCCTTGCGAAACCTTCACAGGAGGCCTGGCCCCTGTGTCTCCTCTTCCTCTTGTCTGTCCAGAGGGCAGCTTAAATCCACCTGCAGCTTGCCCCCGAGAGTGGAGTCCTCCTGCTGGGGACTCGGTGTAGCTGCATCGCAGGCTGGGTGGGCTCCTGTCCATCCTGGCTGGGAGAATCATTTCCTCCCTGAGCTCTGGGCTGAGTCACATGAGGGAACCTTTCCTCCTGGCCAGCTGGTCCTGCAGTGAATATTTAACTCTGTCCTGGCCTCCAACTGAGGATAATCAGAAGTTGTGATTTGTATTGTCTCTCCTCAGCTTCTGTTTCCTTAACGAAATGCAAATTAATAGTCGTGTGATGCTGACTGCTGCTCTTCTAGTGCTGGGAGGATGTGTGATCTATGCCGTTTTTGTCCTAGGTTTGCCACCTCTTCCTTCCCTGCCTCCCCAAAACTTACCTGGCATTGCACCTCTCCCCATGCCATCCGAGTTCCTCCCGTCATTTCCTTTGGTTCCAGAGGTCTCTTCCACGGCAGCCTCCACAGAGCTGCTGTCCTCTCTCCCACCCACCGGCAGCCCACCCTCCGACCCTGTCCCGACCACTGCAAGGGCAGATGCTGCGTCCACGCTCACCGTGGGTGTGACGCCCCCCACTCCCAAGGCCCCGGCCGCTGTTGAGGACAGAGTCGGCGAATCCATCCCAGCCAGCAAGAAGCCTGTCTCTGCGGTTACGGATGCAGATGCCTCTGAGTCACCTTAGCTTTGGACCGGCCTTCGGAATTGGCGTGGTGCGCTTATTTCACCACAGGAGTGTGTCTGGAAACGCAAACTACCGTTAATTTCATACTAGTTTGTACCGTATCTGTAAGCATCTTGTAAATAATTCTGAGGGGAAAACTAAGCAAGAGGACGTGGGTTTGTATCCTGCCAAGTGGGGGTGGGGCTCATGGGCCGGGGAGGGAAATGTCAGGAAGTGCTTGTATTTTAAAACAACCAAAAAGAATTGTAAGGGTGGCTTGCTGCCAGGTTTCCACTGCCATTCTTGAGGGCGTGCGTCCTTGGGAAAGGTGGCGACAGGGTGTCCACTAGGCTCCCTGTCCTCCTGCTGCCCCTTCTGTAAGAAAATGAAATACTTCACGCCTAATACCCACATGCGGCATTTCTTGTATTTTGTAAATCATTTGCGAGAATGCAGACCACCTCAGTAAACCGTGAAAGGAAAAGATACTTTACTTTTTGGTCTCTGTGAGTCACATCTCTATTAAGGTTTACACGAAAATTCCAATGAAAGATGTTGTTAAAGTTACACTATGTGCACTATTAATTGAACATCTTTTTATTCAGCCTATACACAGGTCTTTGTTTTGAGCTCTCAAAAGTACTCAGACAACATTTTGTAACTGCTGCCGTTGTTATACGTCCACCAAAAAATGGCATTTAAAAAGAAATAAAGATGATGTTCCACAGTTTTAAACCAGAAGGTGGCACTTTGTAGCTACTTATAATATTATAGCTATACTGGGAAGCATAGATACAGCAATAAATTACAGTAGTTTTGCTTTTCTTCTTGTGGTACATTTAAATTACAACTCCTGATTGCCATGGTGCATTCGTTCCTCTCCAGTGCATCACACTGCGTTCATGTAATTTTTCATGTCTGATGTTTGCTGTCTCCTGAATTTTCTAAGAGATGGTAAGTTATGTGGAATTGATTTATTGAATGAAATTAAATGCATATTATATCTCTTTTTTAAATAAGATGAAAGATTGATCGGTTATTGACTTGGCACTAGCATGAACGTTGCCAGGGGAGCAGCGCGTGGAACTGGTCTGTGATCACTAGCTGGGAACTACAGTTATCAGCGCCCACCCAGTGCCAGCCAGTTTTTAGGATAGGTCCATTTCTGGAGCCAGGTTCATACTTAAAGCTAAATGATAAAAGAAGGCTCCACCTCTAATCATAGCTCCTTCTGTTTGCGTTATAAATATTTCTAGAATATTTCTCGCAGTTAACAATCCTGTTTTTTGAAATGGCGCTTATAACAGGTAAGGAAAATATTCACAAGCATACTTAAATGTTACAACTTTTTACTTTCCAGGATAGGAAAAGTTGAGCAAGTTGTTATTACTTTCTAAAAGATGTTCATATTTTTTAAAAATGTTAAGGAGATACTTCATGGAAAGCAAGTAAGTAATTTTTAAGCTTTAAAGACAGTTTCTTTAACAGTAGTTTTTCCAGTGCAGTGATTCTTAACTCTTGTGAGGTCACAGTTCGCATCTGAGGATGACAGCAGCCCTGATATCTTCCCAGTAAAATGTCTATAAGCATATAAAAAATACTAAGCTCTGGGGAGAGAGAGGGATTCTTAGTACTCACTTGGAAGATGGGCACACACTTGGCCTAGATTGGCTCATTGGATCTTGCTGAGGTGGAAAACACTTTAGATATTCTCTGCTTCCTTCAGAAAAACCAGTTTCGGTGTTTATAGACAGTAGCATATCCTTTACCAGTGGCCAGAAACACGGATGTAGAAGATAGTGTCCCTACCAGTGGACCACTCACTGTGGCCTTGTAGAGGGGACAGCTCGGGTGGTCAGTGCTCAGGGCACTCGAGGATAGCGCTCTAACCATGGAGATGTGCCCCGCAGTGAGGATGGCAGTCAGAATTAGCTTCGAACCCCTGGGTCACTCAGTGTGCCTACGTTCACGTGAGAGGCACGAGGCAGTGACAGGGAGGGCGCTGGTCTGAATAGGCCCAGTTATCAGAACAATTCTCAAAATAACAGTGGTTTAAACAAGCAAGTTTATTTTCTCTCCCGTGTTCAGAGTTGGAGGTGGTCTGGCTGAGGCAGGACCAGCCCTTGGCAATGTCAGAGACCACAGCTCCTGCCTTGTAGTTCTGCCTGGTGTGGTTTCCATTGCCAAAGTCGTCACATGGGCCCAGATGGCAGCCAGAGGCCCCGCCATGCCCTCCTAGTTCCAGCCAGAAGAGAAGGGCCAGCCCCCCTCTTTGGGGGACATTTCAGAGAAGTTTCACGCAGCACCTTGGCTTACATTCTTCTGGCCAGTGTGAAGTTATATGGCCACTTCTAGCTGAACGGGAGGCTGAGGAATGAAGCCTACGCTGTCATGTACTGAGGAGGAAGAAGAGTGACTAGTGAGGCACCGTGAGCAGTCCCCGCCGAGCCCTCACGTGGCCCCCGCACAGCACCTCCGTTTGCCCAAGATTCGGTGGAGCCAGAGGAGGCAGCTTGGCCAGGGTGCTGGGGTGGGAGCAGGGAGATTTCTGAGAGATGACATTTGACATGAAGAATTCTTTAGGCAAAGGAGGGGCAGAGACCATTTGAGGGCAGAGGAATGGTGAGGAGTAGAGCGCACAGGGCCAGATCTTGAGTGCCGGGCTGGGGAGTTGGGACTTTGTCTTAAAAACAGGAGTCACTGGAGGATTTCCGTGCGGACAAGCTCATCTGCATTTGAGGAAGTCTGTCTAGCAGTGGAAGCTGGAGGGGCAGTCAGCCCTGAAAAGAGCGGAAAGGAGGGAGGAGTTTCAGAGCAGACGGAGGAGACTCGGGAGGCTGCTGTCACCTGAAGGCCACTTTGCTAGCTGATACTCTGTGAGGATGCTTTTGTCTTTACACTTTGTGTTCCTGTTTTATGCTTAGTCCCATACTAAACGTGCTTACCTTAGAACAGCTGGCTTTAGCTCAATTCCTGAAAATTGAAAAAGAAAGTGAGTTGAAAAAGACCTTCCCCGTTTGTGAGGCAGCAACTAATGTTCAGGAATGGCTCGGCCGGGGCCTGTGGGTGACGGCCTCCCCTTTAATTATCTGACCACCCAGCAAGGGGGGTCAAATTAGAACCACTTCTATGAGAATATGGATTCCTGGGTTCCTGAGTTCTGGAAAGCTTTTCAGAGAATGAGAGACACTAAACACATTTGTCTCCTTCATTATACCTGCCCCTCCCCAGGTCCAGTTAGCAGAGGCCCTGCACCACCTCCTGGGTGATAATTGAGACAGGCTGGTCTATAACTTGAAGTAATAAGGCAACAGAAAGTCCATTGTCTGCTGACACTTTCACCACTTAGCAAAGTGCACACGTTAGAGAAGGGATCCTTTTATCAATGATACTGTTTGTAGTAGATCTAGGAAGAACAGTTTCCAGTCTTGCTAACCAACACGTTCCTTTGTCAGCTTCTTACATGTGAGCCAATTTGATTAACTACAAGAATGGGGAAATAACACCAGAACCACAGGCCAGCGGAAGGGCAGGTGAAACCACTCCCAGGCTGGCATCACTTTGGGAGCTGGAGAGGGACAGAGACAGAGAGAATGCACTGTTCACAGGGATGCGGCCAGTGGCAGAGGCACCCAGAAGCTCCAGGGCTGGGGACAGAGTTCACTGTTAAAGAGCAGCTGAGGACTGACCAGTGCAGGGAGAGCAGCCTCTCCAGGGGGTTACACGAGCACCGTGCCCTCTGGTCACTCTTCGCCAGTTCAAACAAAATGGGGAAACACACTCCATCTGCTGGTGGACGTGGGCTCAGGGACTTTGTGTTATTAGAGTTAAGGTTGCACCATATTTCCTGGCACTAGATAGAAACAGGCCTCAACTCGTGGGGTAGATACTGAAGGGAGGAGCTGAGCCAGCCCTGTGCAAAGCGCTTTGTAGGACAGTCTACCCAGTGAACAAGAGGTAGCTTCCTCCAGACTCGTTCCTTTGAGCCACGCTGTATATTTTTAAATGTGAATTAATTGCCAACATTTTAAAATCAGAAAATTTCACATAAATCCAGATTTCTGGTTTCTCTTACCCCACATCTGGCAACACTAGTTCCTCAGCCCCACAAGGAAATAAACGCCCCCTTGAGCCTACACCCGCCAGTTTGCCACCTGGCCCACTGGTTTCTTCCACCTGCCCAGTCCACAGGCGTCTGAAGTTTTATCCTGGTAGGGATGAGTGGGAAGCCTGGGCTTCAAAAAGTTGGAGGGTCCAGAGCCTAGGGGATCCAGGATCAGAAAACAAGATCTTTCATGGACATGATTTTGGATCCATGAATCATGGTGAAATTGGTGCTAAGGTTGACAAAATTTGAAGCAGTCCCTTAAACTATAAACCTGGGGGAGAAATGGGTGTCTGGACAATGACAGGAATTTGGGTCTCCCCAGCCTCTTCTGGAAGCCAAGTCTGGGACCAAAAACCCATTAGTTATTTACCTTAACAACCAAATCTCTTGAAATATATCATCAGTTCTCTTTTTTTTTTTTTTTTTTTTTTCCGGTACGCGGGCCTCTCACTTTTGTGGCCTCTCCCGTTGCGGAGCACAGGCTCCGGACACGCAGGCTCAGCGGCCATGGCTCACAGGCACAGCCGCTCCGCGGCATGTGGGATCTTCCCGGACTGGGGCACGAACCCGTGTACCCTGCATCGGCAGGCGGACTCTCAACCACTGCGCCACTAGGGAAGCCCCATCAGTTCTCTTTTTTAGGGACCAAGGAGTAGGTAATGAGAGGTCCTGCCTCAATTCCTTGGCTTCCTTGCCCTGTGCTCTATGGCCTCGAATCCTGGTGAGAGGCAAGCCGCTTACAATTGCCCAGCTCTGGCCAGGCTGGCCCAGTTTGAGACTGGAACTAGTAAGTCTGCCTGAGGTTGGGGGAGGTGAGGAAAACATCGCCAAGGAACACTCTCATTAGGGTGCCTGGGGTGGGGTTATGGGAACTTCTCATACACTTGTACATCAACAGAATTTTTAAAGACATATTTGAATTACTTTTCAGTCAACAAAAACAATAGGGTTATTTTCACGTAGGAGAGAAATGGGGGACTTACAGAGCCAGGACTGCCTAGCCTGGAGGGGAGGTGCTGGCCTTCGGCAGCAGCATGTAAAAGCTCGCCACTAAGAAATCCCTAGCACTGGCCCTAGATTAGAATTATCAGACATCTGCCTTAATAGACCTGCACTGTAATGATCTGTGATATTGTGTTTGTAAATCAGTTTGGCCAGAAATGTCCCTGTGTGGTTCAGATAGCTCTGCTGAGCACAGAGACATGATGGCAAGAGTTCACATTGTCTCTAGGAATTGTTCTGGCATTTAGATCTCCGGAAATGATGCCAGCTGTCAGGTATATGAAGTATTCGCAGTTCTAACACTGTTTCATTTGAGAGCAGCAGCTGAAAAACCTGTGTGCTTTGGGGCGATGGGGAACATAAATGTGAGAGCAAACGCCATCTGTCTTGTTAGGGAACTGAATAAAAGCAAGAAGAAGCAGGTTCCTATTGCCTGAGTCGGGGGGCTCAGAGCTCATTGTGATTTTAATAAAGCATTTACCCTCCTTCGTCTCTCCCAAGTTTTTGTTTTTCCTTTTCTGGTATGACCAGAAATAAAAAGGGTATGAAACGTCAGAGACAGTGAAGTCTATTTTTCCAAATTCAGATCTCTACTAGGCAAATGCTATCACATGAGGTGAGAACCCCATCCACTGGGGACTTGCAGGAGGGGACAGGTGAGGGGTGACTATGGCCATGGAAGGAGGCAGAAGACAGAGAGAAAGAAGAGGGTCCCCTGGGCAGGCACAGGTTCTAGACTTGATCCCATGGACTGGTGTTGCCCGTTGTCCATGGAGGAAATTTTTGTTTTCTAATTTTATTACCTATATATTTATTTTAACATATTGAAAAAATAGAGCTGCTTCATAAGATGAGGCTAAAGTAGCTTCCTTTATAAATAAACTTTAGTGAGAAAGGAATCAATTTAAAGAGAAGCACTGAGTTGACAACAGGTTCCAAGCGGCGAGTTGGGCACGTTTTTCTACTAATTCTCCCGGGCATCCCAGCAGGTGGTACTGCTCTCCATTTACCAGAGAAGAAACCTCCAGTTCACACAGCGGGAAACTTTGGGGTAGGAGCTGACTCCTGGTAGGTCTGTCTGCTCCCAAGCCTCAGTTCTGTCCCCACACACCGGGTTGGTCGCAGGGCCCAACACTGACTTCTGCCCAGGGACTTCTGCTGTCTCCAAGGCCACGTGGAACGGGAGCCCGGCCCGCAGTGCGCGCCTCGGCCACCAGGTGGCGCCGCAAGTCCGGAAAAGCCGCGCCCCGTCCGAGGCCGCGGGGTCTCCGGGCCGGCCTCGCAGGGCCCCTGGGCGGGGCTGGGGCGTCGCGGGAGCGGCCCCAAGGGTGTAGGCGCTTTTTTGTTCTTTGGAAAAGGGCTCGGGGACTTAGTCCCGTACTTCCCTTCCACCGCAGACGAGTTCAGCTGCGTGGGGTTGCAGAAAAGCACGGGTGCATTCACCAAAAGGAGTCCTCTTTCAACATAATTTTAGAGTAAATAGATCAACCTGAGGATCGTTAAGATAAAAATGAAAAGCCCTACGGGTGTCTGTGAACCCCTCAGATACTTCAAGAAAAACGTCAGAAGTCTGAGGACCCGGTGGGGGAGGCGCAGGGTCTTGCTCCCCACCATTCCCAGCCCCCATCCTCCCTCACCCTCGGCCCCCAGCCCCAGGCTCCCCACTGAGGTTACGGCCTGTGATGGGTGCACCTCCCACCGCCCACCAACCCTCTGAAGGCAGAAGGGCTCGAGGCCCCGCTCATCCTCCGCGCGGCTCCGCGGGGCACACACTCCCGACTCACAGGCCCGGGCGCACCTACTGGGGCAGCTGGGTTTGGGCCCAGGTGATCTGAATCCACAGGCTTCCCCCCCCCCCCCCACGCTGCTGATAATGAGCAATTTAGTATCCACTGTGTTAAGTGTAAGGCACGAGGAGCCCGGGAGCGGGATGATTTCCACGGGAGGAGGGCTGAGGACGCTTCCGGCGGAGGTGACGTCAGGGCTTTGCAGGACGGAGAGAGGCTTTCAGGCAAGTAGAACCGCATGGTCCGCAGAGGCAACAGCGTCCGCAGTGACACGAAGGTACGTGGCACACAGTGTGTTCTGGAACCGCACATTGCTCTGGGTGGCTGGAAAGCGAAGGGCGACCTCTGGAGTAGCAGCAGTTGCAGCTGGGGGTTGGAGGGGAGCCTTGGGTGCCAGGGAGCTCAGACTGTACCTTAATGGGGAGTTGATAGAAGATTTTTTGTTTTGTTTTTGCAAGGGAGTAAAGAGTTTGCCCTTTACAAAGATCAGAGGTTTGAAAATCTTCCCTTTTAGCAAGCCTTTTTTTTTTTTTTTTCGTACGCGGGCCTCTCACTGTTGTGGCCTCTCCCGTTGCGGAGCACAGGCTCCGGATGCGCAGGCTCAGCGGCCATGGCTCACGGGCCTAGCCGCTCCGCAGCATGTGGGATCTTTCCAGACTGGGACACGAACCCGTATCCCCTGCATCGGCAGGCGGATGCTCAACCACTGCGCCACTAGGGAAGCCCTTAGCAAGCCTTTTTTAAATGAAGTAGGTGGAACATAGACTTAAAAACCAAAAATTAAGGTGGAACTGCTGGCAGCTTCCCTCTAAGTAGGAGGGGAAAGCGTGGGAGGCATCCCTGAGGAACTGGCCTCAGTCACACCAGAGCTGCCCTGCGGGGGGAAGAACTCATTCCCATCCCCAGCGCCCTGCTCTCCGTGTGGCTGGGGAGCCCCTTCACTTTCTCCTGGTCTGTAG
Source organism: Tursiops truncatus (assembly GCF_011762595.2). Taxonomy (NCBI): domain Eukaryota; kingdom Metazoa; phylum Chordata; class Mammalia; order Artiodactyla; family Delphinidae; genus Tursiops; species Tursiops truncatus. Next base: position 61,232,056 of record NC_047040.1, on the reverse strand, counting down.
AGGTCTGGGAAGAGCCAGAAACCCAGTGGGGTGAGGCCTCTTCCTCTTCTGCAGCCCCTCTCCAGGCAAGGCAACCCTTTACACCTGGGTGCAGAAAAGCAACCGATGGACCCGTGCTTTTTCAGCCCTGCGTGATTAAAAAAAATTACCGATGTACATGGCTCAGGGAGAGAGCTTGGGAGGCCTTGGAGATCTTCTCCCTCAATTTCTCATGTTACAGATGAAGAGAGTGAAATCCAGAGAGGTAAAATGACTCTCCTTCGGGCTCACAACTATAGGGCTGGTCGAGCTGGGGCTGGTACCCAGGTGGAAATAGGAACCATTCATTTGTTTTTTCAGCCTGGCTGCAACCTGTGCGGTGGGGGGATGGGATGGGTGGGTAGCTCCCAGCCTCGTGGGGAACACGCAGATACGGAGGCAGCTGGAGAGCTAGGGTAGAGAGGTAAGCTCGAGGTCCTGTGCCCGCGCCTAGGGGATGGTCTTAGCGCACGCCAGAGCTAACAGTACCCTCATTTTTATCAGAATTTAAAATGCCAGTGATTTTGTCAACAGTGAGACAGTGCAGTCATCAGGATTCTTAGCTGAGATAAGAACCCCATTTGAAGCAGCCTAGTCAGTCGTGGCCATTTAACCGCGGGCTCCTGGAGGAGCTTCAGCAGCTGAAGGGGAGCCACGCGTCTGGGCTGCAGCTCTCTCTGGGCAGGCATCTTTCTGCCCCTGCAGACTGGTGGACAAGTGCATGCGGAGGGGATGACTCAGGTTGGAAAGTGCTGCAATGTGACATTTGAGGAGGGGAGGCCGCCCCTAGGGTTGCACCTTCTGTTGCCACGCGTTGGTGGCAGGGACAGTGTCCGGTTTAACCGTCTCTGCAACACCTAGCACATCGCTGGCTCACAGCAGGCACCTGACTTCTGCTGAATGAGCGGCCATCAGGATGTGTCCTCATCTAGCTTGGAGTCTAGCCATGGGACCCAGATGAGAGCAAGTCCGTGCGGTGAAGGTTAGAGTAGGACCGGCAGAGAGGGCACCCACCCCACCTGAACTTCCCCAGGCCCGGGACCCTCAACAGGGATGTGAGGGTGGAGCGGCACGCCTTCCTGGAGGAAGTACAGAATGCGGCGGGGGGAGACCACAATCGTCCCTCCGCCAAGGGGAGACAGTTGTCAGTGGGGAGGAGAGGGGGGTCTGGTGGTGTGCTGTGCACGTGACCTAGGGTGACAATAGGGTGAGGGCTGCGCACAACTGTCTAACACCCAGGTCACAGGCTCTGTATTCTCATTCCCCATCTAATTGGGGTGGGGGAGGGGCATGGGTTTGTTTGTTTTTGTTTTAGGATTGGGGGCTTAGCTCTTTGCTTAAGAGGAAACAGTAAGTTGTGGGAAGGAATTGAATCTAGAGAGAGTCTGATGGGATTCTCGCTCTCAAAAGATGATATTCAGAGATTTATTCTTTTACTTATAATAGGTTGGGAGAATTCATAGAACTTTATTTATTTGTTTGTTTATTTATTTATTTATTTATGGCTGCATTGGGTCTTCGTTGCTGCGCGCCGGCTTCCTCTAGTTGCCGCGAGCGGGGGCTACTCTTGGTTGCAGTGTGCGGGCTTCTCATTGCGGTGGCTTCTCGTTGCAGAGCATGGGCTCTAGGCACGCGGGCTTCAATAGTTGTGGCACACGGGCTCAGTCATTGCGGCTCACGGGCTCTAGAGCGCAGGCTCAGTAGTTGTGGCCCAGGGCTTAGTTCGTCCACGCCATGTGGGATCTTCCCGGACCGGGGCTTGAACCCATGTCCCCTGCATTGGCAGGCGGGTTCTTAACCACTGCGCCACCAGGGAAGTCCCCATAAAACTTCTTAACTGAGAAAAAATTAAAACCTCGAAATATCTGAAACACGTGAGATACTAGCAGCTCTTTGTTATCTTAAGAGAATGGAGTGGTGTCTGGAGAGAACTGCATTATATAAAATATTGGCAAAAGTATCAATAACATAATCTTGGGGGGATTTAAGTTCATACATGTAATAAAAATGACTCAAATTATTAGAGTACCTTTTTGGAGAATTACCAAGGAAAGCTTTTTAGCTTAAGTGATTTCCAGTTTTTCACAGCTAACATTTGTCCAAAAGTTTCTCTTCTGAAGAGTCAAGGGGAATGGATAGCGTTAAAGTGTATCTATGAGCTGCTTCAGATTAGAATTCCCTAAATACCCGGAGTATTGCCAGCTGTTATTGCCAGTATTCTCAGTTTTCAGCCCAGGGTATGCTTTGGCACTTTTGATAGTTTGGGGGGTGTGACTATGTCATGTTATTTCATTTCTGAAGTGAGGAGTTGTTACAGTGAAATGATCTTAGTTATTTTATGCTAGAGTACCACAGACGTTCGACTTTTCTATGTACCTCTTTTTATTTTTTTCAGTAGCACTTATCACATTATTGTCTTACCGCAATATAATTTCACTTTTTTGTGTGTGATTCTCTAACTGTTGTCTGTTTCCTCTATTGGATTCTATGCTCCAGAAGGACACTTTTCTGCTTTCTTCTGTATCATCAGACTCCAGAGTGTCTGACATAGAATACATGCTCTGTAAATTCTTGTTGGATGAATTGGAAGGATCTTTGAGGAATGTCAGATTAGGCTAGATGAGAACCCATTTTACAGCATCCCTGAGTGCATTATTTTCTAAATGCTCAAAGAGCATTTGTAAAGGATGGGATTCTCATTTAGCAGTTTATATCATTTAAAAGATATAAGCTGCTAAATCACTCCCATTTTGAAAATCCTTCCTTGATTTACTTGAATTTATTCATAACTGAAACCACTTAGATATGTTGACTTGTCTGATTTTCCAAGCAACTTTTTTTCCTTGAAGAAAATAATATATGACACTTTACCTTTATTTGAAGATGAAGAGATTGGGGTGAAGTAATATTTCTTGAGATATAATTGACATATAACAATATATTAGTTACAAATGTACAATATAATGATTCCATATTTGTACATATTGCAAAGTGATCACCACTATGTCTCGTTAACATCTGACAGCATACAGCATTAGAAATTTTTTTCTTGTGATGAGAACTTTTAAGATGTACTCTCAGCAACTTTCAAATATACAATAGTATTAAGTATAGTCATCATGCTGTATGTCACATTCCCTTGACTTATTTATTTTATAACTGGAATATGTACCTTTTGACCCCCTTCACACATTTCATTCACCCCTTACCCATCAACCACCAATCCTCTATCTATGAACATGTTTTTTTTGTTCATTTGTTTAGATTCCACACATAAACGAGGTCATATGGTATTTGTCTTTCCCTGTCCGACTTATTTCACTTCCCATAATTCCCTCAAGGTCCATCCATTTTGTTGCAAATGGCAAGATTTTATTCTTTTTAATGGCTGCATAATATTCCATTATATGTATATTTATCCCATTTTCTTTATCGTTTCATTCTATCAGTGGACACTTAGGTTGCTTCCATGTCTTGGGTATTATAAATAATGCCGCAATAAACATGGAGGTGCAAATATCTTCAAGTTAGTGCTTTCATTTTCTTCAGATAAATATCCAGAAGCAGAATTGCTGGATCATAATGGTAGAATAATTTTTAAAATGTTTATCTATTTCTTTATTTATTTGGCTGCGTCAGGTCTTCATTGCAGCACGCAGGATGTTTAGTTGCAGCATTTGAACTCTTAGTTGTGGCATGAATGTGGGATCTAGTTACAAAACCAGGAATGGAACCTGGGGCCCCTGCATTGGGAACATGGAGTCTTAGCCACTGGACCACCAGGGAAGTCCTAGAAAAATTTTTAACTTTTGGAGGAACCTCCATACTGTTTTCCATAATGGCTGCACCAATTTACAATCCCACCAACAGTGCATGAGGGTTCCCTTTTCTCTGCATCTCAGCAACACATTTATTGTCTTTTTGATAATAGCCACTCTACAGGTATGAGGTGATATTACAGTTTTGATTTGCATTTCCCTGATGATTAGTGATGTTGAGCACCTTTTCATGTACCTGTTGGCCATCTGAATGTCTTCCTTGGAGAAAAGTCTACTCAGATCTTTTGTCCATTTTTTTAAACTGGATTGTTTAGTTTTTTGCTATTGAGTTTTATGAGTTCTTTATATATTTTGGATATTAACCCCTTATCATATATATGACATTTGCAAATATTTTTCCCACTTGGTAGGTTTTTTCATTTTGTTCATGGTTTCCTTTGCTGTGCAGAAGCTTTTTTTTTTTTTTTTGCGGTATGCGGGCCTCTCACTGTTGTGGCCTCTTCCTTTGCGGAGCACAGGCTCAGCGGCCACAGCTCATGGGCCTACCCACTCCGCGGCATGTGGGATCTTCCCGGACCAGGGCACGAACCCATGTCCCCTGCATCGGCAGGCAAACTCTCAACCACTGCACCACCAGGGAAGCCCCAGAAGCTTTTTTATTTGATGTAGTCCCACTTGTTTACTTTCGCTTTTGTTGCCTTTGCTTTTGTTGTCAAATACAAAAAGGTCCTCACCAAGACCTATGTCAAGGAGCTTACCACCTGTTCTTCTAGGAGTTTTATGATTTTAAGCCTTAAGTTCAAGACTGTCATCCATTTTGAGTTACTTTTTGTGTATGAGATAAGATAGTGGTCCAGTTTCATTCTCGTGTATGTGGCTGTCTAGTTTTTGCAACACCACTTATTGAAGAGACCGCCCTTTCCGCATTGTATATTCTTGGCTCCTTGTCATAAATTAATTGACCATATATGCATGGGTTTATTTCTGGGCTCTCTATTCTGTTCCATTGATCTATATTTGTGTTTGTTTTGATTACTATAGCTTTGAAATATAGTTTGAAGTCACAGAGTATGAGGACTTAAACTTTGTTCTTCTTTCTCAAGATGGCTTTTGCTATTTGCGTCTTTTGTGTTTCCGTATGAATTTTAGGATTTTTTGCTCTATTTTTGTGAAAAAAATGCCATCTGAATTTTGATAGGGATTGCATTGAATCTGTAGCTTGTTTTGACTAGTATGGACATTTTAGCACTATTCTTCCAATCCATGAACATGGAATATCTTTCCATTTATTTGTGCCTTCTTCAGTTTCTTTCATCAGTGTCTTATAGTTTTCAGTGTACATGTCTTTCATCTCTCTGCTTAAAGTTATTCCTAGGTATTTTATTCTTTCTGATGCAATTGTAAATTGGATTGTTTTCTTAATTTCTCTTTGTGATAGTTATTACTGAATAGAAACACAGTAGATTTTTGTGTATTGTTTCAGAATCCTGAAAGTTTATTTAATTTGTGATTAGTTTTAACAGTTTTGTGTGTGTGTGGAGACTTTGGGGTTTCTATATATCATGTCATCTGCAAATAGTGGCATTTTTACTTCTTCCTTGTGAATTTAGATGCCTTTTATTTATTTTTCTTGCCTAAATGCTCTGGCTAGGCTTTCCAATATTATATTGAATAAAAGTTGTGAGAGTGGGCATCCTTCTCTTGTTCCTGATTTTGGAGGAAGAGCTTTCAGGTTTTCACTGTTGAGTATGATGTTAGCTGTGAGCTTGTCATATATGGCCTTTATTATGTTGAAATATGTTCCTTCAAGGCCACTTTGTTGAGATTTTTTGAATCATAAATGGAAATTAAATTTTTGTCAAATGTTTTTTCTCTATTGAGATAAGATTTTTAAATTTAATTTTTATTTTATATTATAGTTGATTTGAAATAGTGTGTTAGTTTCAGGTGTATGGCAAAGTAATTCAGTTATATATATCCATATATCCATTCTTTTTCAGATTCTTTTCCCATATAGATTATTACAGAATATTGAGTAGAGTTCCTTATGCTATACAGTAGGTTCTTATTGATTATCTATTTTATATAGAGTTGTGTGTATATATTAATCCCAAACTCCTGATTTACCCCTCGCCTTCCTTTCCCCTTTGGTAACCATAAGTTTGTTTTTGAAGTCTGTGAGTCTGTTTCTGTTTTGTAACTAAGTTCGTTTGTATCTTTTTTTAGATTACACATATAAGTGATATCATATGATATTTGTCTTTCTCTGTCTGACTTACTTCACTTAGTATGATAATCTCAAGGTCCATCCACGTTGCTGCAAATGATGTTATTTCATCATTTTTAATGGATGAGTAATATTCCATCCATTAATGCACCACATCTTTCTTATCCATTCTGCTGTCAAGGGACATTTAGGTTGCTTCCACGTCTTGGCTATTGTAAATAGTGCTGCAATGAACATTGGGGTGTATGTATCTTTTTGAATTATGGTTTTCTCCAAACATATGCTCAGGAGTGGGATTGCTGGATCATATGGTAGTTCTGTTTTTAGTTTTGTTTGTTTGTTTGTTTGTTTTGTGGTACGCGGGCTTCTCACTGTTGTGGCCTCTCCCGTTGCGGAGCACAGACTCCGGATGCACAGGCTCAGTGGCCATGGCGCACAGGCTCAGCGGCCATGTCTCACGGGCCCAGCTGCTCCACGGCATGTGGGATCTTCCCGGACCGGGACACGAACCCATGTCCCCTGCATCGGCAGGCAGACTCTCAACCACTGCGCCACCAGGGAAGCCCCTGTATTTAGTTTTTAAAGGAACCTCCAAACTGTACTCCGTAATGGTTGTACCAATTTGCATACCCACCAAAAGTGTAGGAGGATCCCCTTTTCTCCACACCTTCTCCAGCATTTATTGTTTGTAGATTTTTTAACGATGGCCATTCTGACCAGTGTGAGGTGATAACTTCATTGTAGTTTTGATTTGCATTTCTCTAGTAATTAGCGATGTTGAGCATCTTTTCATTTGCTTGTTAGCCATCCATACGTATTCTTTGGAGAAATGTCTATATAGATCTTCTGCCCATTTTTTTTATTGGTTTTTTTTTTTAAATTTATTTATTTTTTGGCTGTGTTAGGACTTCATTGTTGCGTGTGGGCTTTGTCTAGTTGCAGCGAGTGGGAGCTACTCTTCGTTGCAGTGTGCGGGCTTCTCATTGTGGTGGCTCCTCTTGTTGCAGAGCACAGGCTGTAGGCGCACGGGCTTCAGTAGTTGTGGCATGGGGGCTCACTAGTTGTGGCTCTCAGACTCTAGAGTGCAGGCTCAGTAGTTGTGGCGCATGTGGTTAGTTGCTGCGTGGCATGTGGGATCTTCCCAGACCAGGGCTTGAACCCGTGTCTCCCTGCATTGGCAGGCAGATTCTTAACCACTGCACCATCAGGGAAGCCCAGGTTGTTTGCTTTCTTGATAGTGAGCTGCATCAACTGTTTATATATTTTGGAGATTAATCCCTTGTCAGTCACTTCATTTGCCAATATTTTCTCCTATTCTGTGGGTTGTCTTTTTGTTTATGGTTTCCTGTGTTGTGCAAAAGCTTTTTTTTTTTTTTTTTTTTTTTGCGGTACATGGGCCTCTCACTGTTGTGGCCTCACAGGCTCAGGGCCATGGCTCACGGGCCCAGCCGCTCCGCGGCATGTGGGATCCTCCCGGACCGGGGCACGAACCTGTGTCCCCTGCATCGGCAGGCGGACTCTCAACCACTGCGCCACCAGGGAAGCCCTGCAAAAGCTTTTAAGTTTAATTATGTCCCGTTCGTGTGTTTTTGTTTTTATTTTCATTACTCTAGGAGGTGGACCCAAAAAGATATTGCTGCGATTTATGTCAAAGAGTGTTCTGCCTGTGTTTTCCTCTAAGAGTTTTATAGTACCCAGTCTTATATTTAGGTCTTTAATGCATTTTGAGTTTATTTTGGGATATGGTGTTAGAGAATGTTCTAGTTTCATTCTTGTACATGTAGCTGTCCAGTATTCCGAGCATCACTTATTGAAGAGACTATCTTTTCTCCGCTGTATATTCTTGCCTCCTTTGTTGTAGATTAACTGACCATAGGTGTGTGGGTTTATTTCTGGTCTTTCTATCCTGTTCCATTGATCTATATTTCTGTTTTTGTGCCAGTACCATACTGTTTTGACTACTGTAGAGTTGTAGCATAGTCTGAAGTCAGGGAGCCTGATTCCTCCAGCTCTGTTTTTCTTTCTCAAGATTGCTTTGGCTATTTGGGGTCTTTTGTGTTTCCATACAAATTTTAAAATTTGTTGTTCTACTTCTGTGAAAAATGCCATTGGTAGTTTAATAGAGATTGCATTGAATATGCAGATTGCCTTGGGTAATATAGTCATTTTGACAATATTGATTCTTTCAATCTAAGAACATGGTATATCTTTCCATCTGTTTGTGTCATCTTCAAATTCTTTCATCAGCGTCTTATAGTTTTCATAGTACAAGTCTTTTGCCTCCTTAGATAGGTTTATTCCTAGGTATTTTATTCTTTTTGATTCAATGGTAAATGGATTGTTTGCCTAATTTCTCTTTCTGATCTTTCATTGTTAGTGTATAGAAATGCAACCGATTTCGATGTATTAATTTTATATCCTGCAACCTCATCAAATTCATGATGAGCTCTAGTAGTTTTCTGGTAGCATCTTTAGGATTTTCTATATATAGTATCATGTTATCTGCAAACAGTGACAGTTTTACTTCTTTTCCAGTTTGGATTCCTTTTATTTCTTTTTCTTTGACTGCTGTGGCTAGGACTTCCAAGACTATGTTGAATAAAAGTGATGAGAGTGGACATCCTTGTCTTGTTCCTGATCTTGGAGGAAATGCTTTCAGCTTTTCATCATTGAGTGTGATGTTAGCTATGGCTTTGTCATATATGGCCTTTATTATGTTGAGGTAGGTTCTCTCTATTCCCACTTTCTGGAGAGTTTTTATCATAAATGGTGTTAAATCTCGTCAAAAGCTTTTTCTACATCTACTGAGATGATCATATAGTTTTTATTCTTCAATTTGTTTTGTTTTTGTTTTTGGCCATGCCACCACACAGCTTGCAGGATTTTAGTTCCCTATCCAGGGATTGAACCCAGCTCATGGTAGTGAAAGCCCAGAATCCTGACCACTAGGCCACCAGGGAACTCCCCTCTTCAATTTGTTAATGTGGGCTATCACACTGATTGACTTGCAGATATTGAAACATCCTTGCATCCCTGGGATAAACCCCACTTGATCATGGTGTATGATCCTTTTAATGTGCTGTTGGATTCAGTTTGCTAGTATTTTGTTGAGGATTTTTGCGTCTTTGTTCATCAGTGATATTGGTCTGTAATTTTCTTTTTTTGTGATATATTTGCCTGGTTTTGGTATCAGGGTGATGGTGGCCTCGTAGAACGAGTTTGGGAGTGTTCCATCCTCTGCAATTTTTTTTGGAAGAGTTTGAGAAGGATAGGTGTTATTTCTTCTCTAAATGTTTGCTAGAATTCAGCTGTGAAGCTATCTGGTCCTGGACTTTTGTTTGTTGGAAGATTTTTAATCAGTTTCAATGTCATTGCTTGTGATTGGTCTGTTCATATTTTCTGTTTCTTCCTGGTTCAGTCTTGGAAGGTTGTACTTTTCTAAGAATTTGTCCATTTCTTCCAGGTTGTCCATTTTAGTGGCATAGAGTTGCTTGTAGTAGTCACTCATGATCCTCTGTATTTCTGTGATGTCAGTTGTTACTTCTCTTTTTTCATTTCTAATTTTATTGATTTGAGTCCTCTTCCTCTTTTTCTTGATGAGTCTGGCTAAAGGTTTATCAATTTTGTTTATCTTCTCAAAGAACCAGCTTTTAGTTTTATTGATCTTTGCTACTGTTTTCTTTGTTTCTATTTCATTTATTTCTGCTCTGATCTTTATGATTTCTTTCCTTCTACTAACTTGGGGGTTCTTTTTTTTGTTCTTTCTCTAGTATGGTTAGATTGTTTATTTGAGATTTTTCTTATTTCTTGAGGTAGGATTGTATTGCTATAAACTTCCCTTTTAGAATTGCTTTTGCTGCATCCTATAGGTTTGGGGTCATCTTGTTTTCATTGTATTTGTTTCTAGGTATTTTTTGATTTCCTCTTTGATTTCTTCAGTGATCTCTTGGTTATTTAGTAGCCTATTGTTTAGCTTCCATGTGTTTGTATTTTTTACAGTTTTTTTTTTTCTGTAATTGATTTCTAATCTCATAGCATTGTGGTCGGAAAAGATGCTTGATATGATTTTAATTTTCTTAAATTTACCAAGGCTTTATTTGTGACCCAAGATGTGATCTATCCTGGAGAATGTTTTGTGATCATTTGAGAAGAAACTGTATTCTGCCGCTTTCATGAGGAGTGTCCTATAAATATTAATTAAATCTATTTGGTCTGTTGTGCCATTTAAAGCTTGTGTTTCCTTATTTATTTTTTGTCTGGATAATCTGTCCATTGGTGTAAGTGGGGTGTTAAAGTCCCCCACTATTTTTTTTTTTTAATATTAAGACATAGCTTCATCTCTCCATTTCATTATTCATTTATTTTTGGCTGCGTTGGGTCTTCATTGCTGCACGTGGGCTTTCTCTAGTTGCGGCTAGCGGGAGCCACTCCTCATTGCAGTGTGTGGGCTTCTCACTGTGGTGGCTTCTCGTGTAGTGGAACACAGGCTCTAGGCGCACGGGCTTCAGCAGTTGTGGCACGTGGGCTCAGTAGTTGTGGTTTGTGGGCTCTAGAGTGCAGGCTCAGCAGCTGTAGTGCATGGGCTTAGTTGCTCCGTGGCATGTAGGATCCTCCCAGACCAGGGCTTGAACCTGTGTCCCCTGCATTGGCAGGCGGACCCCCAACCACTGTGCCACCAGGGAATTCCCCCCACTATTATTGTGCTACTGTCTGTTTCCCCTTTTATGTTAGCATTTGCCTTACGTATTAAGGTTCTCCTGTGTTGGATTCATAAGTATTTACGATTGTTATATCTTCTTCTTGCATTGATCCCTTGATCATTATGTAATGTCCTTCCTTGTCTCTTATAATAGTCTTTATCTTAAAGTCTATCTTGTCTGATATGACTGTTACTACTCCAGCTTTCTTCTGATTTCCATTTGCACGGAATTTCTTTTTCCATCCCCTCACTTTCAGTCTTTCTGTGTCCCTAGATCTGAAGTGGGTCTCTTGTAGACAATATATATATGGGTCTTGTTTTTCTATCCATTCAGCCAGTCTATGTCTTTTGGTTGAAGCCTTTAATCCATTTACATTTAAGGTAATTATATATGTTCTTATTGCCTTCTTGTTAGTTGTTTTGGATTTGTTTTTGTAGGTCTGTTTTCTTCCCTTCCTCTTTTGTTCTCTTGTGATTTGATGACTACATTTAGTGTTGTGTTTGGATTGCTTTTTCTTTTTTGCATGTCTATCTATTGTAGATTTTTGGTTTGTGGTTACTATGAGGTTTTGTTATAGCAGTCTGTATATATACAAGTTTGTTTTAAGTTGCTGGTCTCTTAATTTCAAATGCATTTCCAGTATCCTGCATTTGTACTCTCCTCTTCTCACGATTGCTGGCTTTAATATCATATTTGTTTGTGGAAGAGTCCTACCTTTACTGTATGTTTGCCTTTACTGGTGAGCTTTCCCATTCATAATTTTCTTGTTTCTAGTTGTGTCTGTTTCTTTTCCATCTAGAGAAGTTCCTATAGCATTTGTTGTGAAACTGGTTTGGTGGTGCTGAATTCTTTTAGCTTTTGCTTGTCTGTAAAGCTTTTTATTTCTCCATTGAATCTGAATGAGAGCCTTGGTGGTAGAGTGTTCTTGGTTGTAGGTTTTTGCCTTTCATCACTTTACATATATCATGCCACTCCCTTCTAGCCTGCAGTGTTTCTGCTGAAAAATCAGCAGATAACCTTATGCCCTTGTATGTTATTTGTTGCTTTTCCCTTGTTGCTTTTAATATTTTCTCTTTGTCTTTAATTTTTGTCAGCTTGATTATTATGTGTCTCAGTGTGTTCCTCCTTGGGTTTATCCTGCATGGACTTTCTGCACTTCCTGGACTCAAGTGAATGTTTCCTTTCTCATGTTAGGGATGTTTTGGGCTATTATCTCTTCAAATAATTTCTCAGGCCTTTTCTCTTCTCCTTCTGGGACTCCTATAATATGAATGTTGGTGCATTTAATGTAGTCCCAGCGGTCTCTTAGACTGTCCTCATTTCTTTTCATCCTTTTTTCTTTATTCTGTTCCCTGGCAGTGATTTCCACCAGTCTTTCTTCCAGCTTACTTATTCGTTCTGTCCCATTTATTCTGCTATTGATTCATTCTAGTGTATTTTTCATTTCAGTTATTGTATTGTTTATTTCTGTTTGTTCCTTAAAACTTCTAGTTCTTTATTAAACATTTCTTGGATTCTCTAGGTCTGTGCCTCCATTCTTTTTTGACGATCTTGGATCATCTTTACTGTCATTACTCTGAATTCTTTTTCAGGTAGATTGCCTGTCTCCACTTCACTTAGTTGTTCTTCTGGGGTTTTATCTTGTTCCTTCATCTGGAACATATATCATTCTGTTTAACTTTCTGTGTTTGTGGTCTCCATTCCTCAGCCTGCAGGATTGTAATTCTTCTTGGTTCTGGTGTCTGCCCCCAGGTGTGTGAGGTTGGTCTAGGGGCTTGTGTAGGCCTCCTGGTAGAAGGGACTGGTGCCTGCCCACTGGTGGCTAAAGCTGGGTCTTATCCCTCTGGTGGGCAGGGCCATGTCAAGGAGTGTGTTTATAGGTGGATTTTGGCTCAGGGTGACTTTAGGCAGCCTGTCTGCTGATGGGCATTGGCTGTGTTCCCACCCTGGGACGCTGAGGCATCCCAGCACTGGAGCCTGCAGGCTGTTGGGTAGGGTCGGGTGTTGGTGCCAAAATGGCAACCTCCGGGAGAGCTTATGCTGATGGGTATTCCCTGGGGTGTCTGCTAGTGTCCTTGTCCCTACAGTGAGCCACAGCCAGCCCCTGCCTCCCCGGGAGACCCTCCACACCTCTCAGGGAGGTGTGGCCCCAGCGGCTATGGAGTGACTGCTTTGCCCTGGGTCCCAGTGCACATAAAAACTTGTGTGCACTCTCCAAGAGTGGAGTATCTGTTTCCCCCAGTCTTGTGGAGCTCTGGAACTCAAGCCTCACTGGCCTTCAAAACCAGCTCTGGGGGCTCCTCCTCCCAATGCCAGACCCGCCAGGCTGGGGAGCCTGATATGGGGCTTAGAACTCATTCCTATGGGAGATCCTCTGCAATATAATTACTTTCCAGTTTGTGGGTTGCCCACCTGGCAGGTGTGGAATTGGATTAGATCATGACAGCACCCCTCCTATCACCTTGTTGTGGCTTCCTCTTTGTCTTTGGGTGTAGAATGTCTTTTTTTTTTTTTGGTAGATTCAAGTCTTTTTTTGTTGATGGTTCTTTAGCAGTTAGTTGTGATTCTGGTGTTTTTGTGAGAGGAGGTGAGCTCAAGTACTTCTACTCTGCCATCTTGTCTCCAGCTCCTGAATCACTGCAGAAATATTCTGGAAATGAAGCATGCTAATCTCCTAAGCCCATTTAGAAATACCTTTGATCATAAGATTTTTATCCATTTTGTTAATGCAGCATATGATATTGAATTGCAGATGATTTACTCCTTCCATTCCTGGAGTAAATCCCACTTATTCAGTCATGGTGCATGATTTTTTTTAATGCATTGTTGAATTAGGTTGGCTAATATTTTGTTGAGGATTTTCACATTTATGTACATTAGGGATATTTCCTTGTAATTATCTTTTCTGGTGTCATCCTTGTCTGGTTTTGGTGTCAGGGTAATGTTAGCCGTGTAAAATGAGTTTGGAAGTGTTCTCTCCTTTTCTGTCTTCTTTTTTTTGGATGAGTTTAAGAAGAATTGGTGTGTATTGTTTAATGTTTGGTAGAATTCAGCAGTAAAGCCATCTGTTCCTGGACTTTCGTTTGTTGGGAGGTTTTTTTGTTTGTTTTTTTGTTTTGTTTTTTTTGGCGGTACGCGGGTCTCTCACTGCTGTGGCCTCTCCCGCTGCAGAGCACAGGCTCCAGATGCGCAGGCTCAGCGGCCATGGCTCACGGCCCAGCCGCTCCGTGGCATGTGGGATCCTCCCGGACCGGGGCACGAACACGTGTCCCCTGAATCGGCAGGCGGACTCTCAACCACTGCGCCACCAGGGAAGCCCACGTTGGGAGGTTTTTGATTACCGATTCAATCTCCTTATTAGTAATTGGTGTGTTCAGATTTTCTGTTTCTTCATAATTCAGTCTTGGTAGGTTGTATGTTACTAGGAATTTATCCTTTTCTCTAGGTTGTCAAATTTGTTGATGTATAATTATTCATAGCAGTCTCTATGATCCTTTGTATTTCTTTGGTATCAGTTGTAACATCTTTTTCATTTCTGATTTTGAGTCCTCTTTTTTGTTGGTTAGTCTAGCTGAAGTTTTGTCAATTTTTGTTTATCTTTTCAAAGAACCAGCTTAGTTTTATGTTTTCTATTGTTTTTTTAAGCCCCTGTTTTATTTCTGCTGATTTCATAATTTCCTTTCTTCTAACTTTGGGTTTTGTTTGTTCTTCTTTTGCTTGAAGTGTAAAGTAAGATTGTGATTTGAAATTTTTCTTGTTTCTTAAGATAGGCATTTATCACTATGAACCTCTCTTAGAACAGCTTTTGATGCATCTCTTAAGTTTTGCTATGTTGCATTTCCATTTTCGTTTGTCTCAAGGTATTCTAAAATTTATTTTGAGTTATTCTTTGACTTGCTGGTTGTTCAGTAGTATGTTGTTTAATCTCCACATACTTGTGAATTTTCCAGTTTTCTTCTTGTAATTGATTTCTAGTTTCAAGCCATTGTGGATGGAAAAGATTCTTGATATGATTTCAATCTTACATTTATTAAGACTTGTTTTGTGGCCTAACATATGATCTATCCTGGAGAATGTTGCATGTGCAACTTGAGAAGAATGTGTATTTAGCTGCTTTTGGATAGAATGTTCTATATACAGTTGACTCTTGTCAACATGGGTTTGAGTTGTGTGGGGGCACTTATACATAGATTTTTTTTTTCAATAAATATACGAAAATATATGTGTAGAACATTGTGCACAAGACTTGTATTGAAGTGGATAGTCTATCCTTACATAGACATAAGGTGAGTGATATTTAATATGAAACTAATAATGTGTTAGTTTTCTTACTGTTTTATAATTTTGCTTTCAAAGAATTATATTACCATACAGTATGCCTCTCTCTCGTAATTAGAGAAAACTGAGTATCAACCTATCTTCACAGATAAATTTTTTTTTAAATGTGTAACAGTGTTTCCAATACTATATTATGAGTACGACTGATACTTTGTGCCATAAAATTTTCAGTGATTCATTCATTAGTGTGTAGGCTAGGATACTGTGATGTATTCCTATGGATTACACAAGACTACCATAAAACGATCATATTACTGCTTCTTCATTATCAATGCATGAATTGTTATACCTGTAAATAAATATGAATTTTTTCATTTTTCATGTCTAGTGTTAATAATACATATATCTGCAGTGTTTTGTATAAGACAATATTTTACTGACAGATGATTCATCTTGTAAACAATGTAAACTTACGGTATCAACAAGTACAGTACTGTAAATGTATTTTCTCTTCCTTATCATTTTCTTTTCTTTTCTCTAGCTTTATTTTAGGAATACAGTATATAATACATATAACATACAAAATGTGTTGATCGATTTGTGTTATCAGCAAGGTTTCTGGCCAATACTAGGCTATTAGTTTTGGAGGAGTCAAAAGTTATACATGAATTTGACTGCACGGGGGGTTGCTGCCCCAACCCATGTTGTTCAAGTCTGTTAAGTCCATCTGGCCTACTGTGTCATTTATGGCTGATGTTTCCTTATTTTCTGTCTGGATGATGTATCCATTCACGAAGGTGAATATTAAAGTCCCCCACTGTTATTGTATTACTATTTCTCCCTTTACATCTGTTAATATTTGCTTTATATACTTATAAGCTTCTGTTAGGTGTAGAAATATTTGCAAATATTATATCCTGTTTATGGATCCCTTTATCATTATATAATGCCCTTCTTTATCTCTTATTACTTTCTTTGTCTCAAAGTCTGTTTTGTCTGATACAAGTATAGCTACTCCAGCTTTTGGTTTCCATTTGCATGAATATCTATTTTCATCCCTTCACTTTCAGTCTGTGTGTGTCCTTACATCTACATGGGTCTTGCCTTTTTATCTATTCAGCCACTCTTATCTTTTGATTGGAGAATATAGTCCATATACATTTTAAGTAATTATTGATAGGTATTTACTTATTGCCATTTTGTTAATTGTTTCCTGTTTTGTAGTTCCTTTGTTCCTTTCTTCTTGTTCTCTTCATTTATGCTTTTTCTGTAGTGGTGTGCTTAAATTCTTTCATCTTTTGTGTACCTACTGTAGATTTTTGCTTTGTGGTTACTATCAGGGAAAAAGTTTTTTACTAATAACTATGTGTGGATATATTCCATACCTCTGGGAAGGAAGCTCACAGGAATAAAATTCTAAAACATTCCTACTGATGAAGTCTAAATTGTCAAAAAGAAACATTAATTTTTTCATCAGTCCAGCAACCACCATGATGATATTTAATATTCATGGTGGCTTGAACAGAAACAATCTTGAGATCCAAATAGCATTTCTAAAGTGAAGAAAAAATAGTTCTGGAAACAGAGACCAGTTAGGTCTCCAACCCAAAATAGTCATGTGCCTTGGATGTGCAAGTCATTAGCTGTGTAAACTTCCAAAATAGCTGCATGTGCTGGAGTGAAGGGAGTCATTTATGGAGTCTACCTTACGTCACTGATGACAGGCAGGGCTCATACTAAGCAACTATGCACAGATATGAGTTAAAATACAGAAACATCTCCACATTGATTGATAAATGGCTGCTGCTTGGAGTCTCCCGAGTTCCTACCCCAACTGGTCCCATCCCTTCCTCAGAGTGTCCCACAATTACTCTTGACCCTCTCTTCTGCACTATGGCCAGCATTTGTTCTGACTGGTCAGAGCTCATGCCATATTAGTTGGAGGACCTTCTGAACCCACTTTTAGTGCTAGGTGCCTGAAAGGCAGGTACTATTTTTCTTTTCAGTCAATAGTCTTTATTAACATGCAAGTATCATGTGCCACAAGATATACAGCTTTTCCTAATCTTTCAGTTCTATTTCAATATTTCGAACTTCAGGTAACTTCTGGACCTAACATATAAAGTAACCTACTAAAATGGATCAAAGTTAAACTGTATTCTAGCTATCACCTTGACCTTTAAGATCACCACTTAGGTTTATAATCAGCATTATTTGTCACCAAGTAGCAGAATTTTTTTTTTTTTTTTTTTTTTGCGGTACGCGGGCCTCTCACTGTTGTGGCCTCTCCCGTTGCGGAGCTCAAGCTCCAGACGCACAGGCTCACCGGCCATGGCTCACAGGCCTAGCCTTTCCGTGGCATGTGGGATCCTCCCGGACCGGGACACGAACCTGTGTCCCCTGCATCGGCAGGCAGACTCTTAACCACTGCGCCACCAGGGAAGCCCTGAATTTTTTTTTAATTTAATTAATTTATTTATTATTTATGGCTGTGTTGGGTCTTCGTTTCTGTGCGAGGGCTTTCTCTAGTTGCGGCAAGCGGGGGCCACTCTTCCATCACAGTGCGGGGACCTCTCACTATCGCGGCCTCTCTTTTTGCGGAGCACAGGTTCCAGATGCGCAGGCTCAGTAATTGTGGCTCACAGGCCCAGTTGCTCTGCGGCATGTGGGATCTTCCCAGACCAGGGCTCGAACCCATGTCCCCTGCATTGGCAGGCAGATTCTCAACCACTGCGCCACCAGAGAAGCCCCCAGAATATAATTCTTGTACTTGATAATTCTATACTAAAATATGTAACAGTATGTCTTAAGATGTTACTAAAATATATGCAATTAACATTTATATTTAATTGCTTTCAATAACAATGTTAGGTCTTCTAAGAGGAAAAATTACTTTTATCGATCTTGGTTGTTTATGGATTTTGCAGGTTCCAGAAAAACTGGTCCATACTGAACCAGTCTTAAAGAAGTAAGCTGAAGACTTAAATTTATAGACCCTATAATAACAGCTTTGTCTTACTACTAAGATAGAGACAATAATAACCCCAACTCTAGTGCTTCTTTTTCCACGACTAAGCAGAGACGCTCTATTATAGTTCTTCAAAATTTTTTTTGTCTTAGCGTAAAAGCTGAATGACCTGTTTTATAAGTTTGAGTTCAGAAGACCCAAATTATGGATGTCATGTCTAGTGGGACATACCTTAATAGAAGATAATTAATATACTATATCAAAGTGCATTATTAGATTTGTACTGCATCTCTCCACGTTTTTCATATTTTATAACATTTCAGTTGATTGGAGGAAGACTAGAATTGTCAGAAGTCTTGCTCTTAGGATCTAGATGAAGTTCACAGTGAGTCTTTTAAAACATTTAAATAATGAGAAGTGTAATCACAAGGGACTGTGTAAGAATGAATATTGCAAAGGAGACATTATAGTCAATGGATTGGCCAAAATGCAAAATGCACATGAAACTAAAGTCATGTAGTTTACTTGTTGACCATGTGGCTACAGTTCAAGAAGTCTCTGCTCCAAAAGCTGTACCTAGTAATCTTCCAAAACTGATTTTAAATAAAGTTCTTAAATTGTAGCAATAAACAAAAAGACAAGATACACTTAAACAATACTGCAGTTTATCAAAAGACACATAAGAAATTTCAACTCTCTTGTCTTTGACAGTTATAAAAATCAATATTTTGGCTAAGTTATAAATTTGTTTATAATGCAATTATATGCAGTTGCATAAGTCTAGTAATGCTAATGACAGCTATTAAGATCAGAATAGGTTTTTAAAACAACACTAAAAACATAAAAACATGTAGCCCCATTATTTACCTGTAGAACGTGTTGAATTTATGCCTAAATTTCAGCATTTACTATATCACCACTGTTCTAATTTAAAAAATCACATCCAAAGGATAAGGCAAAAACACCTATGAACTGGCATATTTATTTCTCAATTTGTAAAAATGTCCTTAATTTGTTGATGTAGCAAACAAATTTCAACTCTGATTGCTATGCAAAAGAACAGAAGGTAATCTGCTTTGCAACGAACTTTAAAGTTCAACTGCACACAGGCAACATGCTATATACGAAAAAATTACTAACTACAGGTATTAAATACTGAAAAAAGTTAACAGTTTATTATAATTTATTTTATTTAACAAATCTAGGAAGTTTGCAGCCATCAGCCATTCCAGTGCAATTTCAGGTGCAATTGGAAATTCAGGAATCTCCATAGAGCTGTTAGTGTAGCGAACCTTGTAGGTAAAATACATGCATACTTTTGATAGCACATGTGAAGGGATCTCGCTAAAATTGACTTCATTAGTTTCGTTCTCAGCAAACTGACCTGGGCCACTCAACATGCCTTTTTTGTCCTGATGTTAGCGCATGTTCTCTTTCTATAATAAATTCATGACCATCCGAAGATACCAATTTGACATACATGGCATCAGAGCAGAGCCCTCACAGCCACCATAGGTTTTCACTTCTCCATCCATTATGTTCTTGTGAAATTCTACTTTGCGTCCACAGGAACTTTAGTAGCTTCTCTTCAGCCCTGCAGCCACTGTACGGCGTCCCCGCGCACTGCCACAGTCCCTACACCGGCACCACCCCCCACACCCACCCAGCTGCCTGCCCGCAAGTACTATTAATATATACACTTTACAGATGTGGAAGGCAAGCCGAGAGAGGTTAGTCAGTGACTTCTCTAAGGTCATCCAATTATTAAATAGCAAAGCCAGGTGCAAAGTCAAGTCAGACTTTAAAACCCAGACTTTCCCCACTTTTCACTCTTCTGAATACCTCCTTAAAAGGAAGTTATGAATTTGGTCATTAGCAGACATAAAGAGGTGAAATAGGATCGATATGAATGACATAAATCAACCATACTCATTCTTTAGATCAGGTAATTTTAGTATGTAACTTTGTCCTATCCTAGAAAAAAATCCTCATCTGACCATATCAATGGTATTTAAACCAAATATACCATATACTCCACCAAGAACAGTGGGGTGCTGGTCATGCACGTATACTGTTTAGCTTACGTATTTGGTTACGGGAACAGCCTAAGTTCTTCAGATGAAAATGGATCACGTATTTATAGAAAAATTTAATTACAAACAGACTTTTAAAAATCAAAGTGAGAGTCACTTGATAAAGTCAGGATTACTCATTTGTGATCTTGGCACTGGAGCACCACACATGGGTAATTTCATTAGATTTATAAGACTTTCTCAAGTTTTTTGACTTAATAGAGTCAGTTTTCCAGATTTATTAGAGACCAACCAGTACCACTGCAGGGAGAGGAAGAATATACCTTCTATGCTCATGAAAGTGGGCTGAGGAGGAGAAAGGTGAACTAACTGATCCCTGCAAGTTAAGCAGAACCTAATCTGATCGTTGACTTAAATTAAAAATGCAATGAAAAACAAGTGTGAGAAGAGGAAAAGGTCTGTGACCCACTCTCTGCCTTGCCTAGAATGAATCTGGACAGAAGCCCCTCTCTGACATGACTAACAGCCAGCCATCAAGGCACAGCTCAGATGGCACTCCTGATCTAACAGTTGAAGAATTCTTTATATTTGCTCTTTTATGGTGACAGTTATGTTTCTATCTGTTCATTTTTGTCATTTTGAAGAATCATTAACACAGTAAACAAGTTTTATAATAAAGAGGCAAGCGAAATGTTAGCATGGTTAAGAACTTGGCTCTAGGACTCCAAAAGCCGGGCTTTAGTTCTGATGTCATTTATTAGTTATGTGGTCTTACCAAGTTATTTCTTTTCTCCAACTGTTTCCCCCTCTGTGAAAAAACTGGGATAATACCACCTATCCTACCTCAAATGGTTGCTACTATCAAGGAAAACCCTAGGATGTACGGTAGAATTTCCTCTGATGAAATAGCCTACATGGTTAGGGTATGATCCTTTGGGTAATTACAGTTGAGACAGAGTTACTTTTTCTTGTTGCTGCACCCCACCACCTTCCCTTTTCAGGTAATCTAATCATCATTTGAAATGAATAAAGTATTGTAAAACTGTTTCTTAAAGGAAAATTTATCACAGGAAGCAAAGTAGACTGCATCTTGTATGTAGGATAAAAGCAATAGAACAATTTTTGAGTCTTAAAAAAGAATAGGGCTTCCCTGGTGGCGCAGTGGTTGGGAGTCCGCCTGCCGATGCAGGGGACACGGGTTCATGCCCCGGTCCGGGAGGATCCCACGTGCCGCGGAGCGGCTGGGCCCGTGAGCCATGGCCGGTGAGCCTGCGCGTCCGGAGCCTATGCTCCGCAATGGGAGAGGCCATAGCAGTGAGAGGCCCGTGTACCGCAAAAAAAAAAAAAAAAATAATAGCAGCTTTATATACGTGGTATTACAATGTGCTGGGTTTTATATATGTGAGCTCATTTACTCCTTGCAACCACTCTGTATAGTCACACTGTTATCTTCATTTTCAGATGAGGAACCTGAAACACAGGTAGGAAATGGCAGTCAACATTTAAGCCCAAAGAATCTGGTTCTAAGATATGAATTCTTAACCAGTATTATTGTTACTGCCTTTTTAAAAAGTCATAGGTATGTAGGTAACCTACATCTCTAGTATTTTAAATGGGTGAGGATTTCCAGGTGAAAACTATGCGTTTTGATCCTAATGAAAGATGACTCTTCTAAGTTCTCCTCTGGCTCTATGCAATCGTTTTGAAGTCAGTTTATATACATTTACTCAAATCTTTCCCATTCAAACATCCAAGAATTCCCAGGGAGAAAAATCCTCAAAAGAAGAAAAAAAAGGAGGGAGATGAAAGCAGGGGAAGGTAAATGGAGATGTGTATGTTGTAATTCAGATCACCAGATATGTTATAGAAATTCTAAAACGGTTACAGAATTCCTGAAATCCAAGAACTAGAATTCTAACAATTTTATTTAAAAACTAGGTGCTAAAACACTTTTTGAAACAGATTAAGCTTGGGAGGAAAATGATCAGATAACATGTCAAAATTTAAAGTGGGATTAGAGTAAGACGTGCCAATGTGATTTTAAAGGACTAAGAGTAAGGCTGTCTTTTTCACACAAATCAAACGGTAATGTAAATTCTAAGAGTAAACTCACAATCTAATAGGACTGGACCGTCTGCACTACCACTGCAAAACACAGCTAATAACGTCTGATGGTAATCAGCATTATTGCATTTAATAAGCAACGATCAACAGCAAAACAGAATACACTCTTTAAATTTGTTTCACTGAAATTCTACCATTTTGGTTTCATGTAATGAGGTATTTGTAAAAGTATCTGTTCACATTTTATGTACTATTTAAATTGAAAATTATTTTTAAGGAGCAGGGGATGGCAGCAAGTAAAAAATAGACTTGAAACTTTATTTCTGAAAAACAACCAAATATCTACCCAACTCCAGACTTAATAAATTAGGGTGGTTTCTACACTTACTTCCTCTCAACATGCATGCACTAAAGCTAATTCATACCAAACAAAGATTTCAAATTCTATGCAAAAAACTGTACATTTACCTTGCAGTGCTTAAAGGGAGAAGACCTTGGCTACTGTCTTAGGCATATAGGAAATACTTTAATTCTGAGGACAGAATTCAGGAGACCAAAAAACAATGTAAGCTTCAAGATGTTAGAGCCAAAGATTGCCAGAGTGACTGAAACTACTTAGTGACAAATCCCAGTTTCCCAGGTGAAGGTAACAGTACTCACTCTGGCTCAATTAGAGCTATCTTGTACCTGCTGAGATATGGGCATACTACCCCAAATCTGTATCATTTCTTTGGAAAAACTTTAGGAGGAATAGATGGTCTCTCAACTCATTTACTGCCTACACATCTTGGACTCTAAACAGATGATTACCTAAACCCAGGGAAGCACTTTCATTTTATGGCTTGTTTTCCTCCTTTTCTGCATTTTGACAGTAGCAGTCACTTTCATTCATTTGAAAATAGTGTGGTCAAGACCAGTGATCTAGGTCTGTACCACTTCTTCAATCTCATGTTAGATGTACACATCCACTTAAATATCTCACCAAAATTTTAAACAAACTGATTATTTTCTTTTAATTCAGGACTTCAAATAACTGTTACTATATGAACATAGTATTTTAGGATTCAGAAAGATGAAAACTCACTCAAACAAAATTGAAAAATTGGCCGACAGCACCTAAAGCACTCAATTGATGCTACATTCCATTACCACATCAATATTTTTTTTAATAGGATTTCTATCTTCATCTGCAGAGGAACAGGTATAGCCCTTAAACCATTCCCGATATGGCTAAGTGTTACTTACCCAGGATTAGCTTTGATAATGGTTATTAGGTATACTTTAACAGCTTGAAACGCTTCATACTTATCCTGAAGTATACTTCAAGAATTTATTCAGTTAATTCTTAAGGAGCCAAGTCAGTCAATGTCCTAAATCTTGAAAGCTCCCTTCAAATGTAACTTCATAGTCTTTAAATTTTAACTGTCATTGTTTATTACTGTTTTGGCTACATTCTCTACAATTTCAGCAGCATCTTAAAGAGACAGTGTGTCTATGTACAATGAAAGAACAAAGAGCCATGGTTTAACTGTACAATATTAAGGGGAATCTGTGGTAAGCATAGCCTCCTTTTTCGGCAACATGGACAATTTACATGTAAGTATCAGCATTATGAATGTGATGATAAGGAAGTTTCTTAGAGGAGTGACATACAGCATCCTGAAAAATAATGGTTTCTACCATACAAGGCAGTTAGAAAATGTTCACATTTTAACAAATCTGTACAAACCACAAGAAACTCGTTTAAGGGACCATCATCCCACCTTGCTGATAAGAACTTTCTAGAAATGTAGGATTACCACGAACAATTTATAAATCTAGTATATATGTGCTCCACAGCCCTAGAAACCAAGAAACTGATTTCGAGAGCTCTTTATGTCCAACACGGATCATTTTTACATGCCTTGATTGTTAATAAATGCCTGCTTTTAATAATCTCTCTATAATGTACAGTCAACTTGCACCTTTAAGGAGGTCATTTGATTTTTTTTAGCAAAGAAGCAACATCATTTAGCAGCAATTAAAGCGCCTTCAAGAAGACTTAAAAAAAATACAATATCCAATTAGAAAAGGCATATTTTTAAACATTTGTACAAGAATAAGCTGCTGAAACTCGGTAATTGAAATATGACATCTGTACACAATTTACAATAGAGCTAGAAGGGAATTTATCATTATCCTGCATAGAACTGGTCTGCATTTGGTTACGTATTGTCACTTGTTTGAATGAACAAGGCCTGGTAACAAAAGAAAAATACCTGTTAACAATTCTAACATGTTGAGAACACTGGAGATATTATAATTTAGTGACTTCAGCTGATTTCAAAACAAGCAGCTCACTTTGTCAAAGGTGTAATGTATCTAGGAATAGCTCTCCCTTTAACATGACCAGTGAAAAAAGTGGACATGTGATTTCGAGGTACAACTTGGTAAAAGCCAGAATAGGCAAATGACAAAAGTCTAATAACTTTGTCCAAAGAGTCTAACTCTCACATTCTATTACTATAAAACACAACGGTCACTGTCATTCAGTTCTTACTTTGGTTGCAGCAGATAAACTGCTGAATGCTGAAGAATGTATCCAGGCACTAGATAGTTCCTGTGTTAGAAATATGTCTCATATTTTTTCCATGTGTTTTTAAATAATGAAAAACCACCCTTCATATTAGAACTCTCTAGTAACAACCAAATGTATTTAAGTATTATAAACGTTATTTACAGTGTTCCCCCCAAAAAACCATTGTTCTGTTATCTTAACATGGTATTCCTGTTTCTGTGCAACAGGCAGTCACCCTTCACTGCTCAAGATTACAGTCAGAAGTGTACATTTATTCACTGCCCATGATCCACTCTCATACAAACGATGCTATGAAGAACTTCAGTTCACAAACAGTTCTCAACCATATCCTGTGTAAAAAAGAAAACAACAAAAACACTCAAAAGCTCTCAAACTCAAGTATGCATCTGGAAGCAATTCAAAGACATCATGCCAATTTTGGAGGAAAGTCAGTAAGTAATTATGCTTGAAGAAGGGGGTGTAGGGGATGCTGTCAGCCCAACCATGTGTAAGTTTCCTGAAGAATTGGATCTTCTCATGTGTGGGAGAAGATAGGGGTCATTTGCCAGTTGGTGCACATCAAACCTATCTTCTTTTCGGTATGCCAAACAGCGTCTTATAAAGGCCTTAAAAAAAAAAAAAGTCAGCAATTAAAATCTTTTCCTCTTCTAAATATCAATCAACTAAATACTACAGATGATGGACACATTTAAGACAATAAATAGATTTTACTTCACTGGGGATTCAAATTTTTTAAGAAATTGTAGCAATAGGGCTTCCCTGGTGGTGCAGTGGTTAAGAATCTGCCTGCCAATGCAGGGGACACGGGTTCGAGCCCTGGTCCGGGAAGATCCCACATTCCGCGGAGCAACTAAGCCCATGCGCCACAACTACTGAGCCTGTGCTCTAGAGCCTGAGAGCCACAACTACTGAGCCTGCGCTCTAGAGCCTGTGCTCCACAATGAAGAGTAGCCCCCATTTGCCACAACTAGAGAAAGCCCACGTGCAGCAACAAAGACCCAACGCAGCCAAAAATAAATAAGTAAAATAAATTAAAAAAAAATTGTAGCAGTAAAATTATCACTCGAAATTCAACTATCAACTCACAGCCCCCTAGTAGTTCACTTTACAATCTAAATACTATTACTACCATTTAAACTTATTGCTGGAAAGCTGCATATTTTTCCTTTCTATTGAGATTAAAATATACATAACATAAAAATTAGCATTTTAACCCTTGAGTGTACAATTCAGTGACATTAAGTACATTCACATTGCTATACAATATCACCACTATACATCTGCAGAACTTTTTCATCATCTAAAACTGAAATTCTGCACCCATTGAACAGTATCTCCCCATTGCTCCTTCCTCCAGCCCTTGGTAACCACTTGTGTTCCTTTATGATCTGGCTATTCTAGGTACCTTATATGAGTGGAATCATACAATATTTATTTGTCCTTCTGTGTCTTTCACTTAGCATGATGTTTGAGTCATCCATGTTGTAGCATGCATCAGAATTTCATTCCTTTTTTTTTTTTTTTTTTTTTTTTGCAGTATGTGGGCCTCTCACAGTTGTGGCCTCTCCCGTTGCGGAGCACAGGCTCCGGATGGGCAGGCTCAGCGGCCATGGCTCACGGGCCTCATTCCTTTTTAAGGCTGAATAATATTCCACTGCATGTACGTACTACATTTTGTTTACCCATTTATCTCTTGGTTGACATTTGGATTGTTTCTACCTTTTAACTATTGTGAATAATGCTGCTATGAATGTTGGTATATAAATATCTGAGTCCTTGCTTCCACTTTTTTTGGTATCTACCTAGAAGTAGAAATGCTGGATCATATGGTAATTAAAA
This sequence comes from Tursiops truncatus, assembly GCF_011762595.2. Taxonomy (NCBI): domain Eukaryota; kingdom Metazoa; phylum Chordata; class Mammalia; order Artiodactyla; family Delphinidae; genus Tursiops; species Tursiops truncatus. Next base: position 61,205,572 of record NC_047040.1, on the reverse strand, counting down.
AAACATTGACATATTAGTTTCAGATATACAACATAATGATTCGACATTTGTATTGTGAAAAGATCACCACAATTGTCTAGTTAACATCTGTCACCATACGTAGTTATAAAATTGTTTTTCTTGTGATGAGAACTTTTAAGATCTACTCTTAGCAACTTTCAAATATGCAATATAGTATTATTAACTATAATCCCCAGGCTGTACACTACATCCCCATGACTTATATAACTGGAAGTTTGTACCTTTTGGTCCCCTTCACCCATTTCGCCCACCCCTCACCCACCCACCTCTCTTCTCTGTATCTGTGAGCTTGGTTTTTTTCTGTTTGTTGTTTTTTAAGATTCTACATAAAATGGCATATGTAGAATCTTATATATGACATATAACGACAAGACATGACATATAATGGCAAGATTTCCTTTTGTTTAATGTCTGAACAGTATATTCCATTTTATATATGTATATATACACACACACCACATTTTCTTTATCCATTCATCCCACGATGGACACCTAAGGTTGCTTCCATGTCTCGGGTACTGTAAATAATGCTGCAATGATCATGGGGATGCACATATCATTTTGAGTTAATGTTTTTGTTTTCTTCAAATACTCAGAAGTAGAACTGCTGGATCATATGGTAGTTCTATTTTTAATTTTCCAACGAACCTCCACACTGTTTTCCATATTGGCTGCACCAATTCACAATCGCACCACAGTGCACACAGGTTCCCTTGTCTCCACATCCTTGCCAACACTCATTTCTTGTCTGTTTGATAATAGCTATTCTACAGGTATGAGGTGATCTCTCACTGTGGTTTTGATTTGGATTTCCCTGATTGAGTGATGTTGAGCATCTTTTCATGCAACTGTTGGCCATATGTAGGTCCTCCTTGGGAAGAAACCTATACAGATCCTCTGTTTTTAATCAAACTGTTTGATTTCTTTATATATTTTGGATATTAATCCCTTATCAGGTATGATTTCCAAATATTCTTCCCATTTGGTAAGTTGTCTTTTCATTTTGTTCATGGTTTCCTTTGCTGTGCAGATTTTTCATTTGATGCAGCCCCACTTGTTTACTTTTACTTTGTTGCCTTTGCTTTTGTTGTCAAATACAAAAATTCCTCACCAAGACCTATGTCAAGGAGCTTACCGCCTATGTTTTCTTTCAGGAGTTTTATGATTTCTAGTCTTAAGTTCAAGACTGTCATCCATTTTGAGTTACTTTTTGTGTATGGCATAAGATAGTGGTCCAGTTTCATCCTTGTTTATGTGGCTGTCTAGTTTTCCCAACAACATTTATTGAAGAGACCACCCTTTCCCCATTGTATATTCTTGGCTTCTTTGTCATAAATTGACCATACATGTGTGGGTTTATTCCGAGCTCTCAATTATGTTCCATTGATCTGTGTATTTTTATGCCAATACCATATGTTTTTTTTTTTTAAAGAATCAATTTTATTTATTTGATTTTGGTTGTGTTGGGTCTTTGTTGCTGCATGCGGGCTTCCTCTAGTTGTGGCGAGCAGGGGCTACTCTTCGTTGTGGTGTGCGGTCTTCTCATTGTGGTGGCTTCTCTTGTTGTGGAGCACAGGCTCTAGGCATGCAGGCTTCAGTAGTTATGGCTCGTGGGCTCTAGAGCACAGGCTCAGTAGTTGTGGCACACAGGCTTAGTTGTTCCACGGCATACCGTACTGTTTGTTTTGAATACTATAGCTTTGAAATGTAGTTTGAAATTATGGAGCATGAGGCCTTCAGCTTTGTTCTCAAGATGGCTTTGACTATTTGGGTCTTTCGTGTTTCCATATGAATTTTAGGACTGTTTGCTCTATTTCTGTGAAAAATACTGTTGGAATTTTGATAGGGATTGCACTGAATCTGTAGATTGCTTTTAGTAGTATGGACATTTTAACATTAATTCTTCCAATCCATGAACATGGAATATCTTTCCATTTACTTGTGCCTTCTTCAGTTTCTTTCATCAATGTCTTATAGTTTTTCTTTCTGATGCAACTGTAAATGGGATTGTTTTGTTTTCTCTTTGGCTGCACCCCAACCAGGGATCGAACCTGGGCCCCAGCAGTGAAAGCGCCAAGTCCTAACCACTGGACTGCCAGGGAAGTCCCTGGGATTGTGTTCTTAATTTCTCTTTCTGCTCTTTTATTATTAGTATATAGAAATACATAAAAATTTGTTGCATTGATTTCATATCCCACAACTTTACTGAATTTGTTGATTAGTTCTAACTTTTTTGGTGGTGTCTTAAGGGTTTTTATATATAAAATGATGTTATCTGCAAATAGTGACAGTTTTACTTCTTCCTTTCTGATTTGTATGCCTTTTACTTCTTTTTCTTGCCTAACTGTTCTGGCTAGGACTTCCAACACAGGCTCACATTGTTCTACTGTACTTTGCAAATACTGCGGTTTTTTTTTTTTTTTTTTTTTTACAAATTGAACGTTTGTGGCAACCCCACATTGAGCAAATCTATCAGCACCATTTTTCCAACAGCTCACTTTGTGTCTCTGTGTCACATCTGGTAATTCTAGCAATCTTTCAAACTTTCCATTATATTTGTTATGTCACTATTATATTTGTTATGGTGATCAGTGATTTCTGCTACTATTGTAACTGTTTGGGGGAGGTCATGAACTGCACCCATGTAAGACTGCAAACTTAATTGCTGAAATGACAACAAAGGATTTAGAATGTTACATAAAGTTAGTTCATAAAGCAGTGGCAGGGTTTAAGAGGACTGACTCCAATTTTGAAAGCTTTTTACCCACAGTAGAACTAACTTCTTTCATAAAGCAGTGGCAGGGTTTAAGAGGACTGACTCCAATTTTGAAAGCTTTTTACCCACAGTAGAACTAACTTCTTTCAAACAGCACTGCATACTACAGAGAAATGGTTCATGAAAGGAAGAGACCAAGAAATTGCCTCAGCAGCCACCACCCTGCTCAGTCAGCAGCCGTCAACAGCAAGGCAAGACCCTCCACAAGCAAAAAGACTACTGGCTGAAGGCTCAGAGGATGGTTAACACTTTTTAGCAAGCAAGTATTTTTAATTAAGGTATGTACATTATTTTTTTAAGACATAATGCTATTGCACACTTAACAGACTACATTATAATGTAAACATAACTTTTATGTGCACCGGGAAACCAAAAACTATGTGTGACTTCTTTATTGCAATATTCGCCTTATTTGCAGTGGTAGAGAACCGAACCCACAATATCTCTGAGGTATGCCTGTAACTGTGTTGAATATGGAATACTGCATTTCTCCCTCCAAATTTTGGAGTCTTCTTTTTCTGGAATTTCTCTTCTGTAAAACGCTCTTTTCACCCTCATTCCACTTTACTGTCAATTTAGTTTGGCCAAAGGGTATGATGCCATTTTTGCCCTAGTGTTTTCTTCCTATTGAGCATAGAGTGTACAGCACAAAGTGAATATATCTATGTAACTGGCAAACAAACAGATCAAGAAAAAGAACTTTATCAGAACTCCTAAGACTCTTCATGCCCACTTTCAGGCACTGGCTCTGCCCCCAATCTATTGGGGTAACAGCTATCCTGACTTTTAAACACCATAATTGAGTTCTGCTTGTTTTAAACTTTATGTAAATGTAATCGTAGATTATGTTCTCCTTTGCCTGGCTTCTTAAAAGAATCACAGACCATATTTGGGTCCTTAAAAACTATCACAACCAAAGGCCTAAAGCAACTCTTCTCCAGAGCAAATCACCAGCCCCTACTGGACAGCTTTTCCTGTGGCTGCAATCTTTACTTCACAAAGCTTATTTTCATAAACTTAGTACCTTTGCTTCACTGCTTACAACCGGTTTTACAGGGAACTGGACATCTGTGGCTTTTAATATTGTATTTTCTTGAAGAATGTCTTGTTGAGATTGATTGTGACCAAATGGCTTTAAAAAAAAAAAATACAATGTTGAGAAATTTATCTCACAAAATATTTAAACAGATATTATCAGAGAATCCCCAAGATACACATGATTTGTGTTCTAAAAAAATCTTACTCTCAGTTACTTGCAAGCTGGGATGCATTCTCATAGAAACAAGGTTATAACTGACAGCAGGCATCTGATCAATCCTTAGCATAGCCAAAACATTGTGAATAAGCAACAGAAAATAATACCATTGCTATATAAGTAAGTAATTAAGATAAAAATAAAAACAAAAAAATTTTAAATTTTATTCTGAATGTTTAAAATTTAAGTTTAATTAGAGAAGAGATGGAGAAGTAGTGGAAACATCCGTGAAAAGTCCAAAGAGTGAAATACCTTGAGTATGACACACTAACTTAAATGAATCAGCTCTGGGTTTGGTCCTAACATGCAGTGAGTTCCCAGACAAGTCCCTGAATCTCTCTTTTCACACTGATGGAGGGACTGAATGGGATAAGGATATCTATGGTAGCTTACAGTTCTGACTTCAATGTAAAGAGAGGTTTGGGAAAAATTAGTACTAAGTTTGATGGAATTTCCCTGAGGAAGCACAGGAGGAAACATGCTCAGGCCAAACTGTGTGTGTGGGGTGGGAACGGGGTAGAGGAGGTGAGGAAGTGGAGAGAATGGAGGATCATGAACAGTTTTGACTCCTTTATTCCTAGCAATAGAAAAACGTTAGCACTGTTAACAGATTAGTTACTTCTTCTTCTTAAAAGAAAAAAAGGCAAAGAGCAGGCCAAAGAAGCTGTTGTGACATTAAAATAGTTCTGATCCACAGAAATTTTAGGAAGTGATAATATATTTAAGATCATTTAAAAAATCAAATGGAGTAACTATGGTTCAGGCATCCAAAATGGAGCTGGGTGGCCATTGTGGATGTGGTTTCAGACACATTCCTGCATCAGAGAAAACCTGAACTTCATGAACTGTATCAAACTAAAGGAAACCACTAGATGTTTTCAAAACCGTATCTATCTGCTAGCAATTGCCAGCTGCAACCTTGTACTTTCAAAGTTCCCCCACAACTATGTCATCATTTCAAACCCCAATCTTTGCTTAACAAGCACCCTTACTTCTTGCCAGCTCCAATCCTAATTCTTGACAGTTTGTGTAAGCTTGCAGTTTTTTGCCTATAAGCACCCTCCTCCGCTTTTGTAGTCCAGCGGAACACAATTCAAGTGCTTTCATGTATTTCTGCTTCCCAGTCTGCTCCTAACCCCAAATAAACAGTTATTTTGGGTTTTTTTGTTGTTGCCTCAACCAGGTCTGAATTCTTGGAATTCTTGACTAAATTGACTTCAAGTTAATGAAACTTTAAAAGGGGAAAATTCAACTTATCTCCATATAGCTGAATCTGTTATACTTCAACTTACTTTTCTACCATAAAGACACTGAAAGAAGATGACTCCGACTGACCACACATCAACCTTGTTGGAAATCTTCGGTGGTTCCTTTCCAACTACAAAACACTCAGGAGGTAAATACCTAGGTTTTGGGGGGAGGAAAAAAGGAAAGGATATTAACAATTTATAATTTAAAACCTTCTAAATGTAAAATCTTACACTCATTTTATCCATACAAAAACCCTTAGGTGATTTTCACTGATTAAAGTCCTAACTTTTAAGGCATTTGTATCCCTGTATCATTTGACTTTAGAGCCAAAACAAACAACTTTGTGGTTAAAGTGTGTAATATACAGTTGACCCTTTTCCAACACGGGTTCAAACTGCACGGGTCCACTTATACGAGGATTTTTTTCAATAGTAAATACTGCAGCACTACACAATCCCTGACTGGTTGAATTTCGGGCATGTGGAGGAACCACGTATATGAAGGGCAACTGCAAGCTATACTCAGATTTTTGACTGTGCAGAGGACCGGTGCCCCTGCACTGTTCAAGGGTCAACTTATATACATTTCTGTAGTGTATGATCTACAGAAATGATAAATTATCATTAGAAATTACAATGTTCTAAGTATCTACTAACAGAAGAAATCCTCGCCTATCCCCCCTTCACCAATCTTCAAACTGTAGGAAGTTCTCTTCCTAAAACACACATCTGATCAGCCAGTTCTTTTGTTTAAAGAACCTCAGCCTCACTCACTGCCCAGGCAAGACCTCCTATCTCTTGCTTGTAACACGAGACCTGTCCTAATCTAGCAGCAACTTAAATTTCCAAAATCTCTTCTCCTGACCCCCAGCCCCTCAAACTGGTTAGGCAAAGCCGATTCACTTGGTTCCCTACACTGTGCTTCCCCGCAATGCTTCTGAATATGACAACCTCTTATGCCTTCCTTAACTACTCCAGTTCACACAGTGACCACCCTTTCTTCTTCAAGACCCACCCAACTTTCACAAGCCTTCTCTGCGTCCCTCCAGGCAGATGTTACCTCCATTACAGCGCTAATTCATTGTACAGTTTCAAACAGTAGCAGCATCAGAAATATATGGAGCATTCAAAAATACTATTTTTATTTATAAATTTATAATTTTAGATAAAGAAAAGGTAAAAATAGATTGTAAAATTTATTTAAAAAGTAAAAATACATATAAGTAAAAATAAATTTTTACTTTTAACCTTAGGTTATAAGTATTGATAAAAAGCTCCATCAGGATGCAAGCATCTCACACTTCAAAAATTTAGATAAACTACAAAGTCCTGAAAAGGAATAATACAGCTAAATGGGAAGCTTCTCTTTTTAGTTTTATACTCACTATGCTAAAATCGTTTAAATTCAGCAGAACATTCACAGATGACCAATAACCTATTTGTGATGTAAATCCTTTCCTACCCTCCAAATCAAATAAAAAGCCAGATTTGTTTTATGAATAAAAGCGTATATTTTCTGTAGGTTTATGTGTGTGTAACTGAAACAAGAATGACTCTTAAACACTGTGCTATACCGTCTCTCAAGGTAAAAGGGTATATAAGCAAGGAGAGGAAGTGTAGGAATAGATACCAAAGCTACTCGGGGAAAACGACAGCAGGATTTAGTGGATGCTTGCATTTGAGACCCAAGAGGAAGGGAGAAACAAAACTCGTTTTCTTCTAAGTGATACTGACAAATAATTTAAGCTTCTGGGGATGATGTGTAAAAGCACTACATACCTATATTCTAAAAGTTTGTATATGAATAAAAAACTAACCATTTTGGGGAAAGCTGTTTCTACAAGAAGTATATAATTCCAGGTTCCTAACATGGAAATGCCATGACTGTATCTTCTTCCTGCACAGCACCCTAAAACATAAGCTTCCCTGTCTCATGCCCATCTGTCAGGGGGAAATTTCCTTGCCCTGCCCTGCACTAGGGAAGCCAGAGTGAGAGGGAAACAGTATGGTGGGAGTCTCTGCAGAGGAAGGATGATCTATTACTTAGAACATGGTTTTCAAGCTGTCTGCCACAGAATACAGGGTTCTACCAAGAAGCCTTATTTTTGTTGGTTTTATTAGGATTCTAAGATTTTGTGGTGAAAAAAGGAGCCTTGTTGCTAAAAGAAAGAAGTCTAAAGACTACTGACTGAGGGTACTGACTTTTAAGGAGTTACTAGTTTGAATGATAGACTTTTAAAGAATATATATTGAAAGAAAATTATGATACATTATCTTATATTCCTAAAAAATGCCACAAGCATAATTTGAAACTCTAAACTGGCTTTAAATGAAAACATGGAACATGACTAATCCTTACTCTGAAAAGTAAAGTCCATACCAACCTGTGGCATTTTATAGAATTGGTTATTATTGCCCAGGCTATGTGAAGATTGTTCTGAAGACTCCAAAGTCACATTTATGTTTGTAGTCACCATCCTGCTCAGTGAAGCTGAGTAGTTATCTCCCTTCCATTTAAGATTTCACTCTTTTTGCTAAACTAATTTATTCTGAAAACTAAATTAGTTTTGAAATTTTATAGTCTATGTTCTCCACTTTGGCAAATTTGATACTAAGTTTGAAAATTCACACTGAAGTAATTTTTGTCAACACGTAGGTAACTCTGAAGGGAATGACATTCATTTAGACTCGTATCAGTGAATCTATGGTTCTATCTAGATTTATATCTGTATGTATGAAGTTATTAAAAAGATTTTTGAGCGTTAAGGCCAAAGACCAAGATTGTACCAAATTTCTCTTTCATTCATTATTGACAAAACATCCATCTTAAAAACTGTAACCACAAAACCTCTACAGAGAGGGCTTAATGCTTATTAGTTATTGCTTTTAATAGCTAAGATATTATATTAAGTATCATTACTCATGATAAACATCACTCCAACATTATAGAACAAGATTCACAAATTCTCCATGTTAGGAGTTTCTGGCTGGTAGGGAACTAGCTGGTAGTCACTTGCTGATGCCAAGTTTTTCTTCCTCTGGTTTGCTGATAGTTACAGTTAAGACCAGGTGAGAAAACAGGACTGATGATAGTAGTCTCTCAACTCAGAGACTTCATATCAGTACTCTCATCACACCACAGTAATCTCAAAGGTAGGCGAAAATAAACTCTCATTAAAAAGACTGGGCACTAATCTAGGTAATTTTGGTGTTTTTAATAATACACTTACCAGTAAGTGCCTGCCCCTTGGGAAGTTAGATCCATTCCATCTACACCATAGCTGTCATCATCCATAATCTTGGACAGACCAAAATCAGTAATTTTAATTTCTCCGCATGCTGTTCCATCTACCAGAAGGATGTTCCCTAAGAACAAAGTATAAAGTTCTTTTAATGAAACATAAATGAAAAACATTATCTTTACTACTAAAGCTGGACTTTTGGGAAATAATACACTTAACATACATATGTAAAATTTTTAATCAATTAAGATATACATTTAAAATATAGTTTTTAAATGCAGTGATATAAATTTTAAAAACACTTCAGCTACTACCACTAGTATTCCACTGACTTTTAAAAACTAAACCAAAAAGCATATTTTTGGATAACTTAGCAAGTAAGACTTTTAAAAATTACACTCTTTAAAGCTTAATTTAGACAAAAATTTTATTAATTACCTGGTTTAAGATCATAATGTATAATAGGGGGTTTGATTTCATTGAGATATCTTAGTGCATTTACAATCTGCATTACAATAGACCTAGCTTCTTTCTCTGACATTAATTTATGTTGCTTCAGATAGAAATCCAAGTCATTGCCTTCACAGTATTCTAACACTGTACAAAACCTACAATGGAGAAGAGAAAAAAATCAGACATAAAATATTATCCAATAATTCAAAATCACAATGGACAAATGAAGAGTATTTATATTATCACTATGGAATAGGGGAAGCAAAAGCCAACATGTCTTTTCTTAAAAAATAAATCCTTTTATATTCACTTACGTATCTGTATCCAAGGAGAAATAATCATAGAGTTTAACTATTCTGGGGTGATCCAGTTCTTTGTGTATTCTATACTCTCTGCAGGCATGTCTACGAGAAAGAGAATATATTAATTCTCCATGACAATTAAATATATTTTCAAAATTGATAAAAACCATAAAGAATTAATATTTACTTGTGGTAGTTTTCCTTCTTCTCATCCCTCCAACTTTTATTAAGCTGATGGATCTTCACAGCAGCATATCTTTGTTCATAAAGGTCAAAAGCCTAGGATTCAAGGAATAGAAGAGTTTGGACCAAAGACCAACTGAATAGTGAAGAGATTTTTTTTTTTTTGAGTGATAATTTTTGCAATAATATGGAATGAGAATACACATTACAATTTTTGGTAGTCATCCCTGCTAAGGTTATATATAGTTCAGTGGCACATTTATTATCAGAAACAAGATACAAATTCCATGGTGCAGGGCTTCCCTGGTGGCGCAGTTGTTGAGAGTCCGCCTGCCGATGCAGGGGACGTGGGTTCGTGCCCTGGTCCGGGAAGATCCCACATGCCGTGGAGCGGCTGGGCCCGCGAGCCGTGGCCGCTGAGCCTGCGCGTCCGGAGCCTGTGCTCCGCAACGGGAGAGACCACAACAGTGAGAGGCCCGCGTACCGTAAAAAAAAAAAAAAAAAATTCCATGGTGCTAAATCAGAGAAAATCTTAATGTGAATTTTCACGTTCAAGTTTTATAAGTGCCAATATATTGAATCAAGATAAAACAATAAAGCTCTCTGGGTTTTGTTTTTTTTTTTTGGCTGCGTTGGGTCTTTGTTGCTGTGCACGGCCTTTCTCTAGTTGTGGCAAGTGGGGTCTACTCTTTGTTGCAGTGTGCGGGCTTCTCTTGTTGCAGAGCACGGGCTCTAGATGCGAGGACTTCAGTAGTTGTAGCACACGGGCTCAGAAGTTGTGGCACACAGGCTTCAGTAGTTGTGGTGCATGGGCTTAGTAGTTGTGGTGCATGGGCTTAGTTGCTCCGCGGCACGTGGTATCTTCCCAGACCAGGGATCAAACACGTGTCCCTTGCACTGGCAGGTGTATTCTTAACCACTGCACCACCAGGGAAGTCCCAAGCTATCTGTTTTTAATATAGACATTCTTCTCTATACTGGTAGTAGCAGTAAGTGGCCAGGAAAACAGGCGGCTGTAATACTTTTTTGGTGGGTTCCTGTATCCTTTCCTAGCAACTCCACCTTCCCCCCCCCATTTGAAAATTAACAAGTTCCTAACAATTTCCCAACTGTTTTAAAAAAATTCTAAACTTTTATTATGAAACTGTTTAAACATAACCATAACCATTAACCATATGTAATTATCATACCTAACTCTATCAGTAATATTTCCTTAATCTGGGCTCAAAAAAGGTTTTATACTTGTTTGTTCAAATGACCAGACTATTTCTTAAATAAAGAATGATCAATATTTTAAGGCTTCAGGTGACTTATAAATGTTTTTTAAAAACAATGAATATCATTAAAGAGGAATTAATAATTTAGGTTCAACTGTGACTTTTACACAAAAGCGCTCCCTTAAAACACTAAAAGCTTACATATTTATTAGGAAGAAGGTTCCTAGTTCCCACTGCCTCTATCAATTTAACCTTAAAATAAGCAGTAGGGGTAAACTGCTTGTCACGAAATTATAAAAGCATGGGATCAGAAATAATATAGGATGCAGTAATTAAGAATATTCACTTTGGAGTCAGATGAATTTATTAGCTGCATGACTTTGTGCTTAATACCCTCTCTAATAGCCTCAGTCTCATGAAGTTTGGGTTGTTGACTAAATGGGGTGAAACGTATAAAGTGTTCAGAATAATATATGATTCATAATAAATATCCAATAAACGTTAGCTCATTATAATATTAAAAGTTAAGTTTTAAGAAATATAATAGAAGAGAATAAAAGAAGTTCATGTGAGAGAAAGCAAAAAAGCTTTTATAAAACTCAAAGGCAATCATAGTAAAAAAAAATAGGAGAAAATAAAATTCTAAGTACTAATAAAGTTATCATCCATGTATAATGATAATAACTGTATATGACATATCTTTCTCCCAAGATTAGAAGAGTAAAGTATACCTTCCCATAAAGCTAAGATGGTAATCACCGAGCAACTGATTCAATGCTTTCCACCTTGGTATAGAGAAGAGTCAATTTTTTGACTTACAGTCAGCTACTTTGTTTACCAAGCGACCTGGCAACAATGAAAGGACTTGAAGGGGTCGGAGGGGCTGTCATTAGTATTTAAATCAGTAATGAGGGTTCAAGTCATTAGGGACCCACAATCTGCATTTTCTAATTTCTACAGAAGCCTTTTCTTCCAAAAGAAAAGTCCCTTTTAGACCCTATCTATGGGGCTAAAAACAATGGAAATACTATTGGGCAGTGGCAGAAGACTGTCATGAAAGCTATCAGTAGGCTCAGAAGCCGGGCAACTTCTCGGCGGAGCTAGTGCTAGCTAACTATACTTTTGGTGATTTTTAGGTCCACAGTGAGCAACATTATGACCTTCTTTTCTACCTTGTGGCCTAAGACTACTCAACCATTAAGTGCCTGAGGATGAACTACCATTAGAATCAGAGAAATAGGAATTGGAAGAGAGCTCACAGATCACTCTTGATGGGTGACACTTAATGCTCATCCAAGTTAACAAAACAAAACATAGTTCATGGTTGAACCAAGATCAGAAATGAAGTTCTCTGAATCCAAATCCCATAATTTGCCCCAGAGTCAGAACTGGATACAGGGTGTCTCGTTGAACAGAGAGGATTTCTAATAATCTAATGAGCTTACATTTCTCAGCAACGAAGTTCTTTGTGATTTTCCTGTGATAGTTCATTTAATCACTATAATGATCCTATGATGTAGGTACTATTAGCTTTCCCAGGTGAAGACAGGCAGAGGATGGTAAGCAATAAGCCCAAGTTTATACAGCAGTCAGAATTAGCCAGGATTCAAACCCAGCCTGTCTGGCTTCAGAACCCAAGGTCTTAATCGCTGACTATACCAATACATAATGAAGCACCAAGTGTTCCAAGGAGCTAATCAAAGGCAGACTAACAGGGAAGCCTTCTATAGGAATTGAAGTTTAAGGTGAAGCTATGACCTTCATGTGACTTTATGCTAAGAGCAAATGGGAAGCCACTGGGGCTTATAAGCAGGGGAGTGAGATGATCAGACTGCATTTTACAACAAGGCCACTCTAGCTGCAGCACACACAAATGAACTGGAGAAACTCAATGCCCAGAAAAAAGGTGATCAGCTAGGCAATGCAACAAGAGACAATGAGGCCCTGCACTAAGAGAGAGGGAGAAGGGTCATTGCTGGATTTAGGAGAGCTTAATGACATTAATAATGACAGATACCAGGGACTGGTTATGTTGGGGGAAGGGAGTTAAGGGCAAGGTGAATTGAAGGATGGCTTTTATGTTTTTCACTTGAGGGACTGGGCAGGTAAATGGCAGTGCTGTGTATTAAAGTAGGGAGCAGTGTTAAAAAGCGGGGGGGGGGCGCGTTGGGAGAAGAGATAACTTCTATTTCAGATGTGAGTTTGCAGTGCTTATGAAGCATCCACATGAGGTGAACAGATTAAGTCATATAAACCAGCAGGTACGGGGCTCAGAAGGAGAGTGTGGGGTAGATAGCTATGTATCTATACATCTGTATCTGAAATCAAATAGGTGATAACTTAGTGAATGGGAGGGGGATATATCTGAAAGGAGCACAAGAATGATGAGACCATAGGAACTTCAATATTTAAAGGTTGGGCAGAAAGATAACATAAAGTGGAAAAAAAGTAAGGTATAAAGCATTAAACATATGAGTAAATATTTCTACATTTATAAATACACATTTGAGAAACACTGGCCTTAAAATAGGTAGAAATTAGGGTAAATTCAGGACATGTAAGACTTGTGACACATGTTTAAATTAAGGGATACAACCTTTCCATAAATGTACTATATTAAATGGCTACCTGCCTATCTTGATTCTAATGGTGGTTATTACTTGTATCAGACTGGCTAGTGATAACCAGGTACCAAATATCAGAGGGACTGCAAAGGCACAAGGATAGTTTTTAAGACTCTTGAGATAAGACAGTGTAAGCCACCACAGACTCTTTTTTGTAATGAGAGGACATAAAAACAGTCAAAAAATGATAAAATCAATAAAAAGACATGTACTTCTTAACCACATATTCCTATATCTTTGTCATATTAGTATGAAGAACAGGAAAAAAATGTACATTACCTTATACACTTCACTAAAGCCACCTCTACCAAGCAGATGGAGTAATAAATATCTTTCATTTAACGTTGGGTGATCTTTGAACCTTAAGGGTGGGGAAAAAAACACTCAGGCACATGAAAACACCCACAAAAAGGTTTCGTCCACAACAAAGTTAGCTCTTATTCTACTCCCAGCTACTTCTTTTTCAGCTACTCTTCTGCTAATTTTGAATTCCATTCCATACTTCTTTTCCTTCTCTAACTGCATGACTATCACCCATCTTAACGCTCTGGTGTTCACAAAGCTTAACATTTATAGCCGAATATTCAGGTTCAATGACCAATTATAGCACTGTGATAAAGACCTACCGACTACTGTATTACTAAGAGCTTTATGAAATCCCGTATCTATTCAGCAGGAATTACTTCCCTTGGAAAAATATACTTTTATTTTGGGAGTTACAGTTAATCAAGTTTTATAATATTGATATATGATTAAAAATAATTATATTTATAAACTGGCTTTCATCCATGGTGAAATTTTACAGCCTTTGCCTTTTATAAATAAAAATTTATTTCCCAATCAAAAAAGAAATCCTTTAAAAAAAACCACCACAGACAATACTATTACTATTTAAAGCTTATTGCACCTGCTATACATTAAGCACTCACCTGTATTATCTCATTTGGTTCTTAACCAACCCTTTGAAGTAGGCCCTGCTACTACCTCTATTTTACAGATGAGGGCACTACTGCACAGAAAGGTTAAGTAACTTGTCCAAGGTCAACAGCTAATACATGGCAGGGGTTAGCAGAAAAATGTGGTTCCAAAATGTACACTCTTGATATTTAAGGAAAAAAAATATCAATGATAGCTTTATAATTCCAGATGCAAACACATGATATTTTATTCAATATCAACACAGCTTTGATAATTTAAGCTTTTCCTGAGAACTTATAAATAAAAGAGATTTCTGTTAGTTTTAAAGCAAAATGTAGGGAATTCCCTGGTGGTCCAGTGGTTAGGACTTGGCGCTTTCACTGCCATGACCCAGGTTCAATCCCTGGCTGGGGAACTAAAATCCTGCAAGCCACACAGCCAAAAGAAGAAAAAAAGAAAGAAAAGAAAAATGTAAAGCTGTAACACTTTATTTAATTTTCAACAAGTGGATTAAGTAATAGCCACAAGTTTGGACATAATTTTCAGAAGAGCCAGTTTTAAATTAGTTTTGTCTTATCTGCGTTATCAGAATTTTCATCTGGTACAATTAAGGATATTACATAACTATATTATTTCACTGACATTATACATTGGAATGATTGCGTTCATACAGAGATGATCATAAATAGCCCTTCTTTTAAGCAAGATATTTGTATTTCACGGCAGAAATAGGCCACTTCCAATTCTGACACTTGTATTAGGTCATGAAGATTTAAATTACATAAGTCTTAAAGTGTAAAAAGACATCCTTCCTGTCCTCTACGTTGACTAAATCCAATTAATGCCTTGCTTAATTTCTATCTTCTTCATAAAATTCCCACCAGCCCACATATATTTTCTATCCTTTGAATTCCTTTAGCGTTTAATGTCATTTTGATGATTAGGGATTAAGGACAGAGACTATAACTTAAACTACTTTTCTATTTCTTCTCCAGTTTTTACATAATGCTGGATACATGGCTTACTGAAATCCCTTTGGTTGAAATAATTTTTTCCTCACTACTATAATATTAACTTTGGTATTTAGTTAACAAATATTTATTCTGTGCCTACCATATGCCAGGCACTGATCTAGGTTCTGGGGATATAGCAAGAACAAAACTAAGTCCCTGCTCTCATGTAGCTTACATTCAAGTGAAAGGAAACAGATAAAATAACTGAAAAAAAAAAATTTGTAATTCCAAATAGTGATAAATGCTAAGAACAAATAAAGTAAGGCAAGGATACTGAGATAGGGGATGGAGTGAGGCAAGGACTGCTATTTTAGACAGGGTGGCTTCTCTAATGACCATGGGGAGTGAAATAAGGAGTAAGCCACTCAGATATTTAGAGGAGGAACATTTCAGGAAGAGGAAATGGCGAGCACAAAAGCCTTGAGGGAACAAGTGAGACATGTTTGAGGGGGCCAGTGTGTCTACGACATATAAGTGAGGGGAGGATGAGAGAGATGGGGTGGTGAGGTGGCCAGAGACCAGATCAAACGAGGCCTTCTGAGCCATGGGAAGGACTTGAGGTCTATGGTGAGAAGCCCCCCAACAAGGAAATACTCTGTTTATGATCTCCAAGGGGAGAAAAAACTTTTATTATGTAAAACTGTGAAATACAAATAATGACTTACTGTGAATTATCTTCATTATTTATTCTTTTGAGCTCTCGAATGTGAAGATTTCTGACTCTTTCCAAACGTTCAAGTTCTGCCTGAATTTCTGCCTCTTCCTGAAAATGAAGAGAGGGGACTATAACAAGCTCAATTTATTTGTGATATAAAAAAGATATTTTTACTCATGCACCAATTTTTTACAGTGATGGGAAGAATAGTGTATTATAAAGTTCCACTGAGTTAAAAGACCAAAGTGCTCTTTTCAATGCCTGAAAGATAGAAAGAGATAAGGCAAAAGCCTATTTCAAGAAACCATCCTCCACATGAAAATCTTTATACCTAACGAGATGCTGACTTTTATTCTATACCACAAGAAATCTATTTTTATAATGTCTAAACTGAAAATGACTGCAAGGTAGTCTGAAACTGACTTATAACACAAAATGAGCTCAAAGTTTTATTTCTGGTACATCCAAATTTTAATTTACGAGGGAATAATTTACTAGTACAAAACAAATGAAATGAAGATATTTCACAACAGTTAAAAGAGGAAGAAAGGTAGGAGACAGAACTACTGATTATTCTGAGACCTTACAACATTTGGAACACACACACACACACACACACACACACACACACACACACACACACACACACACACACACACACACACACACACACACACACACACACACACACACAGTCTGACCACTCACTTTGGATAAATCCCACTACAATTTTAAAGAGACTCTTAAAACAAAAATTTTACGAATAGCTGTGGCAGATCCTTAGTTATCAGAGCAGACCTAGGCAAATCCTAAAGAAATTTACTTTAACATTCATTTAATCTAAACATTTTGATAAATATTTTTCATGTCTCAAAATATATAATTTTTAGAACATTTAAAAAAATTAGACACCAAAACAAATAAAATCACCCATTACACACATACCTCTTGATTTGTCAGTATAAATTTAAGTACTACTTAACAAACAAGAACTAACAAATTTCAGTGAAAAGTTCTATGAATGCCCAATTTTATAATATTTTTGAATAACTATTTATTAAGTAAACTAATCCAGATTGCCTTGGCCTAAATGTGTACCACTACCGTTATAAATCTATACCACATGGAATAGAGGTTATTTAAATATTTGTTTTTCATTAGCACTGTCTCTTAATGATTTATCTTCTGATTTTTTTTTAAATCCTTTATCTCAAAAAATTAATAGTTCTGAAATTTACTTTGAAAATATAAATATTACTTCATCGTAAAGCAGATAATAGAGATATAAAGTCTATTACACCTGTATCTAAGGCTTAAAGTGAAAGGAATATTCTAAGTATCATAAAGAAAAACAAAAAACAAACATTCAGATTAAAAAACTAAATCTAAGTATGTTGTTCATATTCCACCTGACCTTAAGATTATTTCAGTTATTTTAAAATGAAACAACCACTACTTGTTGCAGAGATATTTAATGTAAATTAGGCATTAGATGATACATAGAAACCTTCAAAATAAAATTTAAGTAAAAAAAGAAAGAAAAATAAATTTAAGTGAAGATGAACTTTTCTAAAATTTTGGGGAGAGTTTTCTAAAATAGATACACTAAATTCTCTGAAATTTCCTCATTTAATGTAGCTTCAGTTACAAATATTTCTAATTTTAATGAAAAAAGAAAAAAGGTAAGATAATGTCCCAGGGGATTAAATAACTGAAGATTCATTATAAGGAGAGGAAATAGATTAAAAAGCTTTGAAACAATAAAATCAAACCACAGTTCAGTTGTCTCCATTTAGTTATATAAAGCAGAATAAGAAATTGGCCATATAGCTGTGCCCATGGGTATGAAAAAATTCAAATTCATTTATGCCACAGAACACAGAAAGTGGTAACTTTCTTTCTTCAGATTACTAATGTCTGCTGCCTTAAAACCTGCCATTAATTTCTTATACATGTAGGAAGCTAGTAAACACTTAGTAAGTTGGTATAATTTTAAATAATCTGATAAAACGGTGAAATGCCTATTAGAATACCAGCAAAAATATTTGTTTCAGCTTTCATTTGAAAAATGTGGTATGGGGATACTATTTTAAAAATGAATTTATAGATATTAAATTTTATTAACTCATAAATATATAATTATGAGATTCAACTAGATTGTTGACACATAATTACATTTGTTTTATAATTTTTGGTAATCTTCAGATGTTTATACAATGGCAGTAATCAATATCATAATATACTTACTAAAGAAAATAAAATGTACGTCTGTGCCAGCTAAGCAAGCTTTTTACCCTCTATAAAACATGACAAGTATGCCCCATAAGATCTTACAATACAAAAGCACAGGCAAGCTTCATTCAGTTTGAATTGTAAAGTTTACAGGAAGAAACAAAATGTCAGGAGCACTAGTTTAAAAGAAAAGCTGGATCCTAGGTATTTAAGAGGCATGTCAAGGGAAGGAACTATAACAAAGTCATATGCAAATAGACATAAATCCTCCATAGTCCTCAGTGAAATATATTTACATCTTCCATATTGTAATTTAATATTTATTCCACAATATCCTGGGCCTTAAAGTGACACAATTCTAGAGGAAAGATAATTCAATAACTCTAAGTAACTTCTCTCAAATCCCACTGAGAAAAAGTATACATGCTATTATGGATTGAAGGTTTGTATTCCTCCCAAATTTTGTATGTCTAAGCCCTAAACCCCAATGTGATAGTATCTGGAGAAAGGGACTCTGTGAGGTAATTAGAGCTAGCTTAGGTCCCGAGAGTGGAGCCCTCAGGATGGGATTAGTGGCTCCCACCATCTCTTTGTGGGAGCACAGAGAAAAAAATCATGTGAAGGCCTGAGAAGATGGCCATCTACAGACCAGGAAGAGAGCCCCATCAGAAACTAAACCCTGCTGGACCTTGATCTTAGACTTGCAGCCTCTAGAACTGTGAGAAATACGTTTCTCTTGTTTAAGCTATCCAGTCTATGGTATTTTGTTATGGCAGCCTGAACAGATTAATACACATACTTTTAGGCAAACACTAGGCAATACTGCTTAGTATCCTCTCCTTACAGAAAGGGGCAAGGCCCAGTTTTGGTTTAGCCCCAAGGTACAACAGTCTAGAATATGGTAGTCTTAGCAACTAAACTTATCTTTACTGCAGATCATTTCCAAAGATCTATATACTGTAGGCCACGCTCTCCTTGCTTGAGACTGACATTAGCCTCTGGGCCATCCTCAGAATTAATTGTTTTCAGAGGGTTCAGGAGAAGCAAGGCAGACCTGGGCTCAAAACTGATCTGAATCATTATAGAATGGAATCCTGTAACGCATGGCAAAGGTAGTCCAAATTATTAAAATAAAAAAGAGAGGCAATTCAGACAGCTAGATCATGTTTAGTAAGAACACCAAGTTTCAATCCTCAAGTCATCCACCAGCTAAGCAATTAAAGCAGAGAAGGTCTAAGAAGAAACAAACAGCATCTCTGGAAGGGAACTGGTCTCTGTAGACAATTATGGTGTGGAAGGGACATGAGTAAGAAAAGATCCCATTAAAGAGAGAGGTAGGTTTGGTAATCACATACAATAACAGGACATGGCTCTTTTCCATTTAAACAAAAAGATATAGCAATGGACCTTAACAGTACACACTACAGCTATTTTAACAGTATTTTAAAATAAGATCTAATATTCTGAATTACTTAAATATATTAAAATACCCAGGTTAGACAAGTATACAACAGATCTCAATATTGCCTCATCATTTAAGTAACCTGCAAAACATACCACCTTCTAAAATTTTAACTTTTAAAAATTTATATGGACAGTAAAACCAGTTTGTCCCTCACCAGATATTTAGCATAGAAATGCTTTCTATTTGTAATCAAAGTCCTTCCTGGCAACTTAGTATCCTCTTGGCTTAACATTCTAAGCTAAAATTACGTTACAGCAACAGCAGAATCTCTGTAAAATGTCAGATTAAAACTGCCAGGCAGATTTGGGGTATTTTTGAGCATTTCCTTTAATGGCAATTTTGTTTTTTAAGTGGGGGTGTGTAGGCATTAAACTATAAAGCTTAAAGAGTTATAAAATGCATTTTCACATGTAAAACTAATGGATTTCCTAAAAAAATTAAACATCCTAGTTTAAACTTCTTTAGCAAATCTTTAATGTATGTTACATGTCAGCCCCACAAAAAAAAAACCCTCAATTTCGAAGAGCAGCCTTTCTATAAAGCCAAGATAGGACAGAAAGTATTTTCTGATATATCGTTCTCAGCTTGCCTATAATCCATGAGGGTTGGCAGAAGAATTCTGTGTGGTATATTATGAAGATGGTGAAAGCAGAGAAAAGCTTATCACTTACAATAATATATTCAACAGCACCATAACAGCATTAGTCCATCTGGGAAAACTAGTTCAGAATGAGGTTTCAACAAGTTTAACACCAAATTCATTTAGTAGTATGAGCAATACGAATCCCTCAAAAGTTAGTATCTCCAGGTCCTCAAATTAAGTTTTAATTTCATTAAATATTTATAATGTCATTCTAAAAGTTTATCACCAGGAGAGCGAAATGTGAAATTAACAAAAGGCACTATTAAAGGCTAACAGAAAGGGCAGTGCAGAAAAAAAGAATTAAGAAAATTTTTACCGATTTACTTCAAATTTATCCTTATTAAATGTCTTTAAATTTTTCTCCATTATATTCTTTAATATATCTTAAATATGGATATGAGAGACATGAGCCATTGGAAATATGAACCAACCAACAAAAAAACCACATTCAATGTATAGAGATGGGTTTTGAAACTACTGCCCATAATCCTATTTTTGCTTGAGTATGGTTGTATAGATTGAGGACTAGGGTAGGAGGAGGAGAAGGGACAAATATTATGAAATTCCTAGGGAGGTTTTCTTTCCTAACTATATATATGCTCCCTCCATGCCCATCCTCAATCACTGAGCTGGATATTACTGAGGGGAGCATACTGCATCAAACATACCTCAGGTGTGTTTAACTGACTTAATTACTTTAGAACCTTAATGTTTTCCTCTCTCTGCACTTCATTTCCTTCTTTGGGGGGTGGGGGGTTATTAATCTCTCTTCAAATGCATAAATATATACATCAAAACCCTTAAATGGGAGTAAGTGTTGAAATGGACGGGTTTTAATTCTGTCAGTTCCCCCATTCTGTTTAAACAAATCCAACCCTATCTTCTCAGCAGCAAATATATGTAACAGTTCAACTCTCTGGCAAACTTTAAATATTTAGTACACTTACTGAAAAAGAAATCACAGGTACTGTATTCGGGGGATGAAATTCCTTGATGTTAAAAACACTAGCCAAGGTACTGACACCAAGCCTTAGCACATACAGGTACAATGCCTCACTACTATACTTTCCTCCAGCTTTCTGCCTCCTTTTAACCTTTTTTCAGGACTTTGGTGGATTCCGTATTTTTTTTAAGTATGAAAAGATTTAACTTTCTACACAATAATGAGAAGAACCTAATCTTCTAGACTCTCTCTGTACATATGCATATAAACGGCATGGAGTTACAGTTCTTGGCCAGTGGCCAAGCAATTGTTCTCTCTTTTTTGTGAAACAGTGATCTCTACACTGAACTTACAAACCTGAATAAATTAAACCCTGCTCTAACCAATGGTTAACTTGACTTCTAAGATTCTTTCCAAAATTAAAAAAATTCCATTGCCTATATAACAACTGGATTAATATCAAACACTACAGAAGTAAAACACATTGTACTGCTAAATTTTCACTTTGGTAAGTGAACAATCATCTACTACCAAGTAAAGATGTATAATTATAAATGGTGGGGAAAAAGCCAGGAATATGTAGGTTTACAATGAGAGTAGGAAGTAGAGTATACACTGGGAGCCTTCCTATCTACAGCTAGTTCCACGTTCTCTCAGCACAGGCAGCTTTCATAGATGGTACTCATTTTTAAATGGAAGCAGTACTAAGCACAAAATGTCAAGTTTAGAATTCCAACACTCTTCTTGGCACTTTTCTTGCCCACACATGCCAAGAAGTCAGGAACCTCATAATATTCTTCATGGGCTTAATGGTGACTTTTTCTAGTGTAATGCATTTTCACTAGATTTCCACTGAAAACTACTTCCTACACAAGTAGCATCTTGTGTTATGTTCTAGAGAAACATAATGTACAATGTGGTTGGCTCTGAGAAAAAAATTTCTTGAATATAAAGGTGCACACACAGTTTTAGAGATTAAGCCCTCTAGCATTCATTATTTTCATACTTTTATTCGAAACTAAAGTGACGAGATGCCACATATGCAAACTTATTCTTTGTGGTCATACTAAGGATTTGAAAAATCAGATGACAGTGGTATTCTAGAAAGAAAGACCAAAGGAGATATCAAACTTCAAGAATATTTGGGGGTTAATTCACCTAAAACCAATGCCCTGTATCCTCCACTGTTCAAAAGGCTTGCAGACAATCCATTGTCTTCCATTTCAACTAGTTGCATGGTCCACTGTGAAGGAGTGAGAAAAGAGCTGTGTGCTTGTTCTTGACCTGTAAAGATTTCATCATGGAAGATTAATACTGATGCTGCGGCTGCCTGTTACTGGTTGTTTCTCTTTGCAGGTGCCAAAATCGGTCAGAGAACAGGATTTCAGTGGCAGAGTTGTTGCTATACTGTTATCTCTTCAGAACGGAGGCACAAGGAGAGATGAATGCCACATCGCAAGGAGCAAAGGAGAGAGAGAGAAAGAAATGGTGTCAGGTGGCATGTTGGATGCGATTTTTGTTTTAGTAGAGATTGAGATGACTGTAATTGTTTAGCTGATTCCTTCGGTCTGCAAAGATACACTTGTGTTGGTGCTGATGGTTCTTGACTAATCCTGTTTCAATTACAAGTTGGTTATGTTTTTCCAATAAAAATTTCTGACACTTATATTCAGGGCTTCTCTCTCTCTCTCTCTCTCTCTCTCTCTCTCTCTCTCTCACACACACACACACACACACACACACACACACACACACACACACACCCCAAAACACATACATTAAAGCCAATCCCTACAATACTATCTAATATTCCACATTGAGATGTCAAATCTTCTATATGCATTCTCTCCAACTAATCAAATATTTAAAATCCAGAAGACAAAAAAATTCGAAGACTAGAAAATAAGGAGCAACACCTCCACGTGTTGTTCACATCACAAACTTGAATAATAGCGGTGGCATGACATAGTTATTGGTCCCAATAACTTTCAAAATTCTTACTTCCTCTTTATTTTGGCATATTATGATTGGTAACTTGTATCTTTTAAATGATAATATGACTATGGAGATAATCTATTACAAGGAAAACGGTTTTTCAGGGATTTTTTAAAAAGTTGTTTGTGTTAGTTTAGTAACAATTCTTGGAAAGCACATCCACGTAGTTTTCTTCAGTTCCAGAATAAAGATCTGAACTATACAAACAACAACCTAGCAGAACTCCTCAAATCACAAAGATAAATGACTTTCCCATGACTAGAATGTATCAAAGACTGGTATCAAAACAGGATCAACCATAAAAGCTAACTGGTATGTGGTTTATTAGTTTCCTTAAATCCAGAGACTCCACATGTGGCACAGGTGCAATGGGATTTTAAATGGGATTTAGTTGCTCTGCCTCAAAGGAACAACTTTTTGAAGACAGGAAATTATTCCCATTGCAACTACAAGCTTTTAATGAGTGATAATTAAGGAAGTTTGTGCATAATTACTAGTAGCAAAAAAGTTATTTTTTAATAAGTTTTAGGAATAATTTGTACAGTCTCCATATACTTTACTATATAGTTCTTTTCTGTTCTATTCAATTAAATCTTTAGCTCTATAAAAGGTAAAATTATACTAGAGTGTATTCACACATTTTAGCCAAAAAAAGTGCTTTTCCCTGTTGACCTTTAAAAATAAACTTAGAATGAAAAACAATGAAGCAGCTAATAATAAAGAAATATTCTAGTTGATAGAACAGTCACTAACAGGATACCCAAGGAAAGTAATATATAAGGGAAAGAAAGAAGTATGTGTGTGTGGAAAACTTAACTGCTCTCCTTTATCTGCAATGAAAATGAAACAGCATGTTTCTGGGGGGAAAAAAAAGAGCAAACATTCACACTACTCTAAGAAACATGCAGAGAAAGCTACAAGTGAATTAATTCTTCTGAATACAAAAGGATCAACTTGCTATTTATCTACAACTAGAGAACTGTAGGAATAAAGCGTAAGGGTACTGCCACTGAAATAGGAGAAAAAAAAAAAGAAATAGCAGTGAGAAAAGGTTCAAGTTTCGCTTTGCCAGTTACTAGCTGTATTAATTTAGACAAAGCAAACAGAGAAGATCTTGGCATTCAAATTTAACATTAATGTTCACTTTAGAATGGTTAAAACTTCAAAGTGAATAAAATGGAATATTATGTAATTCTCCTGAAATGGGAATTTGAATCATGCCTGATTTAGGCAGTGTGGAAATAAAGTGAATTTTGGTGAATGAGTGAGCAATAATTTCACAAACTGATTAATAACTAAAACAATAAATATTAAATAATCCTTGCTATATTAAAAAAAGATGATGCTGCATAATAACTTTCCTAATTTCAAAACAAAATAAGCTCTTAAGTAAGTTTACATTTACTATTTGGTGGTTGCCAGAAGTATGTATTTATTTTAGCCATGGACTTACTGCTCAACTCTCATTTGTTACTCTATCACACTAACAGATTCATTGGATTTGGATTTATTATGTTTCTAACCCTACAGAATAGTATAGAATATGAACTGAATTTTATGATTTATTCAATGGTAAATATACTTTCTCATATTTCAGCTTCTCTATTCAATTATTATGATTATCTTTATGAAACACAATGCACATCCTAAATTATTTATCTCAAGAAAAGTAAATAGGCCTTCTAGTCTCCTATGTCCAAATGGTATGGGTTTTGTCAATGATGGACATTTTTTCCTTTGGTGTCAACAAATTTAATCTAATAATTCCATTTAACTTCAAGAGTTTTTATTAAAGGGAGACTAAGAGTCACCCTTGCTAATGCAAGAGTATGCTGGGCTTCATATCTAAACCCTAAGCTGATGTAGGTCACATGATTAATTCCTATGCAGGTTACATGGACACCAAATACAGATCAGATCCAGCCTATGGCAGAAGCTATATAGTTACATGTCAGGGCATAGTTCATGTTGGCTTAAGATAGAGGTGATAACATCTTTTCTTTTAACTCAAGCTTGCTCTCTATGTGTTAAAAGTGTCCAATCTACCTGTGTTTTAGAAAACAAAATGACCTATTTTTAATGCCCTACTTTCCAACTGTGCTTTAGAATGCCAAATAACCTATTTTTAACACATGTAACTGAATGATTATTATTTTTAAATTGTATGACTCAAAAATTAATATCCAGTGGTAAGCAGACAACTGCTATTTATTTGTGCTCTAAGGTGACACTACTTACTCGATTTTGTTCTCTGTATGTACTACTAGCCACTTTCTTCATAATGCATTCATTCTCCTCACCCAAAATAGTCTTTCAGAAGAAAATGTGAGAATTCAAGACATGATAGTATATTTCAGCATTATTTCATCCACTCTCCCAAAATATTCCATGACGGAGATCAAAGAAAAGTAATGTTGTAAATTGGTTAAGAAGAAGATAAAGTTAGAAATCTAAAACTGTTCAGTAAATTTGATAAAAGCTGAAAAAAAATTAAATAGGAAAAAGATCATGAAGGGGACAATTATTAGAAAGAATGAGTAAATACAAAAAATGGAGAAGTCAAACACTGGGAAAGAAGATAATATGGAGGTTAGAAGAAAAGGTGTAGTAATCTACAACAGCTTACAACTGTTTACGTAATATCTAGACATTTAAGTATATGTACCTCACTTACAAAATAGAAGTGTTTCAGAGAAATGAAATATTTTCAATGTACCAGTAAAGCTTTAAAATCAACCAACCACCCACCAACCAAAAATAAAAACAAACCCTCCTCTGAATCCTTTTAAGTGTTTTTGTAATACAAATAGCTGATTCCTAATTTAACTGCTTTACAATTTCAGATTTTATAATAAGTTTTCATAAAATAAAACATGTAAAATCTCATCATTAGAAAGAGTAACTTGAAATTTACTATTATATGTGAAAATAATAACCCTCCAGTTAATTATATTCTTTAGTATCCCATTATCATGAGAGGCTGGTTAGAAAATAATTGATAAATCTTTATATGGGATATCAAACACAGGTCTCTATGAATTTATTATCAGAATAGCTTAAGTGGGCAGACAAATACTTGTACTAATTATGAACTACAAAATCCCCTCTTCCCTTCCGTAGTCCCATTACAACTCCATCGGATACAAAACAGACTGAAGTTGCCTACTTACACCAAAGAGCAAGAGAAATGTCAATAATTACAATAGAATACAAAAACAAAACAGAGCAGAATAAATCATTTTAGAATTTACTGTTCAAGTAGTTTAGGTTGAAACTTTTCTGAGCAGGGGAATAGACAGATATGACATAGTAAAGAACACTAACACAAATTACACACATATATATATGTGTATATACATATACACACATACATATGTACACAAAATATAATTTTCTTCTTTTCCCTGTAGTTAAATGGCAGGGATCTGAAGCATGGTGATAACATTCCAAAAACAAAAACATCTATAGTGAGATGGTAGCTGCTGCAAGAATGGGCTTCTCTGACCTACCTTACCCTACCCCAGGGAGATGACTTCATAGACACTATCTTCAATTAGTTCACTAACTCAGGTTTAGCTATTATTCAGCCTATTAAAGAAACGTAAGTAATGTGACAAGCAGAAAGCAGAATTAAAAAATTGGATCAAAGGCAAAGAATTTTATATCTGTCGGTAACTTCATTTTGAGGGGGAAAATCTACTCTATTATTTCTTTAAGTGGTTTGAACTAAAAAACAATGAACTGATTACAATTTCACAGTTTACAAATAAGTACAAAGCTACACATTATAAAAATTTACTAATAACATATAACAATGTTTTTCTAAATTATATCACTTCATATTATTACTGATGATCAGGTTCTTCTAAATTTGCCAATGTACATATTTTAATTGAAACATTTAATTGAGCATTCAATGTCTTCAAAGTTAAGTCAAAGAAACATGTTTGTTATTAATTTATACTTATTTCAATTTATTATGAAATGGACACAAACAATATGGAATCTTACATTTCATCTTAAATATGAAGCACTTTTTAACAAAAAGATAGCATCTAACAGAGTAATTGTAAGAACCTGGAGGTCTGGCCAGGAATCATTCCTCCATTACAGGGACATGGTATCATCAGCATCTCAAATGTCTATAAGTTGCCACAAGGTAAAGGAATGTTATTTTAATATATTCAACATAAAAATGCAACTTTAATGCCCCTCTTTTTTGGTCCAAAGTTTTTAATTTAAGTGCTTTCTCTCTTAAGTTTTGACTTCTTCAATAAGAAACTTATAACACAACTTTCCACAACCTCTGGTAAACTAAAAATCCAGCATATGCTTCACATACCTTTTTGAGATGTCCTAGTCTAAGTTTGAAAATTTCTTCCTGTTCATGATATTCTGCCAAAGTCAACCTGTCAAAATGGAATTGTAATTCTAGATATTAAGATTAACACTTATTATTTCTTATTAACAACCAACAAAAAATAAGATAAAATTAATCAAATGGAAATACTAAAATGTTGACAACTTTCAGCCCAAAATACATAAGCCAAAATCATTCCTCAGAATACATCTTATTGAAGGTATTCTTCAGAATACATCTAATACTTACAGATGGAACAATTGACTGATTCATAAATTCAACAACTATTTAATGAGTACCACGAATCAAGTGATATTCTAGAATTTAGATCTTAAGGATACAATGAAAAGGACAGTTTCTCCTTACACTCTGGTTTGAACTTACACTCCATAGTGGGGGTAAGAAAGCAGAAGAGAAACAATTTAGTCCAGAAATAAAATAATCCCAAATAACAGTAAGAGTTATGAAGAAAATTAGAAAGGGTGGTGTGATAATGACTGTATTACACTAACTTGCACTGAGTTTTAGGGAGGTAATCTTGATCTAAATATCAAAAAGGACCTAGGGGAGTATGTTCTAGACATAGCTTAAAGCAAGTACAAAGACACTAAGATAGAAACAGGTTGATATATGAGGAGAGGAAAAAATGCAAGTATCAGAACATAGTCAAAGATGCTGTCAGCAAAAGACGTAAAGCAGGGGGGCAGCTTCTGTATGGACTTTTAGGCCAAGCAAAGAATTTCATTTCACTTTAAGAGTACTGGGAAATCACTACAAAGGGAATCAGTCCAATTTGGGTGCTGGTTTAAAAAAAGAAAGAAAGAAACTAAGACATTTTTCCCTTCTCTGCTTCCATGTGCTAGTGAATAACTGAGATATAGGGATGCTAAAACTATAGTCAAACCATCAAATTATTAATAAATATAAACAGGCATAAGACTTGAAAGTACTTTATGGTTGTTTTATTATTTATTTCAAATATTCCTATATAAATTTGAAAAATAATTGCAGCTAACCCTTGAACAACAAGGGTTTGAACCATGCAGGTCCACTTATACTAAGATTTTTAAAAATAAATACATATTACAGTACTACATGATCTGTAGCTGGCTGAATCTGTGGATGCGGAACTGCAGACACAGAGGCCAGCTGTAAAGTTATGCGCTCAATTTTCAACTGTGGGAGGGGTGGAGCCCCAACCCTCATGTTGTTCAGGGTTCAACTGTAGTTTAATGTATGTAGAACCATAACAAGACATATACATATTATAACATTTCCTAAGAAAAAATGATTCTGTATCATTAAAGTGAAAGGAAGAGGAAAAAAACCACTCAACAACAAAACAACTTCCATTTCATACACCAATATTGAAAAAATTGCTTTTATCTATCACATTCAAGCCCTTGTTTGTTTACTTATGTGTTCTGGGTGTATTTGGTTAAGCTCCTAACCTAAGTATGACTTATTTACGCTTGGTGCAGGTCCCTCAGCAACATTCAGTATAAACGCTATTTCCCTTTAGCTAGATGCTAATTAAATTCACTAATTCTCAAGAAAGGGTATTCAAATGAAACAATAAAAAACCTCCAAGAAATTCAGTTAGCATTCCATTAGAAATATCTTAAGAGTGAAGAAGTAAACATTTAAAATTAAATCTCTCTACCCAGTCTTAGGTTAATACAATCACTGGATTTTATTATACTGAATATAGCTGTATAGTTGCAGCGGCTGCTTAAATTCAGAGAACTAAATGTTGCATTGTGAATGTGAAACATTCATGCAGATGGAATGAAAGAAGAAGGGGGTAAGGTGATATTTTTTAAAAATGAGGTTTGGAAACTAAAATTGATAATATCTCAACTAGCCCAGTAAAGTAAAGCCATAGGAATTTTGGCAAATAGCTTCTGGATTGGTATATATGCCACCAATGGAAATCACCTGTATAAGAATATCATAACTTCCTATTCTTAAAATATGGTTTTAGGCCCACTGGTTGAACATAGGATGGGCTCAGAACTAATTTTTTAAAAATATGTAAATATTCTGTTTATTTCTATACAGGAATAAAATACAATTCTATACTTTGGTTTTTACTGAGTTAAAGTATAGCTAAATTTAGTATTCATAAATTAAAATTCATATGACTAATTTAGTTTCCTAAAATTTTTGATACGGTATTCTACTAAGAAGTTTGGCTATCATGCAAAACTGTACAGCTAATACACACACAGATGGCTGGGAATTTCTGCAATTTGGAGGGAAGATATTTTGTTGTCTTGAGTTGGTAGTAGTTTTCAATAGCTACTTTTCTTCTGAGTTAATAATAAATCAATGTCAATTAACTCCATGATAACTTAGTTTGTTGAATACTGTTTGGTTAATCTTGTAGTATATAATGTAATGCATATTTGCTATTTACTAGTTCCAGTTGTTAATATGTTTGTACTGTGGTTCAAATATAAATAGTCCACATCCCTATAGCTAAAGCAAATGCACACAAATACTTCATTGAGTTCAAAAGCTTTGACCTCAGAGCATTATTTTATAGGTCTAATCCTAATATGAAACATACAATTCTCACTAAAGGTTAACGGTAACTTTCAGCAGCAGCAGCAGAAGAACTTTGCTATTTCCTTACTGCATTTTGATTATTACTACTATAAAACTTCAAATAAACAGCAAAAAAAAAAATGTATATATATATTAATTTCTCTCTGCTTGGTTTTAAAGCATCAATAAGCAGATTTCATAGACAGTATTAAATATTGTCTATTTAAATACTGTCTAAATACTATTAAATTAAATATTAAATATTAAATACTATTGACTTTCTTGGGCAGTGACTCTTACCATTTTGCGATCATGGATATCTAAAAATAACCTAGGGACTTCCCTGGTGTTGCAGTGGTTAAGAATCCACCTGCCAATGCAGGGGACACAGGTTTGATCTCTGGTCTGGGAAGATCCCACATGCCGCAGAGCAACTAAGCCTGTTCGCCACAACTACTGAGCCTGTGCTCTAGAGCCCCCAAGCCACAACTACTGAGCCCGTGTGCCACAACTACTGAAGCCCGCATGCCTAGAGCCCATACTCCGCAACAAAAGAAGCCACCACAATGAGAAGCCTGTGCACTGAAACAGAGAGTACCCTCTGCTCACCGCAACTAGAGAAAGCCCGCGCGCAGCAATGAAGACCCAACTCAGCCCAATAAATAAATAAATAAAATTATAAAAAAAAATCAGATGTGTTTGTATACACCAGCAATTGAACAATCTAAAAAAGATATTAAGAATACAATTCAATTTATGATAGAATCCAAAAGAATAAAATACGTAGGAATAAATTTAACTCAGGAAGTGACCTGCACACTAAAAACTACAAAATATTGCTAAAGAAATGAAAGCATACTAATTAAATGAAAGGACTTCTGTGTTCATGAATTAGAAGACCTACTATTGTTAAGAGGGCAATCCTCCCCAAAGTGATCCACAGTAATCCTGATCAAAATACACATCACCCATTTTACTAAAATGGGAAAGCTGATTCTTAAATTCATATGGAAATGCAAGGGTCCTCAAACAGACAAAACAATATTGAAAAAGAAAAAGTTAGAGGACTTACACTTCCTATCTCAAAAATTAAAACAAAGTTATATTCATCATGGCTTCCCTGGTGGCACAATGGTTGAGAGTCCGCCTGCCGATGCAGGGGACAGGGGTTCGTGCCCTGGTCTGGGAAGATTACACATGCCGTGGAATGGCTAGGCCCGTGAGCCATGGCCGCTGAGCCTGCGCGTCCGGAGCAGCCCGCATGCCGAAAAAAAAAAAAAAAAAGTTATATTCATCAAAAGAGTGTGGTACTGCCATAAGGATAGACACATACTGTATGATTCTTTTTAATGAAGTATCCAGAAGAGGCAAACAGACATAGAGAAAACAAACATAGAGAAAGCAGATTATTTGTTACCAGGAGGATGTAGGGAGGGAGGCATGGGGAGTGACTGATTAATGCGCATTAGGTGTTCTGGGTGAATAAAGTGTTTTGAAACTAAAGGGAGGTTGTGGTTGCATAACATTGTGAACGCACTAAATGCCACTGAACTGTATGTGCTTTTTTTTTTTTAAAATAAATAAATTTATTTATTTATTTATGGCAGTGTTGGGTCTTCGTTGCTGTGTGCGGGCTTTCTCTAGTTTCGGCAAGCAGGGTTACTCTTCATTGCAGTGCGCGGGCTTCTCAATGCGGCGGCTTCTCTTGTTGCAGAGCACAGGCTCTAGGGCACGTGGACTTCAGTAGTTGTGGCACGTGGGCTCAGTAGTTGTGGCATGCAGGCTCTAGAGTGCAGGCTCAATATTTGTGGCGCACGGGCTTAGCTGCTCTGTGGCATGCGGGATCTTCCCAGACTAGGGCTTGGACCCGGGTCCCCTGTACTGGCAGGCGGATTCTTATCCACTGCGCCACCAGGGAAGTCCCTGTATATGCTTTTAAGTGGCTACTTGTATGTTATGCAAATTTCACCTCAAATTTTTTTTTTTTTTTAAAGTATCACTGGGGAAAAGAAACGGGGGTGTGTGGGAAGGATGAAACTAGTCTGCTTCTGAAGAGCCCAATGTTCACAATAGAATTAAAACTGAATTGAGAACTAACGACTTACACCAAGTGCCAGTGTGGTGTGTAAAGTAATGGCCCCATAAAGATGTCCACATCCTAATCCTTGGACATGTGAGTACGCTAAGTTACACAACAAAGGAGAATTAAAGTAGCAGATGGAATTAAAGTTGCTAATTAGCTGACTTTAAAATAGGGATTTAGGGACTTCCCTGGTGGTCCAGTGGTTAAGACTTCACCTTCCAATGCAGGGGGTGCGGGTTCAATCCCTGGTCGGGGAGCTAAGATCCCACATGCCTCGTGGCCAAAAAGCCAAAACATAAAAAACAGAAGCAACATTGTAACAAATTCAATAAAGACTTTAAAAATGATCCACATCAAAAAAATCTTTACATAAATAAATGAAATAGGGATTTATTCCGGATTACCCTTTGGGGATGTAATTACAAGAGGCCTTAAGTGCAGAGAGAAGGGCAGACATCTCAGAATCACAGTGACATAACATGAGAAAGACTTGACTTGCTACTGCTGGCTTGCAGATGGAAGGGGATCACGAACCAAGCAATATGGGCAGGGCCTCTAGAAGCTGGAAACAAACAGCAAGAAGATGCATTCTCTTCTAGAGTAACACAGCCCTGACAACACCCTGACTTTAGCCCAGGGAGACCCATTTTGGATTTGTGATCTCCAAAACTGTAAGATAATAAATTAGTGTTGTTTGAACTCACTGAATTTGTGGTAATTTGTTACAGCAGCAGTAGGAAACTACTACAGATCTTGGTACCTGGAAATGGGATGTTCCGATAATAAACACCTAAAAATATGGAAGTGGCTTTGGAATTGGGCAGTGGGCAAGAGGCTAGGAGAATTTTGAGGGGCATGATTTAAAAATAACCTTAGACTGCCTTGAACGGACCACTAGCAGAAATACGAATGTTAACAACTCTGCCAAGTGAGTATGCAAGGAATTCCACGAGGAGCATAGTACGGAAAACACAAACAGCCTTAGAGAACACCTAAATTGTCATGAATGGACCATCAGTAGATAGTAGAGGTGCCACTGGTGAGAACTCAGAAGGAAATGAGAAACATGTTCTGAAAACTGGAGGAATCCTTGTTATTATGAAAGAAAGCTTAGCAAAACTGTATCCTATAGTTATGCAGAAAGCCAAACATGTAAGAAATGAACTTAGGAAATTTCCAAATAGAGTGTTGAAGGTGTGGACTGGTTTCTTCTCACTGTTTATATTAAAATGTAAGAAGAGAGAGGTAAATCAAAGGGAAGAAATGTTCAACCAAAAAACCCCCCAGGATTTAATGTTTTAAGAAATTCTCATCTTATTCAGAGTACAAAATACACCAAAATTGAGATTCATGGTCAAAGCTGCTCTTAAAAAGAAGGATGTCTGGACAACCTTTTGCTAATACTCCACAGAAGTCAGAGTATTCATCACATAAACAGTCTTTAAAAAGATGAAGTGGGTGACTCATAGATCCTCTTAGCCTTCTCTGCAGAAGCCAAAAATAGCGATGAAATTATCTAGAAAAGAATCATAGAGGATCCTCTTGTCTAATGGAGTGAATCCTTGTGTCATACATGAAAGATCCACAAGATTCTTGGGAACTTTATACCAGCAGAAACACTACCAGCTTGGATTTTACGGGACAGAGAGTACAAAATGAAAGGCTGCCAAACACTCAAAACTCTACAAACAAGAAACTGGTTGAAAAAGCTACTCAGCAAACAAATACATGTTAACCTTCATGAAAAAGAAATCTTCATGAAAAACACTCAGAGGACAGAAACTTGCAGAGCCACATGCTACAGAAAAATTATTACCAGAACTTGAAACCAGAGTTTGCCGGGATGGATTTCGAAACTGCTTGGGATCAGTGACACCTTTAATATTTTTCTGTTTGAACGGAAAATGTCTCTAACTCTTAACCTATGCCTGTCTCCATCACTGTATTTTGGGAAGAGTTAACTTGTTTCTTGAGGTTCACAGATTAAGAGGAATTGCTCTCAGCGTGGATTATACACAGTCTCACTCATAACTGATTTAGATAATGAGATTTAGAATGTTTAAATTAATGAGATTTAGATAAGATTTTTAGATGTGGAATGAAGGCTGTAATGAGGTTGAGACTTTGCAGATAGGACAAATGGATTTTGCATGTGGGAAAGATGTGCATCTTGGGTCAGAGGGCAGATTGTATAGGTAGAATAATGACTTTCCAAAAATGCCACATCCTAATCCTCGGGACTTGTGAATATGTTTAAAGGCCAAGGATTAAATGGGATTAATATTGCTAATTAGCTGACCTTAAAATAAGGTGACTATCGTGGATAATACAGCTATGAGTACACAGTGTAAAGAAAAAAAATTTTTATCTGAAGGAAGCTGGGAGAAGGCACAGAAGAGGTAACATCTGAGCCTGGTTAAACAGGAGCAGCAGAAAGAAGCCAGGAGGAAGAAAGAGGGCACACAGGGGCATGGTGACCCAGAAGCACAGCATGTAGACGTGCAAGCAAAAAGAAAAGCCAATGTATACTGTAGATTAAAGAACTTATCTTCTAGTGTTTGCTAAGAGTTTAAAGACAGATCAATGCTGAATTTTATATATTTTGGCATCTATTAAGATGATCATATAATCTTTTTCTTTATGTAGAAAATTACATTGATTTTCCTTATATTAAACCAACCTAGCATACCTGAAACAAATCAAACTTGGTCTTGATAAATTATCATTTTTATATATTATCTGTTGGGTTGCTAATATTTTATTTAATATTTTTGCATTTACTTTTTAAAAAAATTTATTTATTTAAAAATTTATTTATTTTTGGCTGCATTGGGTCTTCGCTGCTGTGCGCGGGCTTTCTCCAGTTGCAACGAGCAGGGGCTACTCTCCGTTGTGGTGCACGGGCTCCTCACTGCAGTGGCTTCTCTTGTTGCAGAGCACAGGCTCTAGGCACATGGGCTTCAGCAGTTGTGGCTCGCGGGCTCAGTAGTTGTGGCTCGTGGCCTCTAGAGCAGAGGCTCAGTAGTTGTGGTGCACGAGCTTAGTTGCTCCACGGCATGTGGGATCTTCCCGGACCAGGGATCGAATCCGTGTCCCCTGCACTGGCAGGTGGATTCTTAACCACTGCGCCACCAGGGAAGTCCTGCATTTACTTTTATAAGCGATATTAGACTGTAACTTTCCTTCCTTGTACAGTCTTTCTTGAATTTTGAGAAGACTGTGCTGGCCTACATAAAATAAGTTGGAAGTGTTTCTGCCTTAGCTGCTCTTCAAAAGTTTTTAAAAGATTAGCACTATGTCTTCCTTAAATGGTTGGTAGAATTCATAGATGAAGTCCTCTGTACCTGGAGTTTTCTATGATCAAAGATTTTAATTACAGGTTAGATTTCTTTAACAGTTACAGAACTATTTGTTTCTTCTAGTGTCAATTTTGTTAAGTTGTATCTTTCTAGAAATTTATCCATTTCACAAAAATTTTAAATTTAAGTCATTTACAATATTTTGTTTTCCTTTAAAATACCTGTAGGCTCTGTAGCAACATTCCTTTTTTCATTCCTGATAATGGTTGTCTTTTCTCTCTTCCTTGTTTCCAATTTTATTAGTCCCCCTTACCCACAAAAAAACCCCACAAACCTTTTTTGGATTGGTTGATTCTCTATATTGTATGTTTGTTTCCTGTATCAAAATTTCTGCTCTTTTCTTTCTTCTCCTCCTTCTTTAATTCTGCTCATCTTCTGACTTACTGAAATAGATGTTCAGTTTATAAAGTCTTAGTCTTTCTTCTTTTCCTATATACGTATATAAGGCTATAAATTTCCCTCTAGATATTGTTTCAGATTTATCTCACAAATTTTTGCTGTGTAGCACTTTCACTATCATTCATCTAAAAATATCTTCTCATTTCCACTGAGACTTTTGCACTATCTTTTTTGTTTTTGATTTCTAGTTTAATTCCACCGTGGTCAGAGAACATATTCCATATGATTCCAATCCTTTAAGTTTCACCCATGAGTTCTACCGAACATTTAAGGAAGAAATAATGTCAGTCTTACATAAACTCTTTCAATCCTTTGAAATTTGCTGAGGCCTGCTTTATGACCCAACATGGTCAATTTTTATAAAAGTCCACATTTAAAAAGAAGATACAGTTTGCAAATGTTAGGAGATTACATATTCATTAGGTCAAGTCTGTCAATCCCACTGAATTTTTCTATACCCACACTATATGTTCTGTTTTATATTGTTTTATTTTTATCTACTTGTTCTCTATGTGTGTGTTGAAATCTCCCATTATAATCTGTGGATCTGTCTATATCTCCTAAAAGTACTGTCAATTTTTTATCTGTCTTGAGGGTATGTTACTATGCACACAAATTTAGAATTATTGTATGTTCCTAGTGATTTTAAACTTTTATAGTTATGAAACAATCACCTTATTTCCTGTAATTTTTTTTGCTTTAAATTTTACTTACTGTGTCTGATATAATACAGCTTTCTTTCAGTTGATATTTGCCTAGAATGTTTTCTTTCTTAACTTTTATTTCTAATATATTTTTTCCCCCTTTGGCTGCTTTTGAGAATTTCTCTTTGCCTTGATTTTCTGAAATTTCATTAACATGTGTCTGGGTATTTCTTTATATTCATCCTACTTGGAATTCTCTGGCCTTCATGAATCTATAGACTGATCTTGCTCACCTGTTTTAAAATATGCTCAGTTATCTAATCTCTAAACACTGCTTTTGCTCCATTCAAGACTGTCTTTCTACAGAGTCAGCTGACTTGTCAATAGTAATAATTTAAGTCAGAAGACAGTAAAATAATATCTTCAAATAACTACCAACCTAAAATTCTAAAACCAGTAAAGGTACTTCCCTGGTGGTCCAGTTAGTAAGATGCTGCACTCCCAATGTAGGGGCCCCGGGTTCAATCCCTGGTCAGGGAACTAGATCCTGCATGCATGCCGCAACTACAGAGTTTGCATGCCACAGTTGAGAGTCTGCATGCCACGATTAAGAGTCTGCATGTCGCAACTAAGAGTCCCCATGCTGCAACTAAAGATCCCGCATGCCCCAACTAAGACCCGGTGCAGCCAAAATAAATGAATTTTTAAAAATAAATAAAACCAGTAAAAATATTTCAAGAATGAAGGCAAAATAGTTATTTTCAGACCAACAAAAACTGAAAGACATCACTACCAAGAGACCCACACTAAAAGGAAATTTCTAAAGGGTATTCTTAGGCAAAAAGATCTTACTTGAGGTAAAATCAGAGATGTAGGATAAATGAAGAACAAAACAGTGATAAATACATAGGTAAAGTTTAGATGAACACTGACTATACAAGACAATGTCTTTAGGTAGGGGTGTGTGTGTATATATATGTATGTATATAAACACAACATACTTCTAATACAGAAAAAGAATCAAATAAACAAAAACTAAGCAATCCAAGAAAAGGTAAGAAAAAAGGAAAAAAGGACAGAGATAGGCAGGATAAATAGAAAGCATGAGAAGAAAGATGAGATTTAAGCCCTAATAAATAAGTAAATACATGAAATTAAAATGGATTAAATTCACCAATGAAAGACTTTTTGAGACAGGATTTTTTTTTTTTTTTTTTGCGGTATGCTGGCCTCTCACTGTTGTGGCCTCTCCCGTTGCAGAGCACAGGCTCCGGATGCACAGGCTCAGCGGCCATGGCTCACGGGCCCAGCCGCTCCACGGCACGTGGGATCTTCCCGGACCGGGGCACGAACCCGTGTCCCCTGCATCAGCAGGCGGACTCTCAACCACTGCGCCACCAGGGAAGCCCCAGACAGGATTTTTAAAACATCAATTACACATTTGTAAAAACTCAGAGAATATACAACACTAAAAGTGAATCCCAATGTACACTACAGTTTGGGTGTCAATGCTGTGTCAATGTAGGGTCATCAATGGTAACACATGTACCACTCTGGTGCAGGATATGTTGATCGCGGGAGAGGTTGTGCACGTGTGGGGACAGCAGGTATATGGAAACCATACTTTCTGCTCAATTTCGTTGTAAACTAAAACTGCTCTAAAAATACATCTTATTACTTTAAAAAAGTCAGTTATGTTAATTACCAGAAACAAGCAATCAATCAAATAAAAACTTCATGCTATATAAAATATAATCTTGAGTTAAAATTTAAGCTTTAAATGAGAAAAGAGTGACCTCTAAAACTTCACTCATATAAAATATAAGGTAAAATATTGTTTACTTTGCAATCATCCTCCGTGAAACACAGAATATACAGATAAAATCAAAACAAAACATATTTAACATGAAGTCAAAATCTTGATTAACATGTATTCATAATATACAATTCAAGCAAGGATCATTTAGACATTATCCACAGCTAATACTAGCTGTGCAAACTATTTACTCTGAATAGTAAGTCTTTGTGACTAAAATGAGAAATTACTACCTGAAAAACTTGACTGAATCTTGCTGGTAGTTAAAAATTAGTTAATAGCCAGGAACCATGCAAGTACTTTATAAGCATCACCTCATATCATCCTTTCAACATTATGATGTAGGTACTTTCACAAGGAAATGGAGGCTCTAAGAAGTAAAACAGCTTACCAAAAAAACAACCTGGAAGAGTCAGGGCTGGATTCCATATCTGTCTGACTACAGAGCTTAAAATGCTAACCACTACACAGTAGTGACTTTATTTTCTATATTAATTTCTTGATAGAAAAATAATGAAAAATTCATGATCTCTATTCTAATAACTATGCTAGATGTTCTGCACAAACAGGGATTCAAAAGAATTTTTCAGAAGACAGTTGCAAAGTATGGCTGCTAAAATCAAATTAATATATATGAATCAAAGTGCTTCTGTGGCTTTTTTCCCTATTTAAATCTATATTTGTATAAGGATGCAATCTAACTGCCATGTAGTTATTACTTCATTTGCCACTCCAGGAACAGACAGCAGTGTAAGTTCGAAGTCAACATATGCAATAAAATGGGATGGCAATGAGACAAGTCTACGACTAACAAACTATAGTTAGGGCTGTTAGCACCCTAGAAGACAAGTCGGAAGCAAAATACCTGTGGCAAACTAGACAAAATGGCCTTCTGATGAGGAGAAAATGAAATTCAATCAAATGCTTATGTACTCTAATTTAGTATTTACTGACCACTTTCCATATGCCAGGAACTGGATTAGATATTGGGAGTATAGAAATAAAATAGTGAGATAAATGTTACAATATTGACAGGCATGTACAAGAGGCACCTACCTTGAGGGGAAATGGGAAAGAAACTGGGAAGAAAAAAGGTCACAGAGGATTTCCTATGGGAATTGGCACTGGAGGCAAGACTTTAATGATATTTAGGAAAGTGAGACAGGTAAAGAAAGGCAAGGAACAAGATGTACAAAAGCACAGAAACAAGAAAGCATAGTCCATTTAGATAGAGACCTGAGTTTAATACAGGATGCACAGGGCAGACATTGGAGAATGAGAGAAAAAAGAAGGCCTATAAAGGGTTTTCATGAGAGTGAATTTTATCTTGAAGGCCAGTGAAGGAGGTTAAACATGAAAATGACATGATGAGATATGTAACAAACAGTAATTTAAGTTTAAAAAAAAAAAAGAGAGATGCGGTCCTATAGTAAGATAGTGGTAATGAAGACTGACAGATACAAAAATGTTATGGAAATAGACACAGAGAACAAGGGAAAGGCAAACATCTAAGATGTTTCTAGTGTCATTAACTGAGTGAATGATGATGCTGTGACTGAATACACAGAGGGTACTATGGCAATACCTCAAAGTGCTAATTAACTCCTATCCTTCAAGGATCAAGGAAAAGCTCTCAAGAGGAGGAAATATCTAGTATGGGATTTTAAAGATGAGCAGAAATTAAGACAATGGGTTCGAGTTTAAAACTTGGTGGTGTACATATACACTAATATGTCTAAAATAGATAGCTAATAAAAACCTGTTGTAAAAAACCCCAAAACAAACAAACTAAGTGGTGAGTGGGAGGCACTGGTCAATGCCAAAAGATGAGGCTAGAGAGGTCAGAAGCTGCCAAGTCAGAAGTGCTTTCTGGATGATATCGCTCAAGCAATGGAGAGCTATGTTAGGTTTACAAGGAAGAAAAAGAAAGGACCATATTTTTATTTTGGAAAAAGAGATTCTGACTACAAGTTGAAAATGGATTCAAGGCCTAGACCAAAGCTGAAAGGTGATGGGGTGGGTAGGGGTGGGGAGAGAGAACCCAAGTAAGAGGCCGCAGGGGACGCATTTGAGCTCTAGAAGATTGGGTGTCTACAGGAGTGGAGTTAAGCTAACACACACTTTCTCCTGTATAATTGCTCATCTACCCATCTACACTTTTTAAAGCAACAAATTTACCAATTTATGAAAAGTAAATCGTTTGTTGTCATTTTTTAATATCAAGAGCCAAAGGATTTAATTCCAACTTACAACAACCCCTCCAAAAATTAGGAAAGGCTTAAGGAAGTACATTTTAGACTTCAAAATATAAGATTATCATCACCTGTTTATTAATGGAAAATAAAATGAAAATGGATTAAGAAAAATAAATGGAATCTTGATCAAAAAGCTATGAGTGACAACCAGAATTCTGGCACGTGGAACTGCGAGGATGGTGGTACCATGTACTAATTGAAAAAACACGGGAGGTGGCAAGGGGTGTGCGTGTGTGCGTGCGTGTGTGTGTGTGTGGTGTCTGTGTGGAGAGAGAGAGAAAAAGGGGGTGTCGGGGGGACTGAAATGGGAACGATAAAGATAAACACAGTTTTTATTTTGTGTGTTTAGTAAATACAGTTTTGAACAGGCTGCATTAAAGGCTCTCGTGAGGCATTTAAGTACCAATATCAACTAAGCAAGGATATGACATTCAAGATTGAGATACAAACATTTGATGATACTCAAGAGAGAAAAGTGGGCTGGAGACAGAAGTTTGGATGTCAGCAGGATATACATGCTAACTGAAACCCTAGGAGTAGCTAATACTCAAGGAGAATACATAGAGTAAGAAGTAAGATGGCCTAGGACAGATTCTTAAAATCCTACATTTTACAAATTGGTAAGGTAAATGATGTCCGAAGAAGAGACTGAGAAGATGTAGCCAGATGAGTAAAAATGAAAGTTAGGAGAACAGGTTATTTCAAAAACTAAGGCAAGAAAGAGCCTTTTGGGAAAAAGTCAACAGTATCCAATGCTGCCAAGTTAAAGACTCAAATGTCTATGGTATTTAGCATCAAGGAAATAATCTTTAAAAGAACAATTTCAGTTAAGAAAGGAGCAATTCGGAAAGTGAGGCAGAAGAGACTGCAAGCACAGGCAAGTCTTTCAAGGAAACCTAGTTATAAAGATGACAGAATATGGAGACTGGAGGGATTTAAACTGCGGGAGAATTTTTTTGTTTTGTTTTGTTTTCTGAAAGGAAGGAACCAGTAGAGAGCAAAAGGCTGAAGATGTAAAATAAAGGAGGTATCAATAGAAGAGGTCCCTGATGTAGCAGGGGATGGGCTTCAAAGCATAGATGAAACATTATTTCTCAACAAAGGAGAAACATATTAAATATAAAACGGAGGGTGTGTGTATGTGTCTTCTACTCACATAAACTTATATGAGGTCTTATAGAACAGAAAAATTATATAAATTAGGTTGAATCTATACACTGAAATTCTAACAATGCTGTTTTCTGTGGGACGGGATCAAGGTCTGTACTGTTTCATTATGTTCTTTCATATTTTCTGAATTTCCTATGATAAACACATAATTTTTTTAAATGTCTTTGACTTTTGAATTATAAAAAGTAATTCATCATTAGAGCAGAAAACCTAGAAAACAAAGAGAAGGGAAAAACAATACCTATAACCTCTGAATGAGCTGCTTTCATAGGTTGAGATTACTTAACATTCTCTCAGAAAAAGGAACACTAATAGGAATGTTGAATTGGAATAATCAATACTGATAACTGACTCTATCATTCAGACATGGAAGAAAAAGTGGATTCCAGCCTCTTCTTAGCTAACTAAGTCTTCAGTTTAAAAGAGGATTAGTAAATCTCCACTTAGGTAGAATTCAGATTGGGGGCTTATTATTATTTTAGAAGTAAATTTTTTCAATACTGCCTGCCTTCCTGGCCATAATGATATTTACTACTTACTTAAAAATAACATCCATTACTAACATTCATGCTCACTGGCAACAATTTAAAAAAAGGAAAATAAAAAATGCAGGCTTACAGTTGCGGTAAATTTGGTCTAACAAAGGGATCATTTTCTGCTCCATTGACTGCTTTGTTTTTCCTTTGTTTTGGTTCAGAATTGGTAGAGGGTGCCTGAGAATTATTAGCTGTGGGAGGTTTGCGTTTGGCTAGAAGTTTCCTTTGCCTTTCAA
The DNA here is from genome assembly GCF_011762595.2 of Tursiops truncatus. Lineage (NCBI taxonomy): Eukaryota > Metazoa > Chordata > Mammalia > Artiodactyla > Delphinidae > Tursiops > Tursiops truncatus. The sequence goes on along the minus strand of NC_047040.1, from coordinate 61,162,977 downwards.
TATCTTCCCTTTGCTGATTCACCCATTCTTGTTGCCTGCATAAAAATAAACGTAAAAGAAAATTAACCTTCCATTACTTTTCACAGTTAAAACATGAAAATACGTTAGTTAAACATGAAAAATCATATAATATAAATTTGTAACCTTATGGTCCCACCCTTGTGAACCAATACTTTCGCACTGTCCACATCCCATCTGAAACATTCATTTCTGAATAAAGTCTTCCCTAAACCCCCTGAACTAGAAAAAGATGTGTTGCCACATATAGTTTCATAGTACCTTGTAGCTCCCCACCTCCTCCTTTCTAACAAATATTCCTACAGACACTTGATCAGAATTTGTCTAGTTAGACTAAATCACTCCATGAGAATAGAGACCACAACTACTTTATACCCTAGTGCCCAGCACAGTGACTGGCACATACTAGGCATTCAATAAATATTTGTTGAATAAAATAAATGAGCTATTAAAAAAAAAAAGAACAGAGTTAAAGAGTAGGTTTTATACATGTATCTCATTACTTACTGTTTAAAGAAAAACTTACAAAAGACAAATGTGAATTTAATAGTGTTATTTTCTAAATGTATCTCTGTCAAATTTTGGGAATGGGTAGGTGATATTTTGAAATGAAACAAAAATTGACCTCAGAAATTTAGGAAGAAAGAAAGAATTTTGACACTTTAAAGAGAAAATAGCAAGAAAAATTTACATGGCTTTGAAAAATGGGCAATTAATATAAGTAAAAATATTACTGCTTCCAACTGAAGCTTTTAAAAACCATCTATCATACAACACCTTAAGCTTGTTCTAATATAATTATGTTCTCTCTTAGGTCACTTCACCACACTAGGAAAAAATTTAAGACTCTACATGGTGGTGATACTCAGATTTAGAACAAGTCAAATATTTCAATTCCTTGCTCCCCCGCCCCTATTCAAACCAGAACTAGAGAACTTCTACGCTGCTGATGAAGAATTGGTTTTACATTCATTTCCTTGTCCTATGGTTCTAGCCAGGTAGTAGCAGAACATGGTAGGAGGGAAAGAATCAAGAATCACCTAGGTAAAAGAGTAAAACGGTGGAGAAAAATCTCAAGAATAGCAAAGTTAAAATAAGACTTTAATCCAGTTTTCTCCTTGAAGTGGTTATAAATAATTTCAATTTATTTAAAAATTAATTTTAAAGCTAGTTTCAGGTACAATCAAGATGTTATTAATGAAAATAAACAGCAATAACCTACTGAAATAATGAAAGGAAAGAATTACTGGAATGGATATGTATCTAATCCCTGATTATTCAGTAATGACCTAATTTTAGAGATTATCAATATAATACTACTGGGCTTCCCTGGTGGCGCAGTGGTTTAGAGTCCGCCTGCCAATGCAGGGGACATGGGTTTGTGCCCCGGTCTGGGAAGATCCCACATGCCACGGAGCGGCTGGGCCCGTGAGCCATGGCCGCTGAGCCTGCGCGTCCAGAGCCTGTTCTCCGCAACGGGAGAGGCCACAATAGTGAGAGGCCCGCGTAACGCAAAAAAAAAAAAAAAATATATATATATATATATATATATATATATAAAAATTACTAATTTTTATTTATTTCTCTTCTCATCCTCCAACTACTTTGGGTTATATCACAGATATATAGCTTGATATATACTGATAAATATCAACTGCTTGATATAAAATATGTATATGTAACAACATACAGTATGCCCTCAGTAAATGATTATTAGTAATAAGAAATGCAAGTAATTTTTTAAAAACTAGATTACTGCTTTATTATAAAAGGATACAACTCAGAAATAGCCAGATGGAAGAGATGCATAGGGCAAGGTATGGGGAAAAGACATGGAGTTTCCATGCTCTCTCTGAGCCTGATACCCTCCCCAAATCTCTACATATTCACCAACCCAGAAGCTCCAATTTTACTCTTTTTTTGACAGCTCAATGGAGAAATTTTAACAACCGGCAGAGTTTATATTTTAAATTCATATTATTAGTTTATATTTAAGGTTATATTATATAAACTTCTCTTTTATTCATTACCAGGATAACTGTAGATCTGGGTTTAGTAGCTCAGAAAAACACTCGAAAATTTTAAGTTCTATCTCAACTGTATTTCCTACTCTCCATTTCTACTGTTAATATTTTAGCTCAAGCCTTATCACCTTTCATTTGGATGCTTCTCCATCTGAACTGTCAACAATCTATGTTCTTTCCAATATTATTCCCACATCACCACCAGCTCCCTTTCTAAAACTAAAATCTGACCCCACACACCACACATAACACTGTAAGAGCTCCCTATTATCCACAGAATTAAAACCCAAACTTCCTACCATCATAAAGACACTGTCCTTCATTATAGTATACCTCACACCCAGCACAGTTGTGTTGAACAGAAGCTGGATAAATCAACTGAGACAGAGAGACCATTCTGGAGATAGAGAGAAGACCATTCTGTGCTTAAGTTCTGGGAACCAGTGTTTGAAACAGCAGTGTTTAGGTGATACTATGTGAAATAAAGCTTTGCCTCCATTTTCCATTTAACTGGACTGACTCTGGGAAAGCTGATTTAGATGGTGGCACCACTCTTGCTTTAAAGGTTATTAAAAGTTTTCCAGCTAAAAAAACCCCCAAAAAACAAAAGGAGGAGCATAGATCCCGGCTCAACACATAAACAGTCAACCTACCCTTAGCTACAACCATCTGAACTCAAGAAAACATGGCAACAACGATTTCTCCATTTTAAAGTTGACCTCAGAAGTGCTAAAGCCACATGCTCAGTTCAACTGACTTATGAGTTACTATGTCTGAGGCTGCAGAGAAAATGTTCGTGTCTTTTCCATAGGAATAGAGAGCAGGCAAGTGCTGAAGTAAGGACTGGGGAATGGGGGTCGGGGGTGGGGGGGAGAACTAAGCAGAAAAATCCCAAGATATACAGATATAAATCTTCCAATGGAAGTTCAAACTTTTAACAATTTCCCTCCCAACTAACCTATAAAAAGCTAGGTCAGTTTATGTTCTGGAAAAGTCATATTTAGAATAATACATCATACTGTACAGAAGAATGCTAACTAATCAAGAAGTACGCTAAAGCTAAAATTGTAATGCCTGTTCTATGTTCCTTTCAAATGTATTAAATTCTGATTTCAAAGAGTAGTAAGGAGTAGATGTAGAACATAATTCCAAATCTATAATCTCTGAAAGTAATGAAAACCCAAAGGTATACTAAATTTTTTAAAATGTAAGAGTGACTAACTTTACAAGATTCTGAAATGCAAAACCATCTGTCCATTGTTCAGTAAATGAAGCACCATGTCTAACGGTCGTGAAATGCCCAAGGCGTAATCTGTCTTGCATACTCTTCTCTCTGCTTGACAGTTTTTCTTGTGTACTCTGAAAAGAGGAGGAAAAATCATCATTCAATTTTATTAATTTAAATTTTAAAAGCATACAAGGTAAAAGGGGCTAGTGAAAGGAGAGGGAAAATGTATTGAACTTTTAACTTACCTTTTCGATAAGTAGTTTCTTGCTCATTGATATGCACTTATTTAATCGTTCTTTGTATTTTTCAAGTAATTTTTGTTGTTCATCTATCTGCCGTCTGAGATCACAATTAGCCTACAACATAAGTAGATGATGAAAAAGGTCTACAATTTGTGTATATGAGACATTTAAGAATATTTATACATTTTGAACAAATTTCATAAAGGGATTAATAAGATTATTTGAATATGATTCTAAAAATTTTGTTAAAACATCTACTTACCATGGGAATAATACTGGTATATGCTGCTTAACTGTGTAGTGGAAAAGTACATGGAATTTGTATCCATACTCCATGGGTTCAAATCCACACTCTAGGATATATAATCTGGGCTAAGTCAAACAAGTTATCTGAACCTTAGCTCAGTTTTCTTATTTCTAAAACAGAGCAACACCATTCTATCTCATTTAATTAAAAATAACTGAAATATAGTAATACAAAGCATCTAACACTTAAAAATGAATGTGAGTTCTCTTCCATCTTTTGTTAACTAATAAAACTTTTTTCTCCATTAAACTAGTGGAAGACACTGCAGATGCCCATCCAACAGCTAACTATTCTCACCATCTTTCTTGGCCATATGAATACAAATTGTTAACTTTGTAGGCAGCCATACGCTCAGGCAAGGGTCTTCTCTCTAAACTCAGAAGATGAGTCTGATTAGTCTAGTACAGTCAGTCACCAGGGAACAACCTGGAGAGCTTGTTGGAACACAGATTACTGGAACCCATTCCCAGTTTCTGAATTAGTAGCTCTAGAGTAGGCTCTAAAAGTTTATTTCTAATAAGTTCCCTAGTAATGTTGATGCGTCTGGTCTGGGGATCATTCTTTGAAAACCATAGGTCTAGGCCAATCATGGTGGAAGCCAAAAGACAGCGACATAATACATCAAAAATGCTGGGAGAAAATACTGCTGCCAATCTAAAAGTATGTATCTAATAAAATTGTTTTCCAAGGAAAAGGGTAAAATAAAGATACTTTCAGAGGAACATAAATGGAATTTAGCATCAGACCCTTATCATTAGGTGCAATTCAAACAGAACCCCAACAAATTGTTTACGTGTGTGAAAACTGAAAAACTGACTCTAACACTTCTCTAAGACAGCAAAGGGCCAAAAATAACCAAAAAGGAGATGATACTTGTTCAACCACACATCAAGGTTTAATATAAACCTAGAGTCATTATAATCACCCAAATCTCTCCTTCTTCCGTAGTAATGGAAAACCAACATTTTATTATGGATTGATATATGTCTAGCTAAAAGACTGTATTTCCCAGCTTCCCTTGCAGAAGTTGTTCAGTGGAATACCCAAGAAGGCTGCACACAGAATTGTTGCATTTTTTATTTCTTCCTGTTTTCTGCTTAAGAACACAGATATCATAACTGTGCCTCTAATAAATATTTTGTACCTTGATATGATCTTCAAGATGAAGGCCATGTACTAACAGTGAAAGAGCAGAAAAACTGAAGGAGCCAAGATCCTATATGACACTGTGAAGCCATCACACCTGGGCTGCCCCCTTCTGCTCTTCTCTCAAAAAATAATATTGTGTCTCATTTAAAGTACTGCTGTTTATAGAAACCTGTCCGGACACCTACGGCCTGAGCAGCTCAGTTGTTTCTGCTTGATAGCAAGGCTCTGCCTGGCCGGAAATAAAGCACGGCCAGTTAAATGGCATTTCCACAAAACCTACTACCTTCCATTCAAAGGCCCGTGGCCCCTTATGCTTTGTCCAGGGGGATAACAGCCCAACCACACATCGCTGCCTGGACAGATGAACAGGCTCCAGGCCCTCCTCAGTCACATCTGGGATGAATGGTCAGTGTGGCAGTAGCAGCTGCAATTGCAGTGCCCCACCCAGCCTCCCTCACTAGCCCAGGGGCCAGGGAAAGACTGCGCCTCCACCCTTCTCCTCACAGAGGTGAGCAGCATGCAGAGGAAAGGAAAGCCTATCTCGGGTGTGTTAGTGAGGGGCACTGTGTTCCATGGGTTATCCCAGCGCCATTTCCTCCTGCGCCTGCTATGGAAGGGCCCACCTCCATCCCCAACTGGATTCGGTTTTGGGCAGGTGACTCAGTGGGCAGGAGACTCTGTACCCTCATGCTCTGACTTGGAGCCCCCTTTTCTGTTCTACTCTCAAAAAATAATATTGTATATCATTTAAAGTACTGTTGTTTATGTTCTCTGTTACTAACAGCCAAAGACAACTGCTAAATGATAAAAAGATGCTGTTGTACCAGTATAGGAATACACAAATAGAATATGGAACTTAACACAGAACACAGAAGTAGATCCACTTGTATATGAAAACGAGATTGCATGATGGGGCTGGCAGTAAAAAGTGGACTTTTAATTCTGTGGTCTGGACAACTGGTTCTCTACATAGAAAGAAATTAAAATGAAACCTTACTTCACGCTATACCCAAAAATAAATCCCAGTGAGAACTTGTACTGAAAAAGCAGACTACAAAACTTCTAAAAGAAAATATAGAAGAACATCTTTATGATATTAGGGATAAAAACAACAAATTATTTTGGTATACTTTTGATAATTGGTACAAACTATAAATAAAAAGATATGTTTAATCATATAAATTTTAAATGATCTAATCATCAAAAGACAGTACAAAGAAATAAAAAGATAATTCACACACTGGGAGAAAAATCAACATATATGGCCAACAAAAAACTGATATCAATTTAAAAAACAACAGGAACCCATTAAGAAAAATGAGCAAAAAAAATGATCATTTACTTCACGGAAGAAATACAAATAGTTAATAAATATTTTTAAAGATGCTCAAAAAATAAAGTGAATGCATAATAACAAATACCTTGTTACACCCATTAAATTGAACCCCCAAATTAAATATGATTATAATGAACCTTGGCAAGGATAATAAGCAATAAGATTATTTCTTGCTCATTGTTGGTGGAATGGAAACTGATCCAACAACCTTGGGAAAAATTTGCTATTATAAAGTTGAGTTTAAGATATGCATGCCCTGTACTCTGGCCATGTCTCTCCTAAGCATATACCATAGAGAAATTCTTCCACATGTGCCACAGAGATATGTACAAGAACATTCTTAGCAGAACTGTTCATACTAGCAAAAAGTAGAAATAAAATGTCCATCAAATTATAATATATTCATATAATGCCTTACTATATAGCAGTGAAATGAACAAACTATTACATGACAAACCCACATATAATGTTTAGTGAAAACAAGCAGGGCAAAATGGTACAAACAGTGTAATTTTGTAATTTATATAAAGTTCAAAAATAAAGTGAAATAATATGTTAAGAATGTATAAGATATATGTAATATAACTATAAAGAAACATAAGGCATAATAAATAAATACAAAATTTAGAATAGTGGTTAATGGTAAAGGGATGTAAGAGAGTGAATGGGATGGGACCAGGAAAGGCACACTGGATGTTTCAAAGGTATCAGTAATTATATGATCACGGATGACGGTTTCATTGAGTTTCTATACCAACAGTTCTCAGTGTTGGCTAAATTAGCCGTTAAAACTACCAATGCCCAAGCCCTACGTCATATCAATTTAATCAGAAACCCTCAGGGTGGAGTTTAAGCATCAGTACTTTTTATAAAGTGTCTTCCACACTTTCCATCCAGAGATTCTAATGAGCAGCTAGGGGTGAGAACCACTGCTTTACCCCTTACTCACCTATTAGGCATACTTTTTGATGTGTCTTTTTATAAAGTTTCCATTAAAAATCTCACAGAATTGCAATAGTTACTTCCTCTAGTATAGTGTCAAATGGCAGTCAGGTTTATAAGAAAATCAATTAACTTTAAAACTACCACGGGGGCTTCCCTGGTGGCGCAGTGGTTGAGAGTTCGCCTGCCGATGCAGGGGACACGGGTTCGTGCCCCGGTCCAGGAAAATCCCACATGCCGTGGAGCGGCTGGGCCCGTTAGCCATGGCCGCTAAGCCTGCGCGTCTGGAGCCTCTGCTCCGCAATGGGAGAGGCCACAACAGTGAGAGGCCCGTGTACCGCAAAAACAACAACAACAACAACAAAAAACTACCATGAAATGGGTATCTGTCTTAGGATAGTTGATCAAGTAAAAATAAATTTTATAAACTTCTATTTCTCCAACTGTTTCTCAATTCACATTTAAAGAGCTAATAAAATAGTTTTTATCGTTTAATGGTTGATACTTTCAATTACGTACTTACACTAAAAGCAAAGGCTTATTTTTTTTTCCAGTAATAGAGTTTTTTTTACAATATAAGTATTTTCTCACCAGTTTTTCTACTGCCAAATAATTTACTCAAATTTTTCCCCTCCATGACTTCTTACTTACCCTGAGCAAGTCATCTATACGACCTTCCTTTTTTTCCAGGTCCTGGTTTTTATTACTTTCTAATGCTGCTAACTTCAGCATTGTAAGGTCGGTCTAAACGAAAGAAAGCTATTTTATTACTCCATTATATATATATCACTGCATGCAAACATAAAATTAGATTTTACTCTGATTCTGAAGAGCAAAGAAAGTATTGGAGTTTGTGTGTGTATGTAAAGAGTATCACAAAAAGTCTCACTGCAGTTTTAAGTTTTAATATCTTCAGAAGCATAAGTGCTATAAACTTAAAAAGAAAACTTTTTAAGGTTAATTCAATTTTTAGAATATTGATATGTTCTTCATTAAAATTCAATATAACCACTGCTTTGTGCTATCAACTCTAGCTGACTTTTGAACATGGCAAAAACTTTCACAAGCTGTTTGCTGACTGAAAGCAATGTACTTATAAATCCTGGCCTAAAGATCATCCAAAGAAAGAAGTTTTGATGCACGCACAACAGTTTGGACATAACCAGAAAGAAGAAGTATAATGGCAATAAACTGCACAACTAAGGTGGCAAGCAAGAAGATCTACTTTTTCAATCCTTAATCTCAGTCATCCAAAAACTGTCACATGTATGAAATTAAAATGAAAACCTTAGTACTCAAAATTCATAAAACTAAATAACTGTAAAAGATATCTGATTAATTTTCAAATGATTTTTAAATGTGTGGCATATATGAATATACAAAAATACAGACACATGGAACAAACTGCTTTAATGTCCACTTATAACAAATATAACACTTTCATGAAGGTATCGATTATATGTACTTGGATGTTAAGTTCAAAAAGAATCAGTAAACAGAAGTGACATGTTATGGTTGTTCTGTTTATTTAATTTGCTTAAAATATATATTTAACCAGTATGTAACAAAGGACAAGCTGATAGTAAATTGGGTGTTTCAACTTCTCACCCCCTACAAACTGTTTTTTTGGTTTGTTTAGCAATTAGCTTTCTTGATACAGAATTTTACTTTATGACCATGTCTAAAACAAAGAGAAGACATCTTAATTGTGTGTACAAAGTTGGTCACCAGCTTCTCATACAAAGAAATTTTAATTACCATTTACCTGAGTAATTTTAAAGGATAACTGCTTTGGTTGTACAATAGGGTGGTCCCCAAAAACTAATGCAGTAGGAGAAGGGCTATTCGGTCGAACCTTAAAAAAATATATTAAAAATTTTATATTAGCAAGAAAAAAAATAGGCTTTTGCTTAGCAACAACTAAACATTTCTTAAGTTTTTATCAGGATAATAATTCAAAACATAATTGGGGACTTCCCTGGTGGCACAGTGGTTAAGAATCCGCCTGCCAATGCAGGGGACACGGGTTCAAGCCCTGGTCCGGGAAGATCCCACATGCCACAGAGCAACTAAGCCTGTGCGCCACAACTACTGAGCCTGCGAGCCACAGCTACTGAGCCCACGTGCCACAGCTACTGAAGCCCGCGCGCCTAGAGCTCGTGCTCCGCAACAAGAGAAGCCACCGCAACGAGAAGCCTGCGCACTACAACAAAGAGTAGCCCCTGTTCACCGCAACTAGAGAAAGCCCACGCACAGCAACGAAGACCTAACGCAGCCAAAAATAAATAAATTTATTTTAAAAAAATCAAGAATTAAAAAAAACATAATTGAACTTTAAAAATTTTTAATCACCATTTATTCAATAAGCATTCATTAAGTACCTCCCTCTTATAAAGCCCAATAAAAGAGACAACCAGCCATATATGCCGTGCCCTCAAGGAACTTAACAATCTGGTGCCATAAAAGCAAATTTAATGCTTTCAATCTGTTAACTAAAACAAGGCCAAATATATTATTTTAAAACAAAAATATTAAACAGATTATAATGGTTCAAAAAGTAAAACTGTAAAGACCTTAATACAGAACTCTTTTAGTAGTGGGTACAATAATGCATGCCCATATGTAGTATAATATCAATTAACTGATAAGTTTCATGGTTTATCTAGTCACTGGTTTTAAAATACATTCACTGAAAGCAAAAGATTACATCATGTACCAATGCTATCACTACAACTCAAAGTTATTGTTGAGTCTTATGCTTTACTTAGTATATGGCAATATGATGTGCCCCAAGGTACAAAATGAATAAGACATTAAGAAGTATATGTCTACAGACAGAACTAGAAAGGGACACTGGAAGTAAAAACAGAGTACTTGAGTAAATAAGAGATACTCTGATTTTTTAAAATTTTAAATTCATCTTTAAATTACTGAAAGCCAACATTGTTTTTCTGGTTAGACAATGAACTGTCACATAATGAAAGTAAAAAAAATAGAATAAAATCTAATATGTAGAAAAATGCATATAAAAGAACTAGGTCTTAAAAATGTTAGAAACAAACCAAAAAGTTGTAAGACAATTTTCAGGTCCAAGATCCTTCTCCTATGCCAAACTACATTATCTGAGGCTGATGGCTGCCTACTCTTTATTTCAGGATTCCCAGGAAGGAATTAATTATGCTACCATTTTAGTGGTTAAGAAATTTAATGGTTAAGATCCCTGACCAGGGATCAAACCCGGGCCCCGGCAGTGAAAGTGCCAATTCCTAACCACTGGACAGCCAGGGAATTCCTGGTCCCATCATTCTTTTATAGAAACATTACTTCTTTGGGGAACAAATTCCCCCAAAGTGAAGAACACGTCTTATAATTAATTCAGGAAATCTTTAACTTTAGAATCTTACTTTCAGAAATAAAGTTCTAATAGCATCAAATCATTAAAAAGAATTCAACTCATCTCACAGAATGATTTTTTTAAAGATAAACGCTAATATATGTAAAAGGTCTCAATAAAGACAAATTATAAAAGTTATCATTCAGTACACAAAAACTCTGAGACACAAAGACTACATACGTAAAAACTTACAGATGAGGAAGGAGTGGAATGTGAATGTGAATTCTGAGGAGAACGGATTGCAGGAGGTATGCCTCTTACTGGACTTGAGCCATTTCCACCTTGGTACTGAGGGAAAAAGGAAACATCACTATTTATTAACACAGGTTTAGACAAATATGATTTTAGATATGGCATTATGAATTAATTTAAATATATCTTATTATTATTTTTGTGGCAGACTCAAAGACAAATTCCCCCAAAGCAAAGAACAAGTCTTATTTTTCCTTCAAATTTTAGCACAGTTCCCTTATGTTTGTTAAACCAGTATGATCCCTAATCCCAAGAAACTTTAACATGTTCACATGTAGATGTTAGTGAACATAATCAACTATCTTAAAACAGAGCTGTCAGTCCCAAGATCTATTAAGTATCTAAATGTTCACAGCACTATAAAGAACTATACAAACTAAGTCCCTTCTTTTTAACAGCACAAAGTCTAATAAAAATCAATCCTTTCTTACATGCATAACACGCATTATAGTGCATGACTTAACTGCATATGAAGAGAAGCCAACCTAATCTGTTCCATAGCTTTCTCAAGTCTCATGCTTCTGAACCAAGAATGGAAGGAGAAAACAATTTGCTGCTAATGGCTTCATCTCAGGGTATATGTATGAACAGCAGAGATGGGGACTTCCTAGTGTGTTCATTAAACAGCTTCCTGCAACCTAGGAGTTTCGTCTAAATTTCTTTATCTATAGTGCCTAGCGTAACACTTAGCACACAGTAGGCATCCAAGACACCTGAGATTTGTTTATTTGATCCTACTTTGGCAAAGATTTTTAATGATATTAACACTAAGGGACTGACATCAACTAAAGAGCATTAGGTGTATCTTATAGTCTGCAACAGTTTTAGCTTAGACACTGTAAATTCAAGAAAGAAAAACAATGGAGGATAAAAAATATATATATATTTTAAACACAGCCCTTCTCCTAATCACCAAATTCTGCTCTCTCTCAAGGAAATATAAATATTTTTCAACTGAGTAGATCATGTTTGTTTTAATAATCACATTAATATTTCATAATGAAAACTGGTAGGCAGAAGTGTCTCTGTGTAGAAGAAAGGAAACATTCCAGACTAAGAATTTAAATTTACCACTGTTTATTATTTTCAGGGACTCTTAGATTCACATCTCTATCATTATTTAATCTCCATCCACGGGGCTCAACTGTTGCTGTGGTACTGACATCAGAAAGAATTCTAGAGGCTGGGAGACTTAAAGCTACTCTTTGCTCTTCCATTTAGAATTTGCCTTTACGTAGGCTACTTTATATCTCTGGTTCTCAGTTTCCTCATCTGTAAAATAGGAATACTAATAACACCTGCTTTGACTATCTCCTGGATATAAGCAAATACAGGAGAAACTACTTTGAAAATTATGATGTGCCATACCAAAGTAAAAGTAAAGTTTAATATTCCTAAGAAGTCAGGACATCACATAGTACTGAAGTTCTGCTCTAATTAAGCAGATAATCAAAAGTTGACTTTGTGCTTCAAACAAATTATTTCAGCCCACAGCAAAATTATATTAAGAACTGAAGATATTTCTCAATGAACTTACTTCAAAATAGTCGCTAATTTTGTGGCCACGTCCCCCAATACTTTTTCCTAAAATACAGAAGTAAAAAATTTTATAGATTTAAAGTCAGTCATGACTATCTACCACATACTATATCAGAAAGAGAATGTGCCAAACTTAATTTCCCTAATACACACAAAAATAATCTATTTAATAAAAAGAATATATTTTAGTTGGGTAGTGATGGGCATCAAAAGAATATTAAGAGCCCTCAGAGGGTTAGATGCCGACTTCAGAATTCCAAAAGTCAAATGATATTTCAATAGATACATGTCAATTTTTAAAAGTCCTGATTATGGGAGAATCAAATAAATAAATCATATTAAAAGATCTCTGCTTTTAAAACTACGCTATTCAGATTGCTTAATGGCTAATAATTTCATAAAAACATGTCAATTAATTAAAAAAAAGACAAGTGGCAGCTGTATAATTGATAAACCAATTTATACCTGTAAATAATGATAAAAAAGCTTGGTCAACACAAACCATAACAAACTGACAATAACATGCTTTAATATGAATGCTATTTTGTAAAATGTTTTGATTTTCTAAAAAGTATTTCCAAATTAATAGGATTTTTAAAAAACTAAACTAGATTTTAAATATTGTCCTTATATGACCATATTGATAGTGATACAAATTATTACAGATCACAGTTCTTTAATTAAAAGTTTTGCTCTAAAATGGACTTTTCCAAAAAAAAAGACAAATAACAAAGAAACAAAATGGACTTTTCATTAGTTTTATAAATCTTGAAGTAAGAAGTTGCTAAGAAATATGGCGTTTTGGATGGGAGGCATCCATCCTTCACTGGAATTACACTGAATAATTTCTTCAAGCTACAAAAGAAAAACTTATGATAGCATGGAGTCAAAAGCTTTGGATAATATATAAACATATACATTTATCAATTCAATACTGACTTATATACATTCATTCACTTACTTTATTCAACAAATATTTCTTGAGTGGTTACTATGTGCCAGGCATTACTGAGATAAACAAACAATACATTTAGAAGTTCAACAACCTCAAATTCCTTCTTGGAACAAGGTAGGGGGAAATTTTTTTTAAACTAATAAGTAATCAGGACTATAAATACTACCTAGAAATTTTGAACACTGGTTTTGTACAGATTTATTCAGAGGTCAGGGAGCACTATAAAAGTTTTATACCAAAGAACTTCCCTTCTGCCTGTAACAACTTTCCTGCAGATTCTGAAGAGGTGCTATTTTTTAATGAAGACAGAGACATTTTTTGGTTGCCTACCCAGAAACTATTTCCCGAATTTTTTTCCCCTAATTGAATTCAAGTTTTATTCTGTTAACATTTCCTCCCCTACATAGCACATGTAACTTCAGGAGAGGCTGACTCCTATCTGGCCTCTGTTCCTAGTTCCCCTTCCTTCCTTCGGATTAGAAATGCAATTTTGTTCAGGTATCATGCCTTTTTCACAAAACCTGTACTTCTAAATGGAACTTTACCCCATTTTCATTTTCAGAGATGGGCCTGATTTTTTAAAAAATATTTATTTATTTGGTTGCATCGGGCCTTACTTGCAGCAGGCGGACTACTTAGTTGTGGCATGCAAACTCTTGTTGCGGCATGCATGTGCGACTTAGTTCCTTGACCAGGGATCGAACCCGGGCCCCCTGCATTGCGAGCATGGAGTCTTAACCACTGCGCCCCCAGAGAAGTCCCGAGATGGGCCTGATTTTAAGGGCAATAATACCTCTCTTGGACATAACTGGTTTTGGAATGGACACATGACCCTATTCTGGCCAAGAAGATGACAGGAGAGGTTTGCTATGGACTTAAAGAAGTCTACATCAAAGAAACAAGGAAAAAAGAAAATCACAGAAAACCAGCCTCTCTCTAAAGCAAATACAAGTGTGGAAGATGAAATGAGGAAATGCAATTAAAACTGGCCACAGTCCTAAAACCATAAGAGAAAAGCAGACAATTCTGTGGATGGCAGACCACAAAGAAAAAGATGTGGCTTCTTAAAGACACAGGTTGGATCAACCAACACAGAAGTCCCAGGCTATTTTGGGACCTGCTTTTAAAAGTGAGTTTTAAAATCTAAAGTTAAATCTATCATAACTAATATAACTAAATAAATCCAAGCCCACTAACCACAACTTGGGGAAACTACACTAAGATCAAAAAAGACCTCAGGGCAGACTGAACTACAAAGTACCACAAACTTAGAAAAAGGTGCTAGAGTGACTCAACTCCCTCCTTCCACAAAGACAGCTGCTGCAAATATATTTCTTGATGCCAGTGCCACATGTAAACACTAGTAAGCCATGGGTTCATGGCTCTAGATTTTGTGGCTCCAAAACATGTAATATATGTATAAAATCATCATTACATATGATTTAAGAGCCCAATTTATTGTATTTAATTTTGAGAAGCCAAATTAAGTGACAATACTATTTTGTCCATTATAAGAAGTTGTGTAGTCTAATGAAAGTAATTTTCTTATAGTTCATAATACAAAATGTAAGTATGAAAGAAAGGATGAAGAACAGGTATGGAAAGAAAAAGATGGTGCTTTAATGAAGTACTTCAATCATTTTTATATAGTCTTTTTTTTTTTTAATAAAAGGGATGAGTAAGTTTGGGTACTTGTCTAAAAGTAAGATATAAAGTTCTTATTCAAAAACGAGAAGCCATTTCAATACCATAATTCATATAAAGAGAGAAGACAGAAAGGTGATAAAGGCAATGCTTGTCAGGTTTGGACATGACACTTTTCTTTCTAATTCTCAAATTAAAAAAATAAGGGAAATGTCAAAAGCCTGAAAACAGTAACCATAAACTACCTGTGGTACAAAAAGATTCCAATTTCATATAATTATTATTTCTTATGCAAAGTACATTCCTAAACTATTAATGCAGAAATTACATGGTATCTATAGAAATCACAAAAACACACTACTTTTTAAAAAAATTATTAATTGATTAAAAACCAGAATAATTAATCGTAAATGCCTCTTCGGCTCTTAAGGAAGATTTTGCTTCACTTACCCTGACTACTTTCATTCTGATTTTCTGCTTTTCTCTTTCTTCCTCTGGATGATTCCGATTGTTTCTTCTCTGGTGTCTACAGAAAGCAAGTTAACAGAACTTTAAATTATAGTTTTAACAGGCAAAATTTTACAATCACTATAAATGTCATTTTTATTTTCGAGGTAAAAAAAAAATTTTGCTCAACAGCGTTCATGCAATGTAAACATGTAATTATTACATACAATTTATTTAAAAGATAAAATTTCCTATTGTGTAAATTTTTTTTTTTTTTTTTGTGGTACGTGGGCCTCTCACTGTTGTGGCGTCTCCCGTTGCAGAGTACAGGCTCCGGACGTGCAGGCTCAGCGGCCATGGTTCATGGGCCCAGCTGCTCCGCGGCATGTGGGATCTTCCCGGACCGGGGCACGAACCCATGTCCCCTGCATCGGCAGGCGGACTCTCAACCACTGCGCCACCAGGGAAGCCCCCTATTGTGTAAATTTTTAAAATTTGAAGTGTAGGAGACCTGGTACACAGTACCTGAAATTTACATTTACAGAATATGACTTCAGGTGGATGAGAAATTTGAGAGTAATCAGCCTTTAAAAGATGCCCTTCAGGGGCTTCCCTGGTGGCACAGTGGTTGAGAGTCCGCCTGCCGATGCAGGGGACACGGGTTCGTGCCCTGGTCTGGGAAGATCCCACATGCCGCGGAGCGGCTAGGCTCGTGAGCCATGGCCGCTGAGCCTGCGCGTCCGGAGCCTGTGCTCTGCAACGGGAGAGGCCACAGCAGTGAGAGGCCCGCGTACCGCAAAAAAAAAAAAAAAAAAAAAGATGCCCTTCAAATTCTTAACTGGATAGGGCAAAAAAAAAAAAAAAACCCCACAAAATAACAACAAAACACCATATGTTTTCCCATTAGTTTTCTACTATTCATATATATTCTATAGAAGTAAAATAAACTTGGGCTAGAAAAAAAGAGCAGAACACAAACCTTAATATATACAATCCCTACTAAAAAGAACCATTCACCTAAATGCCTAAAAATTATTATCCAACAACAATCAAAGCAAATTCATAGATTATATCCTAAATCAGGTGTCTGCAAACTATAGCCAGATGGCCAAATCTGGTTGGCCACCTGTTTTTGCAGGGCCCATAATCTAAGCATGAATTTTACATTTTTAAATGTTTGAAAAATATAAAAACCAAACAAGAATATTTCATGATATGAAAACTTAAGAAATTCAAATTTCAGTGTCCATAAATTTGGTTCTATTGGAACACAGTCACACTCATTCATTTATGTACTCTCTGTAGTTCCTTTCACACTACAGCAGCAGAGTTGAGTAGCTGTAACAGAAACTGCATGGCCCATAAAGCCTAAATACCTGGTCCTTTACAAAAAAAAAGTTTGCAGAGCCCTGTCCTACGTGATGGCTTGTTCTTAAATTACAGGTTTGCTCTTTTAACTGATAGGAAGTATTTCCATCAGGCTAAAACAACAAGTAATTTTTGTGCAGTCTGACAGAATGTTGTGCTTAGTGAAAAATTAAAACCAAATGTGCACAAGGCAATGGCACAGGGCCCTCAAATTCTAGAAGCTTGGCAAGTTTGTCTGGTGCCAGAACAAAGGATATCTGAATGAATGAAACATCAAGGCAACTTAAAATAAATCTCTAAAGGCAACGTAGTCCTCCAACAAGGAAGGGACTTAATCCATATTTTGATGTCTCTTGTAAGTAGTTCTGTGATTAAATAGTATGAATGACAATAAACAACCTAACTCATACTGAGCATCTATGGTTCCCCAAAGTATTATCTGGGGAATTTTAAGTTCTCTCACTGACATTCTGCCAACAAGAGAACAGATTCAGAGAAGTTTAAGTGAATGTTACTAATCTCTGAATTCTTTAAAGACAGAAGTTATATTTTCTCCCCACCTCCTCCTCCCACCTCCATACCTAGCATGATAAATAACAATTAAATAACTTACGCAAGGTAACTAGGATTCAAATCAAATTCAATTCTGTGTATTTCCAAGGCCTAAATGCTTTTTTCCCTTCTATGTGTTATGATTATATATCCTACATCAAGAAGTAACTGAATGAATCAACCATACAAAAATACTTCAAATTTTCATTAAGTTCATAAATAAAATTCATTATGTCCAATAAACTGCCTATATGTTTTCACATCGTAAACCAGAGATCTTAAAGAAATCCACTCTAACTAGCAATCTACTCAGGAGACAGAATGACATACCGCAATTTAAGGTAAATAGTTCATTAGTTTAGTTTCATACTCAAAATTACCAAACTCAGACTTCAGTGGTAACCAATCTGTTATTCTTCTTGGAATAAAAGTATCACCAAATTAAAAATTCTAAGTTAACAGTTTTATAAAGAACCCTATAATCTATCTTAAAACAAAGGAGGGGACTTTCCTGGTGGTGCACTGGTTAAGAATCCGCCTGCCAATGCAGGGGACACGGGTTCGGTCCCTGGTCCGGGAAGATCCCACATGCCACGGAGCAACTAAGCCCGTGCACAACTACTGAGCCTGCGCTCTAGAGCTCGCAAGCCACAACTACTGAAGCCCGCATGCCCTAGAGCCCGCATGCCGCCAACTACCGAGCCCGCGCACCTAGAGCCTGTGTTCCACAACAAGAGACGACCACCGAAATGAGAAGCCCGGGCACCGCAATGAGGAGTAGCCCCCACTCGCTGCAACTAGAGAAAGCCCATGAGCAGCAACAAAGACCCAACGCAACCAAAAATAAATAACATTTTTTTAATTAAAAAAAAATAAAACAAAGGAGAACTCCCAAATAATAATTTATTCATATCCTTCCCAAATTAATCTATGTAAAAAATATAATTTAAGGTCAAGGAAATATGGTTTTTCAGAACAGTTTTAATGGTATAATAATTTTTAAGCATGGCACAATCCTTTTGGATTTCCATCTTAAATCCTGACTAGCTTCTTTGAACATGCAAAACAAAAAACTAAACAGAATAATAAAATTCTGAAAGCTATATTGGAAACAACATTTTCTATCTAGAAAACTAAAGAATATATAATGTTGTAAATGGTTCCATACCATTTTCTAAAGTATATTCCAAGGAACACTGGATCAGGGATAGATTGAGAGGCTACATTTTAAAATGGAAGGTATAGTAGGGTGGTTCAACTGGGGGTGAATAAAGTTAGATTTATTTATTTACAAAGCTTCTAAGAACCATTAAAATACTAGCACTCACTGGCTATCTCCAAAAGGGGGATGGGATGCAAGGATACAGTACATGTGGCAATTCTCAAACTTATTTGGGATAATGTTTATTAAATACTTTACTGGATATAGACTTCAAGATATTTAAGGTCTTTTTTATTTTCATTGTTTTAAGACATATACGGTAACTTAGTAAAAACTTTTTCTCCAAGGCAAAATTTCCCTAAATTTAAAATTTTCTGGAATGGGGACGTGAGACAGTCTTTTGGGGGAAATGTCATTTTGTTTAGAACAAACTAACAAACCCCCCAAATGCTTAATGATTACAGTGAAGAAAAAACGGCAACAGGCTTCCCTCTTTTAAACCAGAGAAGAATTTGAGGAAGGAAGATGAAGAGAAAAAGGAAGATGAAGGAAAAAAAGGATGACAGGACTAAAATTAATTTTAAGACTGTAATCTGGGCTTCCCTGGTGGCGCAGTGGTTGAGAGTCCGCCTGCCGATGCAGGGGACACGGGTTCGTGCCGCGGTCTGGGAAGATCCCACGTGCCGCGGAGCGGCTACGTCCGTGAGCCACAGCCACTGGACCTGCGCGTCCGGAGCCTGTGCTCCGCAACGGGAGAGGCCACAACAGTGAGAGGCCCGAGTAGCCCCCGCCCCCCCCAAAAAAAGACTGTAATCTGGGCTTCCCTGGTATCGCAGTGGTTGAGAGTCCGCCTGCCGATGCAGGGGACATGGGTTCGTGCCCCGGTTGGAGAAGACCCCACATGCCCCGGAGTGGCTGCGCCTGTGAGCCATGGCCGCTGAGCCTGCGCATCCGGAGCCTGTTGCTCCGCAACGGGAGAGGCCACAACAGTGAGAGGCCCGCGTGCCGCAAACACAAACAAACAAACAAAAAAAACGACTGTAATCTAACACTAATACGAGTAAGAAGTTGGAAATAGCTAATAAAAAACTGAAAAGCTGAACAAAGCAAAAGATGAGAAAGGGAAACCTAGATATACCTGATTTGCCTATAAAGTAAATGTAGGCATTATAAACACACCATTTTGCCTTCCCATGAATTTTAATCTTTTTTCACCCACATCCTACCTAGTATGACTACCTCGTGCTGACCTTTGACTTCATTCTCATCTCATAGATTATTTTAGGGCTGTTCTGTCAGCCTCAACGGACCATAATTTCCTCAGAAGAAAGTACCATGAGTCTCTGAAAAAACACATACTAAGAATCCAACTCTGGGTCCACTATTTACTATAATTTTCAGTATGTTACTTAACCCAAGACTCAATTTTCTCATCAATTTTAAAGGTGATAATATGGCCTAAAAGGATTGTGGGGATTAAATGAGAAACATACCAGAAACATAAGTAGTATAGCATCTAGAACAGTGTATAGTCTATATCAGTAAGCTATTCTTATCTGAATGGCTATCCTTCTATTACTCCAAATAATCAGCGCACTTTCATGTTTCAAAACTTCAATCACGTGTCACTTGTTAAATAATTAGCAGCTTCTGCCCTAACAGTTTACAAATAACTTGTAGGGTTTGCAAAATAAGCAATATTTCAACTCTGATCTCAACCATAAGCCGCAGAACTTATAGTCTAGGCCCTAAGTATTACATCACTAACCCTAAGACAAATGTACTTTAAACAGTTTTTTTGGTTTTGAATTTAAATAATCTGAGCAACACCTATATTAAACAAAACAAAAACTCTCAATGAAGCCTAATGCTGCCAATTCTCCTAAGACATCCTTTGTGTATGGACTTACTTGGCGATTTAAAAGCTTGAGGATTTAGGGTAGGCAGAAACTCATCAAATATTTAACCTCTAAAATGGCTCATCACTGAGAAGAAAAAGTTCAGAATACTATCTGTGACTTTCAAATTGTACTCCAGAGACACCTTAGGGGAGAGAAGGTTGTGTCTCCAAAGTTACTAAAGGGAAGGAAGGAGCAGGTGGCTGAGCTAAGGCTCTAGCCACCAGAGACACATCCTATCCCACCTCTACCCTATCCCTGGGAACACAGCATGTCTTATTTTAATATTGAGGTTCTATATCAGATTTCTTCAAAGAAAGAGCTTGATGGCTTCAAAAATGTTTGAAAAACCACTGATCCTGACCAATCGATTTCCTAGAAAATCTAAGGGACATCAACCAGGCCACTACTGTATTTCTGTAAAGTGTAAAACTTGGACATATTGAGCATTTTATATACAACATTTTCAAGCTTGTTACTGCTCTCACTAATGCTGTCACTCTTTCCTCTATACTTTCTCAATTATTGTACTATAACTGACCACAATAGGAAAGGATTATTATGGAAGGCAAAATAATATGACTTGGCTTTGAAGTAAAGATGGAAAGACTACAGTATTATAAAAAGTTAAAGAATTCCGACATACAGGGGAACAGTGATTAGGAGAAAATGATGGAAGAAGAAATTGGTATTCTTTAAATCAATTCAGCTTTATAAATGCTAGTTTGTAATCATACCAAAACCTGAATGATTACTCTGATATTTAAATGTTCCAAGATATTAGGGTGAATTTATATAGCATTTTACAGAGTTGGAAGGAAGTTCAAAAAACAAAGACAAATCTAAAGGACTCAAGAGGTGATAGTGATATACCTAATGTTCCAATTTCATTTGGAATTTAAGTCAGTGATTATTAAACAAGGTTTTCATATCTAATCATGTGGCCTGTTGGTTTATCTTGCAATAAAAATAAATCTGCCTTTCATCAATGCAAATAAGACCAAATATAAGGAAATAAGAACCTTAATGCTGTCACAGAATGAGGGAGAAAGCAATATGGATTGTTCCATGAAAACAGATAACCACCTCTACAAGCCTCCAACTAGAGGTATTTTAAATTACTGGCATAAATGCATTATAGAAAATTATAACAGTATGTGAAAAGATATTATGACATCAACAAAAGAGGAGTGGATATTAAAATTTATTCTTCACCTCTACCTTAGGTAGAGTCCATCAGCCCCAACTGAACAGAACAAGAAGAAAAGTGAGATAGCATCACCTGTAACAAAATTACTACTTAAAGTTAAGAGACACCGATACATTTAATTTCTTTCTGTTAAAGGAGAAAATACTTTAAAGTAGAAAGAAAAGTTACTCTAATATTAAATAATACCTGTTACAAAATATTCAATATTCAAACTTGTCAGAATGAATTTTTTTCTGATTGACTCATTTAGCTAAAGACTGGTTTGAAAAACACTACTCATTGGCTATTTCAATGATTCATATAGTTAGTCAGGTCTCAAATTCAAGGTCACTATACTTTGAACAAATGGCACATAAACCTTTTTGCCCACAGCTGGTAATAACCATGTTTTATTCACATTTCTAGGCAAAACTTAAATTGTGGGAGAAATCTTTGTTATTTACTGAACTAAAAAGGGAAATCTGGAGCCTTATAAAAATAATCAACATAAAATAGATGTTCTAGTCAAGAATATCAAAGACACAAGATACTATTTCTTCCAACATTTTGCCATAAACATTAGGTTAGAATAATGCACTATAAGAAAACTGAAATTCTGTAGTGAAAACTTCCTGCTGCTTTGTATCCAATTTACATTTAGATAAAACGTATCATAAAATATGTATATCCTAATTCCAGGATGATTTTGAGCTGGCATGACCTGAAATTCAGTCTTTCTCTGCCCAAGAGTCAAACTTTAATACCAACTATTATCTGTAAATGTTTGCTTGAATCTTTGACACCTAAAAGATCCGTTATTTTGCTGATTTCAATATAAAAAGCATAAAAAGTTCATGTACGCAACATTTTGGGATCCTATCACCAAATAAGAGCATTTCCTTGCTGCTCAAAGTAAACCCAATCAACATATCCGCAATTTTGAGTGTAGCCTATTTTCTCCTGTATTGACTTATCATTTAATAATACGTAATATCAAAGATGGTAGAGAGCCAAAGAGACGAAATCAGATAACCCTCCACTAAAATGCATGCTGCCTTACCGGTAACTAAAAGTGTGCCAGCTCACAGCATTTTTAAAAGCCTGAAGGATTTTTACTCCCTCCACAAACATACAGCATCCATAACCACATCAGTAACTAAAAGAAATATAATACTTAATCTTACTTTCAATTTTTAAAAACTACCTTACTTGCCATCCTCACAGCTGTACTTCTTAGGTTCCTATTACCTGGACCCATTTTAATTTACACTCACATATGCTTAAAAGGAACATACTAAATCTTTGATATTGATAAAGCGCAGTTTTGTTTGCCATTTTCCTATCATTTACATAGTATAACTATTTCTTTGCATTTTCCCTTCTCTGGCTTTCGCTTTGACTTAAGGCTTTATCTGTTAAATAGTATAAACCATAAAATTAGAATAAAGCTGGACTTCCTCCTCTGTTCATATGATCTGACAAGCAGTTTTCAAATCATACAATCAGAATAAAACAGCCATAAAGAGCAAATGCTGTGGAGGGTGGGGGGAAGCAAATTTTCAAGACAACTGAGTCTGGAAATGTTGGCATTTTGAAGAGTACCTGTAATAGTAAAATTGAGAACGTGATTTCACAGCTTTTCTCCCATTGTGACACTCATGATGAAGTAACATATCCTGTATAGTATCCCTATAGACACTGGCTGAACATGAATCCCTAGGTCCTTATACAATTATGTCTTTGGAATAAGCACTTTTTTTTTTTTTTTTTTGGTGGTACACGGGGCTCTCACTGATGTGGCCTCTCCCGTTGTGGAGCACAGGCTCCGGACACGCAGGCTCAGTGGCCATGGCTCACGGGCCCAGCCGCTCCGCGGCACATGGGATCCTCCCGGACCGGGGCCCGAACCCGCGTACCCTGCATCAGCAGACGGACTCCCAACCACTGCGCCACCAGGGAAGCCCGGAATAGACACTTTTAAGTGTAAATGCTGTGCCAGAGAATATGCACATTTAAAAATTTAAAGATATTTCCAAATTGTACTATCAAAGGTGATATTAAATCTTTACTCACACTAAAACTGTACGAGGGGCTTCCTTGGTGGCGCAGTGGTTAAGAATTCGCCTGCCACTACAGGGGACCCGGGTTGGAGCCCTGGTCCGGGAAGATCCCACATGCCACGGAGCAACTAAGCCCGTGCACCACAACTACTGAGCTTGCGCTCTAGAGTCCGTGTGCTGCAACTACTGAAGTCCATGCGCCTAGAGCCCATGTTCTGCAACAAGAGAAGCCACCGCAGTGAGAAGCCCACACAGCACAAGGAAGAGTAGCCCCTGCTCACCACAACTAGAGAAAAGCCCGCGCACAGCAACAAAGACCCAACGCAGCCAAAAATAAAATAAGTTAAATAAATAAAATTTTTAAAAAACCATTCATTTTATAGTAGTATACCATATATACTGAATAAATTTGTTAATCAATAAATATTATTTTTAAAAAAAACTGTATGAGAATGCCCCAAAATCCTTTAAGATGTTTACCTGATGTGTTTTGTTTTTTAAAAAGTGGGATTTCATTGTTACAGTTTTCTCTATAGCAATACTGCATTATAACCAGAAAAAAAGGGTTGATTTTATTTTTTAAAGGAAACTGGTCTATCATTTATCTATTAGCACTGATTCTCAATGTTGACTATACTTCATAATCACAAAGCTGTTATTTAAAGCTCATGCTGGCATCCCCATTCCAAATGGAAACATCTCTGGAGGGAGACCAAAGGAATCCGTATTTTTTAAAAGCTCCAAAAGTAATGCTGATATATCATCAGGATTAGCAATGTAGCCAATCTAATATATAATAATATAGCATGTATTTCCTGCACATTCCACTTTAGAGAATCCCTAAAATTAGTAAGTTATTCTATATATAACCTTCCATTAAGAACTGCAGACCAAAATTGTGACATATAACAGAAAATTCATTAGGATAGGAGAAGTCCAGTGCATTGTCATGATTACTCAGTTATTTTAGAAAATGAGAATTAATCTTAAAGAAAATTAGTAAAATACTCACTATGTTCTGCTGATATAAAAATACACCTAATATTTTTAAAACTCTACTATAGTACAAGCATACCTCATTTTATTGAGCTTTGCTTTACTGCGCTTCATAGATACTGCATTCTTTTACAAATTGAAGGTCTGTGGCAACCTTGATCTAGCAAGTCTTCTGGCACCATTTTTCCAGTAGCATTTGCTTACTTCCTCTCTCTGTATCACATTTTAGTGATTCTTGCAATATTTCAAACTTCTTCGTTATTATATTTATCATGGTGATCTGTGATCCATGATCTTTGATGTTACTATTTTAATTGTGTTGCAGTGCCACAAACTGTGACCATATGACAGTGATCTTAATCAATAAACGTTGTGTGTGTTCTGAATGCTCCACTGACCAGCCATTCTCGCCCTCTCCTCGGGCCTCCCTATTCCCTGAGATACCACAATATTGAAATTAGGCCAACTAAAACTCTACAATGGCCTCTAAGTGTTCAAGTGAAAGGAAGAGTTGCACATCTCTCACTTTTAATCAAAAGCTAGAAATGGGGCTTCCCTGGTGGTGCGGTGGTTGGGAGTCCGCCTGCCGATGCAGGGGACGTGGGTTCGTGCCCCGGTCTGGGAGGATGCCACATGCTGCGGAGCGGCTGGGCCCGTGAGCCATGGCTGCTGGGCCTGCGCGTCCGGAGCCTGTGCTCTGCGGCGGGAGAGGCCACGGCGATGGGAGGCCCGCGTACCGCAAAAAAAAAAAAAAAAAAAAAAGCTAGAAATGATTAAGCCTAGTGAGGAAGGGATGCTGAAAGCTGAGACAGGCCGAAAGCTAGGCCTCCTGAGCCAAAGCTGTGAATACAAAGGAAAAGTTCTTGAGGGAAATTAAAAGTACTACTATAGTGAACACACAAATTATAAAAAAGCGTAACACCATTATTGGGGATGTGGAGAAAGTTTGAGTGGTCTGGATAGAAGATAAAACCAGCCACAACATCCCCTTAAACCAAAGACTAATCCAGAGCAATTCTATGAAGGCTGAGAGAGGTGAGGAAGCACAGAAGAAAAGTGTGAAGAAGCAGAGGTTGGTTCATGAGGTTTAAGGAAAGAAGCCATCTCCTTAACATGAACATACAAGGTGAAGCAGCAAGTGCTGATGTAGAAGCTGCAATGAGTTATCCAGGAGATCTAGCTGAGATAATTATTGAAGGCAGCTACACTAAACAACAGGTTTTCAATGCAGATAAAACAACCTTCTCTTGGAAGAAGATGGCACCTAGGACTTTCATAGCTAGAGAAGTCAATGCCTGGCTTCAATGCTTCAAAGGATAGGTCGACTCACTTCTTAGGGGCTTAAGCAGTTGGTGAATTGAAGTTGAAGCCAATGTTCATCTACCATTCTGAAAATCCTAGGGCCCTTAAGAATTATCTTAAATCTACTCTGCCTGTGCTCTATAAATGGACAACAAAACCTGGATGACAGCACATCTGTTTACAACACAGTTTATTGAATATTTTAAGGCTACCGTTGAGTCCACTGCTCAGAAAAGAGATTCCTTTCAAAATATTACTGGTCATTGACAATGCACCTGGTCACCCAAGAGCTCTGATGGAGATGTACAAGATTAATGTTGTTTTCATGCCTGCTAACACAACATCCATTCTACAGCCCATAGGTCAAGGAGTAACTCTGACTTAAAAGTTTTATTATTTAAGAAATATATTTCATAAGGCTATAGCTGCCATAGTAATTCCTTTGATATAATTCCTTTGATAGATCTGGGCAAAGTAAACTGAAAACCTGGCAAGGATTCACCATTTTAGATGCCATTAAGAACATCTGTGATCCATGGGAAGAGGTCAAAATATCAATATTAACAGGAATGCGGAAGAAGTCAATTCCAATCCTCACGGACAACTTTGAGGGGTTCAAGACTTTAGTGGAGGAAGTAACTGCAGGTGTGGTGGAAACAGCAAGAAAACTAAAATTAGAAGTGGAGCCTGAAGATGTGACTGAATTGGGGCAATCTCATGATAAAACTTTAATGGATGAGTTGTTTCTTATGGATGAGCAAAGAAAATGGTTTCTTGAGATGGAATCTACTCCTGGTGAAGATGCTGTGAAGATTGTTGAAATGACAACAAAGGATTTAGAATATTACATAAACTTAGTTTATAAAACAGCAGCAGGGACTGAGAGGACTGACTCCACTTTTTTTTTTTCTGACTCCACTTTTGAAGGAAGTTCTACCATGGGGAAATGCTACCAAACAGCGTTGCTGCTACAGAGAAGTTGTTGGTGAAAGGAAGAGTCAATGTGCAGACATCACTGTTGTTTTATTTTTAAAACGGCCACAGCCTCCCTAACCTTCAGCAACCACCACCCTGATCAGTCAGCAGCCATCAACACTGAAGCAAGACCCTCCACCAGCAAAAAGATAACAACTTGCTGAAGCTCAGAAGATGGTTAGCATTTTTTTCAGCAATATAATATTTTTAAATTAAAGTAGGTACATTGTTTCTTCAGATATAATGCTACTGCACACTTAGACTACAGTATAGTGTAAACATAATGTTTATATGCACCGTGAAACCAAATAATTCATGTGACTTGCTTTACTTCAATATTCGCTTTATTATGGTGGCATGGAATTAAACCTGCAATATCTCTAAGGTACACCTGTATAAGATGTTGAAACCAAATTGTTCAGTAATGTCAACTTGTGCTGAATGTACTTGTCTAAAAGCATATTTATCAGAAAAAAAATCTGTGAAGTGCTGCCAGTCCAGGCATATCTTGGATTGGCAAACTATAAATCATCTTAAGTCTAAATATTTCCAAAAAAGAATACCACTTTTTTCAAAAGACTAACTAGGGTCATTTATCTAATAAGTTAGATACTACATTAGTTATACAGAAAGAGTATAGAACAATAGTTGAGAACATCACTTTGAAATAAGACAGACACTTTAAAATTAGAACTTTGACTATTAACTTACTATCTGTGGGCAAATTAACCTCTCTGGGCTTCTGTTTTCATACCCAGAGATGTGAAACTTATAGAGCTGTAATCTAGCTCCACAGGTAACATGGTACAACTTTATTTTCCCTCCTTCATTAATGGGGTGGTTCCCAACTAGAGGAGATCTGCCTCTACCCACCGAGGATATACGGCAATATCTGGAGACATTTTTGGTTGCCACAACTTAGGGGTGGGGGGATGGGCTACAGATATCTAGTGCATCATGTAGAGATGCTGCTAAGCATCCTACAGTACACATGACAACTCCCTTCCCACCCCGAGAATTATCTGGCCCCAGATGTCAATAATGTTAAGGTTGAGAAAGCTTGCTTTGATGAATACATAAGAATCACATGTAGCTGACGCAAAAACTGCCTTATATTACACTACAACTAAAGTACATTATTAAATTTATTTATTCAACAAATATTTACTGAGCATCTACTATGATTAAGTGCTATACCAGGGTCCACTTCATTCTTAAAATGACGTGGCATGCTCCTCTTCGAATCTTGTTTACAACAGTCAGCTTAGAACTTTCTTGCTCTAAAAACCACCCACCCACACTAAATGTACTTTTAAAAAGGGAAACATTTAACAGCTGTTTGTTTGCTTTCTTATTAAATGGCCTACAGAATCAAGATTTATTGATCTATGAGAAATCAAAAATTATCTAGACAGAGTATTATCAGAGTTTCCAAGAAGGGAGCCTAAGTGCTTTGATTTTGAAAAGGTGATTCTGACACACATAGTCCTCCACCTTTATGGAAACAGGGGCACAGAGTCAGCCAGTATCAGGCCATTTGATTTACACTATTTTTCCTTCCAGGAGACTAAGGATATATATATTCAACCAGGATAGACCTACTTCCTTTGCTGTGGACTCTGTCATACAACACATTTTAGAGTTAGACACTCCATAACTCTAGCTGAATATACTTCCTGTAAGAGCTCGACCTTTAGGGACTTCCTCCGCCCTTTACTGCAGGGGGCTCAGGTTCCATCAACAACAACAACAACAAAAAAGAGTGTGTCCTTTAATGTTTAGTGGCAGAATTAAATAGTTTTCTCTTTTTAAATAAAATGAAAATTTACAAAGTAATTCCAGGTATTTCACAGGAACTATAATTTCTAAGTTTGATTATTAGTCTTAACAGAGAGAGAAAAAAACAAACTTATTTCCTTACTGAGAAAATGTCTTTATTGCTGTTACAAAATCTTACTAACCTCACCTAATAATATAGTAAGAAGAAATCAGTGAGAAAATACTGCCAAAATGAAGATAAGTAAAGGAGAAGACAGAGGAACCAATCAAACAGAACAGCACAAAGGGCATTTATCAGGCTAAAACATTTCAGAAAATAATGTAGGTTACAGGACACAAAGAATATTTCTTAAAATTGATGAGGGCATTAAACTAGGTATCTAACAATCTTTAGAAGCTGAACAGATTTAAACAGAATAAAGTAAAAAACAAGGTAATTCATTTAGGGGGAAATAGGCATAAAAATGTTAACTTTCAGCCACACTTAACTATACATCACTAAATTCATTTTGCAAGTTTTCTTTCTTATTGGGTGCTCAGACTAAGACATTAAAGACAAGATTTGTCCAGGTTATAAGACATATATACATATATATAAAAAATATATATTTTTTACATATATATATATATAAAACTTAAATGAATTTTAAAAAATCCATCTGAAATTTTAGGCTGGTATTATCTCTATTTTCAAATAAAATCATACTTCCAATCAATCTAAGGTAACTAACTGTTTCTTGAGGAAACATTTCAGCTAAACACTATTTAGAAGGCAAAAAGGAAGTATAAAAAAGTAGAGATGGGGATGTATATAAAAACTAGGTGAAAACTGGAAATGCTCATTTCTTAATCCAGCCAATTCACTAACATCAGAGCCATCCCATTTAATCAATTATATATGTCTATATATAATTTTAAATATCAAAAAATATTTTTTAAATTAAAAAACTATTGAAAAACTATATAAATAATATGACTTGCTCTAAAAATGAAAATAATGTCCCCCCCCAAGCTAGGTCTAAGGTAGTTTTAGTTCTAATTCCCTAGTATTCTTAATTTCTACTTCCTCCAAAATATGAAAATAAGAACTCACACATAATGTGGCCTTTAAAAATTATTTTTTTAAAAGAACAAAACAAAGCATAATTAACTCCATAACTTCAATTCAAATAAGGAGGGGAAAAATCTGATTTAACTACCAAGACTACTTCTAGAAACTAAATTCAAATGAGAAAGTTAATTAGATCTTCTTTCATAAAATGGGCTTCATTAATCAACGTTACAGGTAAATTAAGACAATCAAGGCACTGTATCCATATTATATTCCTCTTTCATTACAATCATTACAATTCTGAAAGTGCATCTAAGTTTAAATGTCTAGATGCAACAACTGTCCCAGCTTCTGTATATCTATAAATTAAAATCCTTAATCTTAAATAGCTCAAAAATCCCCAAAGGCACTTGGATCAAAAATAAACAGTAGGGACTTCTCTGGTGGCGCAGTGGTTAAGAATCCGCCTGCCAATGCAGGGCACATGGGTTCAAACTCTAGTCTGGGAAGATCCCACATGCCGCAGAGCAACTAAGCCCATGCAGCACAACTACTGAGCCCGTGCACCACAACTACTGAAGCCTGCACATCCTAGAGCCCATGCTCTGCAACAAGAGAAGTCACTGCACTGAGCAGCCCGTGGACCACAATGAAGAGTGGCCCCCGCTCGCTGCAACTGGAGAAAGCCCTCGCACAGCAACAAAGAGCCAACGCAGCCAAAAATAAATATAAATAAATTTAAAAAATAAAAATAAACAGTAATTCAATGCCAGTGGATAGAGGGTTAAAGAATTGACAATTACCCAGAAGGAAGTGGGAAATAAACTTTAGTTCTAGAAAAAGATAGTATATATTTTAAATTGTTCAACTCTGATTCAGGTTTATATAGAAGTAGTATAAAAGATAAATATTCAAAATTAAATTGAGACAAAAACAGAATAATTTGACGTGTCTGCTTTACAAACATCATTATGTAGTATATGGTACGTACACGTAACAATAGGCTTAAAAATATACTTCAATAAGATTTATATTCAGTCTTTTTTTTTAATTTTTATTTATTTATTTTTGGCTCTGTTGGGTTTTTGTTGCTGTGCGCGGGCTTTCAGTTGCGGTGAACGGGGGCTACTCTTCGTTGCGGTGCACGGGCTTCTCATTGCGGTGGCTTCTCTTGTTGTGGAGCACAGGCTCTAGGCATGCGGGCTTCAGTAGTTGTGGCTCGCGGGCTCTAGAGTGCAGGCTCAGTAGTTGTGATGCATGGGCTTAGTTGCTCCGTGCCATGTGGGATCTTCCCGGACCGGGGCTTGAACCCATGTCCCCTGCATTGGCAGGCGGATTCTTAACCACTGCACCACCAGGGAAGCCCTATATTCAGTCTTATATTCATTCACAAATAACCAACCACAGTAAGAAATAAAACAGAAAAATATATTCTAGGACATCTGAAAGAAAAGGTAGGGAGGAGGTATGGTTATGGTATTAATATTATAAATTATAAATTCCAAATGAGCTACAAGATAATTTATCTCAGCATCTTGGGGTAAGGTACAGTGGGGACAGCAACTGTACAGAATTTAGAGAAAAGTGAAGATGATCTTCGTGTTTAGAGAGGGAAGGGTCCTGCAAGGAGAATGGCAAATGGGTGGATCCAGGCAGGTTCTGAAACTTGGAAAACATTGATAAAAGGAAATATGGGCTCCTTCTCTCATCATCATAAAATAATCTGAACTTTCAGCCAGTAGATAAGGTGCACAGACCATGTCTCTAACTCCTTCAGGCATTCTAAAACATTTAAATGAGTGACCCCTCTCCCCTGTAAACTACTTCCTTGTCTCTCCCATAAATTTTTTATCATTCTCCTCACACCCCCAACCTACTCATGATTCTTCCTTCAGTTGATAACCTCTATTTTCACTGTGAAGAAAGAGAAAGGTTATTAGGTATGGAAATTCATCTATCAGAGGAAAGGATGTTCTCAGTCAGTCCTGTCCACAACTAACCCTGTCCTCCCAGAGTCTGGAACTCACCATTCATACCACTTCCAGGAAAAGTTTAGTTTAGGACCTCCCTGGTGGCACAGTGGTTAAGAATCCACCTGCCAAGGCAGGGGACACGGGTTCGATCCCTGGTCGGGGAAGATCCTACATGTCGCGGAGCAACTAAGCCCGTGTGCCACAACTACTGAGCCTGCACTCTAGAGCCCGCGAGCCACAACTACTGAAGCCCGTGCACCTAGAGTCTGTGCTCCAAAACAAGAGAAGCCACCGCAATGAGAGGCCCACGCACCTAAAAGAAAAGTAGTCCCCACTCACCGCAACTAGAGAAAACCCGCGCGCAGCAACGAAGACCCAACGCAGCCAAAAAAAAAAAAAAAAAAAGTTTAGTTTAGTTTCTCCTCTCTCTTCAGCACTTTGCTTGTCCTTATCCCATCACAGGTCTGCTATAATCCCTTCCCTAGCACATAACAGGTCAAGTCTGTTAGACTCTGGATACTGCCTCCTTTTCACAGTCAAGATTCTTCCAAGAGTAGTCAATATATGCTCACTTTCCAAGTGCTCCTTAATCAACTAATATCTGGCATCTTGCTCCCATTAGTCTACTAAAAGTAAGCCTAAGTGACAAACTCTTAGTCACTTTTTAGTCATTATCTTAATTGACTTCCATAACATCTAATTCTACTCATTATTCTCCTCCTCTTCTTTCTCATCTTTCATCCACCTCCTTACCTGCTACTACTCTTTCTCTAGCACACATGTCTCGCCTGCTCACATTTCCTAGCATTACACACACTATCAGGATGAGTTCATCTGCAAAAGCAGTTCTTAAACTTCTGGGTCTCAAAATCCGTCTACAAACTCTTAAAAACTGTTGAGTTCCCCAAAGAGCCTTTCTTATGTGGGATATAACTACTGTTACTTACCATTTTGGGATTT
Organism: Tursiops truncatus; assembly: GCF_011762595.2. Classification (NCBI taxonomy): domain Eukaryota; kingdom Metazoa; phylum Chordata; class Mammalia; order Artiodactyla; family Delphinidae; genus Tursiops; species Tursiops truncatus. Next base: position 61,130,235 of record NC_047040.1, on the reverse strand, counting down.
AAAACTAAAACAATTTTAGAACACCAGAATACACAATCCATAAATCATCAGAATAATGATATCATCACATGTCTTACAGCCTTTGGAAATTTTCACTGTAAACTCACGGAGAAATGAAAGTTAAAAAGCCAGGGCTTCCCTGGTGGCGCAGTGGTTGAGAGTCCACCTGCCGATGCAGGGGACGCGGGTTCGTGCCCCGGTCTGGGAGGATCCCACATGCCGCGGAGCGGCTGGGCCCGTCAGCCATGGCCGCTGAGCCTGCGTGTCAGGAGCCTGTGCTCCGCAACGGGAGAGGCCACAACAGTGAGAGGCCCGCGTACAGGAAAAAAAAAAAAAAAAAAAAAAAGCCAAATATGTCTTAGCATTACTGTAAAAGAGCAAATAATGTCTTAGCCCTGTTTGTATGCCAAAACCCACTAAGTCTTCATCTTTAGCCTGACCTCCTTCCTGAGCTCCAGACAGCTCCTCTGCCTTGGTCATTTCATAGGTATTCAAACTCAGTGCTGTCCAGAATTTAATTCATTACCTTCTATACTAACCTATTCATCTTCTTTCTGTGTTGTCTATCTCACTCAAAACCACTACCATTCACCTAAAGCTAGCTACCTTTAAATAATCCTAGGCTCCTCCCCTTCCTTCTTTACCCTCATTCAGTCTTCAAACCCTACTGCTTCTACTTTTTTTTTTTTTTTCCCTTGCGGTCCATGGGCCTCTCACTGCTGTGGCCTCTCCTGCTGCGGAGCACAGGCTCCAGATGCGCAGGCTCAGTGGCCATGGCTCACGGGCCCAGCCGCTCCGCGGCATGCGGGATCCCCCCAGACCGGGGCACGAACCCGCGTCCCCCGCATTGGCAGGTGGACTCCCAACCACTGCGCCACCAGGGAAGCCCTACTGCTTCTACTTTTAAAATCTAGTGGAATCTGAGAGCTTATCAGAAATGCAAACACTCACTCCAGACCTGTAAGAATCCTTGGTAATTCACTTGCGTATTAAAGTTTGAGAAGCATGGGCCTGAGTGGTGATAGCATCAATAGTTACAAAATCCAAAGAAGGCAGAGCCCAAAAGGCAAACTTGAGAACACTGTAATTAGAACCCCCACTTGAAGTTTTTCTTCCTGTTAAACCTTGGAGTTTTGTAAAGGCAGCAGCACTCCTTAACTAAATGGTCTTTCCAACTTAGGTATCACCTCCCTCCCATCCTATCCTATACATTGCACCCTGAGGGAGCCTTCTTCATCTCTACTTGTTTTGTTTCCTCTCCTTTCATCTCCTAGAAAGAAGTCCAAATCCCTTACTATGAAATACAAGAGCATTCAAACCCTGACCCCTGCCTATCTTTCACCATTCTTACATATCTTCTCTATACCACAAGTTTACAAACCAGATGAATCACCCAGGCAGCTTGGTTTTTTCTTTTTTAAGCTCCTCAGGTGAGCTAAAAGGCAGTTAGGATTGAGAACCACTGCCTTACATCTTGAACAAAACTATGTGCCATGCTTCCATGGAAAAGCAAAAGCACATCTTAGTGCTTCTGCCTGCTTTCTTCTCATACTTTGCCCTTGTCCTCTGGGATGAATCCATAGGCTTTCTTAACAACTTAACTATCACCTGTTCTATTTTTTTTAAGATAAAGAGACTAGTTTTTTTTATTAATTAATTAACTTATTTATTTATTTTGGCTGTGTTGGGTCTTTGTTGCCGTGCACAGGCTTTCTCTAGTTGTGGCAAGCAGGGGCTACTCTTCGTTGCAATGTGCGGGCTTCTCATTGCGGTGGCTTCCCTTGTTGTAGAGCATGGGCTCTAGGAGTGCGGGTTTCAGTAGTTGTGGTGTGTGGGCTCACTAGTTGCAGCACGCAGGCTCTAGGGTGTGTGGGCTTCAGTAGTTGTGGCATGCGGGCTCTAGTGCGCAGGCTCAGTAGTTGTGGTGCACGGGATTAGTTACTCTGCGGCATGTGGGATCTTCCCAGACCAGGGTTCGAACCCGTGTCCCCTGCATTGGCAGGTGGATTCTTAACCACTGTGCCACCTGGGAAGTCCCTATCATCTGTTCTTTGAGGGAAGACCTCTCTTTCTCTTCCTTCCCTACCTCTCGCCTGCAGGCAGATGGAATTAGGGGTTTCTTGCTCTTTGCTCCTATAGTACCTTGTGCTTACATCTATTATAGCATAGCTCACACTGTTTATGAAACAGTTTGTCCTACTAGACACTGATCTCATGTGAAAGCAGGAATCGTATCCTATTCATCTTTATATACTCCGTGCTTGGGCACAGAGGCTAGAAGATAATAGATATGTAACAAATGCTTACTGAAAAATTTTGGAGACCGTTGAATAAACCTACAGTGATGTAAAATAAAGCAAAACAAGACCAACACCTTCTTATCTACTAGACGATTTCATTATAAAAAAAAAAAAAACCTTTCTGTTTAACAATTCTACATTTAGAAATAAAAGGCAAGTTTAATTCATATATAAACTGCAGTGAAAATTTTCAGTTGAAGTAGATTTAATCAACCCAACAGTCAATATCAGATGCTTTTCACTTTTAATAGTAAAAGGACAGATGAAAACAAGAGGGTTCTGAGTGTCTGAAAACAGTATTAAGAAGAGGATAGAAAGCAGGGCGTTATTAGTAGGTTAACATCTTCATAAATACTAAGAGGAAGTCACAGATAATATCCAATTGATGAACCAAAAAAGATATGCATATTATTTATATTAAAATATGGAAATAAATACCAGGAAGAAAAGCTAAGAGAATGGAGAGCAGGGTGGGGTAAGGGTGAGTGGTAGAGAACTACTATTAAAAAATAATAATAATAAACCTTTCAGCACTGTTTGTCCATAAAAACAAAAACTGTTATTTTTAAAAATCTGATGGTTCAGGGGATGGATTACCAAAAGAATAAAATGACATCAGCAGACAACGAAATACTACATAAACTTTACTATTAGGTGTACTGGGGAAAAAAAGAAGTACTTCTATCCTGCAGCTGTTTACTGCCAACAACTTTATTCATGACTTATAGGAATATCTGTATCGAGATGTATATGAAATTTCACCCCAAGGGAGTCCATTAAGGCATCTAGTACAGAAATAAAACCTGGGAACCATTTTCCAGACAAATCACTTCTTAAATGGAAAGACAGACCACCCCCCAAATTTCCTTCTTCAAATTTTAAGGAAAACATATAATCCATAGTCATTTCCAAAATATTATGCCACTTAACTTAACCATTATTTTGCAGAAATTCCAGATACAGAACACAAAACAGCAAAAGCCAAAAAATTTTAAGATTTTTCTATTGTGTCCCCAAATGTCAAAATTTCTACACAAATAAAGCTAAGTACATCCAATGGTGAACCAAATTGTATTTTAGTGCAAATACCATTATGGTCTTTAAAAAAAAATGGTTTTTAACCTAAGAACATAGCCAAAAGTGAGCCTTAGAATTCTTTTAAGGGAAGTGGTATTTTCTTACAAACTGATCCTTTTGGAAGAATTCAAATATTGCATCTACCAACTCATACTGAGAATACAGATACCTATAAAGAACATAGAAATATATAACCATTACATGTGGTCTAACTTTTACTATGTTTTTCTATTAAAAAAATCCATCAGAAACACTAGATTTGGTGAACAGAAAAGAGAAATATCTAAAATTATTTTATTGCCCTTCATAACATAAAAGCCTATGAAAAGAGGAGGCATGTGAAATTACTATATAGACCCAAATCTGTGGCAGTATCAAGAAATGTTCCAAAATCCAGGAAATATAAAGTGAAAACATTCTTGATATGGTTTTTGAAAAAAATGTACTTTGACAAGATCTAAACCTACAATTTTTAAGGACTTCATGTGTGTTAATTTGATAAAAACTAAACTGTGATAATCTGGTGCTACAGGGGCTACTAACGCTTACCTCAAGGGAACCTACTGCAGATAAAGTCCCGTCACTTGCACAGTCCTTTCAGCTGCCTGCCAGTTGTCTCTGTGGAAGGGAAAGCCTGATGAGTGAGAGCCCTATGCCACACTCCTTTGGAGTGTCAGGGTGCCTGCACAGAACTCCACAAAACTGTCTACCTAGAGATTCCTAGATGCTTTCAATAACACAGGGCTTAAAAAGATGCCACCTTTGATATTCCCCTTCCACTGAATACCAAAACCAAATGCCTAAGAGTTACTGGGTGCTAATGACCTATGGTATTATTATCATGGTGATATATCTATACTAACCCAAGCAGAAAAAAGACTAAAATGGATCAAGCAGAAGTTAACATTGACAGGACACACACACACACACACACACACACACACACACACACACACACACACACACACACAAATGTTGAAAAGTAAATGACAGAACTCCATAATCTGAGAAGAGGAAATATTACAGACTGTATCTGCAAAAAGTGAAGTTGCAGCATCAACAAATGAATGCTACTACCCAAAGAACCTCCTGTCTAAACATTTTTTAAAATGCCATCAAGAATATCATGCTCAACGTGAACTATACCATAGATCCAAATACCTACTTATAAAACTCCATATATTTTCTTAGTGGGGAGAGTAAGTGGGTGGGGGAGGAGGGGATTTTTCAGATATCTTAAAATATGTAAAGTGAAAACCAACAGCATGAAATCCCACAAGAAATTTCAAAAAGAGAAAAAAAATGTGTTTCTGTATCTCAGAAAGTAAACCAACCTTTACTCAGGACCAAACTAAGAGGGAAGTAGAACAAGAAATAATAGAAAACTGCAAAATACAACGTATTGCAAAACCACGTTCATCTCTTAGAATTATGAATGGCTAGTAACTTAAGAATATCTGTCAATACCATTAATGTACAAGTTCACCTACATAACCAAAGAAACTATATTTTCTTTCTAATGTCCAATACAGTCTTCGGTTTGAATGCTCTGCTTCATAAAACAGAATAAAATGCTCCTACAAAAAACTTAACAAGGATTAACCTTTAGCACAAGTATTAAAGAAGGAAAAAAAATAATTAAAAAAAAAACAGTGATTCCAACTTTTACTTATTAATAGCACCATATTTAAAATGAAGTTACTTACCTCTGATTCTTTGTCACTCAAAGATCCCAAGCTTCCAAAACTGTGATTAGAGCTTTCATTATTTGTTGAGGCCTGTTGAAAATTTTTAAAAAGGTAAAAATTAGGAGTAATTTTAAATGGAACATTTTACAAAGTAAATAATGTCTTTATAATTAAAAATAAAATGATTCCTTTAAATAGGGAAGACAAACGAAGTAAAAATAAGAAACACCAACTTCTTAACACTATACTTGGAAAGTTTTATCAAATCAATAAAGTTCTGCTGTGTTTCAGGAACTGACTTGTGTAAGCTGACTTTTTAGAATATCAAATTCAGAAGCAAAGGAAGTGAGATGTTGTTAGGATAAAAAGATCCCTAAAATTACTACCCAATGTATAAAAACTAATGCTTCCTTTAACTGAAAGTATTATTTGTGTTCCTTAATTTTCATCACGATCTTATGAAATTCCATCATATCTCACCCACACCCCTTTGCCTCTTCATATTAACAAACTGGTCAATCTCTGGTTTCTGTTTGTTTGGGTTTAGCCTTTTAAAAAAATCTTTTACTAACTTGACCATTTTAACTGTGTCACTCAAAGAGTGTTTAAATTTCCTTTACAATATTTTTTGAACTGTGACAGTAATGAACTATCACTATGGCGGATAACATTTTCTGTTTCCAATATGTTTCTATGATGGTTATTACTTTGTCGACTTTTTTGGACCATCAGTACATTAGATCAATGTCTTCCAGGAATGTTTAGACCAGGCAGACTATAGCATATATGCCAAAGATGACATATGAATGAACTTCATCTACAAGCAGGCCAGGTGGTACCCGTTTCCCTTCAATTTGCCAGAGTAGCTGCTAATACTACCATTACGAGGTTGCAAGTTAGCCTATAATTACCCTTAGACTGACTAATTTCCAAACTGATGACTGATATGATACATTGCATATATGTCCAGTGCTATGCTGGACACTGTAAAGGCTATTTTAACACAAAATAGCATTTGAACTAAGATTCAAGCACTAGAGGAATTATAATCTAATTAGGGCAAGATTATCAAACTTGAAAAAGAGAACACCATAAACAGCAATTAATAAGTGATAAATTATAAAGATTCAAGGACAATGGAGGCAGTGGCAACGTTTCTGAGCATCCCTAAATCCCCAAACCCACATACAACATTTACAACAAAATTGGGTGACAAGGAAATCTACATAAATCTCCCTAAAACAGCAAGTGGGAACAAATCACCAACAACCATAGAACCTGCATGGTATGAGAAGCAGCAGAAGAAAACAGAGTGTCTGACACATCTGAGAACAGAGACTCCCAAAACAGCTATAACTGGGTTTCTGCATTTTCCTGAAGTCTGAAGTTGGGGCAGTTAGCCTCTATGAACTCTTAAAACTGATCCTTCACTAACAGTGTCACAATGAGGATAAGCTACTGAGCATGGAATCAAAACTGAGCACATTACGTACAATGAAGATTAAGGAATGAGAATAGTGGGGAAGGGAGCAAAGCCTTAGAAATCATAGAAAGCAAATGCCACACTTTTTTTTTTTTTGCGGTACGCGGGCCTCTCACTGTCCTGGCCTCTCCCGTTGCAGAGCGCAGGCTCCAGACGCGCAGGCTCAGCGGCCATGGCTCACGGGCCCAGCCGCTCCGCGGCATGTGGGATCTTCCCGGACCGGGGCACGAACCCGTGTCCCCCGCATCGGCAGGTGGACTCTCAACCACTGCGCCACCAGGGAAGCCCCAAATGCCACACTTTTGAAGAGTTCCCAAAAACAACAGTAGAGGGGGCTCTGTAAGAAATGCCATCCTAAACCATAAAAAAGTAAGCAACAGAAAATGATGTAGGTCAATCCTATGAAATTATAGGGGAAAAAAAAAAGATACAGAATTACATCCTGATAATAAAAGCATATCAGAAATATATGCCCACGAAATAGGTGAAAATTATAACTACTTAAAAATGAGATAAAAGTCATTACAAAAATGACTCAAGACGTGCAAGAACGACATAAATCAGATTTCAAAAAACTCAGAAATAAGGTAACAGAACTCAGAAAAGCATTAGAAATTGAAAAAAATTTTTTCAGAAATGAAGATTAGGGGCTTCCCTGGTGGCACAGTCCCTGCCGATGCAGGGGACATGGGTTCGTGCCCCGGTCCGGAAAGATCCCACATGCCGCGGAGCGGCTGGGCCCGTGAACCGTGGCCGCCGAGCCTGCGCGTCTGGAGCCTGTGCTCCGCAACGGGAGAGGCCACGACAGTGAGAGGCCCGCGTACCACAAAAAAAAAAAAAAAAAAAAAAGAAATGAAGATTAAGCCTGAATGAACACAAGAGAAAATACATACAACAGATAATGCTTTAAGAGAATGAGAAGGTAAAATGGAGGAACAGTTTCGAAATCAAAAGAAATGAAGAGATTAAAAGGATGAGAGAAAGCAACAACTTAATGAAGTAACAAGGATCCAACATTCAGATAACAGAAGTCTTTAAAGAGCACTACCGTAAGAGAATAAATAGTAAAGACTATAATTCAAGACAACTTTCTTGAAAAAAACAAAACCTGAAACTACTGACCGAAGCACTGTGTACACTTAAGAATTCAGCCCAGAAGGCCAACATCTAACTTTTCAAAGGCAACACTTTATTTATGCCAGAAGAAAACAGAGTAACATATTTCAGATATTCAAGAAAGAAAATCTGAATTAAGTGTCTTATATTTGGTAAAATTGATTTTTATCACATGGAAGACACAGATAAACTTAACGTAAGGCCAAAAATTGGGAAACACTGGCTCCCATGAGCCCTTCCGAAAGAATCTAGAGAATAAACTTTAGACAACCAAAATGAATAGTTTCAACCTAACAATTTATGGCAAGCAATATTATTATTTACTTGTTGATAAAGACTAAATGAGAAAGTACAAGGAAGAGAGTATAAAATTTAATGGCTAAATGCATGCAAAGTTGTTAACACAATTTTTAAAAAAACTGTGCTATGGAAATTCATGGAAAGCACAAGCAAAAAATGTTTTAACTATTTTCCATAATCTCTTTGGTCATTGTGATAGTACACATTGTTGAGACTGCTGTGTATGTGAGATATAGAAAGGAGTAAATAAATAATTATGTGATATTCTAATTCTATCATCTGCTTTATGTCCTTCAGAACCACAATTCTTGGTATAGAAGAAAGAAGATACAGATGTAAATAAAAACCTTATAGTTCTGAATTGAACTGGAAATATTAATATAAATACATGAGATTTTTACTTTTTAAAACAAATCCTGCCATGAATAATAACAGAATACCTCTTATCACACCAACATTCCCTCAGACAATAAATTCTGGAAAAAATATAAATAACAACTACCTGAAGGCAGCTGAGCAGCCAAAAATAGGCAGAATCTGGTTAGGAGACAATATTTGGAAGGAGGAAGTAGAACTGGATGGGTTTCCTGTTTTTACAGCTTTTGCCTGAGGGAAAACCCCTAGATTGAGCTGCACAGAGCAGTTGAAATGTGAATCAAAAGATGCAGTCTTACTGGCTTGAAAAGCAGAGTTTGGAGCTACCACAGCAGCTGAAAAGTAAGAAGGCACATACTGGAAAATAAAGAACCACAGAGAGAGAACCACAAAGAGAGAGAACCACAAAGAACTCTACCCATGTCTCTGACTGGTCACTGTTCTATGCAAGAGTGGATTAGACTCGAAGCAGTCCAGGTAAGACTAAAATGACTTAGAGACATCAGCTGCCATCCTCCATGGGGAGACAGTTTAGATTTCAGTTCAGCCAAGTTAATTGCTTGCTAATACAAATAATAACCAAAATATTAACACTCTCCAGAAAAATACACTAAACCCCAGAGTCACTATAATGTATCATTCACAGTATGCAGTATATAACAGAAAATTTCTAAGCGTATGAAGAAACAAGAAAATGTTACCCATACTCAAGAGAAAAGACAATCAATAGAGACCAACCACAAGGTAACCCAGGTAATTGGAATTAACAGACAAAGATCTTAAAGCAGCTACCTGCAAGTACGTTCAAGACACCAAGGGAAAATAAACTTATAAATAAAGGAAAAAATTGTAAATTTCAGCAGAGAAATAAAAATATAAAAAAGAGCCAAATGCAAATAGCAAAACTGAAAAATCCACTTTCTAAAATAAAATATTCACCGTATGGGATTAACAGCAGAATGGAGAAAGTACTGAAGATAGATCAAAAAATTATTCCAACTAAAAAATAGAGAGAAAAATATTGAAAAGCAGTTGTCTGTTGGACACTATTAAGTAGTCTAACATAAATGAATTTGGAGTCATAGAAGGAGAGAAAAAGGAGAAAGAAAAAAAATTGAAAAAGCAATAGGAAGAAAATTCTAAACACTGGTGAAAGACATAAATTTACAGATTGAAGTAGCTCACTGATGTCCCCAAACAGGATAAGTACAAAGAAGATCATACCTAGGTACATCATAGTCAAACTGCTGAAAACCAAAGATTAAAAAAAACACCTTACCTCATACCTGTTAGAGTGGCTATTATCAAAAAGACAAGAAATAAGAAGTGTTGGCAAGGATGTGGAGACAAGGGAACCCTCCTACACTGCTGGTGGGAATGTACTGGGTTGGCCGAAAAGTGCCTTCGGTTTTTAAGTAAAAATAAGACACATTTTTCATTTTCACCAAGAACTTTATTGAAAAACGTATTCACCCTTTTGTTCCACTACCTTCCGCCATTTTTCAGGCAACTTCATAATTTCACCTTCCCAAAATTTTTTATCTTTTTGAGCAAAGAACTGTTCCAGGTGCCTTTTACAGTCTTCCAAGGAACCGAAATTTTTTCCATTAAGAGAATTTTGTAAAGACTGAAGTAAATGGAAATCCAAAGGTGCAATGTTTGGTGAATATGGAGGATGAATCAGAACTTCCCAGCCAAGCTGTAACAGTTTTTGCCTGGTCATCAAAGAAACATGCGGTCTTGCATCATCCTGATGGAAGACTATACGTTTTCTGTTGACTAATTCTGGACGCTTTTCGTTGAGTGCTGCTTTTAGTTGGTCTAATTGGGAGCAGTACTTGTTGGAAATAATCATTTGGTTTTCCGGAAGGAGCTCATCACAGAGGACTCCCTTCCAATCCCACCATATACACAACATCACCTTCTCTGGATAAAGATTGGCCTTTGGTGTGGATGGTGGTGGTTCATTTCACTTGCCCCACAATCGCTTCCTTCCGTTCCACATTACCGTACAGTATCCACTTTTCATTGCCTGTCACAATTTGTTTTTAAAATGGAACATTTTCATTATGTTTAAGTAGAGACTTGCATTCGGAAATACAGTCAAGAAGGTGTTTTTCGCTTAACTTATATGGAACCCAAACATCAAAGCGATTAACATAACCAACCTGGTGCAAATGATTTTCAACGCTTGATTTGGATATTTTGAGTATGTCGGCTATCTCCTGCATGGTATAACGCTGATTGTTCTCAATTAATGTCTCGATTTGATCACTATCAACTTCAACTGGTCTACCCAACCATGGAGCATCATCCAGCAAGAAATCTCCAGCACAAAACTTCGCAAACCATTTTTGACATGTTCGATCAGTCACAGCACCTTCTCCATACACTGCAGAAATCTTTTTTTGTGTTTCAGTTGCATTTTTACCTTTCTTGAAACAATAAAGCATAATAGGCTGAAAATGTTTTTCTTCCATCTTCAGTATTAAAATGGCTACACAAAAATTCACCAATTTTGGTAAGCCTTTTTTTTAAATGCACGCTGATATGACAGCTGTCACATATAATCTAACAAAATTGTTTGGAATGAAGTTAAAGACAACTAACTGCTACTAGAGCCATCTTATGGAGAAAAATGAATGAAACTTTTGGCCAATGCAATAAACTGGTGCAGCCACTATAGAAAACAGTGTGGAGTATCCTCAAAAAATTAAAAATGGAACTACCATATGATCCAGCATTTCCATTTCCAAGTATTTATCCTAAGAAAACAAAAAGAGTTAACTAAAAACGATATCCGCAACCATAAACAAGACCAAAAGACAACCTTCAGAATGGGAGAAAATATTTGCAAATGAAGCAACTGACAAAGGATTAATCTCCAAAATTTACAAGCAGCTCATGCAGCTTAATTAAAAAAAACAAACAACCCAATCCAAAAATGGGCAGAAGACCTAAATAGACATTTCTCCAAAGAAGATATACAGATTGCCAACGAACACATGAAAGAATGCTCAACATCATTAATCATTAGAGAAATGCAAATCAAAACTACAATGAGATATCATCTCACGCCAGTCAGAATGGCCATCATCAAAAAATCTAGAAACAATAAATGCTGGAGAGGGTGTGGAGAAAAGAGAACAGCCTTGCACTGTTGGTGGGAATGTAAATTGATACAGCCACTATGGAGAACGGTATGGCGGTTCCTTAAAAAACTACAAATAGAACTACCATACGACCCAGCAATCCCACTACTGGGCATATACCCTGAGAAAACCAGAATTCAAAAAGAGTCATGTACCAAAATGTTCATTGCAGCTCTATTTACAATAGCCACGACATGGAAGCAACCTAAGTGTCCATCAACAAATGAATGGGTAAAGAAGATGTGGCACATATATACAATGGAATATTACCCAGCCATAAAAAGAAACGAAATTGAGTTATTTGTAGTGAGGTGGATGGACCCAGAGTCTGTCATACAGAGTGAAGTCAGAAAGAGAAAAACAGATACCGTATGCTAACACATATATATGGAATCTAAGGGAAAAAAAAAAAAGGTCATGAAGAACCTAGGAGCAAGACGGGAATAAAGACACAGACCTACTAGAGAATGGACTTCAGGATATGGGGAGGGGGAAGGGTAAGCTGTGACAAAGTGAGAGAGTGTCATGGACATATATACACTACCAAACGTAAAATAGATAGCTAATGGGAAGCAGCCACATAGCACAGGGAGATCAGCTCGGTGCTTTGTGACCACCTAGAGGGATGGGAAAGGGAGGGTGGGAGGGAGGGAGATGCAAGAGGGAAGAGATATGGGAACATATGTATATGTATAACTGATTCACTTTGTTATAAAGCAGAAACTAACACATCATTGTAAAGCAATTATACTCCAATAAAGATGTTAAAAAAGAAAAAAAAAACAATGGGAAAAAATGATATCTGCACCCCAATGTTCACTGCAGCATTATTTACAATAGCCAAGACATGGAAGCAACCTAAGTGTCCATCAATTGATGAATGGATAAAGAAAATGTGGTGTGTGTGTGTGTGTGTATATATATATATATATATATATATGAATACTATTCAGCCATTAAAAAAGGGAAATCTTGCCATTTTCGATGACATGGATGGTCCTAGAGGACATTATGCTAAGTGAAATAAGTCAAAGAAAGACAAATACCTTCTGATCTCACTTATTTGTGGAATCTTCAAAAACAACAAACAGAAAAAAACCCCAAGCTCACAGATACAGAGAAGAGACTGGTGGTTGCCAGCAGAGGGGGGGGTTGGGGGGGTGGGTAGAGGGGAGAAATGTATAAAAGGGGTCAACAGGTACAAACTTCCAGTTATAAAATAAATAAGTCTTGAGGATGTAACAGCATGGCAACGATAGTTAATAATACTGTATTTGCATATTTGGAAATTGCTGAGAGAGTAAACTTTAAAACTCATCACAAGGAAAAAAATTGTAACCAAGTATGGATGTTAACTAGGCTGCGGTAATCACATTGCAACATATACAAATATGGAATCATTATGCTATACACATGTAATCTACTCTTACACATAATCTAATCTTACATGTAATGTAATCTTAAATGTTACCTATACCTCATTTAAAACTTTATGATTTTTTTTAAAAAAGAAAAGAATCTTGAAAGCAGCCAGAGAAAGATAACATATTACATTCATGAGAACAAAAAAGGATATGACTGATGGCTAGCTTGTCATAATGATATTGGAGGTCAGATTTCATCTCTGGAAAAGGTGAGCCAGGGAGAACTCTGGATTGAGACACATAAGGCACAGCTGAGGAAAGAGAAGACATTAAGTGCATGTCTACACACTAAATGAAGAGACTCAGCACCTTCCTGTGCTAAATTCTGGAAAGTTAGCAGCCAAACGTAAACTCTACAGGCTGGAGAGTACAGAATTTCTCTCTAGGAAAATAAACCATCTCAAGAGACAAGACTTACAGACACCAAGAATCAAAAATCTCTCAGAAAAATGACCCAGCCAAGTCATCCTACTGTAATAAGTCCTGCCTACTTAAACAATACTTCCAATAAGTGTTTCAGTGCCAAAAGCATAGATATGCAAAGCCCAATATCACCAGATGTCTGAAAAATATAAACAAATATTTTTTTAAAACCCATAAGAAAAAGACAATCCAGGGAGCAGGAAAAAAATTCACATAGAACTATTACTAATATCCTAGTGACAGCCAACTACGAAAATGAAACATTTCAAGAACAACCGAAGGGGACTTTTCCTTCTGGTCCAGTGGCTAAGACTCCACACTTCCACTGCTGGTTGGGGAACAAAGATCCTGCATGCTGTGCAGTGCAGCCAAAAAATAAATAAATAAATAACATTTTTTGTAATTAAAAAAAAGAACTACCCCCCTCCCCCAAAAAAACAACCACCTGGAAATTAAAAACATGATAGCTGAAACACACAGGAAAAAAAAAAAAGGATGAATTCAAAGATAAAATTGAAGAAATCTTTCCAGAAAGAGACCAAAAAACCTCAAAAAAAGAAAACTAGAGAATCAGTCCAAGAGGTACTGCTCCAAATGAGAGTTCCAGAAAAAAAAGAAAGAGAAAATTAATCAGCTAAAATTATCAAAGAAATAATTCAAGACTTTTCAAGAAGTGAGAGAGTAGCATTGACATATATACACTACCAAATGTAAAAAAGATAGCTAGTGGGAAGCAGCTACATTGCACAGGGAGATCAGCTCGGTGCTCTGTGACCACCTAGAGGGTTGGGATGGAGATGCATGAGGGAGGGGATATGGGGATATATGTATACATATAGCTGATTCACTTTATTATACAGCAGAAACTAACACAACATTGTAAAGCAATTATACTCCAATAAAGATGCTAAAAAAAAAAAAGGAACTGGAAAACATTAGTTTTTGGATTGGAAGGACACACTTTTGAACCAAGTACACTGGTTCAATGAAGATCCATACCAAGGCACATTATAACAAACAAATTGAAATGCCAAGGATTTGAAGCTTCTAAAGAAGACTAAACAGGAATACCTACAAAGGATCAGGAATGAGAATGGCACTTGAGTGCTCAGGAGTAACACTGGAAGCTAGAAAGCAATGGAACAATGCCTTCAAAATTCTGTTAAAATGATTTCCAGGGATTCCCTGGTGGCGCAGTGGTTGGGAATCCGCCTGCCAATGCAGGGGACGCAGGTTCGTGCCCCAGTCCGGGAAGATCCCACATGCCGCGGAGCGGCGGGGCCCGTGAGCCACGGCTGCTGAGCTTGCGCGTCCGGAGCCTGTGCTCCGCAACGGGAGAGGCTACAACAGTAAGAGGCCCGCGTACCGAAAAAAAAAAAAAAAAGGATTTCCAACCTAGAATTCTACACCCAAACTAACAACCAAGTGGGAAGAGGAGAATATGCAAGGTCTCAAAAATCTGACTACCCATTTACCTTTTCTCAGGAAGTGACTAGAGAATCTGCTCCACCAAAACAAAAGAATAAACCAAGAAAGAGGAAAATATGGCATACAAGAAACAGGAGCTCAAACATGGGACAGACACAAAAAGAATTTCCATGATGACAAAGAAGAGGGATTCCAGAATGACAGGCACCCAGAAGAAACAGAGTAACTAGCCTAGGTAAGAATGGAAGAATGGAAGATTTCAGGGGTATGTCTACAGAAATATAAGAATAAAATAAATAAATTTATATTTGAAAATGAGAGGTTTACACACCTCTGCTGGAGATTATATGGATGCTTACACTGAACACTAACAAACTAAAGCAATAAATCAACTCTAGGAAAAACAAAAAGTTGTAAAAAAGAAGAAACGTAATCATGGAATCTCACAGCTGTGAATAAAATTTAGTCATAACATAAACAATGAAATAATGACCTAACCCAAAACTAAAATATTTCTAAATCAGGATAGGGTCAGGGAAGTTTGAGTATTTCTACAGGGGTAGAGGGTTGGATCATTTAAGAGTTAACTCCTCATCTTCTATAACAGGAAGTCAATAAATATCTGAAACTGAAAAAAAAGAAAAAAGACAAAGAACTATAATAGTCTTACTTAGAAACACAGACATAAATAAAACATATATAGTATAATAAATAAAAAGCTACAGGTGAGAAGGACTGCCTCTATGAAGAATAAATGTAGGGTTAAAAGAATGGAGCATGCTTCTACCAATTTTCATTATAGGCTTGGTAGGACAAGTTGACTTTTAAAACTCTGACCATGGACTGTATGTCTTTTCCTTCTTGATCTGTAGGAATTCTTTACATATCCTTGGTATGAATCCTCTATGACTTGGCCTTTCACTCATACATTGGTATCATCTGAACACAGTTTCATTTATCAAATGGTTTCCTTTATGGCTAGAGCCTTTTGTGACCTATTTATGAAATCTGTCATTATTCTTATTAAAGCTTTATTATTTTTCACATTTAGATCTACAGTCACTTGAAATTGATTTTTCTATCATGGCAAGAAATGAAGGTCGAGTTGTTGTTTTTTCCCCATGTGGATATCCAATTGATCCAGCATCATCTATTATAAAAGACGACCCTTTCCACACCGCACTGCTGTGTCACCTTTGTCATATATCAAGTTACTATATATGAACGGCTCTGCTGCTGAAGTCTATTCTGTTCCACTGGTCTATTTTTCTTTCCTGTGTCAATATCACAGTGATGTAATTCTACTCCTTGGTATATAACTAAGAGAACTGAAAACATATGTCTACACAAAAACTTGTATCAGAGTGTTCACAGCAGCATTATTCATGTCAAAAATGGAAACAACCCAAATGTCCACCAATTGATGGATATACAAAACGTGACACACATCAATACAATGAAACATTCAGTTATAAAAAGAAATGAAGTATTAATACATACAACATTCATGAACCTTGAAAATATTATGCCAGGTGAAAAAAGCCAGACACAAAATGCTATGTACTATTATTCCATTTATATGAAATGTTCAGAAGAGAAAAATCCATAGAGACAGAAAGTAGACTAGTGGTTGCCAGGGGATGAAGTGTAGGGTAGGAAAGCAGGGGAATGAGGAGCTGCTGTGAATGTTTATAAGATTTCTTTTTGGGGTGATAAAAATATTCTGGACTTAGTGGTGATGGCTACACAGCTTTGTGATATACCAGAAACCACTGAAAAGTACACCTTAAAAGGGTCAATTTTATGGTATGTGAATTATATCTCAATACAAAAAGTTTCAAGTTATTGAGGAAAAGGGAGCACAGTTGGGGGGGAGTGTGACAAAATATAGTACATAATCATTTATACATTCAGACATACAGTATGTGCACATGCAAGCACACACAGACTTTTGAAGCCTTCAAAGCGAGAATAGAGCTGTTTTTTTTGCAGACATTCATGAGACATTTTTTAAAATATAAAAGCAACACAGGCACATAGAAAAAATTTCATTACAGAAATATAAATATTTCCCTCCCGCATTAGTCCTACTATTCAGAGGCAACAATTTTTTTTAATTTAACTTAATTAATTAATTTCTTATTTTTGGCTGCGTTGGGTCTTCATTGCTGCGCACGCGCTTTCTCTAGTTGCGGCGAGTGGGGGGCTACTCTTCCTTGCAGCGCGTGGGCTTCTCATTGTGGTGGCTTCTCTTTGTTGTGGAGCACAGGCTCTAGGCGCATGGGCTTCAGTAGTTGTGGCACTCAGGCTCAGTAGTTGTGGTCAGGCTCTAGAGCACAGGCTCAGTAGCTGTGGCGCACGGGCTTAGCTGCTCTGCAGCATGTGGGATCCTCCCAAACCAGGGCTCGAACCCATGTCCCTTGTATTGGCAGGTGGATTCTTAACCACTGCGCCACCAGGGAAAGTCCAAGAGGCAACAACTTTTTTAAAAAATTGTTTTTAATTAAAATTTTCAATAGGTAATGCAAACAAACTACTTCAGTTCATTTCTTATCGTCTTTCTAAGGCTGTATGTCTACACTAACAAATTAAATATACGTTCATTGATTCCTCCCTTCTTACTCAAAAGATAACGTTATGCAGACCGTCCCACATCGCTTTCTTTTCTCTTTATGTTGGAAAAATTCCAAATCAATACATAGCTTCTTCATTCCCCTTTTCCTTTGCTACTTCCTTTCTTTCAAACAGGTGCGGAGTATTCCACTGGATGTACTACATTTCAATAATTCTTTATTGACCTTTCCATAAAAGATGAAGAATTTAGCTCACTGGCATCACAACTTCCCCTTCTTCCTGATATATTTTTATTTTCAAATCCTCAGTTACTTTCACTTCAAATAATAAACAAACTTTTTTTTCTTTAACTTTAAACTGTGTATGACTCCTTAATATGTAAAATAAAATAAATCTTTACATTTCCTCCTTCTCCCAACATGTTAGCTACACTATAACTTTACAGCAGTACAATTTATAACATTTACCTTTACCTCCTATCTGTATTCCTGCAACAGAGCCACAAACTCATGCCACAAGGATCTGTGGCAAGTAAAATTAACAGGTGAAGTAGGCTTGGGATAAGAAAAAAAAGTGGCATATGATAGAATAACAATTCTTTCTCTTCCAATTTTTGTTATCAGCTATGAACACTGAATTAGCAAATGGTGAATCCTTGATGTTAAGGGAAATACAGGATTAGGTTCCTGCAACCTTCTCGTCACAAGTTCATCAACCAATCAACACATAACATTGTTTTGTTTTTTGTTTTTTTATATATATATATCTTGGCTGTGCTGGGTCTCCATTGTGGGCTTCTCTCTAGTTGTGGCACACAGGCTTAGTTGCCGCGCAGCATGTGGGATCTTAGTTCCCTGACCAGGGATCAAACCCACGTCCCCTGCATTGGAAGGCAGATTCTCAGCCACTGGACCACCAAGAAAGTCCCCATAACATTGTTTTATATAAAAGTGTGTTTCTGTTTAAAGACCCCTTGTTTAATACGTACTGTCAATTCATTCACATTGAATTCATGGCCAACAACACTGTAACTCATGCCTGAATGAAGCTAATCTAACAAGCATATTTTCCCCCTAAGGCACATCACAGTCTTCTTGTGCTTAGAACACTAGATAACACTTAACTACTACCCTGAGGGGCTATTTTAAACAGTAAAACTACCAACGAAAAGCACAAAAATGTGAAAAACATGGCATTAAGTAAACTGAGAAAAGAATACTTGTTTACAGTATGAGAGCTGAAAATGTAGGCAGAGTGTCACTTTATTCAGGCGACTCAAATTTTTCACCACTCTGCATATGCACAGGCCCGTGAATGACCAGCAAAAGCAATGTAAGTATTGGTTTTGAAGTTACAAGTAAGTTGAATAAAGAGTATTGATTGTGTGTATCTATCAAATCAAGCTTATAATCATATTGTGCAAATCCTGTATAGCCTTGCTCTTTTATATATGTTTGAACAGTCAAAATCCAGAAGAATTATATTAAAATCCCTCAATATAGCTGTATTTTAATAAATTTACCATGTATTTTTAGAACTGTTTGTTATATAAAAGTTTATAACTGTCATATCTTTTTTATGGATGCTTAGTCCTTAAAAAATATCTACCTTTGTTTCATTCAGGCATTTGGTTTTGAAGACTGTTTCATTTGATACTCATTCATGCATTCAAAAATAATTATTGAGGGCCTTAGTATTGTTGTAGATGCTAGGGATATAGCAGTGAGAAAAAAAAAACACTTAGGTCCAAGTGCTCATGAAGTTTACGTTATAAGAAGGGAAACAGACAATAAACAAACATATAAATATTTAGTAATATAAAAGGAACCAATAAGTACTTTAAAAAAACTAAGTAGAGAAAGGGGAGTGGTATAGGTATCATACCTATACATAGAGCAGTCGAAGAATGCCACTGTAAAGAGGTGACATTTGAGCAGAAGCTTGAATACAGTGAGAGAGAAGTGTGTTTGAGGCAAATGGCAAATAAACCAGTGTGAGTGCAGTAGTGGGACAGTTATTAGTTGAATAGGGTAGTCTAGAACTAGATCAGAAGGTCTACTTAGAGCACTGAATTTTATTTTAAATGTGATGGGAAGTCTTTGGAAGGGTCTGAAGTTGGAGAGAAACTGATCTCAAATTTGTATTTAATTCTACTTTCTTTTACTTTATGATTATCAGAACTATTTTCTTTCCAGTTACTTCCAATCTTTGTCATTTTGGGGGGATGTTTCCTGTCAACAGCCTAAAGATGGATTCTCATTTATTATCATAATATATACTTGGCTTTATTTCTTCCATATTATATAATCGCAGGTAAAAATAGAGTATTTTTGTTTGCTCTTTCTCTCTTCCTCACTTTTATTAGACTAAATTTCTTTTTGTTCCTCCTCCTATACCCTATCACAGTAAAAGTTCTATGTACAGTATCTCTGTTGCTTGTGCTTATTACTTTCCTACTTTTAGCAAACATATAACCCTATTCTTCTCTATAGACAAATTAATGAATTATTCTGTAGTCCTAGATGATTTTCTTACCTTTCTCGCTGTTCCTCTTCTCCCAGAGCATGATCACTATCAGAAATATGATCCTTCAAATGCTTTTATTTCCACATTACAAACTCCCGGTGTCACTATTATTAAAATTTGCCCCTATTAATACTGCATTTCACAGGCACATTATCACCATCAATTTAAATAAAAACACTGTAAGAGTCATTGCTCACCACTACATTACATTCTATAAGCTTTACCGTTATTTATTTATTTATTTATGGCTGTGTTGGGTCATCGGTGCCGTGCACGGGCCTACACTTGTTTTTAAATTTAAATGAGTATTTTTAAAATACAAGCTTACCCCCCAAAGAACAGTAAAACCAACATTAATTCAATATCATCATCCAACATACAGTCCATACTCAAATTTCCCCTGTTGTCTCAAAAATGTCATTTAAAACTGTTTTTCTCCCAATCCAGGAGCAAATTAGAACCCACGGAATCACAAATTGCATTTGGCTACTAAGTCTCTTTCGTCTCATCCAACCTAGAACAGTCCCTCTGCTTCCCTTTGTTCTTCATGGCACTGAATACTTTTAAAGAGTCCAGGCCAGCAGGATGTCCCAGGAGTATTTCCTCATGATTAAATTCAAATCAAACATTTCCAGCATGAAAACTACAGGTGATGAGTGTTCTTCCTATTGCATCACCCTCAGGATACATATAATTTCAGGCTCTCTGTGACACTGCCAATGCAAAGCTTGACCTTACCTATTATGGTGGTAACCAACAAATCTCTCCTTTTTAAAGGCATATTTTCTCTTTTATAATTAATAACTAATCTATAGAGTGAAACTTTGAGATCTTGTAAAACACTGTTCTCCAAAACATTTTACTAAATGGTTTTAGCATCCATTGATGATCCTTACCTTAATCAATAATTATACTAGGAAATACTGTGTTGATTTTCTGATTCTATATTCCTTCTACATTAGGTAACATTCTTCTAAGAGACTGCCACATAACAATAAGCATACCTAGCTTGGTTCCTAAGTACCATTCCCCACTAAAATGAAGCAGGGCTCTTTGAAAAGGTCTGTTCACATTCAGCACAGAGACCACAGTGATACTAAAGAGAGATGGTAGAGATGTGTATGTATACATAAGCATAAAATTGGCAAAAATATTTATCTTTCTTAAATCTAGATAGAGTATACTAGTATTCTTTGTAAAATATTTTCAATTTTTCTAAAGGTATAGTATTTTTTTCAAAGTAAAATGTTGTTTAAAAAACAAACAAAAGGGCTTCCCTGGTGGCGCAGTGGTTGAGAGTCCGCCTGCCGATGCAGGGGACACGGGTTCGTGCTCCGGTCCGGGAAGATCCCACATGCCACGGAGCGGCTGGGCCCGTGAGCCATGGCCGCTGAGCCTGTGTGTCCGGAGCCTGTGCTCCGCAACGGGAGAGGCCACAACAGTGAGAGGCCCGCATACCACAAAAAAACAAAACAAAACAAAACAAACAAACAAACAAAAACCGGGGGTAGGAGGGGAGACCCTGCAGGAATGCATAAATATCAGTTTGAGAGAACAGAAATAAAAAAATGGGTATAGAGTGTCATCATAAAACCAAAACTAGAATATGTAACTTTAAAACATCAGGAAAAACTCCATTTGTCCAATGGAAAGCAACGAGTAGAAGGGAATAAAAGTCAAGTCCGATTAGAAGATATCAGCCAATAGATGGCAGAACCAAGTCAGAAAATAAAAATAATTATAATGGACTAAACCCACCATTTAAGAGATAAAAATGCTCATATTCCATCAAAAAAAGTTGACATATTGTCTACAAGAAACACACTTAAAAACAATAAAAATTAAAGAATAGAAAAACATATACCTAACATGAACCAAAAGAAAGTTGAGGATAGTATTCTTAAGATTTGAAAAAAACAAGTATTTAAAAAAAAATTATATAGTCATGAAACGAAAAGAAGATATATGCATGTAAAAATATAGCCTCAAAATACATCAAGCAAAAACTGATAAACTACAAGCTGAAATGCATAAAGCTGAAATTTATACATCAATAATCACAGTTAAATACAATTAGGAGCTATTAGACATGAAATGTTTATAAAACAGGGCACATTTCAGGATTGATGCCATATGAACTATATTTTGAAAATGTAATGCAATAAATTATAAGTCTGTAACAAAAGAATAGCTCAAAATAACTAATAATCTAAGAGGAAGGAATATACAAATGTTTATAGTAGCTTTATCTGTAATTCTTAAAATATTGAAAGTAACCTAAATGTTCCTTATCTAGAAGAAATGGATTAAAAAGAACTGCGGTATACTTTTACACACTACTATATAAAAAATAGATAATCAACAAGGACCTACTGTATAGCACAGGAAACTGTACTCCATATCTTATAACAACATATAATAGAAAAGAATCTAAAAAAGAATATATTATACATATATATGTATATATAACTGAATCTGCTGTACATCTGAAACACAACATTGTAAGTCAACTATATTTCAGTAAAAATTTTTTTAAAAATTGTATATTTTATACAATAGGATACTATTAAATAATAAAAAGTAACTATTGGTAACATTACAACAACATGAATGAATCTCAAAGAAATGCATTAAGCTAACTTATAAAAAGTCAGACTCAAAAGGCTACATATTTACAATACTTACCCCATTTATATGACATGCTTGCAAAGGCAAAACTATAAAAACAGAAAACAGATCAGTGGTTGCCAGAGGCAACCTAAAGGGGTAGAGTGCAAAAGGACACCGGGGAGTATTTTGGGAACTATTTTATATCTTAATTGTGGTGGGAGTTACACAATTGTATACATTCACAAAACTTATAGCAGAACTATATGATAAAAAGGGGTGAATTTTACCCTATGTAAATTATACATAACTTAATAAAAACCATGGGGGGTCTCTCATAACCAAACACTTAAAATCTATACATTTTATCGTATGTCAATTCTGTCTTTATATAAATAAATAAATAATCTGATTCATTCAACTCAATAGCTGGAAGAACAGCCACGAAGCAAATCCAAAGTAACAAGTAAATTATGATGATAGAAATCAATGGGGGAAAAAAAAGTGAAATAGATTAAAACTAATATCTGTTTCTTTGATTAGTCAGAGCTCTGGCAAGAATGAACAGAAAAGGAGAACTGAAAGAATAAACGGAAATGAAATAACAAAGGAGATTTTTTAAAGTGTTATAACCATACACTAATAAGTTTGAAAAGCTTAATTGAAATAGATTAATAAACTAAGTAATATTAAAGAAATTTAAATGGTAGTGAAAGACCTTCCTTGCAAAAAACCCCAGGCCAAGACAGTTTTACAGGTAAATGTCTACTCATCTTCCCATGAACATTTTGTACCACATACAGGATGTTGAAAAAACTGAAAATAGTGAAAGAAGCAGCAGTTCATTTTATGGGGCTAGCTAGTGTGACACTGTTTTATAAAACAGACAAGGTAGAGTGATGAAAATGTTCTGTACCTTAAAAGGAACATGGATTACTACGAGTGCACACATTTGTCAAAACTCACTAAATTATTACTCTTCAGGTCTGTGCATCTATTTCTCTTATAAGCATATATGTAAAAATCCTAACTAAAATAGTTAATCATGTATTAAATCCAAAAGTATTTTTTAATATTTATTTATCTTTATTCTTTTGGCTCTGTCGGGACATCGTTGCAGTGCATGGGCTTCTCTCTAGTTGTGGCGTGAGGGTTTTCTCTCTCTAGTTGTGGCGTGCATGCTCCAGAGCGCATGGGCTCTGTAGTTTGTGGCATGCAGGCTCTCTCACTGAGGCGCGTGAGCTCAGTAGTTGTGGCGTGCAGACTTATTTGTCCCACAGCATGTGGGATCTTAGCTCCCTGACCAGAGATCGAACCCGCGTCCCCTACACTGGAAGGCAGATTCTCTACCACTGGACCACCAGGGAAGTACCCTAATAAAGTATTTTTTAAAATAGTGTATCAGGGACTTCCCTGGTGGCACAGTGGGTTAAGAATCTGCCTGCCAATGCAGGGGACGTGGGTTCGAGCCCTGGTCCAGGAAGATCCCACATGCCGCAGAGCAACTAAGCCCATGCACCACAACTACTGAGCCTGTGCTCTAGAGCCCACGAGCCACAACTACTGAGCCCACATGCCACAACTACTGAAGCCTGCACGCCTGGAGCCCATGCTCCACAACAAGAGAAGCCACCACAGTGAAAAGCCCGCACGCTGCAATGAAGAGTAGCCCCTGCTCGCCACAACTAGAGAAAAGCCCATGTGCAGCAACGAAGACCCAACACAGCCAAAAATGAATAAATAAATAAAATAGTGTATCATAACCAAGTAGGGTTTATCACAGCAATGCAAACTTCAACTTTTTTTAAAATTTGTTATACTTATTATTTTTAAAACAAACAGAAACTTAACTAACCAGTAACAGAAAAGTTCTTCTGTAATTTGGTCATGGTTATATACACAAAACCTGTAACAAACACAACACTTAATGGAGAAACTTTAGATGATTCCTTCTCAACAAGACATAGTACTGAAGCTCATGACCAATATAAAAAAAAAAAAAAATTGGGGGAAGATAACTATTTGTCTTAGAGAAACCTAGAGAATCAACAGAGTAGTACAACCAATAAGAGACCAAAAGCAAGACTGCTACATACAAGACCAGCCTATAAAAATTTTAAAAAATTCTAGGTCAGCAATAGCCAACTAGAAAATATAACAGAAAATACTTCAGCCACAAAAACTTTAAAGTATCCAGGAATAAGCCCCCAAAATTCATAAAAACTAGCCAAGAATTCTTAAGACCTCTACAGAGAGAACTGAACAAATGGAAAGACATTTCATGTACTTGGATGGGACAACCTAATCTTATAGATTTCAGTACTCCCAAAATTAATCTATAAATTCAATGCATTCAGAATAAAAATTCCATTTGAATCTTTTAAGGAAAAAGATACAAATAAGTTATTACAGAAGAATAATCCCCAAATGCTAACAAGCAAATAAAGAGATGCTCAAATTTTACATGAGGGAATAAAGATCCATAAATAATTAGGTCAACCTTACAAAAGAAGATTAAAGGAGAGACTTGCTCTACCATATAAAGGAGACATACCAAAATACAACTGTATTCTTTTTTATGTGATACTGGCACAAGAACACAGAGAGACCACCAGAACATTAGAGAAATCTCAGACACAGATTGGTATATACACATGGCAACTTAATATATGATACAGGTGCCAGCACAAGTCAGTGGGAAAATATGGATAATTTAAGAAGCATTGTGGAGAAAACTGGTTTACTACATGGAGAAAAATAAAACTCGATCTCTATCAATACTATGTAAAAGATAAGGCCTCGGACTAAAGAGTAAATATAAAAGTAAAACTGTACAATTAATAAAAGGAGCTGTAGAATATCTTTGTGCCTCAGGGGTGGGGAAGAAGTATTTAACTTTTAGAATACCATCAGAGTCCACTGGACCCAATTTTAGTTTTTTAGCTTCTTTTTCAAGTAATTCTGTTTATAATAATTAATATTTCAGGACTTTTATTCTTTCTTAGAGATAATCCATAGAATAAAACTAAGATTTATTTTTAATAGAATAAAACACATTCTAGCTTGCAATTAATTACCAGATGTCCACTGGCCTTTCATCAATCTACAATACATTATGGGATCTTACTGATCTTACTTTTCCTATATTTTGTTATTACACCATCCTAGGAACTCATCATTACTTATCACTGTTCATCAATTATTCCCAACTATGCTAATACAAAGAAAAACCACTAAAATAAAAAGAAAATGGAAGAATGATGGTATGATAGGCAAAATATTGGCCTCCCAGTGATGTCCATGCCCTAAACAGCAGAATCTGTGAATGTTATTTTACATGGCAAAAGGGCCTTGCAGATGTGATTAAGGATAAGAAATTTGAGTTGGGGAAATTATACCAGGTTATCCAAATTGGGGTGGGCCCAATCTAATCACATGAGTACTTAAAATAGGCTATGGTCCAAAACATGTGACTGCCAAAGAACCGTAAGAGAGATACAACATTGCTGCCTTTGAAGATGGAGGAAGGAAACCA
Source organism: Tursiops truncatus (assembly GCF_011762595.2). Classification (NCBI taxonomy): domain Eukaryota; kingdom Metazoa; phylum Chordata; class Mammalia; order Artiodactyla; family Delphinidae; genus Tursiops; species Tursiops truncatus. Next base: position 61,104,227 of record NC_047040.1, on the reverse strand, counting down.
CCACCCAAGGAATGCAGGCAGCCTCTCAAAGCTGGAAAAGGCAAGGCAAAAAGATCCTTCCCTAGCGCCCCCAGAAAGGAATGCAGCCTTGCAGACACCCTTGATTTTAGCCCAGTGAGAGCGGTGTCAGACTTCTGATGCTACAGAACCGTAAGATAATAAACCTGTACTGTTTTGAGCAACTTAGTGATAATTTATTATAGTAGAAATAGAAAAACAACACAGATTTAATGACCTAAAAGGACGATGCAATAGTCAAATAAATTATGATCTTTTAGTTGTCTTCTTGCCTTGCCCAAAGTACCACATCATCTTTCAAAAATGTATAAATGACTAAGAAACCATCTTTGGAGTCTGATTTTAGCTTTCATTGACTCCAGCTGAGAATTAAGAAATTTTCATTTTCCACTTAAGATAATCAAGAGAAGAAAATGACAGAAAACCATTTATAATTATTAGACAAATCAGAAAATAAATACAAAGAGATAACAGCACCTAAAACTGATGATGGTGACACTGACTATATAAATGAAATCTGAGTCTTCAAATGACAGTATCCTAGATGAATGTTCTCAAACTCAAGAATCAATGAATTGGACAATATATTTCTAAGGGGAAAAAAAAAGGGAAACATGGTATTCTCCATCAGTTAAGTCGTTCAACTGAAGGACTTCACCATACAATATTCTGCAACAAGAACTTGGACCATTTCATTATGCTCAAAGGACACATAACAATATCCTTCATCTTTTATGATGTTTGTGCACCAAGATTTACTTGATACAAAGTGATTTTTCAGTATGTTTCAATTCATATTAAAATTTCTAATAAAGTTGTTTTTCATTATAGTTTTATTCTTATTGTTGTAAATTAGTAAAATAACAAAATATAAACATAGCAAAAAGGTCTATTTGACCCAGATGGTTAATGGTGACGACTATTTTCCTTAGGTACAGACCATAAAGCAAAAAAATTGGTGAGTCTGAATACAACAAAATTAAATACTTCTGTACAATGATGGATACCATGAACAAAGTTAACAGACACGACAAAACGGCAGAAGTTATTTGCACTGTATGTAATCAATATGGAATAAATATGTAGAATATACAAGGAACATGGGAAAATCAGTTTGAAAAAGAAAGTAATTCTGACAGAAAAACAGGCAAAGAACTGGAACAATTTATAAGACTCCCAAAAAGCTAACAAGCATTGAAGAAATGCTCAAAATAATTGGTGGTACAAGTAAGACAAAGATACATTATTTTGTACCAACTGGACTATCAAAAATGAGGAATCTGGATGATGCCAAGTGTTTCTGGGATATGGAGATATAGAAACAGTTGTATAAAACTAATCTGTTAAGAGTGCAGGTTAGTTTTATTAGTTTTATACAACTGTTCTGAATAGCAATCTTGCGCTGTTTATTCAATTTAAATCTATACATACCTTATGCCTTATCAATTCTGCTCTTGGGAATATATTCTAAACAAATGCTCACAAAGTTCCATAAGGGAACAATTACAAGAAATTCACTGCAGTGTGAGGTAGTGGGGAGTTGGAGACAACCTGATATCTACCACTGGAAGGCCCAAGAGATACACTATTAATTTTATGCAGCAGTGAGCAGCAGTGGATTAGTGTACAGATAGGAACACACAGTAGAAACATGGGTGATGAGGCAAGGAAGAAGCAAAAACAAAGGACAGGAGAGGTAAAAATTATGTAAATGGGAGAAAGGCAGTACAATCTACCAAGCTCCTTTTTACCCCTGAAACCTATAACCTATTATGCTATAACATAATACCCCAAAATATATTATGCTATACTAGAAATCAGGTATAAAAACACTGGATGTTTTTCTACACATTATAAAAATTATAGTAAGTATAATTTGCTGTTAAGTACGTATGTAGGGATCCTTTACAAAATATATTTTATATCATTTAATACAAGGAAAAAATGTCAAATAAAGATTACAATTTTACTCACTTTAGCTCCAACACTGCAACTGCCCGTGCTCCCAGTGCTCCCACTTGCAACTCCTGTGAATCTAGCTTCCAATAATTCTTGCCTTCTTGGATCCAGACTATGAAGCTCATCCATTGCACCTATTAAGATAAAAAAAAAAACAAAAGTACATGCACATACATATATATGTATTTATATACACACATCACAAAATATGTGTATGTAATTAGTTCAGATGTAAATATAAACTTAGTGAACTCGAAAAACAAATGAAAGTAAGGACTTAAAGATTTTTATAATGTCCACACTTATTTATCAAAATAATCTATGGTGATGGTGGATTTCCAATACTTTTTTTTTTTTTTGCGGTACGCAGGCCTCTCACTGTTGTGGCCTCTCCCGTTGTGGAGCACAGGCTCCAGACGTGCAGGTTCAGCGGCCATGGCTCACGGGCCTAGCCGCTCCGCGGTATGTGGGATATTCCCGGACCGGGGCACGAACCCATGTCCCCTGCATCGGCAGGCGGACTCTCAACCACTGCGCCACCAGGGAAGCCCCTCCAATACTTTTGACTGCAATCTACATTAAGACATATATTTTCACCCAAATCAGTACACACATACATACATATATTAAAAGTTCCACAAATATTTCTTACAGTATGCAGTATACTCCAATATTTTCTAGTCTATTCTAGTCCATTAAAAAGGAAAAACACTGATTGTGAGCTATTAAACGGATTTCATGAGCCATTAATGGACCCAGGTCCATAGCCTGAAAAATACCACTTCTCATAATGCAATCTCCCTATTCTAAGCTGATACAGAATTTTGGCACTAAGTGGTATTATTGCTTATTTTGCTTATATATACTTTATCTAACTAATTTTAAACTGGGAAGATTCTTATTACTGTCACATCCCCATAATTTTTTGTACAACTGATAGTTTTCAGTTTCTATCAGACAGACAAAAAACACACACAAATATTAAGCAGATAACTGAGGTAACATCTATTATTAAACAATAACCCTGAAGATTAAGGGGGAAAAATGAGTGCCCTCCTGTAAGTGCTACTATGCAAACTAAAGCACCACAAATTCTAGTTAAAGTTCAATTAAACTCTTAAAAATTATTTTATCCATGTCTGCTAATTCTCTACTGATAAAACCTTAGAACTGACATAAATAATTGGTTCTCAAAGGGAATAGGGAGGATATTATCAGAATTCAGAATCACATGGGGAGCATTTATAAATTACACTAGACCACTTCCATGTACCCTGACATTCCTCTCCTAAAGGTTAAGAGCTATTCCTATAGATCTTACCCTTTAAAGTTCCCTTCATTACCTTCCATCTTCATCTGGATAGAGGACTACATGGATAATGGCCATCCTTCCATGTTTATTAGCATTCCTGTACCTGCATATATCTTCCCTGGCCATTCCTCATTCTTCCGTCTTAGACAAAAAGGTAGCTTCCTTCAAAAAACTAAAGCCTACGGTTCTTGCTTTTGATCCCATTCCTTCTTGATATTCAAGGAATCTTGCATTTGCATGTAACACCCCCCTCTCTCTTGCATCTTGTCCCTCCCTGCCTCCTTCTGCCTTGTTTATGTCTTTGAAAAGGAAAAAAACAAAAACAAAAGAACTTTTGCTTGAATTTCATGCTATTAATATTATCATTTAATCCTTTCCTTGAACTAGTGATTTATAGCCCTATCCTCCTTAAGTCCCTGAAATCTGGTTTCTATTATAAGTATACTCCTGACAATGTACTTTCAAGTATCACCAGGACTTCCAATTTTTTTCTGATTCTGCTATTACATCAGAAACAGTCATTGTCAGATGATAGATAGATAGATAAGAAGAGCATTTGCTCCAAGGCTCTGATTTTTTTTTCCATTTTCTTCCTAATGTTTGACAAGCAGAAGTGTCTAATTTTGGTGAAGTGAAAATTATCTAATTTTTCTATTTACAGTTATTATTTATCTATTCTTTCCAAGAAAACTTTGCATGTCCCAAAGTAAAAAACATAGTGGATTTAACCAAGATGGCAGAGTAGAAGGACGTGCTCTGTGAGAACACCAGAATCACAACTAGCTGCTGGACAATCATCAACAGGAAGACACTGGAACTCACCAAAAAAGATACCCCACATCCAAAGACAAAGGAGAAGCCACAATGAGATGGTAGGAGGGGCGCAATCACAGTAAAATCAAATCCCATAACTGCTGGGTGGGTGACTCACAGACTGGAGAACACTTATACCACAGAAGTCCACCTACTGGAGTGAAGGTTCTGAGCGCCACATCAGGCTTCCCAACCTGGGGGTCTGGCAATGGGAGGAGGAATTCCTAGAGAATCAGACTTTGAAAGCTAGTGAGAATTGATTGCAGGACTTCAACAGGACTGGGGTAAACAGAGACTCCACTCTTGGGGGACACACACAAAGTAGTTTGCATATCAGGACCCAGGGGAAAGAGCAGTGACCCCTGGGGAGACTGAACCAGACCTACCTGCCAGTGTTGGAGGGTCTCCTGCAGAGGTGGGGGGATGGCTCTGTTTCACCGTGGGGACAAGGACACTGGCAGCAGAAGTTCTCGGAATTACTCGTTGGCGTGAGCCCTCCCACAGTCTGTCATTAGCCCCACCAAAGAGCCCAGGTAGCCTCCAGTGTTGGGTTGCCTCAGGCCAAACAACCAACAGGGAGGGAACCCAGCCCCACCCCTCAGCAGTCAAGCGGATTAAAGTTTTACTGAGCTCTGCCCACCAGAGCAACAGCCAGCTCTACCCACCACCAGTCCCTCCCATCAAGCCTCTTAGATAGCCTCATCCACCAGAGGGCAGACAGTAGAAGAAGAACTACAATCCTGCAGCCTGTGGAACAAAAATCACATTCACAAAAAGATAGAAAAGATGAAAAGGCAGAGGGCTATGTACCAGATGAAGAAACAAGATAAAACCCCAGAAAAACAACTAAATGAAGTGGAGACAGGCAAACCTCCAGAAAACGAATTCAGAATAATGATAGCGAAGATGATCCAGAACCTCGGAAAAAGAATGGAGGCAAAGATCAAGGAGGCGCAAGAAATGTTTTACAAAAACCTAGAAGAATTAAAGAACAAGCAAACAGAGATAAACATTACAATAAATGAAGTGAAAACTACACTAGAAGGAATCAATATGAGAATAACTGAGGCAGAAGAATGGATAAGTGACCTGGAAGACAGTATGGTGGAATTCACTGCTGCAGAATAGACTAAAGAAAAAAGAATGAAAAGAAATGAAGACAGCCTAAGAGACCTCTGGGTCAACATTAAACTCAACAACATTCGTATTATAGGGGTCCCAGAGGAGAAGAGAGAGAAAAAGGACCTGAGAAAATATTTGAAGAGATTATACTCGAAAACTTCCCTAACATGGGAAAGGAAATAGCCACCCAAGTCCAAAAAATGCAGCGAGTCCCATACAGGATAAACCAAGGAGAAACACGCCAAGACACATAGTAATCAAATTGGCAAAAATGAAAGACAAAGAAAAATTATCGAAAGCAGCAAGGGAAAAATAACAAATAACACACAAGGGAACTCCCATAAGGTTAACAGCTGATTTCTCAGCAGAAACTCTACAAGCCAGAAGGGAGTGGCATGATATACTTAAAGCGATGAAAGGGAAAAACCTACAACCAAGATTACTCTACCCTGCAAGGATCTCATTCAGATTCAATGGAGAAATAAGAAGCTTTACAGACAAGCAAAAGCTAAGAGAATTCAGCACCACCAAACCAGCTCTACAACAAATGCTGAAGGAACTTCTCTAAGTGGGAAACACAAGAGAAGAAAAGGACCTACAAAAAAGAACCCAAGGGCTTCCATGGTGGCGCAGTGGTTGAGAGTCCGCCTGCCGATGCAGGAGACACGGGTTCGTGCCCTGGTCTGAAAAGATCCCACGTACCCTGGTCCGGGAAGATCCCACATGCTGCGGAGTGGCTGGGCCCGTGAGCCATGGTCGCTGAGCCTGTGCGTCCAGAGCCTGTGCTCCACAACGGGAGAGGCCACGACAGTGAGAGGCCCGCATATCGTAAAAAAAGAAACCAAAAAAAACATGAACCCAAAACAATAAAGAAAATGGTCATAGGAACATACAGATCGATAATTACCTTAAATGTGAATGGATTAAATGCTCCAACCAAAAGACACAGGCTTGCTGAATGGATACAAAAACAAGACCCATATATATGCTGTCTGCAAGAGACCCACTTCAAACCTAGGGACACATACAGACTGAAAGTGAGGGGATGGAAAAAGATATTCCATGCAAATGGAAAACAAAAGAAAGCTGGAGTAGCAACACTTGTATCAGATAAAATAGACGTTAAAATAAAGAATGTTACAAGAGACAAGGAAGGACACTACATAATGATCAAGGGATCAATCCAAGAAAAAGATATAACAATTATAAATATATATGCACCCAACATAGGAGCACCTCAATATATAAGGCAACTGCTAACAGCTATAAAAGAGTAAATCGACAGTAACACAATAATAGTGGGGGACTTTAACACCTCACTTACACCAATGGACAGATCATCCAAAATGCAAATAAATAAGGAAACACAAACTTTAAATGACACAAGAGACCAAATAGATTTAATGGATATTTATAGGACATTCCATCCAAAAACAGGTTACACTTTCTTCTCAATTGCGCATGGAACATTCTCAAGGATAGATCACATCTTGGGTCACAAATCAAGCCTCAGTAAATTTAAGAAAACTGAAATCATATCAAGCATCTTTTCTGACCACAACGCTATGAGATTAGAAATGAATTACAGGGAAAAAAACGTAAAAACCACAAACACATGGAGGCTAAACAATACGTTACTAAATAACCAAGAGGTCACTGAAGAAATCAAAGAGGCAATCAAAAAATACCTAGAGACAAATGACAATGAAAACACGACGATCCAAAACCTATGGGATGCAGCAAAAGCAGTTCTAAGAGGGAAGTTTACAGCTGTACAAGCCTACCTCAAGAAACAAGAAAAATCTCAAGTAAACAATCTAACCTTACACCTAAAGGAACTAGAGAAAGAAGAATAAACAAAACCCAAGGTTAGCAGAAGAAAAGAAATCATAAAGATCAGAGCAGAAATAAATGAAATAGAAACAAAGAAAACAGGAAAGATCAATAAAACTAAAAGCTGGTTCTTTGAGAAGATAAACAAAATTGATAAACCATTAGCCAGACTCATCAAGAAAAAGAGGGAGAGGACTCAAATCAATAGAATTAGAAATGAAAAAGGAGAAGTTACAAAAGACACTGCAGAAATATAAAGCATCCTAAGAGACTACTACAAGCAACTCTATGCCAATAAAATGGACAACCTGGAAGAAATGGACAAATTCTTAGAAAGGTATAACCTTCCAAGACTGAACCAGGAAGAAACAGAAAATATGAACAGACCAATCACAAGTAATGAAATTGAAACTCTGATTAAAAATCTTCCAACAGGGCTTCCCTGGTGGCGCAGTGGTTGACAGTCCGCCTCCCGATGCAGGGGACACGGGTTCGTGCCCCGGTCCAGGAAGATCCCACATGCCATGGAGCGGCTAGGCCTGTGAGCCATGGCAGCTGAGCCTGTGCTTCCAGAGCCTGTGCTCCACAACGGGAGAGGCCACAACAATGAGAGGCCCGTGTACTGCAAAAAAAAAAAAAAAGAAATCTTCCAACAAACAGAAGTCCAGGACCCAGACAGCTTCACAGGTGAATTCTATCAAACATTTAGATATGAGCTAACACCCATCCTTCTCAAACTCTTCCAAAAAATTGCAGAGGAAGGAACACTCCCAAACTCATGCTATGAGGCCACCATCACCCTGATCCCAAAACCAGACAAACATACTACAAAAAAAGAAAATTACAGACCAATATCCCTGATGAATATAGATGCAAAAATCCTCAACAAAATACTAGCAAAAAGAATCCAACAACACATTAAAAGGATCATACACCATGATCAAGTGGGATTTATCCCAGGAATGCCAGGATTCTTCAATATATGCAAATCAATCAATGTGATACACCATATTAACAAACTGAAGAAGAAAAACCACATGATCATCTCAACAGATGCAGAAAAAGCTTTTGACAAAATTCAACACCCATTTATGATAAAAACTCTCCAGAAAGTGGGCATAGAGGGAACCTACCTCAACATACTAAAGGGCATATATGACAAACCCACAGCAAACATCATTCTCAATGGTGAAAAATTAAAAGCATGTCCTCTAAGATCAGGAACGAGATAAGGATGTCCACTCTCACCACTATTATTCAACATAGTTTTAGAAGTCCTAGTCACAGCAATCAGAGAAGAAAAAGAAATAAAAGGAATGCAAATTGGAAAAGAAGAAGTAAAACTGTCACTGCAGATGACATGATACTATACATAGAGAATCCTAAAAATGCCACCAGAAAACTACTAGAGGTAATCAATGAATTTGGTAAAATTGCAGGGCACAAAATTAATGCACAAAAATCTCTTGCATTCCTATACACTAATAACGAAAGATCTGAAAGAGAAATTAAGGAAACAGTGCCATTTACCATTGCAACAAAAAGAATAAAATACCTAGGAATAAACCTACCTAGGAAGACAAAAGACCTGTATGCAGAAAACTATAAGACACGGATGAAAGAAATTAAAGATGATACCAACAGGGCTTCCCTGGTGGCGCAGTGGTTGAGAGTCCGCCTGCTGATGCAGGGGACGCGGGTTTGTGCCCCAGTCTGGGAAGATCCCACATGCCGTGGAGCGGCTGTGCCCGTGAGCCATGGCCGCTAAGCCTGCGCGTCCGGAGCCTGTGCTCCGCAACGGGAGAGGCCACAACAGTGAGAGGCCCATGTACCGCAAAAAAAAAAAAAAAAAAAAGATGATACCAACAGATGGAGAGATATACCATGTTCTTGGATTGGAAGAATCAATATTGTGAAAATGACTATACTACCCAAAGCAATCTACAGATTCAATGCAATCCCTATCAAATTACCAATGGCATTTTTTACGGAACTAGAACAAATCATCTTAAAATTTGTATGGAGACACAAAAGACCCTGAATAGCCAAAGCAGTCTTGAGGGAAAAAAATGGAGCTAGAGGAATCAGACTCCCTGACTTCAGACTATACTACAAAGCTACAGTAATCAAGACAATGTGGTACTGGCACAAAAACAGTAACATAGATCAATGGAACAAGATAGAAAGCCCAGAGATAAACCCACACACCTATGGTCAACTAATCTATGACAAAGGATGCAAAGATATACAATGGAGAAAAGACAGTCTCTTCAATAAGTGGTGCTGGGAAAACTGGACAGCTACATGTAAAAGAATGAAATTAGTACATTCCCTAACACCATACACAAAAACAAACTCAAAATGGATTAGAGACCTAAATGTAAGCCTGAACACTATAAAATTCTTAGAGGAAAACATAGGAAGAACACTCTTTGACATAAATCACAGCAAGATCTTTTATGATCCACCTCCTCGAGTAATGGAAATAAAAACAAAAATAAACAAATGCTACCTAATGAAACTTAAAAGCTTTTGCACAGCAAAGGAAACCATAAACAAGACGAAAAGACAACCCTCAGAATGGGAGAAAATATTTGCAAATGAATCAACAGACAAAGGATTAATCTCCAAAATATATAAACAGCTCATGTGGCTCAATATTAAAGAAACAAACAACCCAATCCAAAAATGGGCAGAAGACCTAAATAAACGTTTCTCCAAAGAAGACATACAGATAGCCAAAAAGCACATGAAAAGCTGTTCAACATCACTAATTATTAGAGAAATGCAAATCAAAACTACCATGAGGTATCACCTCACACCAGTTAGAATGAGCATCATCAGAAAATCTACAAACAACAAATGCTGGAGAGGGTGTGGAGAAAAGGGAACCCTTGTGCACTGTTGGTGGGAATGTAAATTGTTACAGACACTATGGAGAACAGTATGGAGGTTCCTTAAAAAATGAAAAATAGGGCTTCCCTGGCGGCACAGTGGTTGAGAGTCCGCCTGCCGATGCAGGGGACACGGGTTCCTGCCCCGGTCCAGGAAGATCCCACATGCCGCAGAGCAGCTTGGCCCGTGAGCCATGGCCGCTGAGCCTGCGCGTCTGGAGCCTGTGCTCTGCAGCGAGAGAGGCCACAGCAGTGAGAGACCCGCATACAGGAAAAAAAAAACGAAAGATAGAATTACCATATGATCCAGCAATCCCACTACTGGGCATATACCCAGAGAAAACCATAATCCAAAAAGACACATGCACCCCAATATTCACTGTAGCACTATTCACAATAGCCAGGTCAGGGAAGCAACCTAAATGCCCATCAACAGACGAACGGATAAAGAAGATGTGGTACATATATACAATGGAATATTACTCAGCCATAAAAAGGAATGAAATTGGGTCATTTGTTGAGACGTGGATGTATCTAGAGACTGTCATACAGAGTGAAGTAAGTCAGAAAGAGAGAAACAAATATCGTATATTAACGCATGTATGTGGAACCTAGAAAAGTAGTACAGATGAACCGGTTTGCAGGGTAGAAATTGAGACACAGATGTAGAGAACAAACGTATGGACACCAAGGGGGGAAAACCGCAGTGGGATGGGGATGGTGGTGTGCCGAACTGGGCGATTGGGATTGACATGTATACACTGATGTGTATAAAATTGATGACTAATAAGAACCTGCAGTATAAAACAAACAAACAAACAAAAAAACAATACTAAACTTTCTTTGGGTTATTTGTATGGAAATATGTTAATATAATGTTTCAGACATTACATGAAATTTCTAAAACCCTTATATGTTCTGGTATAATGTTATAAATCATAATTCTAGTTATTACTTTAAAATGTATATCTCAGAAATAACTAAAAAAGAAAAAAAACCATAGTAATCTTTGTAAGTTTTTTTTTTCTTTTTTTTTTTTTTTTTTTGTGGTACGCAGGCCTCTCACTGTTGTGGCCTCTCCCGTTGCGGAGCACAGGCTCCGGACGCACAGGCTCAGCGGCCATGGCTCACGGGCCCAGCCGCTCCGCGGCATGTGGGATCTTCCCGGACCAGGGCACGAACGCATGTCCCCTGCATCAGCAGGCGGACTCCCAACCACTGCGCCACCAGGGAAGCCCAATCTTTGTAAGTTTTATATTTTTCTGCTTAGGTACATGATTTATCCTAAATTAATATTTGCATATGGTATGAGGGCAAGGATTTTTTCCCATGTGGTTTTCCTGTTTTATTAACCACCATTCATTGAAAAACAAAAACAGCAAAATTCTGCATCCACCAATAAATAGCCTTGGTGGCTTTGTCAAAAGTCAAAACATATATATATGGTCTAGTATAAAGACAGACATATAAACCAATGGGATAAAATAGAGAGCCCAGAAATAAGAGCACCAAGACCATTCTATGTGGAAAAAAGCTTTTTCAACAAATGGTATTTGAAAAATTGGATAGCCACATGCAAAAATGTTAAGTTGAACCCTTACCTTAACACCGAATACAAAAATTAACTCAAAATGGATCAAATACTTAAACATAAAGACCTAAAGCTGATATCCTTAATATCATTAATCATTAGGGAAATGCACATTAAAACCACAATGAGATACCACTTCACACCCATTAGGATGGCTATTATCAAAAAACAGACAATAACAAGTGTTAGCAAGGATATCGAGAAGTTTGAACCCTTGTGTGTTGGTGGTGGGAATGTAAACTGCTGCAGTCACTGTGGAAAACAGTATGGCAGTTCCTCAGAAAATTAAACATAGAATTATTACATTATCCAGAAACTTCCATCTCTGAGTGTGTGTATGTGGGTGTGCTTCACCCACAAAGGAAGTGAAAGCAAAGACTCAAACAGATATTTGTACATCCATGTTGATAGCATTATTCCCAATAGCCAAAAGGAAAGAGCACCCTAAGTGTCCACCAATGAATGAATGGATGAATAAATTAAATGTAGTATATACATAAAATGGAAAGGAAATTTTGACTAGAACGTAGATGAACTTTGAAGACATTATGCTAAGTGAAATATGCAAGACACAGAAGGACAAATACTGTATGAACCCTTGTGTGTTGGTGGTGGAAATGTAAACTGGTGCTGTCACTGTGGAAAATAGCATGGCTATTATACTAGAGTCCTAAAGTAGTCAAATTCACAGAGACAGAAAGTAGAATCATGGATGCCAAGGGCTGAGGGACATGGTGGAATAGGGAGTTAGTGTTTAATGGGTACAGAGATTTGCTTGGGAAGATAAAGTTCTGGAGATATGGTGGTGATGGCAGTAGGACCGTCAGAATGTACTTAATGCCACTGAACCATACATCTAAAAATGGTTAAAATGGTAAATTTTATTTCTGTATATTTTACCACAATTCTTAAAAAATAATTTTTAAAAAAGAAAACGATAAATTTAATCAAAAATTTGAATTTGCTAGTTCAAAAAACACGGTTATAAAAATGAAAAGGCATGCAGGAGACTGAGAGAAAATGTTTACAAAACATGTATATGCTATATATACTATGTCCACTCTTTGGCTTGGAAACTGGTTGCTGGCCCAATAGAATTTAGCAGGAAAGATGAGGACATTAGTCCCCACTTTGACTTGCACCAGCTAACAATGTGGTATTTTGTTTCCCATAGTTTTTGTTTCTTAGATGTATAGCTTCTTCTCCTCCATGAGGTCCCAGAGGAAGTTGTACATTCAAGGGAAAACAAAACAATTAGCTTCTAACTGAAAACCCTTACTAGGGTTCCCAACTCCACTGTGGTCCTTAACACCTTCTAAGAAGTTTTTGTGATATTTTAAAGAGTCAGTATATCCAAAAGACCCTGGTATAACTCCTGGCACATAACAGATGCTTAACAAATATTAGCATACCTGTCTAAAAATCTACCTAACCTTAAATACTAGAGCCTTGCTTCTCAAAATGCAGTCCACTGACAGCAGCATCTGTTATCACCTCAGATGCTTTTAAGAAAAGCAAAATCTTGGGTTCCACTCCAGACCTACCAAATCAGAATCCACATTTTAACAAGAGCCTCAGAAAATTAGGTACATTCAAGTTTGAGAAGCACTGCTATAGAACAGAGGACACCACAAACTTTGGAAAGAGCCTAATCATAAATATTTTAGTCTCTGTAGGCCACTGGGCATAATCATGTAGATGTTTATATAACAAGAGAGAAAAGCTTCGCACAAACATTTTGTTGACAAAATTTAATGATGTAATGGGACTTCCCTGGTGGCGCAGTGGTTAAGAACCCGCCTGCCAATACAGGGGACACAGGTTCGATCCCTGGTCTGGGAAGATCCCACATACCGCGGAGCAACTAAGTCCATGCGCCACAACTACTGAGCCTGTGCTCTAGAGCCCATGAGCCACAACTACTGAGCCCGTGTGCCTAGAGCCCATGCTCCACAAGAGAAGCCACCGCAATGAGAAGCCCGCGCATCACAACAAAGAGTAGCCCTCGCTCGCCGCAACTAGAGAAAGCCGTGCGCAGCAACGAAGACCCAATGCAGCCAAAAATAAAATTAATTAATTTAAAAAAAAAAAAACGAAATGGCAGTGAGCTGCCCAAAAGCCATTCTATGTTAAAAAAAAAAATTATAAAAGACACTATAAAGACCATACCATCCTTAAAGAATACCCCATCTCAAAATACAACCACCTGTCTCCTAATTATGCTACTATTCTTACTGCACTGCTCCCCAAAATCTACTGTAAACCCAAAACTTCACATAAAACATATAACAAGAGATGTCACTACTCAAATTAGAGATCAATCACATTCTATTTAATGAAGAACAATTTTAGGGAAATCAACATAAATAAAACCACAATTTGACCCATTAGAGCAGTCTGTCATGGCCCCTTCTAATAACTTTTTTTCCCTCTCTCTCTTCTTCTCTTTCACACACACACTCACAAACTCACTCAATAAATGTTAATTATTATACAAGTATGGCCTCCCAAGGTGGTCAGTCTAAAAAAGGACACATGTATTTGGACATATTAGCAGCTCTGGTTGGTCAACATTACTTTATAGTTATAGCACCTTTTTTATGACAATGAATCAATTTTTCATTATTTCATTTTTAAAGTACCTTAAGTCTTCATCTTCCTTAGCAGAGAGTCAAAACAAAATAAAAATATCTAGAAAGCATGTTTTCAAAAGGTTAAAACCAGAATACCAGTTACCAAAAAGAAATGAGTTTGTTCAATAAGACCTTTCTAATATTAGATTCAACTGCTACTCAGCCATTACTTCATTTTTTTTAGATTTAAAACTTCCTTTAGTCTGAAAATATTTTAATTCATTCCAGGTTTTAATTGTTACTTTTCATATTACATATGATAAGCTGATTTATACAGAACAGTAAAGTCTTTCTTCAATTAATACTTTTCACATTATGCCTGACAAGGCAGAGATTAAAAACAGAAATACCATAATAAAGTTAGAAATTATTTCAACAAGATAAAATATTCCATTTAAATCATTCCTTTTCATTAGTTTTTAAAATGCACTTGAAAGTATAGGAAACTAAAAGAATTCAACAAGTTTACACTGTTTAACACTCCAGAATTATTTGTGACTCGTCTTTAAACATCCACTCTAACATGGTTAATAAATAGAACATATCTATGTTCATATACAGTATTTTCTATACTTAGTGGATATACTTATTATTTTTGTTGACTACATTGCATTTCATCATTTATTCCACTGTCTGATCTCCTATTTAAAACCAAATGTTCTAATTTTTTGGCAGTTAAATGAACATGTTAAATGACCTATCACAAGAGCAGTCCAAATTCCAATTTCTAAAATACTACCTAAAACAATGCATTATAATAAACAAGGATAAAATATTCTAAATGTTTATACATTTCCTAATATACTTTCTCCCCTAGGAATCCAATAAAAATACCACCCACATTTTTTATAATTATTTAAAATATTAACATTTGGACATTTAATTCACTTAAAATTTAACTGTACATATCTAGGATTTTTTCCAAAGGGAAATATCATACAATTTCTCACAAATTTAACCTTTCCCTACTGATCTGAAATACATCTCTAGTCATGTGTCACATTCTGATATAAACATAGGTGTGTTTCTATATTTAATTCTGTTTCACTAAACTATTTCTGAACCATATATATCTCCATTCTATCTAACTACACATACAAATATTTATGTATTGTACACATACATATTTCACCTAGAATGACTGAAAAGAGTATGTATAAAAAGCCAAGTTTCTGAATCTAGTCTACTGATACACATTCAGTTACATAAGCCTGTGGTAAAGAGAAAACAGGTCTGATCTAGAATCACTCCAAGTCAGATTAATACCTCACCTTATCTTTAAGATAAGTCATTTTAAACACTTTAATTATAACCCTTCCAGCAAAGGATTCAGACAACCTGAGACCGAATTTTCATATAATGATATGCAGCTTGCCCCAGAGGTGAGGCATAGAGTTCTCGTTTATGCTTCTCTATACTGTCATAACCTTGGAGCATGAGAATAATTTAATTTCAATTTTATTCTTATAAATAAAAAATGTCTTGACAGCTACTTTTTCTTTCATCAAAAATAAAACACACACACAGATAGATAAGTTGTGTCAATATGGCCAAGTTCCTTAACCTCTCCATGTTTCAGCTTCCTTATGTATAAAATGGAGATAATAAAAGTATGTACCTTATAGTTGTTAGAGTAAAATAAGTTAATATGAAGAGTTCTGAACTATATCTGTCACTTAGTAGTCAATAAATGTGACCATATATGTATGCTAAAATGCAAGTGCCCAATAAACATTGGCATGTATAATATATATAATATAAGCTCTCTTCCAGCTTTCTCCCTGAAGCTAGAAGTTCCTGGTAGGTAGAATAGCATATACTTCAATGCCTCATTTCTTTAATGTATTAATAACATGACTAACTCCTCTTCCTCTAGCTTATAATAATTTACCTTAAAAAGCAATCATACACATATACACATATATGTATCACACATACATATATGTATACACACATACATATGTGTATGTATACATACATATTTATCTTAATACTAGGCTATTTTTCTATTTCAACATATAGTTCTCATTTTAAAGATAAGGAAATTGAGACACTGAGAGGTTATGTCACAATGCCTTTTGTTAGAACTTATATCCACTCAACTAAGCACCCTTGTCCCAAAGGAATGGTCCAAAAGAAGGGTGTAAGAGTGTGTGTGGGTGTGTGTGTGAAAGACAAAGAGTGCCTGCCAAGAGAGCACGTGACTGCACACCACACGAGAGCCTGCCGAGAGAGCACATGACTGCACACGTAAGAAGGCATGTTCTCCAGGAAAGCTCCAAACAGGACTTTGGTAAAACCTCCTCACTATTAGGAAGTCAGCTGGTATCCTGTCACTAACCAAAGTGCTAATTACTTAAGAATCTTTTCTAGTTTCATGCCTTTTCTCATTACTAATACAAAACATACATGTATTATAACAATAATAAACAATACAAAAATAGAAAAGTGAAAAATCCAAATACTTCCCTGTCTCCCAAAATCCCACTCCTCACAGGTAACCATTTAACATGCCTTAAAAAGCACAGCGATGATTTACTGCCCACAGTACTCCTTCTTGGTCTATTCTTCTATCCCAATCGTGCAAGGTAAAAGAAGGGCTACAGAAGTTTGAGAGTTCATTTGCAACAGGGAAGGAAATCTCTGACCAGGAAGTAAGTTGCATGTACTACATGTAAGAAGTCCAACTTGAGCACTATCTACCTATTAAAATACTATCTAAAACAATGCATTATAATAAACAAGGATAAAATATTCTAAATGTTTATACAGTGATTTCAACGTAAGTATCATTTCACCAACACTGGCTCTATCATGGCTTCAACAAGACTCCTGAAATGAATTTCTTCGGACATTTATTGTAGCAATATAACTTTAGGGCTAAGGTGGGCTCTGCTGCAAGACTGAGTTCAAATCCCAGCTCTGCCACTTAAAGACCTCCTCATCCATAAATTTCTGGTAATAACAAAGTCTAGCTCACAGGATTGTTAGGTGAATTAAATGAGGTAATACTTGTAAGCCCTTAGCAGGTTCCTGGAATATACAGCCTCATTAATTTTTGCTTACTCTTACTAAGTGCCAGAAAAATAAGCAACTTACCCAAAATTGCACACCAAACAAGTGATGTGAGGAGAGAAAGCAACAAAAAATTATCAGGAGACAGGAGAGCAAGCCAATTTACCCACTTACTTTTCAATTTCTCTAGCCTAAGCCTTCATATAAAGAAGAAATATATATTTCTTTCAATTAACAGATCTACAAAATTTCCAGCAAAACAGACTACTCTGTTTAGGAACCCTACCTGCTCTAAGTGCATAAACATGTTCAACACAAATTAGACTGCTCGATGAAAATAAAAATAATCTTTAACCATCACTCTTAACTCTGAATTGATGTAAAACTCCAGAGTGCCAAAGTTTAGGATCCAGATACATAAATTAGCACATAAGCCCACTGAGATCATAATGTTCCTCTAGAAAGACACATTTCCCAAGGAGCAAATACCCAAAAAACAAAAAAAGTTTAATTTTAGTAATAACTTCTATTACCTGCAACCTTAACAGAAACACCAACCTGTAACTTGAGATAAATATATAACACAAACTAAGTAAACCAATTTGAACAAAGGATGAAATATTATAATTTTTAACAGGTTCAACTGTATGAAGTTACAGGTATTCAACCATTTTTAATCTATAAAATAGGTTCAGATGGTTCAACCCAATACTCAATGGCCTACGGTATAATCAATCCCCTAGTGCCTTTACAAATGATTATGACTGCCATTTTTTACGGTGTTCAGTGATTCAAAGAAATTGTGGGTCACATCATTCTCATACATCTTTATTAGTGTTTAAATCCCAAAACTGCCAAAACAGAGTGACAGATGCAGTCTTACTAAGTGCATGGCTTATAAGGTTGGCCCTCAAATTTTCACCGTAGTCTCTAGCAAACCTATACAATCATTTAAAAAGTCTGACTTGGGGTTTCCCTGGTGGCGCAGTGGTTGAGAGTCCGCCTGCCGATGCAGGGGACACGGGTTCGTGCCCCGGTCCGGGAGGATCCCACATGCTGCGGTGCGCCTGGGCCCGTGAGCCATGGCCGCTGGGCCTGTGCGTCCGGAGCCTGTGCTCCTCAACAGGAGAGGTCACAACTGTGAGAGGCCCGTGTACCACACACACAAAAAAAAGTCTGACTTATATACAAAGTTTTCTTTCAATTATAGAAATTTTCCAACATTTCTTTCCCAATGCCAATTTATTTGCCTTATGTAAAAAGGGACATGTATTTTTATAAAATTGTGACGATAAGGAAGCAATTTGAAGTCTTTTCCTTTTTTACCCTTGGTCATGAACCCAAAATTGCCAACAGTACAGAAAAATGCAAAAATGCAAAAAACTAGAACCTAAAATAATCCCACCCATTGTCTACTACCCAAAGATAACTAAAGTTAACATTCAGGTTTATTTTCTTCCAGTCTTTTTTCTGTATACTTTTTACTCAGCAATTAAGATTTCACTTTATAGTAGCTCCCGGCATTCAAAGATGTTTCCACATTTCTAATTTCAACCATCTGCAAAAGACTCTGAAAGTTGATGACATAAAAACTGCTGAAGTGATACGAAATGAGAGAAACTTATAACACAACCTCCATCCATCCAATTCTCAGTTCGGGTTTGTTTTTCCTTGTCTGTAGTCATATATCCGGAAACTCTCACAGTTACTCCAACCCCCCTCGAAAAACATTTTTTTGGGAAAAATGTTCCCCCCAAATAAATGCAATTAATAATATTAATGATAAAAATGACAGCAGCAGTTATTTGCCATAAAAAGCAAGCTTCAGGGGACTTCTCTGGTGGTCCAGTGGGTAAGACTCTGGGCTCCCAATGCAGGGGGCCCAGGTTTGATCCCTGGTCAGGGAACTAGATCCTGCGTGCATGCCTCAACTAAGAGTCCACATGCTGCAACAGCATGAATGAATGAATGAATGAATATTAAAAAAACAAGCTTCAGATAAATTACAAACTTATGTATTTATATAATACATTCACTGCATGTTAATGTTACTATCCTAATAATATAATGCAGTGTACATGTTTAATAAAGTTTATTTAAATTTCTTTACAAATAACTCCAACTTTTGTGTTAAAGTTGATGAGTATTGAAGCTGTGTGATGGGTACATTAGGGTTCACTGCAATATGCACTCTACTTCAATAAATTAAATTTTTTTCCCATAATAAAAAGTTAACTTCTTACATTTTCCCACATTTTTGTGAGGAAATTTGTGTTTTAAGGGCATTTGCCAATTTCAGAACTAGAAAGTTGTCTGGCATCCATTACTACTGTCAAGATCCTACACTACTTACTGCTTTCTACCCTATGTTCTTCCAATTATACAAAAGCAATTTTCCACATTATTATGTTTTCATGAACATTATTTTCATGGCTACCTAACATTCCATTAAATGGATATACATTAATATGTTTAATTATTCCCCTACCATTGGGGATTCAAGTGGTTTCTAATTTCTTGCTATTAAAAACAGTGCTGCAGCAAAACTGTCCTACCTAAAATGCTTTATTTGAATGTAGGGTTATTTCCTTAAAACAATGACTCCCAAAGCATGATAAGAAAGACGACTGTAAATATTTACTATCCCTCCCCAGACTCACCTCAGCAATCTCCATCCAGAGTCATTAGGTAACTGTGCAGGAAAGGGTTAACACAGTAGACCTGAGGATGCTATCTTTAGAAAGGCCTCCCAGCAAAGAAATCCCCACCTTTCCGTAAAGATAAGGTGGCTCACAGTGCCTAGGTTATACAAACAATGTAGTATAACTAGGAAGAAGATGCCCCAGTAAAAACCTTGAATGCAGAGTCTCTAGTGGACTTCCCTGGACACACACATTGCACACAAGTTGCTGAAATTTCACTGCTGGGGGAAGTGTGTGCACTCCCTGTGCCCCCTCTTGTGAGGGAGAGAACATAAGGAAGCCTAAATATGGATCCCTCCAGGCTCTCCCTACGCTTTTTTCCCTTATGATCCGGCTGTTCATCTTTACTATGTCACCATAATACATCTCAACCATGAATACAACTATATGCTGAGCCCACTAGTCTTTACAGCAAAACTGACACAGTATCTGAAGCCCACAGACCACTCTAAGATACCATGTTCAGAGCTCTAGGCAAGAACTGGTGATTACCCTGCTTTCTGAGGTTATGGAGAACCCCCTATGTAAGTTAATTTTACATACCTCCTTCCCATGCCAAGACAGGTGAATGCTTCTTAGTTTTGAAACTCCTTGGCAGACACAGTCATTCTGAGTCTGCAACTGTATCAATGAGCTGGCTTATCTCCTCCTCTCACAAGAATGTAAGCCCCAAAAGAAAAGGAATTTGGGGGTTGGGGCGGTTTATTTGTTCACTGAAATATCCAGGTGCCTAAAAGAATGCCCAACACATAGAAGACTCTCAATAAGTATTTGTTTAACGAATAAATGGATATTCTCGGGTATCCTAACCCCAAATTCTCAAAATGAAGAAACCTACTAAGGGCCTCCCTGGTGGCGCAGTGGTTGAGAGTCCACCTGCCGAGGCAGGGGATACGGGTTCGTGCCCTGGTCCAGGAAGATCCCACATGCCGCAGAGCGGCTAGGCCCGTGAGTCATGGCCGCTGAGCCTGCGCGTCCAGAGCCTATGCTCCGCGACGAGAGAGGCCACACAGTGAGAGGCCCGCTTACCGTAAAAAAAAAAAAAACCTACTAGGGGCTTCCCTGGTGGCGCAGTGGTTAAGAATCCGCCTGCCAATGCAGGGGACCCAGGTTCGAGCCCTGGTCCAGGAAGATCCCACATGCCACGGAGCAACCAAGCCCGTGCGCCACAACTACTGAGCCTGCGCTCTAGAGCCCGCGAGCCACAACTACTGGAGTCTGCACGCCTAGAGCCCGAGCTCTACAACAAGAGAAGCCACCTCAATGAGAAGCCTGTACACTGCAAAAAAGAATAGCTCCCACTCTCAGCAACTAGAGAAAGCCCGCGCTCTGCAACGAAGACCCAACGCAGCCACAAATAAATAAATAAATAGAATAGAATAGAATAGAATATATGTTACTTACAAGAGACTTACAACTTTTATAAACAAAAGTTGAAAGTAAAAGAATGCAGACAGCTATACCGTGCAAACACTTAGCATCTGAAAGCTAGTGTTATCTGTCTTAACACTAGATAAAGTACATTCTAAGGCAAAATGCTTTACTAGAGGGACATATCATGATAATAAAAGGCTTGATTCAGTAGGCAGACACAAAAATTCTTAATAGGTAAGCACCTATAACATATTTGAAATATATAAGGCAAAGAGGACAGAAACTATACAAAGAAACAGACAAATCTGTAATTGTTTTTGGACATTTTAACAAATCTTCCTCTGAATAAGAGCAAATAAACGAAAAAAGTAATGATAACAATTTAAAAAAGAAACAAACTTGATATAACTGATATACCTATTACACCACATCTAACAACTGTACCCAACAAAAAATTTTTTTGTTCTATACAAGGAATATTTACCAAGACAGACTGTATGTTGGGTCATAAAGCAAGTCTCAAATTTTAAAGCTGAAATTTTATATCTTTAGTTCTTATTATGGTACAGCTAAGTTAGAAATTAGTAACAAAAAGCCACTTAGAAATACCTTATGTTTAAAAATTAAGCAGTATACTTCTGAATAATCTATAGTTCGATGAACAAAGCCAGAAGTTGGTTCTATGAAAAGACTTATGAACTGGTAAGATGGGTCAAGAAAAGAGACAAGACACAGACAGTGACTATCTGGAATGAAAAAGAGGACACCACTATAGACCCTAGATATAGAAAGTTCACAAGGGAATATTTACAATTTTATGCAGACACATTTGAGATTTTGGAGAGATTCCTAGAAGATACAATTTACCAAAACTGATATGAAAATTAAAACTCTAAAGAGTATTGTGACATTATAGAAATTGAAGCCATTACTTAAAACTTTACAGAGAAAACTCCAGGACTAGAAAGCTTCAGTGAATTCTACCAAGTATTTAAAGATGCTGGACTTCCCTCGTGGTGCAGTGGTTAAGAATCTGCCTGCCAATGCAGGGGACACAGGTTCACGCCCTGGTCCGGGAGGATCCCACATGCCGCGGAGCAACTATGAGCTCCCATGTGCCACAACTACTGAGCCTGTGCTCTAGAGCCCATGAGCCACAACTACTGAGCCCATGTGCCACAATTACTGAAGCCCGCACGCCTAGAGTCCAAGCTCCACAATGGGAGAGGCCACCACAGTGAGAGGCCCGCATGCTGTGGCGAAGAGTGGCCCCCGCTAGCCACAGCTAGGGAGGGCCCACGCGCAGCAACGAAGACATAACGCGGCCAAATAAATAAATAAATAAAATAAAAAATAGATGCTGTAACACCCTTCTTACATAAATTCTTTGAGAAAAACGGTAAAAGAAAAAGTATTTCCCAACTCATTTTTTTGAAGTCAATGTTACCTTGATAAAAAACCTAAACTTTTTAGAAATGAAGATTAAGCCTGAATGAACCGAAGAGAAAATACATACAACAGATAACGCTTTAAGAGAACAAAAGGGTAAAAAGGAGGAACAGTTTTGAAATCAAAACAAATGAAGAGATTAAAAGGATGAGAGAAAGTAACCACTTAATGACATAACAAGGATCCAACATTCAGAAAACAGAAGTCTTTAAAATGCACTACCATAAGAGAATAAACAGTAAAAACTGTAATTCAAGAAAACTTTCTTGAAAATTAAAAAAAAAAATTGAAACTACTGACTGAAGGAGCATCATGTATACTTAAGAATTCAGCCCAGTAGGCCAACAACTAATTCTTCAAAGGCAACACTTTATGCTAGAAGAAAACAGAATAACGTATTTCAGATATTCAAGACAAGAAAATATAAAGTGTCTTATATTCAGTAAAACTGATTTTTAGCACATGGAAGACACAGATAAACTGTTATCAAAATGCCAAAAACTGGGAAATACTGCTCCCATGAGTCCTCCCAAAAGAATCTAGAGAATAAGTTTGCGAGAAAGTTAAGTTATAGACCGATCTCATTCATGAACATAGGTGTAAAAATACTAAACAAAAGATCAGCGAAGCAATTTGTTTAAAAAGAATTATAGCTCACAGATATACAGACTGCCAACAAACACATGAAAGAATGCTCAACATCATTAATCATTAGAGAAATGCAAATCAAAACTACAATGAGATATCATCTCACACCAGTCAGAATGGCCATCATCAAAAAATCTAGAAACAATAAATGCTGGAGAGGGTGTGGAGAAAAGGGAACACTCTTGCACTGCTGGTAGGAATGTGAATTGGTTCAGCCACTATGGAGAACAGTATGGAGGTTCCTTAAAAAACTACAAATAGAACTACCATACGACCCAGCAATCCCACTACTGGGCATATACCCTGAGAAAACCAAAATTCAAAAAGAGTCATGTACCAAAATATTCACTGCAGCTCTATTTACAATAGCCCGGAGATGGTAACAACCTAAGTGCCCATCATCGGATGAATGGATAAAGAAGATGTGGCACATATATACAATGGAATATTACTCAGCCATAAAAAGAAATGAAATTGAGCTATTTGTAATGAGGTGGATAGACCTAGAGTCTGTCATACTGAGTGAAATAAGTCAGAAAGAGAAAGACAAATACCGTATGCTAACACATATATATGGAATTTAAGGAAAAAAAAAAAGGTCATGAAGAACCTAGGGGTAAGACAGGAATAAAGACACAGACCTACTAGAGAACGGACGTGAGGATATGGGGAGGGGGAAAGGTGAGCTGTGACAAAGCAAGAGAGAGGCATGGACATATATACACTAACAAATGTAAGGTAGATAGCTAGTGGGAAGCAGCCGCATAGCACAGGGATATCAGCTCGGTGCTTTGTGACCGCCTGGAGGGGTGGGATGGGGAGGGTGGGAGGGAGGGAGACGCAGGAGGGAAGAGATATGGGAACATATGTATATGTATAACTGATTTGCTTTGTTATAAAGCAGAAACTGACACACCACTGTAAAGCAATTATACCCCAATAAAGATGTTAAAAAAAAAAAAGAATTATAGCTCACAATTAAATTGGGTTTAGTCCAGGAATACAAGGTTGGTTTAATACTTAAAGAGCAATAAAATAATTTATCACATTAAAAAAAACCTGGAAAAAAGTTAAATGATTGTTCAAATAGATGCAGAAAAAGCATCTGATAAAATTCAACAGCCATTTGTGATTTGAACAACAACAACAAAAAAATTAGTAACTAGTAACAGGAATTTCCTTGACCTGAGAAAGGATAGACCCAAAAGTGCCATATAATAAATTGTAAAATACTGAAAAATTCTCCCCCCACTTCTAAAATTAGTTAACAACATAAGGATTCCCACTATAACCAATTTATTCAATACTGTACTAGAGGTCACAGTCACTATAATAAGGCTGGAAAAACAAATTAAGTATAAGGATTGGAAAAGATGAAATGAAATTATCATTCATAGGTCGCATGTTTATAGAAGATGAATCTAGCTGAGATAACTTATCAGAATTATAAGCAAGGTTGCTGGTTACCAAGTCGATATGCAAAAATTAACTGGATTTCTACATATCAGCAATAAATAGAAAATAATAAAAGTTAAAAAGAGATCCTATTTACAATAACATCAAAAAGTAAAAATAAAACATCTAAAAGTGCAACAGTAATTATGCAAGTTTATTAGAGAAAATTATAAAACATTATTAAAATGATGAAGGGAATACACTATATACATGAATTATACCCCTCATTATTATAAAGATATGATTAATAGATTCAGTGTAATCTCAATGAAACCCCCAACAGACTGATGTGTTTATTTGTTTGGTTTTTGAAATTAGCCAAAAATAGCCAAGGCAATGTTGAAGAAAATCAATAAAGTGTATATTAATTCCCTATTGCTGTCCTAATAACAAGTTACTACAAACTTAGCAGCTTAAAACACCCATTTATTATCTCCAGTTTCTATGGGTCAGAAATCTTGGTGCAGCATGGCTCAGCTGGTTCTCTGCTTAGAGTCTCACAAGGATAAAACCAAGGTATCAGCCAGGCTGTGTTCCTGTCTAGACACTCTAGGAGAGAATACATTTCCAGGTTCATTTAGGATGTTGGCAACACTAAGTTCCAAGCAGCTGCAGGACAGAGGTCCCCATTTCCTTGCTGTCCATCAAGCGGGGTTTAGTCTCAGCTTTTAGAGGCTCCCTACATTCCCTGGCTCATGGTCCCCTTCCAAAGGCAGTAACAGCAGGTCAAGTCCTTTTCATTGCTTCTGAGTCAAATCCCTCTGACCTCTCCTTCTGCCCCCTTCCTCTTCTGCTTCCTTCTTCTGCCTTCTTCTCTTCTGACTTTTCTATTTTTAAGGGCTTGTGTGATTATATGGGACCCACCAAAATAATCGCACTATTTTAAGGTCTGTTGATTAGTAACTTTAATTACATCTGCAAAATCACTTCACAGCACTTCCTAGGTTAGTATTCAACTGAACAATTTGGACAGAAATGTTGGGAAAACATCTTTAGAATTCCACCTATCAAAAAACAGGGGAAGTTTGATTTACTGGATATCAACCTAATTATGAATCTAGAGTAATTAAGGAAATATGAAACCGGCACAAAAACAGACAAACAGAATATAGAGTCTAGAAACTGACCTGTCTCTAGGCACAGACACTTGGTTTACAAAAAAGGGTAGCACTGCAAAACAGTGGGAAAGAACAATTCTTTTCAGTAATTTGTGCTGGGACATCAGGACACTCACAGGGAAATGAAACCTACTCCCATCTCACACCACACAGAAAAAAATCAACTTCGGAAGGATTACAGATCTAAATATGAAAAGCATAATAACAACAAAGCTTCTGAAAGATAATACCGGAGAGTGGGACTTTAGGAATAGTGGCATGAGGAGCTCGGTGGACCATTTCTCCAGTAAAACAACGATTTAACTGGTGAAAAGAAAATTTTTTAAACAACCAACCATTTAATGTCTCTGAAAATTGTCCTAAGGGCACACAGCAAATGGAAAAACATTTATTCAAGAAAACGTACTAAACAGAGGTGAGAACAGCAAGTATCCATGACATATGGGCCATAAGCCACTCCCAATTACACCCCTCCACTCAGGGTGACAGAAGTTCTACACCAGACAGGTGCTACAGGAGCTCCCACACTCCAGCCTAGGACTAAAATTTCACCCCAGTAGGGGAAGGCTGCTGGCATCTCTCAACTGTTGCACCCCCCAGCTCCATGTTGCAGAAACTCCATGCCAGGGCGTCCTGGATGAAAAGAACAGGGGTCCCTCCATCCAACCATCCCCCACTTATAAGGCAGAAAAGCTCTTCTCCAGGTGGAGTAGGCCAAAAACACTAGGTCCCAATTCCTCACTCATAAGGCAGAAGTTCTTTACCAGGAGGGGCAAGATGAAAGTTGGATTTACTCTCCTTGCCCAGCACACTACTCCTAGAGTGGGTGTCACTTCAAGAGAAGTGATCTCCTTGCCTCTGACCCTAATTTCACTGAGGCAAGGCAGAGGTTCTTCCTAGGGGAAAAGGTAGACCATTAGGAACAGAAAGTTCTGTCCATCCCACCTGACAGAATGACTTTACTAGGACAGACTGGGGGGAAACCTCATTTCTAAGGGCAATGTCCAAAACTATGGAGATCCTGGAGGTGAATAACTAAAAGGAAGCAGGTAGTTCCACAACAGTAGTAGCAACAAGCAAAGCTACAAACCAGCTAGAAGTTTAACAGAGAGAACTAGGCAAAGAAAAAGGCAGTAAGATTCCTCAAGGTAAGCAGCACAAGTCTCAAAGGCTGGCAACACTTCGCTTCTGCAGAGACCTGACTTAATGCAATCAATCTATGGAGCAATTTATGCCCTGGGATGTCGGTGAAAACAACAGAGCAATAAGCTAGCAGTCAGTGGAGGCTGACAGCTGGCAGTGACAGCAATAGAGGCAGACCAGCCAAAAGCTTAATGGGGAGATCAGGGAAAGAGGCAAAGAAAACAAGGCCAAAACCAATCAGCTCTGGTGGTCAGGGAGACTGCACATGACTTTGAGAGGGCCCAGATGTTGGATTCATCAGACAGAGTTTAAAGCAGCTATTATAAATATGTTCAAAGAACTAAAGGAAATCATGTTTCAATAATTAAAGGAAGGTATTATTACAATGTCTCATCAAGCGAGAATATCAATGAAAAACAGGAATTACACAAAATAATCAAATGAGAAAATACGAATACTAGTAAAGAGCGTAACTGCGTATTTCTTCTCCTTTCTTCCCTTAACTAATTTAAAAAGCAATTACACATACAACATGTATATAACTGTATTGTTGGGTCTATAACATAGAAAACAAAATATATTTGACAGTAACAGCACAAAGGAGACATATGGAAACAAACTTTATTGGAGTAAGGATATAACGTCATATGGTATAAATCAAATCTACATGAGGTAACACTGACATATATACACTACAAATGTAAAATAGATAGCTAGTGGGAAGCAGTTGCATAGCACAGGGAGGTCGGCTCAGTGCTTTGTGACCACCTAGAGGGATGCGATAGGGAAGGTGGGAGGGAGGCACAAGAGGAAGAGGATATGGGGATAAATGTATACATATAGCTGATTCACTTTGTTATACAGCAGAAACTAACACAACATTGTAAAGCAATTATACTCCAATAAAGATTAAAAAAAAAACCTACATGAGGAAATGAAGAGAACCAGGAATAATACATAAGGTCAGTACAAAAACGATAAAGGGGTTTTCCTTTCTCATCTCAGTTTATTTAAAAAAGACTATAAATCATATAAAATATTTATAACAATTTATTCTGGGGTAACATATAGCAACATATATAACAAAAAAAGGGGAGGATGGAGTAGAGCTGTATAAAGAATAAAGTTTCTATATACTGCTCGAATTAAGTTAGTGTAAATCTGAAGCAAATTTTGATAAGATGTATAACGTAAACTTAGAGCCATCACTAAGAAAATAACTCAAAAAAGAATTAAAAATAACAAAAGCAATTAAAATGTTACAATAGAAAATACTCAATGCAGAAGAAAACAGTAACGTAGGTACAGAAGGATAAAAAGACATGAGACACAGAGAAAACAAAATGCAGGGCTTTCCTGGTGGCGCAGTGGATGAGAGTCCACCTGTCGATGCAGGGAGACAGGTTCGTGCCCCGGTTCGGGAAGATCCCACATGCCGCGGAGTGGCTGGGCCCATGAACCATGGCTTGGGAAGATCCCACATGCCGCGGAGCGGCTGGGCCCGTGAGCCATGGCCACTCAGCCTGCATGTCTGGAGCCTGTGCTCCGCAACGGGACAGGCCATAACAGTGAGAGGCCCGCGTACCACAGAAAAAAAAAAAAAAAAAAGCAAAATGGCTGACATAAATCCAACCATAACAAACACATATAATGTGAATGGACTAAGCAACATAATCAAGAGCAGAGACTGTGGGAATCGATTAAAAAAGAATAATATCAAATTAAATACTGTCCACAAAAGACACACTTTAGATCCAAAGACACCAATGGGATAAAAATAAATGGATGGAAAAAGACCCTGCAAACAGCAACCACAGAAGAACTGAAGTGGATATACTAATATCAGCTTCTAAAATAATTTTAGAGATGAAGAGAAACATTTTATAACAAAGGGTCAATCCATCAGTAAGACATAAAAATTATAAACATATGTGTACCTTATAACAGACCTTCAAAATACTTGAAACAAAGCTGACAGAAACAAAGGGAGAAAAAGGCAATTCAAAACTAGCTGGAAGATTTCAATACTCCATTTTCAATAGCAAATAGAACTAAGCAGAAAAACAAAAAGGAAATAGAAAACAAACACAATAAACCAACTAGACCTAAAAGACATCTAGAGAATGCTACATTCGACAACAGAATACGTGTTCTTCTAAGGCACACATGGAACACTCTCCAAGAGAGACCATATGCTAGGCCACAAAACAAGAATCAACAAATTTAAAAGAAGTGAAAGCACACAAAGTATGTTCTCTGACCACAATGGAATTAAATTAGAAATCAATTACAGAAGAAAATTTGGTAAATTCACAAATATGTGGAAATTAACATACTCCTAAATTACCAATAAGTCAAAGGAAGAAATCAAAAGGAAAATTAGAAAATGCTTGAAATGAATAAAAACAAAAACACAACATATCAGAACTTACGGGATGGAACTTGCACAAGCCCCTTAGATAGCCTCATCCACCAGAGGGCAGACAGCAGAAGCAAAAAGAACTACAATTCTGCAGCCTGTGGAACAAAAACCACACTCATATAAAGACAGACAAGATGAAAAGGCAGAGGGCTATGTACCAGATGAAGGAACAAGATAAAACCCCAGAAAAACCACTAAATGGAGACAGGCAATCTTCCAGAAAAAGAATTCAGAATAATGATAGTGAAGATGATCCAGGACGTCAGAAAAAGAATGGAGGCGAAGATTCAGAACATGCAAGAAATGTTTCACAAAGATCTAGAAAAATTAAAGAACAAACAAAGAGAGAAACAATGCAATAAATGAAATGAAAAATACACAAGGAATCAACACCAGAATAACTGAGGCAGAAAAACGGATAAGTGACCTGGAAGACAGAATGGTGGAATTCACTGCTGCGGAACAGAAGAAAAAAGAATAAAAAGAAATGAAGACAGCCTAAGAGACCTCTGGGGCAACATTAAACGCAACAACATTCGCATTATAGGGGTCCCAGAAGGAGAAGAGAGAAAGAAAGGACCCAAGAAAATATATGAAGAGATTATACTCGAAAACTTCCCTAACATAGGAAAGGAAATAGCCACCCAAGTCCAGGAAGTGGAGCGAGTCCCATACAGGATAAACCCAAGAAGAATCACGCCGAGACACGAAGTAATCAAATTGGCAAAAATTAAAGAAAAATTACTGAAAGC
Organism: Tursiops truncatus; assembly: GCF_011762595.2. Lineage (NCBI taxonomy): Eukaryota > Metazoa > Chordata > Mammalia > Artiodactyla > Delphinidae > Tursiops > Tursiops truncatus. The sequence goes on along the minus strand of NC_047040.1, from coordinate 61,073,974 downwards.
AACAACGGAAAAACAACAAATAACATTCAAGGGAACACCCATAAGGTTAACAGCTGATTTCTAGCAGAAACTCTACAAGCCAGAAGGGAGTGGCATGATATACTTAAAGTGATGAAAGGGAAAAAACTACAACCAAGATGACTCTACCCAGCAAGGATCTCGTTCAGATTTGACGGAGAAATAGAAAGCTTTACAGACAAGCAAAAGCTAAGAGAATTCAGCACCACCAAACCAGCTCTACAACAAATGCTAAAGGAACTTCTCTAAGTGGGAAACACAAGAGAAGAAAAGGACCTACAAAAACGAACCGAAAACAATAAAGAAAATGGTCATAGGAACATACAGATCGATAATTACCTTAAATGTGAATGGATTAAATGCTCCAACCAAAAGACACAGGCTTGCTGAATGGATATAAAAACAAGACCCATATATATGCTGTCTACAAGAGACCCACTTCAGACCTAAGGACACACAGAGACTGAAAGTGAGGGGATGGAAAAAGATACTCCATGCAAATGGAAATCAAAAGAAAGATGGAATAGCAATACTCATATCAAATAGACTTTAAAATAAAGAATGTTAGAAGAGACAAGGAAGGACACTACATAATGATCAAGGGATCAATCCACGAAGAAGATATAAAAATTATAAATATATATGCATCCAACACAGGAGCACCTCAATACATAAGGCAACTGCTAACAGCTATAAAAGAGGAAATTGACAGTGACACAATAATAGTGGGGGACTTTAACACCTCACTTATGCCAATGGACAGATCATCCAAAATGAAAATTAATAAGGAAACACAAGCTTTCAATGACACAAGAGACCATAGAGACTTAATTGATATTTATAGGACATTCCATGCAAAAACAGCAGATTACACTTTCTTCTCAAGTACTCATGGAACATTCTCCAGGATAGATCACATCTTGGCAAGGTCACAAATCAAGCCTCAGTAAATTTAAGAAAACTGAAATCATATCAAGCATCTTTTCTGACCAAAACGCTAAGATTAGAAATCAATTACAGGGAAAAAAATGTAAAACACACAAACACATGGAGGCTAAACAATACGTTACTAAATAACCAAGAGATCACTGAACAAATCAAAGAGGAAATCAAAAAATACCTAGAAACACATCACAATGAAAACACGACGATCCAAAACCTACGGGATGCAGCAAAAGCAGTTTTAAGAGGGAAGTTTATAGCTATAAAAAGCTACCTCAAGAAACAAGAAAAATCTGAAATAAATAAATTTAACCTTACAGCTAAAGGAACTAGAGAAAGAAGAACAAACAAAACCCAAGGATAGCAGAAGGAAAGAACTCATAAAGATCAGAGCAGAAATAAATGAAATAGAAACAAAGAAAACAGCAAAGATCTATAAACCTAAAAGCTGGTTCTCTGAGAAGATAAAATCGATAAACCATTAGTCAGACTCATCAAGAAGAAGAGGGAGAGGACTCAAATCAATAAAATTAGAAATGAAAAAGGAGAAGTTACAACAGACACCGCAGAAATACAAAGCATCCTAAGAGACTACTACAAGCAACTTTATGCCAGTAAAATGGACAACCTGGAAGAAATGGACAAATTCTTAGAAAGGTATAACTTTCCAACACAGAACCAGGAAGAAACAGAAAATATGAACACACCAATCACAAGTAATGAAATTGAAACTGTGATTAAAAATCTTCCAACAGGGCTTCCCTGGTGGCGCAGTAGTTGAGAGTCTGCCTGCCGATGCAGGGGACGCGGGTTCGTGCCCCGGTCCGGGAAGATCCCACATGCCACGGAGCGGCTGGGCCCGTGAGTCATGGCCACTGAGCCTGCGTGTCTGGAGCCTGTGCTCCGCAATGGGAGAGGCCACAACAGTGAGAGGCCCGCGTACAGAAAAAAAAAAAAAAATCTTCCAACAAACAAAAGTCCACGACCAGATGGCTTCACAGGTAGGTGAATTCTATCAAACATTTAGAGAAGAGCTAACACCCATCCTTCTCAAACTCCTCCGAAAAACTGCAGAGGAAGGAACACTCCCAAACTCATTCTATGAGGCCACCATCACCCTGATCCCAAAACCAGACAAACATACTACAAAAAAGAAAATTACAGACCAATACCACTGATGAATATAGATGCAAAAATCCTCAACAAAATACTAGCAAACAGAATCCAACAACATATTAAAAAGATGATACACCATGATCAAGTGGGATTTATTCCAGGGATGCAAGAATTCTTCAATATACGCAAATCAATCAATGTGATACACCACATTAACGAACTGAAAAATAAAAAGCATATGATCATCTTAAAAGATGCAGAAAAAGCTTTCAACAAAATTCAACACCCATTTATGATAAAAACTTTCCAGAAAGTGGGTACAGAGAGAACCTACCTCAAGATAATAAAGGCCATATATGACAAACCCACAGCAAACATCATTCTCAATGGTGAAAAACTGAATTTCCTCTAAGATCAGGATTTCCTCTAAGATCAGGAACAAGACAAGGATGTCCACTCTCACCACTATTATTCAACATAGTTTTAGAAGTCCTAGTCACGGCAATCAGAGAAGAAAAAGAAACAAAAGGAATCCAAATCGGAAAAGAAGAAGTAAAACTGTCACTGTTTGCAGATGACATACTATACATAGAAAATCCTAAAGATGCCACCAGAAAACTACTGGAACTAATCAATGAATTTGGTAAAGCTTCAAGAGACAAAACTAATGCACAGAAATCTCTTGCATTCCTATATACTAATGATGAAAAATCTGAAAGAGAAATTAGGGAAACACTCCCATTTACCACTGCAACATAAAAGAATAAAATACCTAGGAATAAACCTACCTAAGGAGACAAAAGACCTGTATGCAGAAAACTATAAGACACTGATGAAAGAAGTTAAAGATGATATCAACAGATGGAGAGATATACCATGTTCTTGGATTGGAAGAATCAATATTGTGAAAATGACTATACTACCCAAAGCAATCTACAGATTCAATGCAATCCCTATCAAATTATCAATGGCATTTTTTACAAAACTAGAACAAAAAATCTTAAAATCTGTATGGAGACACAAAAGACCCCGAATAGCCAAAGCAGTCTTGAGGGAAAAAAATGGAGCTGGAGGAATCAGACTCCCTGACTTCAGACTATACTACAAAGCTACAGTCATCAAGACAATATGGTACAGGCACAAAAACAGAAATATAGATCAATGGAACAAGATAGAAAGCCCAGAGATAAACCCATGCACCTATGGTCAACTAATCTATGACAAAGGAGGCAAAGATATACAATGGAGAAAAGATAGTCTCTTCAATAAGTGGTGCTGGGAAAACTGGACAGCTACATGTAAAAGAATGAAATTAGTACACTCCCTAACACCATACACAAAAATAAACTCTAAATGGATTAGAGACCTAAATGTAAGCCTGGACACTATAAAATTCTTAGAGGAAAACATAGGAAGAACACTCTTTGACATAAATCACAGCAAGATCTTTTTCGATCAACCTCCTAGAGTAATGGAAATAAAAACAAAAATAAACAAATGCTACCTAATGAAACTTAAAAGCTTTTGCACAGCAAAGGAAACCATAAACAAGACGAAAAGACAACCCTCAGAATGGGAGAAAATATTTGCAAATGAATCAATGGACATAGGATTAATCTCCAAAATATATAAACAGCTCATGCAGCTCAATATTAAAGAAACAGACAACCCAATCCAAAAATGGGCAGAAGACCTAAATAGACATTTCTCCAAAGAAGACATACAGATGGCCAAGAAACACATGAAAAGCCGCTCAACATCACTAATTATTAGAGAAATGCAAATCAAAACTACAATGAGGTATCACCTCACACCAGTTAGAATGGGCATCATCAGAAAATCTACAAACAACAAATGCTGGAGAGGGTGTGGAGAAAAGGGAATCCTATTGCACTGTTGGTGGGAGTGAAAATTGATACAGCCACAATGGAGAACAGTATGGAGGTTCCTTAAAAAACTAAAAATAGAATTACTGTATGACCCAGCAATCCCACTACTTGGCCTATACCCAGAGAAAACCATAATTCAAAAAGACACATGCACCCCAATGTTCACTGCAGCACTATATACAATAGCCAGGTCATGGAAACAACCTAAATGCCCATCGACAGATGAATGGATAAAGAAGATGTGGTACATATATACAATGGAATATTACTCAGCCATAAAAAGGAACAAAACTGGGTCATTTGTAGAGATGTGGAAGAAATCTAGAGACTGTCATACAGAGTGAATTAAGTCAGAAAGAGAATAACAAATATTGTATATTAACGCATATATGTGGAACCTAGAAAAATGGTACAGATGAACTGGTTTGCAGGGCAGAAATTGGGACACAGATGTAGAGAATAAACGTATGGACACCAAGGGGGGGAAGCGGTGGGGGGTGGCGGTGGTGGTGTGATGAATTGGGAGATTGGGATTGACATGTATACACTGATGTGTATAAAATGGATGACTAATAAGAACCTGCTGTATAATAAAATTTTAAAATTTAAAAAAAAGATTTGTAAATATTGTTAAATTTATTTATTTATTAACCTCTGCACATTTTTATATTGTGTGTTTTACAACTTGTGTAATATATCAGCATATACTGTAACATTTTACAAAAAAGAAAAAGAACTTACAGGGTGAATTAATTGAGTGCTTACAGGGAAATTTACAGTTGTAAATGCCTATATTAAAAAAGAGAAAACATAGGAAAACATTTTTCATGTATTGAGATACTTCTTAAATACCATAACGGAGTGGGGGAACAGGCCACAGAACTGGGGAGGGGTGTTAATAAAAAAAAAAAAAGTACTTATCCAAAATACAAAAAGAATTTCTTCAATTAATTTTTTATTTTTGTAAAGAGAAACAACACAAAGGAAAACTGATCAAACGATCTGAACAGGTACTTCACAAGATATATCCAAAAGTCAATAAACTTATGAAAAAATGGTAAACCTCTGAACTCATCAGGGAAATGACAATTAAAACCACAAATAACACCTGATATCCACCAGAATATCAAAATAAATAATTTTAACAATTCCAGCTGTCGGTGAGGGTGTAGAGCAATGGGAACTCTCATATACTGTTCATGGGAATGTAAATTGTTACAACCACTTTGGGAAACCGGCAGTATCTACTAAAGGCAAACACACACATAGCCTATAACCCAGTAAATTTACTGTTAGGTATATACTCAACAGAAATTAATAGTACATGAAGAGACAGGTATAAATATGTTCATACAGCATTATTAGTCATAATAGAGAAGTGGAAACAACCCAAACATCTATCAACAGATTGCATAAATAAACTGTGGTATACACATACAAGTAATATAGAGCAATGAAAGTGAACAACAGTTACAGGAATTAACGTGGATGAAACTCTAAAACATACGTGAAACAAAAGCAGCTAGAAAAAATATATATACTGTATGAGTCCGTTTATATAAAATTCAAAACAGGCATAATTAAGTCAGAATAGTGATTGCTTTGGAGGGAAGGGAGAAGGTAGTGAATGACTGATGAATGCAGGAAGAGAGCTCTGAAATGCTGCCTATGTTCTATTTCTTAACTGAGTGGTCGTTACGTACATCGACTTATAGTAATTCACTGAGCATTATTTATCGTGTGCATTTTCTGTATATATTAATATTGTGATACAATAATGAAAGGTAAAGCACCATATAACATTAAAAAATAAAATCAACTGAATCACAGTAAAATTAGAGTACCTGAACTTTAGAGAGTAATAATTTTTTAAAGACTGGGCTTTTGATATAAATATTAAGTTTAAGTTCAATCTCACTAGCAATCAAGACATACCAACTGAAACCAAATGATAACATTTAATAGTTAAACTGGAGGAAAACTGTCTAATTCCCTTCTCTAGGGAATATTCTGTTCATACCTATTGACAGAAATACAATTTCCTTCCTTCCCACTTTTCCTTTTTTAAAAACTTTCCTTCACAGCACTGGAGAGGGTTGCTCTATGATCCACAGGAGAATAGTGCTACTGTGGTTCCTGAATTTCCAGTTTCTAGTTCAGTCCCCTTGAGACCTAAATGGGTTCTAAGAGACACTCAGCCCTATATCCTTCTAATAATAAATTTGTTTTGCTAAAGTTTTTTTCTAGCAACCAAATGACCAATGAATAGAACACCTTGATATAGGATAGGCTACAACCACATTACGTAATAATTCTGTTTATATGAGAAGTTGAAATTGGCATCACAAATTGTTTTATCTGACCCACAAAGTGGTTTTTTTTTTTAAGTATAAATTACATGTTATGAATTGTAGTCTTCCTCACTAGACTCTGCCCAAGCTCCTAGGAGACAAGGACTATATCTTACATACCTTTGTTTACCCAGTGCTATGCTCCAGGTCCAAAAATACTTGCTGAATGAATAAACAGACTATGCCAATAAGGTTTCTATAAAACTCTAAAGCTCTGACAATTGATTCACTTCTGAGAAGCAATAACAGATTTTAAAATCCTGGTTATCCCATAGGGAAAACAATAGTGACAATACACATTAAATGACATTAAAAAATTCATGCCCTTTTGCCCAGTAAAGCAAATCCTTAAAATGTAAAATAAAGAAATAAATCAAAGGAAGAAAAATTGTATGTATAATAAATACCACAACATTATATAGTGAAAAGAAATGAGACTAACAATTATGATTATCACTTGAAATCTGCCTCTGTCATACACAACCCTGCTAGAATTCTTCAAAAAGTCAGGGAGACAATCTATGTATGTCAAGTGTACTCTGGTCATAAGGATCTTAATCCAGATGGTACTTGTTCCCTATTCTTGACATTGAAACAAAGAAGAAAAAATTTTTAATTCTAAAGCATCCTTGTATCTAAATATACTAGTAACAGTTAACACATACTGACTTGTTAACACGCCACAAATTTCTCATTTAATTCTCACAACCTTATGAAATAGTTACTATCTCTTATCTCATCCTACAATCAAGAAAACCTAGGAATTCACTGGCAGTACAGTGGTTAAGACTCCACGCTTTCACTGCAGGGGGCACGGATTTGATTCCTGGTCGGGGAACCAAGATCCCGAAAGGCGCATGGCCAAAAAAAAAAAGCATTTAAAAAAAAAAAAGAAAATCTACAGATGCATGGAGAGGTCAAGTAACTTACTACAGTAAGTGGCAAAACCTAAACTGATATCCGGAATCTAACAAATATGTGCTTGTAACTACTTCTACATAATAATGCTTCTAACATAAGGTACCAATATCTAAGTATAAAAAACTAAGTATAATGCTGTCAACTAGGTCAGAGAAGTAGGAGACACTGATAGGAAAGAGGAGTAGGGGGCCAAGAGCTTGCCGAGGACTGCCATTCATTAGCCTTTTGGGTTTGTTGTTTAAAACTATAAAATGAAAAATTTTTAAATAGTGAGAGAAATGCCTGGAGAAAATATAATAAAGCATTTGATAAACTGGATTAGATACATGTTCAGTATGAAGATCGCAACCCTTTGGTTAACTGCAAGGCACTGTGTTAATAATATTTAAGCCCAGTAATTCCTAGGATGAGGTGAACCCCGCCTGGTTCAAAAATACATGCCTATCTCATGCATTGCTGCTATATGAGTGGAACACAATTCTTCAAATAATAATTTGGCAATAGTTATCAAAAGCCTTTAATTGTTTTATACTTTTTGCCCTGATAATTCCATCACTGGGAATCCTCTTCGGGGGGTGGGGGGAGCTTTTACTCAGAGATATTATATCAATATCTATTGTAGCCAAAAAGTAAAAGTATAAAGAAAAGAAATAACCTAAATAACTAACTATGGTAGTTAAGATGTTTTTGTTCACCATGATCCATTCCTCAGGAAAACTACCATTCACCTAATTTGTGTGACCTTCAGCGGTCCGTCAATCATGGCTTTCTGTGGATTCCTCAACTCACTCTACCTACAGCCATAGTGGCTACCTTGCTGTACATCTCCCAGGTACCAGTGACTGGTTAAGGAACTGACAATCATAATACATCAGCATCAACCCAGAAGTGACATGTGGACATTAGGAAAAAGTTTTGTCTGTCAAGTGTGGTTGCTAAGCCAAAGGTATGTGACTGGGCTCCAGAAGCAAGAGGCTAGAAGAACCCAGAAATGGAGTCAAAGAGGCTCAGTGACATTATTTGAGATGTTGGATCTAAGCTGTTTCCAAAGCCATTCCATCCTCCTCCACACATACAATTCCCAGTTACGTGAACCAGTAAATTCCTTTTTTAACTTACCAAAGCTTGTGTTAAGTTTTTATCACAGGTAAGCAAAAGAATCATGACTAACACACTACCAAAAGAAGAATGGTTAACTAAATTAGAGTACATCCATTCAGTATCCCTGTGGTTAAAATTCAGTGGAATAATGCTAACAGAATAGTATAACAGTTAAGAGCATGCACTCAGGAGCCTAGTCTGAATCCTGACTCTGCTACATATTCTCTATGTGTCCTTGGGTTAGTTAGCTAACCTCTCTGTGGCTCAATTTCCTCATCTGTAAAATAGGGATACAATAGTACCTACTTCATGACTGTTAGAAGTAAATGAGTTACTATTTACAAAGTGCCTAGAACAAGTCCTATCATTAATAAGTATATGTATCTTTTAAATAAATGAGATAAGCAAAAATATATATACAAAGTTAACTAAACCATGTAACTTCACTGATGTTTTTTAAAATCTGTGCACAGAAAAAGGAAAAACTATGTTTTTAAAAAAGCAAAAATACCCTATTTGTCAAAAAAAAAAGAAACATGCCTCAGGTCTCATGAAAGACAGGATGAATCTGATTGGCCTCATGCAAATCCCCCTGACCTTCTCCAGAGGCACCATATTCACCATCAGACAAGAAGCACATACATAGTGTCAAGTGTGGAATTCTGAAATCACAATGTATGACATTTAACACAATACCAGCAAATACCAGGTTAAAGTTTAATTTAAACCTAGAAGTCATTTCTCCAACTAAACTAGTTTCCAGGGAAAGGTACAAATTTATGAGCAGAACGAACTTTTAATAATCCATATAAATGAAGGAGAACAAATATTATGTCAGCCCCCCAAACCACTCATATTTGGCTTTGCACTGCATCTTTGTAGCATACAAGCATTTTAACTTAAATAGAGGTATAACCTGTCTTCGTGAAATTCACAAAATTTCAAACCTAATAGCGAAGCCACATTGAGAAGATTTAAGTTTCACAACCTACCACCTATTTCAGATCTGCATCTTTCTACATCATGCTTTGAATTCCTATCAACCCTTTCAAATTCTTTCTCTCATTAGATACACTAAATAATACATGTTACCAAGGGATCTGTTTTGTATGCAATAAGGTAATGAAAGCTTTAAGTGTTTTAAAAAATACTTCTTATAAGATGAATCAGATTAAGCTTCAAGCTTCCTTTCCCTGCCATATTGAATACTAATAAAACTCAAACATCTGCCACTAAAGCATCTCAATTTTGTTCAGAGCCTCATGCACCAGGTTAAAACCCTCCACAATAAGTGGACTATTCCTATATGGACAGTCAAAAATTCTCCATTCAAATTCTAATGTTTATTTGTTATTGCTGTGGTGAGCGTATGAGGTCAAAATATTAAGATAAATGGCATCCCAATTTAATTATTAAATATGAAAGTAAGATTTTTCATTAGTATACCTCTAACATTTTCCATGAAACGTAAGATCTGTACAAATTGGTTTTGGATTTTTCTTCTTTTTAATCTTATCTCCACATACATACAAAACTCATGCAAAAAAATAATAATGACAAAGTTTACCAGCCCTAACATTTACTACTCTGTGTCATACCGGGCAAGTTTCTTTACTTCTCTGTGCTTTGGTTCCTCATCTGTAAAATGAGAATGATAATTGTATATACCTCACAGAGTTACGAGAATTAAATGAATTAACATGTACAAACAATGAACTTTAGCTATTATTGTTACCCATTATCACTCTCTAAAATATAACTTGCCTATGAATTACTAAAATGAGTATCTCCCTGGGTCTGAAATACGTGCATATTAAGTATATAATCACTCCGTTTAAAAAAAAAAAAAAGCTTTAACAGATCTTCAACAAAACTTTTCGTTAGGTGCCACCTCTATAGAGCAGCAGTCCCCAACCTTTTGGTACCAGGGACCGGTTTTGTGGAAGACAATTTTTCCACGGACAGGGGTGGGGAATGGTTCAGGCGGTAATGCAAGCGATGGGGAGCAGCAGATGAAGCTTTGCTCACTCAACGCCACTCACTTCCTGCTATGCAGCCCGGTCCCTAACAGGTCCCTAACAGGCTGCAGACCACAGCTGCAGCGGTCTCCCGGGGTTTGGGGACCCCTGCTCGAGGACATCCTACTACACACTGAGAATATGGAAATGAACAAAACATAGTCTCTGAATTCAAGACCTTTCTGTCTAGTACACAAAAAAATAAAACTATAATAAAAGGTAGTATGACAAAGGTGCTATGAAATATAGACAATCCTATATGACACTAAGGAGCAGAGGAATCTAACTCGGGGGGAAACAACCCAGAAATAATTTCTGAGGAACAATCACCTAGTTACTTCACTTCAGGGCACCACATTATTATTTATGTAATTTACACAGCTTTTAATATATTCATAACAGTATTTTAGAATATAGATCATTAAAAAGACAAGATCACCTTGCATACTACTGCTTACCATGCTCATAAATAAACTTAAAAATCTTTTGGTAATAATGAAGATGAGTATCTTCTCTTAACAAATTATAACATAACCTTGAAAAGGTCACATTGCTTCTTCAAGAAACATTTCTTTCACCAATAAATAAAAGCTACAAACTTTCCTCCAGTAAATTATAATTAGTGCTTATGTCAAACAAATAATATTTTTGAGCTGTTAGAGAACTCTGAAGGCTTCGAGTTCAACTCCCTCATTTTACAGATGAAAAGGAGCCACAAAGTATAATGGAGAAAGCACTAAGCTGAAAGTCAGAAAACTGAATCTTGGTCCCACCTCTCCTACAGTAAAAGCCTGGGCAAATTATCTAAGTTTCCCCATCTGTAAAATGAGAGGTTTGGATTCATTTGCTTCCAAGGTCCCTTTCAGCTCTGTAATTCTCATTTTATGAAACTGAAGCAGAGAGATAGGCAACTTGCCCAAAGTCACCCAGCTAGTTAATGGCAAAATTGGGACTACACTTGGATTCCAATTATCAATGCACTTTCTCTTCTCTACCATACTACTTCTCCTACTTCACCATTCCTCTAAATTATTCTAAGATTTCTGGAAATTATTAAAGAGCATGAAGGAGTTTATTAAACTAAATGACTTAATCCTATGGCTCTTCTATAGAAAATGAGCTTTAAGTCTAAACGCAAGAAATACATGAAGTCTCAAGCTATGTCACTTACTACACTTAAGTTGACCCCAAGAAAGTTACAGGAGTTTAACCTTGACTTCCCAGCACCTAAAATCTAACCTTTCAATACATCTCACAGAAGAAATTATGTTCCATATTAAATTAAAATATGAATTGCTATAGGTAATGATAGCTATTACATGCATAATTCTCTCAATAAGATGAGAATTTAAATTCTTCACTTTATGTTCTGGTTTTATTTAATATGCATTTTTAAATTCAAGAGAGATCAATTTAAACGCTTTGCCTTCATGCATCCTTTTTTCAGACTCTCTAGCTTTAAAACCATTAGATTAAACACATTACTTCTGAAATCACATACACAATTACAAATGAAAGACTATACAGACTGCTGACAGTTTCTCTTTCTGAACTGAAAATCAGCCCCCCACAGCATTCTAAAATTCTGTGCCCAAGTATATGACAACTCTACTAAACTGTATCGTAAGCAGCATCTGATTCCCTAAAATGTCTTCAAAGTTTATTATATTTCACAGGGAATTCATCAGGATTTCAAGACTGACAGTGCTGATTCCAGAAAATACAGAAAAATCCTCAGAGGAAAAGCACAATAAAAATGCAAAAGACTAATAAAGTCAATGATAGTTTCATGCTACTGACTTAAGAGAATATTCAAAAACATTCATGGATATGTAAGTACAGTTTAACTATATTTACGAATTTTCAAAGAATCACAGAATGTTTGCAATTTCTAACTGGATGGGACCTTAAGTCACTTAATCTAATAGCACACGAAATAAGAATCTACAGAATTTATCTCTACCTCCCCCAAAAAAGTCTCCGTAGTTTGCTTTAAATTCTTTAAAGCAGTTCTTTCATTGCTGGCCAAGTCTAGTAGTTATACAGTTTTTACATTCTTCTCAATAAATGATGCTGAATTCATTCTGCGCCTTCCTAACTTTCACCTGCTGGTCCATCTTCTATAACAGCATAATGAACACATTCTCTCTTCAATTTATGTGATTGAAATGCCTGAAAACAGCTATACTTTTTCCCACCCTTTATAGTGTCTTCTTTAGTCTAAATGTATGGTCCACAGATTTCTTGTGGGTCCTGAAGACACTTCCGGGATAAAATGTACTTCCACATCACAAGTACCTTTAAAAAAACTGCCACTTGTCGAATTTTGGTGTAATATCAAAGAATAACTTCCAAAAAGACTATTAAAACAATTCTTTTGGGCTTCCCTGGTGGCGCAGTGGTTGAGGGTCCGCCTGCCGATGCACGGGACACGGCTTCGTGCCCCGGTCCGGGAAGATCCCACATGCCGCGGAGCGGCTGGGCCCGTGAGTCATGGCCGCTGAGCCTGCGCGTCCGGAGCCTGTGCTCCGCAACGGGAGAGGCCACAACAGTGAGAGGCCAGTGTACCGCAAAAAAAAAAAATTAATTCTTTTGCAACTACATATCTATGTGAAGTTGGATTCTCTTCACATGCCTCAATCAAAATATATCTCAACAGACTGAAAGAAGAAAATCCAGCTGTCTTCTAGTAAGCCAGAAATTAAAGTGATTTGTAAAAATATAAAACAATGCCACCAGCCTCACTGAAGCGTGTTTTTGTTTTAATTTTTGGCTGCATTGGGTCTTCGTTGCTGTGCGCGGGCTTTCTCTAGTTGCGGTGCGTGGGCTTATCATTGAGTGCAGGTTCAATGCAGGCTCTCATTGAGTGCAGGCTCAGTAGTTGTGGCGCATGGGCTTAGTTGCTCTGCAGTATGTGGGATCTTCCCGGATCAGGGATCAAACCGGTGTACCCTGAATTGGCAGGCGGATTCTTAACCACTGTGCTACCAGGGAAGTCCCCTCACTAAAGTTGTTGTTTTAGACTATTTTCATTTTAAAATTTGTTAACATGTAATCAGATTGTTATTGTTAGATAAACATTTTTGAAGTTATTTCATTTCAAATACAGTAAATATCAATAGACATAACCCACATAAATAAAATCTCTTCCTCAATAATTTTTAAGGGAGTAAAGGGGTCCTGAGACCAAAAAGGCTAAAGCACAGCCTATTTCTCAGGGGCAGATTCACAGACTTCTAACTATCTTGGATTTCCCTCTCTCCTCTAATATGTACATATGCCTCTGTAAGGGAGGCACCTACCACATATCTATATATTCATGAGCTAGAATCCTTAAACATACAACCCTGTCTTGCTCCAGCAGGTGACTTCAAGAAATTAAAGGGCCATCTGGTACACTTAACTGTTAACATCTCCCTACAGGTATTACTCAATCATCTGGAGTCAAATACTTTAACTCTTTTGTCTAAAGGATGCAGTCTGTAAATATGGAAACAGAGAGCAAGTTTATTTAAACTGCAATATTATCTTTTTGCCCAAACTACTTTCATTATTTATATAAAAGTAAAGCAAATTATTCATATCTGGCAAGATGAAACAGAAAAGCCAAGTCTTTTGTATAACCATTTATTTGACTCTTAGCAGTAACCCATTCAAAAGTACCTATGTATTGATATGCAAAAAAACCACCTGCTCATCTAGCCAGTACACACACCAGGTTCCTCGGAAACAAACCTGACCTTATTTGAAAATTTAATTTCTTAACTTCCCACATCCTTATTCACAGATTAGAAGATAAAGTGGGATAGAGAATTTGGCCACAGGTTTAAAAGACCCAATGTGCAATCTAGAGCTACACTGCTGAGCACCTCTCAGAGAATTTTAAGATTGATAAAGGAAAAGGTTTGGCACTCCAAGGGAAGAAAGAAGTCTACACTATATCATATAAATTCCTAATTCTTATGAGTTAGGCTTATAGATACTTATGGAACAACTTTGAAAATAGCCCATTTTCAAAGTAAAGTTTGCTTAAAAGGAGTTCTTCACATATGTAACTTTATATATGTACATATACACATGTGTGTATCTCTTTTAAGTTTAAAATTTTCTATTATATATTAAATTTGCTCCACTTTTCAAGAAACAAAGTTTAGGGCTTCCCTGATGGCGCAGTGGTTGAGGGTCCACCTGCCGATGCAGGGGACACGGGTTCGTGCCCCGGTCCGGGAGGATCCCACATGCCGCGGAGCGGCTGGGCCCGTGAGCCATAGCTGCTGAGCCTGCGCGTCCGGAGCCTGTGCTCCGCGACAGGAGAGGCCTCAGCAGTGAGAGGCCCGAGTACCGCAAAAAAAAAAAAAAAAGAAAAAAAGAAAGAAAGAAACAAACAAAGTTTATTCTCTCCTTGATACACACACTCAAGTTCCATTAATAGTAATGGTTCTTACTATCTATCAGTCACCAGCAATCAAAGCTCTCAATTTACATCACTTTACACAACATACTAATGTTACTTGGAAAAGATGCAAAGCACTTGTTAAAATAAAAACTGGGATCACACTCAAAAGAAAATGTTTCCATCTTGATACCTAGGGCTTCATATATGCAATTCCTATTAGCGTTTGTGAAATCTGAAACTATAGCTTCAAGATGAATATATATAATCCTAGAGAGAATTAACAGTTTTAACTTACTTCCTGGTTGGTCAAAAAAAGCAATGTACCACTGTCACCATACAGGTACTTGGGTGTGAAGTATAACTTCCACAAAAGCATGTCCTGTTATTTCATTAGTAAATAGAGACACACTATTCAGGTTACATAAAAATCCAAACTGCTGGACAAAATTTCTGGTTATTTGGAGGGTCAAGCTAAATTATTCCAACCCCTGAAAAATTTAAAACATCAGGAAAATTGCAGAATAGTATGAAAATTTTTTAACTAGAGTTGCAGTAACCTCAGAAACTCACAATCTAGATTTTTCAGCCCCCAAATTATTAATTACAGATGTTACAGATGAGCAATTCGACACTATATGCCCTCAGTATCTAGCACAGTGCTTAGCTCACAGAAATGGCTCAGCAAATATTTAAGAAATGAATGAAAAAAAGATATAGCCTTAAAAGAGTCTTTCCCAAGACCATCATTTACTATCACTCATTACATATCATTCCTAACACTATCATTAAGCATCTTAATGAAAGTACAGACAAAAGTAAAAGCATGCTAAAAGCACCAACTGCTGTTTACAAAATAGATTTTAAAACATTCATTTACAAATTTTCAAATGCAAAAAGAAAAATCTCCAGGTGTACTAAATTTGAGTGAGTCAATAAATAAACTTTTATCTTCTAATAATCAGAACTCAGGGTTGGGGGTGAGATGGAAAGGAGAAATGTCATGTCAATGTATTCAGCATGCTTAATGGATGCCATAAATCAAACCTTCCCCTGAATTTTCCAGAGCAAATTCATACCAATCTTTGAGCCTATTGTCACTTTCACACATGCTCACAGGAACAAAATGACAAAGAATGCTGTGCCTGAACCACTGGATTCAGGGCACAAACCACTTGATTAACAAATGTCAAGGCTCTGAGTCGTAAATATTGACAGATATTTTCAAGATAAATTAATCCCACCGACTCCTGCATAAATCAAAGCTCCTGGTATCTTTAAAGGATTCACTAGACTACTGGACTTCCAGACGTTTTTTCTGAAAATGTGGCTACAATCTCCCTGTGTGACACAACCGGCGGTGAACAACCCATTTACCAATTGCTGATGAATACCGCTAAACGTTTTCCAGACAAAAGAGCGTTAAACGTGATTCTACGCACATTTATTCTTCCCCCACAATTCTCCCAAATTTCATTTTATGTCGTATACTTAAAGTTAAATACAGCAAGTTGAAATTTTAGTCAAAAGCACTCCGATGTCTTACTAGCTGTGTAACTGCTACATCTGGTGGCAGCACACTTGCATGCAAGAAGCCAGAAAACTTAGAAAACAATTGTAACCGATCTGGTGCGTGTTTGCAGTAACCTTTACGCAGATATTTCCCACAAAACCCACGACCCTGTCAAAGAACCGTAGCCTACTTGCAGTAGAGAGAGAACGCACAAACACGCAGGAGATGATGGCGAAGCAAAGTTGCAACCATCTGGAGGGATGGTTTTAAAAGCCTGCCCACGAATCAGTCTGTCGTTTAAACTGCTCTAGGAGGCCAGGCAAGGGATCAAAGTCGGCTTTGATAATTTCAGAGGCTCCCCCCAAAGGGCAGAGACCCTGCAAACGAGAGGCATCCTCCAGGTCCTGGGCAGCAAAGCTCGCAGAGCGGGGACCGCCTCTAGGGGAGGAGTGCGCGAGGGAAGGGGAGGGGGCTCGAGGATGAATGCTTCACCAAGAGGGAAAATCCACCAGAGACCCGAGGCCAGGAGGTTAAGAGTACTGAGTGTACTAGCAAATGGAGCAGAAAGGGGCTCGCGTCCGGGGTCAGGCTTCCCATCCCAGCAGGACTGGCTCTTAAGAAGCCCAGGCGAGTCTGTGCGCCGCGCCTCGCTCCGGCCCCTCCAGCGCGCACCCCCTCGTCGGTCTTCTCAGCCACCCGCGAACCACCACCCACACACGGAGCACTACCTCCCTGGAGCCGGGAGGCCTCGAGTCCACCTCGCCCCCTCCCCCACCCCGGGGTCGGAGGAAGGAGACGCGGGGGCGCTGGGACCGCGGCGCAGGAGGGGAGGCCCGCGAGCGGGCGCGGGCGCGACGGCGCTTACCTTCCCTGGGCCTCCCGGATGGCGGCGTGTGATTCAGCAGGGACCTGGCCGCCGTCGCCGAGCCCGGGGTTGGAGACGTGGAGAGCTGGGACCAAGATGGCGGCCCCTCCAAACTTCCACTGCTACTTTGGACACTCATCAAGCTACTTTCTGGGAACCCGACTCCCCCCCTGCGACGGCAGCGGCGGCAACGGCAACGGCACCGGCACCCGCCTCCGTCATGGCGGGGGCCGCGCTGAGGGCGAGCGAGAGAGCGAGGGCAGGGAGGGGAGATTCAAGGGGATGGGGGAGGAAACCGAGAAGGGGGGAGGTGGGGAGGGTAGAGGTGAGGGGAGGAGAGGGGACGGGGAGGAGGAAAAGGGGGAGAAGTGAGGGAGCCGGCGGGCGCGCCGGAGAAGAGGCAGAGGGAAGGAGCCCGGCGGCAGAGGTGTCGAGGGGGCGCCCGCTGGGGCCGGGGTCGGAGAGCGGGCGGAGCGCGGGCTGCGCCGGCAGAGAAGACTTCCGCGGGCGGAACCTGCCGGCACCTCTGCAGTGCGTCGGCCCCCGGCGTCGCCCGGGTGGCGGCGGCGGCGGCGGGTGGTGGGTGGCGGCTGAGGCGGCGGGGTAACCTCTGCATCAGTTACAGGCGGCGGCGGCGTCACGCGCCGCCTGTGCAAACACTATCGCGAGGCTCCTGCGCCTCCGGTAGCGGCGGCGGCGGCGTCGGCCGCGGGAGCAGGCTTGGGGGAGGGACTGCCAGGGGTTGGGGGCGGGGGCGGGGGCGGAGGGGCTGGGGAGGGAACGAGCGCGCGAGGGAGGAGACGCGGGCGCCGGGCGCTGCTGGCTCACCAGCGGATAGCAGCGCTGCGCGGGAGCCCGGCCGACCGACTGGCGTGCGCGGGGGTGGCCTCCCCGAGCCGGCCGGAGGGAGGCGCACCCGCACGCGCCCCCGCCGCGCAGCACTGGCTCCCGCGCCCGATCCGCTGCCACCTGACTCCCCCTCTCTCTCGCGGAAGCGCGCCTGGCTTCCGACCCACACCCAGCCTGGAGAGAAATGCTTCTGCTCTCGCTGGGCTGTCGTTTCTCAGGAGTTCGATGCGATCATTTCTCAAAATGGAACTGAAAAGTTGAGAGTCGCGTCTTTCTTGCCCCTCTGTACTGTGCAAAAAAACCGGTGTGCCTCTCCCCGTCTACAGAATGGGAGTGATTATCGAATAAAAGAGCTAAGAAAATAAGTTGGGGGGGGATGGAAATAAAACTTTATGAATGTTTTCCAAAAAAGAAAATCTTTACCGGTGTTCTGCGCTGTTATGTGTGGTCTAGCAGTTCTTTGTTTTAAAACAGTAGGTGGGAAATCTAAGAAAATTTTGATCAGCGAATTCACATATTTAGGGAAACTATCCAGGGTTCATCTTGTAGAAGAGGGCATGGTTTCTAGAAAGTTCCAGGGCCGCTGCTGAGCCCTGACTACAAAATCCTAAAGCAAATTGCAGCATTTGCTGAAATTTATAGGTACAGTGTAACTTTCTACAAACCCACACACGGGCAGACACATCAGGGATTGGGCATCTTGTACATAAAGGAGCTGTCTAATAGTTCAGGAAAAATACAAGGCGATTGCTCTCTTTAAAAAGCCAAATTGAATAGAACACTAAAAAGATTATGATATACAGCAATTGTACTGGCACGAGGAAATGGCATGCAGGGGGACAAAAATGTCATTTCTATTTCTTATTTTTGTGACTTTGCATTTCTCATAGTAATGTTTTGTTCAGATAAACTGTCATACTAGAATAGAATCTTGGTTGTCAGTTATCTCCAGAGGTAATTTTAGTTTTCTTATGCTTCAGATTCTTCAGTGAGCTTTTAGTAACGTTCTGCTTTTCAAACTTAAGAGGGACATCTCACAAATTAAACAATTTTATTATTTTTTTAAATTATCTATTTAGGCTGCTCCGGGTCTTAGTTGCTGCACGCGGGATCTTCACTGCAGCACGCGGCTCTTAGTTGTGGCAGGCATGCAGGACCTAGTTCCCTGACCAGGGATGGAAGCCGGGGCCCTTTGCATTGGGAACACAGGAGTGTTACCCACTGGACCACCAGGGAAGTCCCCTAAACAATTTTAGCGAGATATAATAAACTACACATATTTAAACTGTACAACTTGATAAGTTTTGATGTGTATACAACCCTGAAACCATTTATAAAATCAAGATAGTGAATATGTCCATCAGCCTCCAAAATTTCCTCTACCCCTTTGTGGTTCCTCTTCCCCTACACCCCCATTCCCAAGTAACCACAGATACGCTTTCTGTCACTTAGATTAGCTTGCATTTTCCAGAACTTTAGATAAATGGAATCGTACGGTTTGTACACTTTTGTCTGGCTTCTTTTACTCAACATAATTATTTTGAGATTCATCTACATTGTTGCATTTATCAGTAGTTCATTTCTTTTTATTGCTGAGTATTCCATTGTGTGACTATACCACACTTCGTTTATCCATTCACCTGTTGATGGACATTTGCATTGTTTCCACTTTTTGGCTATCATGAATAATGCTAGTATGAACATTTGTGTACAAGTCTTTGTGTGGACATATGCCTTCCTTTCTCTTGGATACATATCTAGAACCTTACCATTAGATTTTTATACCAAAGCACATTAACCCTAAGGCAAAACAAGAATTCCTATATGATAGGTAATAGGCAACTGTATGCTCTCTCAGTATTTTAAAAGAGTAAGCTTAGCTGATTGTGGTGAAAAGAGCACAGGACAGGAAGGAAGTCAAGAGGCCTGGGTACTAGTCTCAGCAGGTAACAGTCCTTCTCTATTCAATTTCCTCATCTATGAAAAAGAGGTTAGAGTCACTAGGTGATCTCTAAAGCTCCTACCAATTCCAAGACTTTATATGGAGCTCAGCTCCTCTCGAGAGTAGTAAACAAAACCCGACCAAAGAGATTTGATAGTAGGTTATCTTCCTCCCAACCCTCCCCAGAGCCTCGGGTTACCTTTACACCAACCCCGGTTACATTTTATGCAGACTGACTCCTTTTATTTTAAATGGTAACTAGAGGATCACAGCAAATAACATAATCCAATTACTTTCGATTTATTTTTGTTACAAGTGCTGCCTTGGAAAGACAATTAAATGATTGGTTCCTGCTTTCTTGTAGCTTATAAAGATAGTCAACACTGACTTATAAAGAGGCTACTGCCGGCAATAGGGAGCTACTTAAATAAACCGTGGCTTAGCCTGAAAATGGAATGTTATGCCATCACTTAAAATCATGTCTTTGAAGAATACTGAAAAGGATGATAAAATTTTCATGTATATTGTAAGAGAAAACATGGGTTTGATCCCGATTTGTTTGTAAGTATGCAAAACAAATGACTGCAAGGTTGTACCCCAAAAAGTGCATGGCTAGCCTTGGGCTGTAAGATTGCATAATTATTCTTTTCTACTTTCTGCTTTGCCAAATTTTGTACAATGAATCATGTATTTCTTAAGTAATTTAAGCATAAAAAGGGCCTGGGGCTTCCCTGGTGGCGCAGTGGTTGAGAGTCCACCTGCCGATGCAGGGGACACGGGTTCCTGCCCCGGTCCGGGAAGATCCCACATGCCGTGGAATGGCTGGGCCCATGAGCCATGGTCGCTGAGCCTGTGCATCCGGAGCCTGTGCTCCGCAACAGGAGAGGCCACTACAGTGAGGGGCCCGCGTACCGCAAAAAAAGAAGGGGAGATCTAAGCCCTGATCTATAGGCTAGTCATAATTTACAACTATGTTTATTAGACTCTTTTCTATTTATATACCATAGTAAAAAATATTTACAAAGCATCCAATATTATAGATATAATAAATTATTTTTATACCTCTTAACATTTGATTCCTTCTAAATTTGAGGAAACAATTAATGCTTAAGTCTCTTTCCCCCAAACCAGTCAGAAATGAGCCCAGAGACTGGATGAAATGTCCTTTCTTAGTACTCCCCCATACAGGGGGCTGCTGGAGCCAGTTCATACCACCCAGAGAGCAGATTGTACAAGTCTCTCCCTCAACTCAGAGTTCAATGATGTCACATTGGTAGCTTGAAACTGGTCATGGTAAGAGTATTTACAACACCAAAGTCAGCAAAATCTACAAATCAAGGCTTCCTCACCAGCACACCACTGCTCCCACAGTACATAGATCATTGCCTTATTATCCTCCATTTCCCCGCCTTGGCTAAAAGCCTAGGGAGGGCAAGGACCTTGTCTGTCATGTTTACAGTTATAGTCCCAACATCTAGCACCTGCTTGGCATACAGCTGGTGCTGATACATTGTTGAGCCAATCAATTACCCACAGAGCTGGTTCACAAGCACCTGAGCCCCCTGAGCTAATCTCCTTGTAAACAACTCTGTTGGCCATGCTAGCAGAGGAAGAAGAGGCCAAATACTCCCCCACCCCCTCACACTTTCACTTCATTGGCCAATGTTTGTGATTTGATAAAGTTCACTGACCTTGTTAGGGTTGCCAGATGAAATATAAATTTTGCAAGGGCCATACTGATACTAAAAAGTTATTTGTTGTTTATGTAAAATTCAAATGTAACTGAGCATCCTGTATTTTTATTTGCTACACCTGGCAACCCTAGCCCTTTTGAACTAAGCAAAACATAGTTAATGATGTATTACCTAGTAAAGTTGAAGATACTATTACCTGGCAATTCCATTCCAAATAATATATCTTAGAGTAATTCTTGTTCATGTGCACCAGGAGAAAGAACAAGCATGTCCGTAGCACTACTTACTGTTAATAGCTGCCGAAAACTGGAAACCACCCAAATGTCCAACAACAAGAAAATAGATAAATGGAGTTATGTATATTCACACAATAGGATACTATACAACAATTAAAATGCTCACAGGCGTAATGCTGATTTATAAGACCAAGTTAAAGAAGGATGAAGGCAGTTTGATTCATTTATAAAACATTCAAAACTAAATAATATAGTGTTCAGGAATATATATGTGGCAAAACCAGAAAGAAAAATGAATGAGAAGCCAAAATCAGAGTAGGTACTTCCATCAGGGAAAAGGGGGGAATGTGATCATGGAGAACCCACAGGGGCTTCAAAAGCATCAATAAATGCACTACTGTTAAGTTTGGTGAGAGTGTGGAGGTATGTTTGCCTTACTCTTTTTCTTTAAACTATATATATTTATAATGTATATATATATATCAGATCTGCTCTAATATGTATGAAATATTACATTACAAATGTTTAGGAAATGGAGTGTGCTGGGCCTTTTTATTAGAGTGAACTGAAATGCCCAGCCTGTCTCCTCTTGCCTGAACTCACCCCCAGATTTGATTTCCTTCTTTGTCTGAATGTATGCACACAGATCGGAGCTCTCAAGATACCTGCCCTACCATCGTGACATGTCACCTTAGTAGTCCTCTTTTTGGTAGATGCTTGGACAGATGACTCCATTGCATAGGATTATGAAGAATTCTCATTTCACTGAGTGTGTTCTACCTGCCCTGCACAATTCACAAAGCCACTGCTTGAAGATTATGGTTTCCAAATCCCTGCAGAGATAGTTTCAGGGTTTTGTGCATAATAGGCTAGGTTACACTTCCTCTGCTCTCTCTAGCAGTGGAAGTGGTTTCCTTTTGGTTTGTCAACTTATTGGGGGAGGGGGGCTTGATCTATACATAACAAAAGCTGGAATTATTAGATTCTCAAAACAGATTCATTTCAGCTTAGGTTAAAAATTATAATCAGCTTCAAAACAATATTACCTCCCCCAAAGAGCACTAGAGGCTGTCCTCCAAGGGCATGAGTATTATGAAATGTTTACAAAAACAAAGTGCAACAAGCAAACAGTGCTCATAGCAGATTTTAAATCAACAATGTACCCCTTAACAAAGCAGTCTACTTAGAAAAGCGATTAAGAAAACATATAAAACCAATTGTAATCTAGTGTTCCACTTCACTCATCCTAAGTCTTACTGATTAAACTAAAATATAAATTCATCACTTCAGAGGGAAGAACAAAGATTCCCAAAACCTTACTTACGCTGGACTTTGTTTCTGCAGTCCGAATCTTTTTGTAGGCAAAAAAACTGATGTTCCTTTTCATAAACATTAATATCAAATATACTTGATTTTTGACAATATCTTTCCAACTGTATGGTTTCAAGACTTTCAAAATCACTTAATGCAAAAAAAAACAAAAACAAAAAAGCAAACAAAATCACTTAATGTGTGACTTCCCCGGTGGTGCAGTGGTTAAGAATCTGCCTGCCAATGCAGGGAAAACGGGTTCAAGCCCTGGTCCGGGAAGATCCCACATGCCACAGAGCAAACTACACCTGTGCACCACAACTACTGAAGCCCATGCACCTAGAGCCCATGCTCCACAACAAGAGAAGCCACCGCAATCAGAAGCCCACACGCGGCAATGAAGAGTAGACCCCGTTCACCAAAACTAGAGAAAGCCCGCGCACAGCAACAAAGACCCAACGCAGCCAAAAATAAATAAATTAAAAAAAAAAAGACCCAACATAGCCAAAAAGTTAATTAATTAATTTTTAAAAATCACTTAATGCTTTCCTAGCAAATAAAAAATGCTAAATCTTTCTTAGATACACGAAAAAATAATGTGAGATATATATAACCTCATACATATTTAGAAACTTTGAAACAATATAAAAACATCAAATATTGATGAGAATTTCTCCCCCTTCACCCCCAAAAGCCAAAAAGTCACCATGAAGCAAGAGAGGGGTTTCTGAGATGCAAATAGTATTCTGTTCCAGGTGCTGGTTAGAAATGAGTGTCTAGTTTGTGAAACTGCACACTTACAGTAAAAAGTTAGAAAAACTTTTTTAGAAAAAATAACCTGGCATTTGTGATTCTAAGTATTTGCACACGTGCATGCGCACACACGCATGCGGGCATACACTCTAAAGAGAAATTTCTTGTTTAATGAGAAAATAAAAAGGAGTATTTTTTTTAAAAAGGAAAATGTTGTTAATATGAGGGGAAATGAATGGCAGTTTCTTATGGAAAGAAAATGTCTTGAAATCAATAAACACACGATGAAATTTCCAAAACTGCCACCATGAAAACTTCCTCAAGTAAATATTTATCTACTTAGCTATTGCTCACTTTGAGCACTTAATAAAGTTGTTTGGGAATGGTTTATAACTTGTATATCCATTGGTTTTGAAAACTGTTACAGACTGATAAGCATTGGTTTCAGGAATTATTTGTTGAGCACCTATCGGGGATAAAGCAATTTGCCAGCTGCTGTGGAAGTGCAGAGTGAGTCACACATGTAGCTTAGAGGTAATGATCAAAGAATAGTCCAGCAAATGACTGCTATCCAAAGTAGAAAATGATGCATTTTCTAGAAAAATGGGAGAATTTGGAGGCAGGAAAGATCACATTTGAGGCTTCCTAAATGAGGAGCAATTTCAGCTGGGCCTTGAAGTGCATCAAAGTGATCTAACTTATTATTTCCTTTTCAAGATTCAAAATTTATCCATCAGAGTCTGGATCTATTCCATATACCAACTTAAGTCTCTATTCTATTTTTTTATTATATTTTCAGTTTCAGATAGTCTTGAGCACCTAGTTAGATCTTTGCTTATTTCCTGTTTTTCCCCTGTTTAGAAGCCTCAAAACACTTTTCCAATCCCTCCTAGAACTGCATCTTTCAATTTACCATAGGCTTCTCCTTGCTCTATGAGTTGGGAGAGGACATGGACACTAGTATCAAAAAGTAATTTTCCTGGCTGGTTCACTTTGTTGTGCAGCGGAAGCTAGCGCACCATTGTGGAGCAATTATACTCTAATAAAGATGTTTAAAAAAATATGGACAGTTCCAAAAATATAGAGTAAAACAGAAGAGAAAGCAAAAAAAAAAAGTAATTTTCCTCACTGAAACTAAGTCACCTGCTATGCAACATGGAGAAAAGAAAACAAATTAAGTTACATAAAGCATTGACTTTATTGGTAATCAACAAAAAAGCATATCAGGAACATTCTCCCATGAATCTGACACAATTTGATGAATCATAAAATGAGTCACTGAATCATAAAAAGAACTCATGATTTGGAAGATAGGGTTGGAAAGAGTTGGTGGAGATGCCCAAAACAATAATGAGAGATGAATTGATGTTAAGTCTGAAATGCTAAAAGAACTATAGCAACAACATTTTATTTAAAATGATGGGATTTCTTTTGGGAAGCAATTTAGCAATATGGATCAAAAATCCTTTAATAATGTATTCCTTTTGGGACTTCTCTGGTCCAGTGGTTAAGACTTTCTGCTCCCAATGCAGGGGGCACAGGTTCGGTCCCTGGTTGGGGAGTTAAGATCCTGCATGCCGCACACAGCGGCCAAAAAAAAAAAAAAAAAAAGGTATTCCTTTTGACCCACTAATTTCATTCCGGAAATCTGCCCTAATGAAATAATCCTAAATTAGAAAAAAAGTGCTTTTTCTCCTTTCGCACAAAGATAATTTTATTCAATATTATTTACAATAATTAAAAGTTGAAAATAACCTAAATGTACAATAATAAGGATGTGGTAATAATTTATGGCTCGTCTAATATGAGAAGGTCATTAAAATGATTGTGAAGATTTTATATAACCAAAAACAACTGGTTTGCTTATAAGAGCACTTCAGTGAATAAAGCAGCATATAAAAATTATATATACAATATAATCTCAATCACATAAAATGTATATAGTAAAAAGACTGAAGGGACATATACTAAAATATTAACAGTGGTTGTCTTCATGTGATAAAATGATGGCAGATTTCTGTTGCTGGCCTTTGTACTTTTGGGTATTGTCCAAATATTTTATAGGAATAGCAATTAGTTTATGAGAAAAAAACAACTGTATTTTTCCAAATGACTGGGTTTACTACCCCAGATTAGATTAATGAAGACAAACAAAAGGAAGGATCAGCAGGTGACAGGGAAAGAAAAAAATGTTTGGTGCCTCCTTTTCCATAGTTTCCAAAGGTTATTGTTTGGCTTTTTATTGGTACAATTAAACAAGTGTAGATTTTAAAAGTATTTGTGGAAAGCTCTCAGGAACCCACTAGCAGAATCAGAGGAATGTCCACCTTCAAAAAATCACAGTAGAAAATATGAGAAAACAAAATCAAGTCTGCAGAGCAAATCACAAAACTGCAAAGAAACAGCATGCATGTATGAAAACAAAGGCACAAAATCATGGCAGTAGTGAGACTAAGCATGATCAGTTTACTTATTAAATTTAGATTCCCTACTAATAGAAAAAGCCTCTCAGATTGTGTTAAAGATCAAAATCCAATACTTTGCTGCTTATAAAAAATACATCTAAATAAAGTAACATAAAAAGACTAGAGAAAAGGATGGGTGAAATGTAGTAAGCAAGCTTGCAATAAATTAGAGAAGCATTATTAAGTCAAAATAGAATCCAAGGCAAAAAATCTTAAAGGTTATTTTGATTTAATATGAATATTAGATACCCAAAAAAGATAAGCGGCAATAGACAAACAGTTCACACAGTGGAAATATGATTAGTTAATTGAGGGAATGTGATGGAATCACGATCTCTCTGGTATCTGTTTTTCCTCTCCACCCTGGGCACATGGGAAAACTATACTTCCCAGATTCCGTTCAGTGAGATGGGGCCATGTTACTAGATATAGACATCAGAACATGAGCTGCAATTGGGTGTGTCCCATCCAGGCCAAGAATTTAGGAGTCAATGTGCCACCATAGCACTCTCTTTTCTTCTAACAGGGATTATAGAGACCACACAATAATGTGAAATCACATGATGGAAGTGACCTGGATCTCCCAGTCACTGCAGGGAGACCAGCTGCCTTATAAATTGGCCCACTGGCACTGGACTTTGCTTGAGGAAAAATAAACCCATGTTATTTCAAGCCTCTGAAATTTGGTGCTTTATTTGCTACTATCCTGTCTTAATTAATACAATAAAGAAACGGCAAACTGCCCAAACAATCAAGAAATTTGAGTCTAACAATGAGGTTCCACTTCCCATGTGTTAAACAGAAGAGAGGGAAAAAACCTTAAAATATTAATACTCAGTGCAGTGGGGGAAAGGATGATCTTTTCAATAAATTAGACTGTGTCAAATGGATGGCCACATAGACTATGCATCTTGATCCCTACCTTACACCAACTACATATTCCAGATGGATCGCAGATCTAAATATGAAAATAAAAAATAAAGCATTTAAAGGAAAACATGGGGGGACTTCCCTGGTGGTGCAGTTGCTGGGAGTCCGCCTGCCAATGCAGGGGACAGGAGTTCAAGCCCTGGTCCGGGAGGATCCCACCTGCTGCGGAGCAGCTAAGCCCGTGCGCCACAACTACTGAGGCCCGTGTGCCTAGAGCCCGTGCTCCGCAACGGGAGAGGCCACCGCAGTGAGAGGTCCACGCACCGCAACGGGGAGTGGCCCCTGCTTGCTGCAACTAGAGGAGGCCTGCGCGCAGTAACGAAGACGCAATGCAGCCAAAAATGAATAATAAATAAATAATTTTTTTTTAATTAGAAAAAAAAGAAAACATGGGGAAATATCTTCATGGCTTACAGGTGGGCAAAGATTTCTTAAACAGAACACAAATGTGCTGACCATAGCAAGAAATTTGACAGACTGAACTATATTAAGAATTTCTGATCACTAAGAGACTTTATCTAAGATGGTGGAAGCAAACATGGAGTCGGAAGATATTTGCAATATATACACCTGATAAGGGACTCACATTCAGAATATGTAAAATAACAACAATAATAAGAACACTAACCTCCTACAAATCAATAAGGAAAAGACAATACAGTAGAAAAGTAGACACAAATCTTGAACAATTACTTCAAAAGGAGTATATCCAAATGGCTGAAAAACATATGATAAGATGCTAAACATCTTTGGTTAACAAGGAAATGCAAATTGAAGCCAAATAAGATACCATTCACCAGAAGACTAAAATGAAAAAGACAAAATATCAGACAGCATGTAGAGCACCAGGAACTCCCATACACTGGTGGAAGTGAAAAGTGGTGCCCTTGGAAAACGGGGCAGTAACTTCCAAAGCTGAGAATATACATATATTATGATCCATCAGTTCATTCCTAAGTACATTGCCAATAGAAATGCATACATATATTCATCAAAGGACATATATAAGAATGTTCATAAAGCAGCACTGTTCATAATAGCCCCAAACCAGAAACTACCCAAATGCCTACCAGAATAAATACATTGTGGAACTTTCACACAATAGAATACCATACAGAAATGGGAATTAACGAATCATAGCTACACGAGTGACATGATGAATTGTACGAACATAATGTCGAACAAAAGATTACATATTATGTGATTCCATTTATATAAAGTTCAAAAACAGTTAAAACCATCCTATAATGTGAAATCATTCAGCACACCTTTGGAGGGTATATGAGGGAGAATTCTGGGATGCTGGTAACGCTC
Organism: Tursiops truncatus; assembly: GCF_011762595.2. Taxonomy (NCBI): domain Eukaryota; kingdom Metazoa; phylum Chordata; class Mammalia; order Artiodactyla; family Delphinidae; genus Tursiops; species Tursiops truncatus. The sequence continues at coordinate 61,045,353 of NC_047040.1, read as the reverse complement.
TGTTTCTTGATTTAGGTTCAGATTATACAGTGCGTTCACTTTGAAAATTCATCAAGCTGTACACTTAGATTTGTACACTTTGGTGCATGTATATTTTACTTCAATGAAATGTTTAACATATATAATAAAAATATATACATTCCACAAATACATAATACCAAATTATAGCAAGGACCTAATTAAACTTGTATTTTCATACATTATTGCTATCAAGGAGAAAATGGTACAACCATTTTGGAAAGTAATTTGGATGTATATGTGCAACATACATTAACTATATAACAACACACATATATTCCCATTTCTGAGAATCTTTCCTAAGGAAAAAATCCAAAACATGGGAGAAAACTATGAACAAAAGTTTTTATCACAAAGCTAAGGTCAACTATAACTATAGCATATCCTCTTGGTATATTTTTATTCAGTTTTGACTGCTTTGAAAACTCTAGTGCAACATGAGAAAAACTTTTGGTATAATGTAAGGTGAAAAGGAAATTGTATATACCTAATTATTATAATTAAATAAAGATACAACTTAGAATAAAATGAGTAGAAAGAAAAACGCACAAATGACACATACACAACATCCCTGCCCAGTCTCAACCACTCCATAAATCACATAGGTAATGATGCCCCTTTAATCTGTATCTCCAGCTCACACATATCTTTTGAGCCCCAGGATATTCAAACTCATCACTACACATCTTCCCTTGGATGTTTCACAGGTCCCTCAATTTTTTCCTCCTATATTTTTTAACTTGGGTGGAAACTCAGCCAAGAATAAGAACAGGGATAGTTATCTAAACCAGAGATCTGAGAGTCATTCTTGTCATCCCTCACTATACATTCCTAATACCCCCATCCCTTACCATTCCCTAAGTCCACACTGTCTCCTAAAGAGCCCTTTGAATTCATCCCTCTCCATCCATCCATCTATCCATCCAACTATCCATCCTTCTGCCATTGCCTTTACCATTTTCCACCTAGATTATTGCAAGATCTCTCTAACTAGTCTACCTGCTTTCAGCCTCTTTCAATTCAGCTGCTGTGGTTATAGTTGTAATACCAAATTTGAGTGTGCTTTTCCATTTTAAAATTCTTCTGGGGACTTCCCTGGTGGCGCAGTGGTTAAGAATCCGCCTGCCAATTCAGGGGACACACGTTCGAGCCCTGGTCCGGGGAGATCCCACATGCCGTGGAGCAAATAAGCCCATGTGCCACAACTACTGAGCCGGCGTTCTAGAGCCTACAAGCCACAACTACTGAAGCCTGTACACCTAGAGCCTGTGCTCCGCAACGAGAAGCCACCACAATGAGAAGCCTGCGCTCCATAACGAAGAGTAGCCACCCCTCGCCGCAACTAGAGAAAGTCCGTGTGCAGCAACGAACACCCAACACAGCCAAAAATAAATAAATAAAAAATAAATAAATTTTAAAAATAAAATAAAATAAAATTCTTCTGTGGTTACTCATAAGTGACTGGATAAAGTTCAAACTCTCTAGTACAGCCTATGGTGATTCTTTTTATCTTGTTATCTCCTGCCTATCTTTCCAGTTTTATGTCTGGTTACTCCCTCCCGGGAATCCCACACTCCAGCAACAAAGTTATTATAGTGGCCAAACAGGTTGTATGCTCTGTCTCACTTCCCTTGACTTCTTCCAGTTACCAGAATTCTTTCTCCCACCTTTTCCCAACCTTAGTTACCTGGCCCATCATCCAAAACTCAGTTCAAGATTCTCTTTGACTGGGAAAACTTCAGGGATCATATTTTTATATGGTTGTAATCATGGGGTACACTCAATTTTCTACCTGGTTTCTATCACTAACATTACAGCATGAGCAATTTTCTAGTTTGCCAAGGTGCTCTTCATAATCATTTAACATGCAATAAATTCTCTGTCTTCTTTGCTCCCACCGTATGCTCCATATAACCTTTATTACATCACCTATCACTTTGTTTTGTAGTCATTTTTGTATGTGTTCACCTCCCCCACTAGGCCCTGAATTATTTGAGGGAAGAGATCTTTGTTGTATTTGTTTCTATATCCCCAGCACAGAGTCTGCTGCAGAGTAGGAATTCACCAAATAAAAGCGAACGAATGACTAAATAATGGTTGAGTTAGCTCAAGAGAATATGGTAATATATTTTTTTTCCTTTTCTCAGTTGCCCAAACTTTCTGTGGCTACTTATTTACTTAGATTTGCCATCTTAAAAAAAAAAAGGGGGGGGGGGTTGCGGGATTTAGAATATAGTTTTCAGTAGTATTATATTACCTTTACTACTTCAAATTATTTTTGATTTATCAAACATATTACAACTCCCAACTTTGCTTAATATGTATGTGTACAATGAAGCCTGGAAAAGCATTTGTTATCTCCTGCTCTATTTGTAACACACTTTCATTGTACCTAATTAACAGTTAATGCTCACTCCTTATCATACTAGTCCTTCTAGTATGTATTTGATTCAGCTGATTACTCTGTCCTCCTTGAACCTCTGTCTTTCTTTGACCTCTGGAACACTATCCTGGTTTCCTTCCTACCTTGTTACCTTCTTCTGATCAGTCCTGTTGCTGGGCTCTCTGCTTCCTCTTCTGATCCACTAAATGTTGGAGCCCACCAAGGCTCAATCCATGCTTCCCCTCTCTTCTCTCCTGCAGCCAACTACCTCACTCCCTTTGGCCCTGGTTCTCAAGCCTAGCTACACATTAGAATCACCTGAGAAGCTTTTAAAAAGAAACGCCAAATCCAGGTCCCTTTTCTATCCGAAACTCTATCAGAACCTCTGGGGGCAGAGCCAGGATTTCATAGGTTTTTAAAGCATCTTAAGTGATTCTAATGAGGGACCAGTATTGAGGATCACATTGAATGGGTTTAAATAACATCTCTATGCAGATTAGTTCAAAATATATGTCCCCAGCCTTGACCTTTCTTTGAGCGTCAACCTCAAATATCCAATTGGTTCTCAACAGCTTCTCTTGGGCTAATAACTACCATGTCCAAAACTAAATGCTTGACTTTTGCCCCCAAACCTGCTCTTTTCCCAGTCTTCCCACCTCTGCAAATGATCCCATCATTTAGTAGTTGCTCCCACCAAAATCCTAGGAATCATCTTTGAATCCACACTCCTCTCACTTCTCACAGCCACATAATTCAGTCCTGATCTGTTGTACACTAAATGTATTTTCCAAATTTTACCATTTCCCATCTCCTCCAAGCCTACTGCCCTAGCCTAGGCTGGCATTATCTCTTATAGAGCTAAAGAAATAGCTGGTAATTAATCTCCCTGCTTACACTCCTGCATTCCTAACCTCCATTTTTTTCCCTTGTGATGGGAACTTTTAGGATCTACTATTGGCAAATTTATATATACCACACAGCAGTGTTAACTAAAGTCATCATGTTGTACATTACATCTCCAGTACTTATTTATCTTATAATTTAACATTTGTACCTCTTGACCCCCTTATTCCAATTCCCCCACCACCACCAATAGTCAATGTAATTTAGACTCAATGAAACATGGTAGTAAGTACTCAAATAAATAACATAATGGGCTGGGGGAACTGAATAAACATATAAGTAATTAGAATAAATGTTATATATCTGGGCCAAAAAAATTATATCCTGGTTAATATATATAGAGAGGAAACACACCATAGAAATAGGAGATTTTCGTTGGTGTGAGAGGGGCAGAAAACCCTGGGTTGCACCTCAAACACTGCTGTGGGAGCCCTCAGCATGCAGAACCCTAGGTGTCTTGAGGGCAAAGAGAGAGTCACTGGAAACAGAAATCAAATTTGGAACAGAACTGAATATCAAAGAAAAAGAAGCAGCAAGGATACTGGACAAAGGTTTGTCCAGAACCTGTCTCTTCTCAACTAACAAAGTGGTACAAGTATAGCATTTTTTTAGGCTCAAAGTCATTGCTGAATAAGATCCCCCCAAAGATATGGGAGTATCTCCTACCAAGGGTTTAGTGCATTTTTTAAAAACAAATATATTTTTATATTAATAGCACCAGTGTTTTTTTAGCTAGCATTTTTCGGTTTGGTTCGGTTTGGTTTTTGGCCACACGGTGCAGCATGTGGGATCTTAGTTCCCTGACCAGGGATTGAATGCGTGCCCCCTGCATTGGGAGCCCGGAGTCTTAACCACTGAACAACCAGGGAAGTCCTAGCTAGCATTTTTTAATGCTTACCATATGCCAGGTACCACGCGGAGTGTTTGTATGCATTATCTAATTTGATTCTAACAATAAACTCTATGAGACAGGTACTATTGTTATCCTCATTTTACAAATGAGAAAGCTAAGGCTTAGAGGAATTAGAGAGCTTGTCCAAAGTCATGCAGATATTAAGGGAAGAAACCAGAATTGAAACCCAGGTCTGCTTGGGGCCAAAGTCCATGCTCTCAACTGCTCTGGATACTGTTTTTTATATATTTCTATCCCCACTAGACTATGACTAGAAGACTATGCTTCTACAGTTCTGGATGGAATGTCATGGAGCTTTCAGTTACAGACTGGAGCCAAAAGGAAGTGTGCTTTTTAGCTTTTCACCCTTTCCTACTTCCTGACCATCTTTCTTCTTCCTTGAAGAAGAAATATAAGATAAACAGACTTCGTTGCAGACATACTTTGAGACAAGGGTAACAAAAGCTATCAAACCACCAGAACAACAGCGGAGAGATATCTCCAAGCTTGATGATCAAAGTAACCAAGATACATTTAAGCAAAGTATTAGTCGAAATGGACTATCTGTCAGGTTATAAGGAAAACTACAGAGAAGCTTCAGATCGCACTTCCTAAGTAGATTCAAACAAAGCTGCTATAATGTATATTGCCTTTATACTTTTTGCTAAACATTTATAGACTTATTAAACTAAAGAAATATAAGTGTGAGTTATGCTTTGTGTCACGTTTCTGGTTTGGGGTATCAATTTAACTTAACATTATCAAAACAGGGTTAATTTTTAAGTATTACATAGCCTTTTACACTGATGACTTTTTTTTTTTCCAGAAATGATGTTCCATTTATTCGCTGAAAAAGAGGGAGATTAGGCCTTCTTGATGAATTTCTTCCAATCTCCCCAAACTCCCTCTCTTCACTTTTCCAAAATAACACATTGAGAAACATGTTTGTACAAAAACCACGTATTATTTCCCCCTCACAAAATCAGGGGGCTGTATTACAGGAATGAAAACAGATCAAAGACGTAAAGAGAAAAATCACCACTTATACTGAAACGTAACAGTGTAAGAATTCAGGTATTCTGTAGAATTATTACCAGCATAGTAAAAATTCTTCCAGTTGGATCTTTTAAATTTGAAAGTGATCACATTAAAGACCTGACGTTACGAGAGACCACAGTATGAACCAGAATTCCATTTTCCTTCTAAGACCTCAGTGGAAAAGGTAAGTATTTGGAATGAGTTTCCTTTGGGAAAGACTGGTGTGAAAATAAAACCCTAGCCATTGCCAAAAGGCATGGGGGTCCTTCTGGAGTCAAAAGCAATGGAATTAAACTCCAGTAGGAACAAGCTCATTTCCACTCCAAGAGTCCAGAATGAACTCAAAAAAGGAACAAGGTCTTCTTGGTTCCAGTACTCTGATGGTGACCAGGGCCACCTGGTTAGAGGTAACACCTGAGGGTTTGAAAGGCAAATCTTAATTGTGGTTTAATTTTTTTTTTTTTGCTTTCTGATATTAAGGAAGAAAGTTCTAGGGTGTTTTATAAACACCTTCCCACACCCTCACATATGTAAAGCTTTATAGAATATATAGGAAAGGTATCCAAAAGATGTTCCACTTTGCATTCTAAATGAAACTGCCACTTGAGACTGTGAAGAGGCCAGGTGCTTTGGAAATCAAGCTCTACTCAAAACACCCTTTCCCCACCCATGGAAAGACAGAGGGGAGGGAAGAAGGACAAGAAGAGAAAACCAAGAACTCTTAAGTCACTCATACACTGATGACTATTAAATCTTATATATACTTTTAAAAAATATATACACTTTTTATTGCATTGGATAATTCAGTGTATTTTCAGTGCTGTAATTTTGAATGACTCTTTCCAAGGTTCTGAGGTAGCTTGCATCTGCTCTAGTTACAGCTTTTTATAGCCGCATCTAATGATGGATTTGAAGACTATTCTAATATTTATTGTTACACCAGAATAGGCCTTACATTCCATATAAGAAGGTATGGAATAGCAATTCCCAACTGTATAGGGAAATTGACAATGCTTCTCTGATGACAAGCACAGTTGTGGTGGTGTGACCAATTTACTCATTTCCTTAATAAGCTTCATAGCTGTAATGAGTCATCCCTGTCTCTTATTCTAAATTATAGGGCACCCTTTTATTCCCAAATCAAATGAATATACATGATGACATTTTTTTCTTTCTTACTCTCATTTTCAAGACTTAATTTTTCATAATCTGCAGTCAAGAGCATCAGACAGACATGAGTTGGAATCCTGGCTAAGAGGAAGAAAAGATGAGAGAAGGTGTGGATTCCTCCGCTGCCCCCTCCTTGTCCTCTAGACATCTTTCAGAGGCTTTGAAACACAGCCAGGCTCTTCGTTGCTGTGAGACTGACATTTAAGCAGCTAGCCCCTTCCATTCATTTTATGAAAAAGGAAAGAGGAAGAGAAAGAGGAGAGGAGGAAGTCATTTTTGGTTTGACAATCAAGCAGACAGTATTTGCTCTATACATCAATTTCATTATTCACAAATATGGAATTTTTAAAGGAGCCATTAAAGAAAAGTCATCTGAGGGTGTAGAGAAAAGGGAACCCTCCTACACTGTTGGTGGGAATGTAAATTGGCGCAACCATTATGGAGAATAGTATGGAGGTTCCTTAAAAACCTAAATATAGAACTACCATATGATCCAGCAATCCCACTCCTGGGCATATATCCAGAGAAAACCATACTTCAAAAATATACATGCACCTTAATGTTCATTATTGCAGCACTATTTACAACAGCCAAGACATAGAAGGAACTTAAATGTCCATCAACAGATGAATGGATAAAGAAGATGTGGTACATATATACAATGGAATATTACTCAGCCGTTAAAAAGAATGGAATAATGCCATTTACAGCAATATGGATGGATCCAGAGATTATCATACTAAGTGAAGTAAGTCAGACAGAGAAAGACAAACATATGCAATTGCTTATATGTGGAATCAAAAAAAAAAAAAAGATACAAATGAACTTATTTACAAAACAGAAACAGACTCACAGGCCAGACTTAGAGAAGGAATTTATGGCTATCAGGTTGGGGGGTTGCACGGGGCAGGGGGAAGGTTGAAGGGGAGGGACAGATTGGGAGTTTGGGATTGACATGTACATGCTGCTGTATTTAAAACTGATAACCAACAAGGACGCTACTGTATAGCACTGGGGACTCTGCTCAATATTCTGTAATACTTAAATGGGAAAATAATTTGGAAAAGAATAGATACATGTATACATATAACTGAATCCCTTTGCTGTACACCTGAAACTAGCACAACATGGTTAATCAGCTATGCTCCAATACAAAATAAAAATTTTTTTAAAAAAAGAAAGAAAAGTCATCTGAGAAGGCAGAGGAACACGTCCACCCTCCAGGTCCCGGTGTGTTAGTAGGTGGTATTTATCATAGGAATTTTGATGCTGAGCTGATGAGAAAGCCAGCCTCAGCATACTCCTAGTTGTTTTATCCATACTGTATTCTTTCTTCTGGAGTATGGATAATTGAAGCCACAGGTTAGCAACATAGTAGTGCTGCAAACTAAAGAGACCAGTTGTTTTCTCCTATGATTCCTCGAAACAGAGGAGGAACTATCTCAGCAGAGAAGATTGCAACATGTTTTAACTTGTTGCTTCAGCAGCACACAAGGCTTTTCTAAATTGGCTTAAAAATGAGTGACTGTTATGGAGACAAAGATTAGAAACCAAATTTTCAGTCACGTAAATTCTGCAAATGAGTCACTTGACATGTTAGAAGGAGTATATGGGCATGAAAACAATGGTAAGAGGAAGTATATTTACTTTAACATAAAGTTCAAAGTTAGAGAAGATGACACTCATAAAACTACAGGCCTAACAAAAATGTTGAAAAGGTCACAGATGATTAACTCTGATAATGATGATTGAGGAGTTGTATTTACATGAAGGAACAGATTCATTCTGTAAGAAACCTTGAGCACAAGAAAGTTTCTGTTTGGATTATGAACAAGGACAATAAAGGTCTGCCATTTGTTCTCATCTTTCAACAGAAGCTGGAAGAATTAATGTCTCATTAAGAAAAATAGTAGCTGAAACAAAATATGGTGTTTCTTTTAGGAAATGGAAATAAAATATCAAAGTTGGTGGTGTAAAACTCTAACATCACCAAGACCCCCAAATTGTCAGACTCACAAGTGAAGGCAATGTTGGTTTTCTTCCTGACTCCAATAGGTATGCATCGTTCCATGTGCTTAAGCAGTGAGGTGAAAATATAAACACTTTAAAGCTTTAGTGAACATCTGAGAAATCCAAAGTGAAAAGCCATGCCAACACTTGAACCCAAGTCTTCTAATGTCTTGTATGTCTCCAGACCTGCCTCTCCACCATGTTAACATCATCAAGGTTCTAGGTCCTCACCCCTCTCCATTTCTTCCTAATCTGTCAGCTCCCTCTGGTTTCACTTCCTTCATTATCCAGTCAGACCCCACAGTCCATCTCTTCAACCCCACTCTTGCCAAAACAATTAACTTCCTTATTCCTTTGAAAGTCATTCACTGAACCCACTCTGAATCAATCCAAGCACTGGCTTCTCCCTCTTATACCTGAACATCTGGAGAAATAAGAATCATCAAGCTATCAAAAATTGATGTTAGTAATAAGAATCACCAGGCTATCAAAAATTAATGATAGTACTGGAGATCATTTTGTAATATATAGAAATATAAAACTGCTATGTTATATACCTGGAAGTAACATGGTGTTGTAGGTCATTTATACCTCAATTACAGAAATAAAAATTAAAATTAGGGCTTCCCTGGTGGCGCAGTGGTTGAGATTCCACCTGCCGATGCAGGGGACACGGGTTCGTGCCCCGGTCCGGGAAGATCCCACGTGCCGCAGAGCGGCTGGGCCCGTGAGCCATGGCCGCCGAGCCTGCGCGTCCGGAGCCTGTGCTCCGCAACGGGAGAGGCCACAGCAGTGAGAGGCCCGTGTACCACACACACAAAAAAAAATTAAATTAAAAAATAATGTTAGTAATGGATATCTGGGAATATAGGGAAATTTCACTCTCTGTACTAATAAATGTAGAAGGAATGATGGAATTAGAAAATCACATTTTGGCAATCAGCATAGTAACAATTCAGGCACGAGGCGTCAATGGATGCTAATACTAGAGTCTGAAAGAGGAATGAGGAACAGAGCTCTATACAGTCTCAAAGTACTTCCTTCAAATACCTATTAATTACAAAAAGGTAGAGGAGTAATTTTTCAGTTGAGAAACCTGTCAGATACCATCTTAAGCAACTGATCAAATCAATGCCACCAGAAATGGGACAAATTGACGTCATAGGCTACATATTGGGGTTCAATAAGAAGAATCCAGCTTCACTTCTGTGATGTTCCAGGATGATCTGGGTCTAATCATAAGGAAACTTCAAATAAACCTATATTGAGAGGCATTCTACAAAATTATTGGCCTGTAGTCTTCAAAAATGTCAAGGTCATGGAAGTCAAGGAAAGACTGAAGAACTGTTTCAGGGTGAGGGCAACTAGAGAAATGTGACATCTGGGTACAGAACCAAAATATGTGTTTTTACAACATCACCAAGCAATTAACTCAATTCTGACATCATCTACCTGGAGATAGCATCAGATCCCACAGGTTAACGTCTCAGTCCAACAAGACTGCCTCCCGCACTTTAAGATGCCAGTCACAAATCCAGGTTGTTATTTGTACTTCTGACCAATTGGCTATAAATTAGAAGCTTTCACAACCCTCTCCTCGGGTTCAATTAATTCGATAGAGCAGCTCACAGAACTCAGAGAAACATTTACTTACGTATACCAGTTTATTATAAAAGGATATAATTCAGTAACAGCCAGATGGAAGAGATGCCTAGGGCAAGGGATGTGGTAAGGGGTGCAGAGCTTCCACGCTGTCTAGGTGTGCCACTCTCCCCACACCTCCATGCGTTCACCAGCCAAACTCTATCCTTTTGAGTTTTCAAGTAGGCTTCATTACATAGGCATGATTAACTAGGTCGCTGATCATTGGTAATTGATTCAACCTTCAGCCCCTCCCTCCTGGAGGTCAAGGGATGGGACTGAAATTTCCAACCTTCTATCTATCACAAGGTTGGTTACCATGGCAACCATCCCCAACCTTGCAGGCTTTCCAACTCACTTCATTAACATAACTCAGGTATGGGACTTCCCTGGTAGAAGTTAAGAATCCACCTGCCAATGCAGGGGACACGGGCTCAAGCCCTGGTCCAGGAAGATTCCACATGCCGTGGAGCAACTAAGCCCGTGTGCCACAACTACTGACCCTGAGCTCTAGAGCGCATGAGCTACAACTACTGAAGCCGGCACACCTAGAGCCTGTGCTCCACAACAAGAGAAGCCACCACGGTGTAAATCCCGAGCACCACAACAAGGAGTGGCCCCACTCACCACAACTAGAGAAAGCCCGCACACAGCAATGAAGACCCAATGCAGCCAAAAATAAATTAATAAATTAATAAATTTAAAAAGAAAACATGGGGCTTCCCTGGTGGTGCAGTGGTTGAGAATCTGCCTGCTAATGCAGGGGACACAGGTTCGAGCCCTGGTCTGGGAGGATCCCACATGCCACGGAGCGGCTGGGCCCGTGAGCCACAACTACTGAGCCTGCGCGTCTGGAGCCTGTGCTCTGCAACAAGAGAGGCCGCGATAGTGAGAGGCCCGCGCACCGCGATGAAGAGTGGCCCCCGCTTGCCACAACTTGAGAAAGCCCTCGCGCAGAAACAAAGACCCAACACAGCAAAAATAAATAAATTAATTAAACTCCTACCCCCAACATCTAAAAACAAAAACAAAAAAACACCATGTTCCTTCAATGAGCCAAGTTCTTAAAAAAAAAAAAAAAAAAGAAAGAAAACATAACTCAGGTATGGTTGAAAGGGGTTTGTTATGAATATCAAGACACCTTTATGGCTTAGAAAATTCCAAGGGTTTTAGGACCTTTGTGCCAAAAAAATGGGGTGAAGACCAAATATATATTTCTTATTATAAATCACATCACAAACATGTGAACCTGGAGTGAATCCTTTTGCTATAAAGAATATTATTGGGACAATTGCCAAACTTGAATAGGGCTTCTAGACAAAGGATATATGGGAGTTCTTTGCATAATTCTTGCAACTTTCTGTAAGTTTGAAATTTTTTTCAAATACTGTAAGTTGTTTCCAAATAAAAGGTGAAAAAACAAAAAAAAAAAAACAAAAAAAAAACCCCAAAAAAGTGAAAAACAAACCTGCTTTTCCATTTTTAAAATCAAGAATCATTGGATACATACATGCACAAAATAAGTATAATGTATATATGTTATGACCTTTAAAAATAAAAATGAACTCCTGTGAATTTACCACTCAATTTGAGAAATTAAATATTTATCAATAATGTTAAAGTTTCCAGTGTGCTCCTCTCCACCTCACCCCCACCCCAGGAAATAGTATCCTGAATATGTTTTATCATTCCCTTCTTTTCTTTAAAGATTTACCACATATATAGAAATTCCTAAATAATATTTTCTAATAACTAAAGAAATTTAGCTTTTCCCCCTTCTTTATTTATTGGTTGCTTTGATTTCATCTTTAAATCATCTTTTTTATCATTTGCCCATTTTTCTAAGTTTTTTCCTTATTGGTTTGTAAATATTCTTTATATACTACAGGTATCATCTTTGTTATTTATGTGGCCAATATTTTTTCCTAGTCTGATGGTTATCTTTTAACTTTGTAAATTTCTTGTGGTACTTTTCACTTTACAGATGTTTTGAATATTTATTGGGTCAAGTCTGATAGTTTTATTTACGACCTCTGGATTTCTTATCCTATCCAGGAAGGTCTTCCTAATTTAAAGATATCCTCCTGTGGTTTCTTCTAATACTTTGGTAGTTTTGTTTATTTTTATGTTTAGATCTTTAATCCATAAGTAATTTATTCTTTGTTTACGGTGTGAGGTAGAGATCTAAATTAACATTTTTCACCTGTGATAGGCAGAATAATGGCCCATAAGAGAGGTCTATACTTTAAACTTCAGAACCTGTAAATGTCACCTGATATGACAAAAGAGATTTTGCAGATGTGATTGAGGTTATGGAATTTGAAATGAGGAGATTATCCTGTGTCATCCAGGTGAGCCCAATCTAACCATATGAGTCCTTAAAATTGGAGAACCTTCCCTGGCTGTGGTCAGAAGGAAATGTGACCATAGAAGAATGGCTAGAGGGAATTCCCTGGCAGTCCAGTGGTTAGGACTTCACGCTTTCACTGATGAGGGCCTGGGTTCAATCCCTGGTCAGGGAACTAAGATCCTGCAAGCTGCACAGCATGGCCAAAAAAAAAAAAAACAGGTGGGGGGAGGGGGAAGAAAGAAAAAGAGTGGTTAGAATGGTTAGAAAAACCGCATTGTTGCTGGCTTTGGAGATGGAAGGGAGGCCAAAGAATGAGGATGGCTTCTAGAAACGGAAAAGACAAGGAAATAAATTCTCACCTATAGCCTCCAGGAAGGAATGCAATCTTGCCGACACATTGATTTTAGCCTAGTGAGCCCCATGTCAGACTTCTGACCCAAGGAACTGTAAGATTATGAATTTGTATTTAAGCCACCAGGTTTTTGGTAATTTGTTAATTGGAAAACTAATATACCCCTCTAACCAACACTTTTTTTTTTTTTTTATCAAATATTCCATCTTGTTCCTAGTAAATTAAAATGCCATCTTTATATAATTCCCAGGCACATGCTGGTTTCTGAACTCTCTATTCCGATCCGTTGATCAGAATGGATCTCTTTTCCTGATCCATAATCATATTGCTTAATTACTGTTACTTTATAATTTTTTTATATTTAATGTCTTAAATCCTTCCTCTCCTTTTTTTTTTTTCTTTTTTTTGCGGTACGCGGGCCTCTCACTGTTGTGGCCTCTCCCGTTGCGGAGCACAGGCTCCGGACGCGCAGGCTCAGCGGCCATGGCTCATGGGCCCAGCCGCTCCGCGGCATGTGGGATCTTCCTGGACCGGGGCACGAACCCGTGTCCCCTGTATCGGCAGGCGGACTCTCAACCACTGTGCCACCAGGGAAGCCCCTTCCTCTCAATTCCCACTCCTACCTCTCTATTTAGGACCTCTTCATTTCTCTCCTCTTTCCTGACATCTTAACCACTCTGTCTCTGGTTTCTCCCTCCTCCAGTTCATTTTCCACTCTATTGTTAGAATGATTTGAAATGCAATTATCCTCAGACTTCTATCCTTTATGCCAGTATCCTCAGACTTCTATCTTTTAAGTCCTTCACAGCCATCCTTCATCTCCAATTCAAAGTCCAAATTCCTTAGTATGGTACATAGAAGTGTTAGGAAAAATGATGCTGCCTATCTCACCAGTGTCATCTCCTGCCCTTCCCTAATAGACACCAAAGAACTTGAAGCTCGCAGAATGCATCACACTGAATCCTTTGTAGCTTGGATATGTTACTACAACTGCCCAGAGTATCTTCCATTCCTCCTCCAAGCCAATGAGCACTACACATTCAAAACTCAGATAAAACATCAGATTCCCTCAGCAAACTTGCCACATTCCTCATTGTGAGACTGAGCTAGTGCCCTTCCTTTGCATTCCCATAGCCTCATAAGTATACCCCTTCTAGCATGCACTTATATGTTTGTACTGCAATTGTTGGTTCACTTGCCTCCCTACCTTACTAGATACTGAACTCCTTAAAGTCAGGAATTGCCTTTCATTTCTATACCCACAGTACTTAAAACAGAGTGCTAACAACATTGTAATAATAACGAATATGAAAAACAATGAAATAAGTGGTACCTGTTATTAAAACCTGGGTTAAGTGCTTTTCATAATTCAATAACTACGAAGTGTCAGCTCATAATTTTGTGTTTTGTGGAACTGTTTTTAACTAAAAGTAATATTATCCAGCTTGTTCACTCATCTTATTCACAAGGCTTGGCTACAAGTGACTTTGGGTTGTTTCCAAAGGAAGAAAGTTTCTTCTGTTGAACAAATTCAAAAGAACATGACTCAGGCTCTAAAAGTAATCCAGAAGAGAATTTCTAAAATATTTTGAGTAGGCATGGTATTATTGGATTGTTTCGGTAGGAATAACACTTAAACACCTGTGAGAACCACCAGATTCATTTAGGTGCCCCTCCTGTGTGCTCCCATACAGATGAACACAAATAGCTAGCCTAGCACATATCATATGGAAGTAATGTACAGTCATCCCTTGGTACCTTGGTACCCTTGCTATTGGTTCCATGACTCCTGTGGATACCAAAATGTGCAGATGCTCAAGTCTCATATAAAATTGCATTGGACAGTCAGCCCTTGGTATCCCCAGTTTCACATTCATGGATTCAACCTTGAATATCTTTCTACCAGTGGTTTTCAATCAGGAGGATAATACAGCTCCCTCCTCCCCGTAGGGAGTTTAGGGAAGTTTTTGATTGTCCTAATTATGAGGCGGTGGGGGGGGGGGGTTGGGGGGTGCCCCTGTCATTTAGTGGATTAGGAGCCAGAGATGCTAAATATATTACAATGTGCAGGACAGTCCTGCGTGACAAAGAATTATCCTGCAAGTAAGTGTTCACTAAACTTACTGTGGTAATCATTTCATGATGTATGTAAGTCAAATCATCCCTCTCTACACCTAAACTTATACAGTGCTATATGTCAATTAAATACCAATAAAACTGGAAGAAAAAAATATCCTCCCCAAATTGCCCATAGTGACCCATTAAGAAGCTGACTTTTTTTTTTTTTAAATCTTTGACTTCCCATTGGCTTGGAAAGCCCAGAAATAAAAGTCACTCTGAACTGAAACTGCAAAGGGATGGGGGCAGGAATACTTAGCCATAGTCTGTAAGTTATATGGACTTAAATAATCAGTCCGTTAATTTGTGATCACCTTTCATAATTACTTCTATATTTCTCTCATATAATTGATGAAACATGAATGATTAGAGAATAAAGTCATTAAATTCAGCTATTTCTTTTTTCTGTTTTTGGTTGGTTCAGTTAAGGTTAATTCTAATCGAAATAGCAAGAAAAAAAAAAGTTAATCTTCGGTACTTTCTTCCATCAATCCACCCATCTCTAGGAGTCTCCTTCATATTTTGGCATCCACCTCCAAAAGCCTCCCCAATTTGGCAGCAATCTAGGAAACAGACATCTTGGCCTGGAATATGTACACCTGATAACACCATTCCTTCAGGGTCCAAGGTCTTAATTGTTTGAGCTGATAATTCAGGTAGCTCTCAGATAATAGTTTCTACATTATATCGAAATTCCCTTCCGGTTTTAACATTCTATGATTCAATACCATTAAAAATCTACAATATTTTCACAAGTCCTTTCTAAATTTACTCATGACACTAAGCTATTTATCAGTGTTAACAGTTTTTACAAGAATAGTGCCAGTGCCATGAGTTGAAGTGCAAGAGAGAATTTTAAAAGGAGAAGGGAGCACAAGACCGTTTCAGCCAAATGGGAGATATTTTTTGAACTGCTGGATTTTGGGTTCCTCTAATCACGATTTTTAGGAAAGCAGCTTGCCACCATTCCCTAGATCCATGCCTAGTTTTTATTTTATTTTATTTTTTTAAGATTTCTTTTATAATGTGGACTATTTTTAAAGTCTTTATTGCATTTGTTACAATATTGCTTCTGTTTTATGTTTTGTTTTGTTTCGTTTTGTGGCTGCAAGGCATGTGAGATCTTAGCTTCCCGACCAGGGATCGAACCCGCACCCCCTGCATTGGAAGGCTAAGTCTTAACCACTAAACTACCAGGGAAGTCCCCGTTCCTAGTTTTTCAAACAGCCTTGTTTATTGCTTGCTTCTGCTAAAATGTCAGCTTCATAGGAGCAAGAACACTGTCAGCTTTATTTGTACTGCATCCCCAGCACCCAGAACCATATCTATTCTATGGAGGCGCTCATTAAATATTTGTTGAATGAAAAAGTTATTTACTATAAGTAGAGATTTAATCATTTACCAATACAAGAATACAGTGATATTCTAAAACCAAAGGAAACTTCACGTTTAGAGGAGATTACATGACATATTGTGAACCCTGTACTGAAATGCAAAGTCATGCGAGGGGAGAGAAGCAGGAACCATCCATATGCATAACATGAAATATAAAAGCAGATATCACTGAATTATAAGGAGCACTTAACCATGGTGCAAAGGTCAAGTGAAATTCATTTATCCCTATGTTCAATTTAGGTGAAGAATATCTGGTAGGCTCTCAGCAAAAATAAGATCAATTTTAATGTATTACCCTGAAAAGCCCAAAGTCCACTAGTTTAAGCAATAATTCTGGACACACTTAAAATATAATTTTACAAGATCCTAATATGCACGTTAAGACCAAAGCAAAATACTTCACAGAAATAATGTTTAATACTTTACTGAGGACATACAAAGAAATTACAACAAACTCATTTACCTCATCTACGTTTAGTAGGAACCAGCAATTATTTCCATTTTACAAAAGGACAAAATAAAGATAAATGAAATGTAAGTCAACCATGAAAATCATCTTAAATCAATACCACATCCTAAGTGAAATCTCCGTGCAGCAAGATAATATTGAGGGAATTCAAATAAAACTGAAAAAAATCAACTCAAATATTGATAGTATAATCTTAAAACTTCAAATATTCCTGACTTTAAAATGTCAATGAGAAGCATGGGAAAGACTTGTGAAAACACTGTGCATTTTTCATTGCATAGGCAACCAATTTTTTAAATGTTCCAAGTCCCACAGAGGGTTGCAAAAGAAATTCTGTCTCCTGGATCCTTAATTCAAAATCAATACCAAGGGAAGCAATTTAATTTGTGATTGCATTCAGCAGCAAGTAACAGAAAACATGACAAGTTTTTTTCATGTACCAACAAGCTTGAAGGTAGAGAGTGACCTCAGGTTATATCTTATATCTTTCTGCACCTCCATCTTAGCATATAGTTTTGCCTTCATGTTTTTATTTTGTGGTCACAAGATGGCTGCTCTACCTCCAGCATTGCACATGAGCTCCAAGTAGGAAGAAAATGACAAAGGCAAAAGGCATATGCCATCTAAAACTTGGAAAGAGATTTATCAGAAGCCTCTATTCAGTGAATTTTTGCTAAGGTCTCATTGACCAGAACTTGTCTCACATGGCCACTCCAAGCTGCAAGGAAAGCGGTGAAAGGTACTGTTTCACTGGCATTACGCCACACTCTTCATTTCTATAGGATTTATGCATAATAAGCTGTTCCAAGTTAATGTAGTATTGACTATCCAACTGGGGGGTCCTGAGTAAGAAAGGGTGTGAAACTCAGAGGCAAATTTACCCTAATGCTAATGAAGCTTAAACTCAGCTTCCCTCACGTATACAGATCCCTCCAAGACCCTGGGAGAAGTGCTGGAAATATGTTCACAAAGTCATAAATTTTTGTAAAATTTGTACACTTAAGATTGCAATTAATTAATACTGCTGTTCTTTTCTACTCTGACTTTCCCACCCCTCAGGACACAATGTAAGTGTTGTTGGTGTGGCCATGGGTATTTGGAGGATCAAGCTAAGGGGAAGCTAAATTGAGGACACATTCAGTTTGAATTTAGTGGATTATATTAAAGAGGGTCACAGGTGCTTCAATGTATAGTTGAGTTACTGCCAGCCATCAAAGTGTAGGAATCATTTTCAGGAATACTCCTGCTGCCCACTGTGCTAACTCACCTGGCACCATGATGGGAAGGTAAGGGCTCAACATAAAGGTCATTAGTAAGCCACTACAAGAGGACATTGGTGACAAACTATTCAACAAATGTCTTCAACTCAAAGAGTTACATTAATTACTGACAAGAAAATTTGAAATGCTAAGTCTCATATACGAAAGACACTAGGTAAAAGTTTGCCAAAATTTGAAAATAATCCTAAAATTCTACATGCCATTTCCAATAAGTTGTGATGCTGAAAGAAACTCTTCTAAATGATCAATAGCAAAAAACAAAATTCAAACTTATTAGAGGAAAGCCTGGATTACCTTTCTATTCTATATAAAATGTAATTTCAAAATTTGAAAGCTTCGTATGAAGAGACAAATAACAAGGATGCAGCAAAAAATATTTTTAAAAAATAGAGGTGTGTTAGGCAGTTAATAAAATGTGTGTTGTTTTTCTGGGTTTTATGATATTCATGGTTTTTGCCAGTTTTAAAATTTTAATTTGTTGTGATTCCTTTCCTCATTTTAAATAGTCACTTTTGTTCCTAATTTTGTATTTTATTTCTCTTAACAAGTTCCCCCAACCTGCAAGTTGGGTAATTTTCAAGCTCCATAGAACCTGGTTCTGCCCTTGTGCCTTGGGACCCCAGTGAGTCCCCTAACAAGAAACACTCCCTAAGGCCTTCCAAATTTACCTCCACATCCACTTCGGGAAGAAAGTGTAAGGAGGGTGCCATTCTCCTAAGTCAGAACTGGAGCTGGCCAGAGGTGCCTACTTGAAGTGTCCTTTCCCCTGAGCTGCACGCTGAATTCACTTAGCCTTCTTAGATGAAGGTCACCGTCAGGCATCTCACAGCAGCCAGGAGACGGCCACAAGAAAAAACAAAAGGGAAATAAGTTTTAAATTCTCTTACTCCTCCCAGTGAAAACTAAACCCCTTGGTCCCACTTAGGGACTCCATTTTGTCATTGACCTATATTGGCATTCTTTCTAGCTGGATGTAAGAAGGGGTTCACCCAGCATGGCCAACACACTTCCCTGAGGATGTCTTGTGAAACAGCAGTCTAACAAATCTCTGCTCCTTCGTATTACAGAATATAAAACAGAAATAGGGACTTGCCTGGTGGCACAGTGGTTAAGAATCCGCCTGCCAGTGCAGGGAACACAGGTTCAAGCCCTGGTCCGGGAAGATCCCACATACCACGGAGCAACTAAGCCCGTGCACCACAACTACTGAAGCCCACGCGCCTAGAGCCCGTGCTCTGCAACAAGCAGAAGACACTGCAATGAGAAGCCTGAGCACCGCAACAAAAAAAGCAGCCACCGCTCGCCTCAACTAGAGAAAACCCACGTGCAGCAATGAAGACCCAATGCAGCTGAAAAAAAAAAAACTAACAAACAGAAAAAAAACAGAAATAGACCCACAGACATAGAAAATGAACTTATGGTAACCAAAGGGGGAAGTTGGCGGAGGGGCGGCAGGCAGGAGAGGGATAAATTAGGAGTTCGGGATTAACATATACACACTATTATATATAAAATAGATGACCAACAAGGACCTACTGTATAGCACAGGGAACTCCACTCAATATTTTGTAATAACCTACAAGAGAAAAGAACCTGAAAAAGAATATATATATATGTATATATTCACATATATATCTAGCTGAATCACTTTGCTGTACACTTGAAACTAACACGACATTGCAAATCAACTCTACTTCAATTAAAAATAAATAAAAAATAAATTGGGGGAATGCTGCATACTAGAATCTTCTCTAAAGAGTCCCAGGGCACACTAGCATCTTCAGAGCTTTCAGAAGTACAGAAGTGAGTTGACTTTGATTCCACATTTTCTAATCTAATTTGTCCATAGGATCCTTTTTACCCCAGAATACACCTTGAGAATTTTTGCTCTAAATACATGTACAAACAGTAGTACTATTATTATTATATTCATAACATAAGTGGCAAGCCTCCAAAGGGCATTTGGATTTTAAAGAGCTCTTGGTAACAAAAGAAAGCAATCTGTAACACTGGACTTCAAGGAGTCATGGCCACAAGATCAGAGATAGTTTAAAACAATGTTAGGGGACATGTTTCAAATCCCAACATCTTGATAGTTGTTGTTCTAGCCATTCATAAGACTGGTCTTGAGCCTGTTCACAAAAGAGAAGATTTATGATGCAGGATGTTGTTACTTGATTATGTTTCCATGCTATTATACTCAGATTTAGAAATAGCTGCCTAATGGATCAATAATACTTTAACACATGAACTTGTTAGTTTTTAGTTACAGAATCTATAGAATGATTAAGATGTAAAGCGTGCTAATTTTCCTTGGTTAATAATAAAGCCAATTTAAACTGCTATGAGAAATTTTGTTTACATTTGCTCTTTAACACATTCTGCTCAGGTACACACTTGTACAGTATTGGTAACCACACATTTGGTAAAAGAAGGAAATCTGTGAGCTCAGCCATGCGCTAAGATAAATCAAGTACGGGAAGCCAGTAGCCATGCTTAGAAAAATCAATACGAGTGAATGAATGAAAGGCCTAATTTAGGGGGAATGGACTCACTACCACTAGGACTTCATAAACCTAACCAAAACCCTTGTGTCTTCAATGATATAAAATACATCTCCATGGTGACTTTTAATTTTTTGTTCGGTTTTATTATTTATTTATTGGTTTAATAATGCAATTGCCCTGGTCATGGCATGTCTGGATCTTTCTTCCCTCTTGTGCCAAAAGCAAATGGTTTACATGCCAGTGTGTCATGGATATAGTTGGGGCTCTGCATTGATGAAATGTATTTCTTTAATTTCTCTTCATATTAATCTGCAAACACAATGCTCAGGAAATGTAGGAAAATGAGCCTCTTCTATTAGGGCTACCATATATAGTTGTGCAGGTTGTGGACTGTACAACAGTCCACAAAAGTTGATGGTTCATTATGTAATTTTAGGTTCCACATTCTTCATTATGGAATAAACTAAATTTTTGTGGTTGAGAAAAAAGTTCAGTGAAATAAAATTTGAATAAAATTAGAAGTGAAAGCCATTGTATTTATTTTCCATTGAGAGGAAAAAATCCATTTGTTTAATATTAGAAAAAAAAGAGAGGAGATTGAAGTGCAAGGCTCTTGGCAACCACTATGTGAATCATTATTCTGCTCATTCTTTGCTCCTTTTCTAACATACCCTTTTCCTCAATCAGTTCAAAATGCAGAATGCCTGTGTCTGGCAAGTGGAGTCAGCAGCAAAATTTCTCTGAGATGCATTTTTATATATTTGCTGTCAGTAGAGATGAAACTAGTGAAATTCTTCCAGCCCTCACCACTGAAGACATGAAATACTCTTCACAACCCCAAACACCCTTTTCCCAACAAGATAACGTCAGGCACTAAGAAGAAAACAGTACCTGAACAAGATCTATAGTCTATCATTTTCCAGGGGGCAATAATTAAATATATCCTCATGTTTTGCTCCTGAAATTACACATATAGTCCCTGAATAATCAATACTGTTTATTTTGTGTGCTATCGTCTTCTTAGATCTCTTTTTGGTTGAACGTATGGATAAAAACCTAAAAATGATTGCTCTTGTAAGATTTTCTGTTGAGATCCCAACTGGCTCAAAGGCATCGTAGCTGCTTTAAGTGAGATGTGGTGGGGCTTTTCATTTTGTTTAAACGTAATACAGACAGTTGTCTCTTCCTTATTAGAAAACATCAAATCCAGGAGGATTTTTTTTTAATGATCTCAAAAATTGACATATATATGCCAGTATTACACATATAATCATATATATATAATATAGGGCAGCCAAGTAACTGTCAATTTATATATATGTATATATATATATATCTCCTCAGGTGCATGGACAGAGGTTGTAGAGAACTAAGGCGAGGGGAATGGATTTCCTCTCTGTAGGTTGAGTGAGGGCATCCATTTAATCGGCTCTAAGAGACTAAGCGGCTGGCAGTTGAAATACAAAAAAGGTATGCGAGGAAGGAAGTAGTCTGGAGGTCATTATCAGCCTGGTTTTAAGAGAGACTTCACAATGAGTTGAAAAAGAAAGTTTAAGGACTTCCCTGGTGGCACAGTAGTTAAGAATCCGCTTTCAAATGCAGGGGACACGGGTTCAAGTTCCTGGTCTGGGAAGATCCCACATGCCGCAGAGCAACTAATCACGTGAACCACAACTACTGAGCCTGTGCTCTAGAGTCCGTGAGCCACAACTACTGAGCCTGTGTGCCACAACTACTGAAGACCGCACGCCTAGAGTTCGTGCTCCGCCACAAGAGAGAAGCCACGGCGCGCACCACAATGAAGAGTAGCCCCCGCTCGCCACAACTAGAGAAAGGCTGCGTGCAGCAACGCAGCCAAAAATAAATAAATTAATTAATTAATTAATTTTAAAAAGTCACCCAACCGTACGTTCTTGAAAAAAAAAAAGAAAATGTAAAACTGGAATTGGGGTAGGGAGTGGGTGGTGGGACTCTGCCTGATCAAACTAAAGCATTAGTGAAAAAAATAACAAATTCAACCTGTATGAATGAATAGGTCTCCAAAAACTTACTTGGTGAGATTATTTAATGTTTTGCTTTGTTAAAACTTCTTTTCATAGCCTCTTTCAAAGTAGTGAAATACGGCTAGAAACTGCATCTCAAGTAAATCATAATTTGGGTCTTTAGTTAGACTAGAAAAAACTAAATGTTCCTTTCCTCCTGGAAGCGGGAGACCCTACTTTCAGGAAGAATATCTGTGAAGAAAAAACAGACTCAGAGTAGTATACTTTGAAATCTGACTACTACAAAGTGATAACATTGTTGTAATAGTGTTATAAAGTGTTTAACTGTATGGTTTAATGGGGGGGGAAGTGGACGAGACGATATATGATAAATGTCTAGGTTTTTAGCAAAGAACTCATACTTTAAATCTTCTTATACTTAAGAGTTAATCTCTGAATATGAGAAGATTTCTTAGTTAAAAGTGACAGAGAAAAAATATTTATGGAAAAGGAAACTGGTTAAATAACATTTTCCTTTAAATAGCATTTTGAAAAAAAACTTCATGATAACAGTTCAGAGCTACAGGCACAAATATTAAACATTCAATAGGATTTAATGTGGTGCTTTCAAAGTTTTATCAAGAGACTACCTGCAACAGACTCACTGGGAGGGTTTACTAAAATGCAGATTCCTGGGCCCCACCCCATACTTTTAAAACTGGGGGAGATGAGAACTCCAGAATCCGAATTTCAACTAATACCCTCACATGACTCCTAAGAACACTAAGCTATGAGAACCACAGCACCCAGGTTTCTTGTGGGTAGAATACATGCAATGTACCCATTTTTGTACCCTCAGTACCTAGCATCCTTCCTGGCCCAGAGCAGATGTTCAGTAAATGTTTACTTAAGCAACTTGTGTAGGGGAGATGGTCTTTCTCCTCTAATCATAGCGTTATAAGTCCAGGTGTTTACTTAAGGAAAGTATTAGTCTATGTCCTATAATTACCATGAGAAAACAAGTACAAAAGAAAAAAGTGAAACCCAAAGGACATGGGCTGGAGAACTGGAAATACATTATAAATGTATTTGACGTGCATATTTAATGTGTGATATAAATGCATAAGCTCAATTAATGTGCTATAAAGGTGTCAGCTCAATTAATTAGAGCATGAAACTTTTCTGCTCAGAGGCACCATTTAAGAAACAGGGCTTCCCTGGTGGCGCAATGGTTGAGAGTCCGCCTGCTGATGCAGGGGATACGGGTTCATGTCCCGGTCCGGGAAGATCCCACATGCCGCGGAGCGGCTAGGCCCGTGAGCCATGGCCGCTGAGCCTGTGCATCCGGAGCCTGTTGCTCTGCAACAGGAGAGGCCACAACAGTGAGAGGCCCGCGTACCGCAAAAAAAAAAAAAAAAGAAATAGCAATGGGGGCTTCCCTGGTGACACAGTGGTTAAGAATCCGCCTGCCAATGCAGGGGACACAGGTTTGAACTCTGGTCCGGGAAGATTCCACATACCGCAGAGCAACTAAGCCCATGTGCCACAACTACTGAGCCTGCGCTCTGGAGCCCGCAAGCCTAGAGCCTGTGCTCCACAACAAGAGAAGCCACTGAAATGAGAAGCCCGCACGCCACAACCAAGGGTAGCCCTCACCGCAACTAGAGAAAGCCCGCGTGCGGCAATGAAGACCCAACGCAGCCAAAAATAAATAAATAAATATAAATTTATTTTTTAAAAAAACTGTTTATAAAAAAAAAAAGAAATAGCAATGGATCAACATAGCCCAACATCTCAATTGCAAAAAATATGTAAAATATCTGCCTCTTATGATGAGTAGGATAATTTTCAATATAAAAATTAACACATTTAAAACTGCAATGGAAAGATCCTGGAATGAGTGTGCCAAAGTCGAGGATTGGAATGGCTTTGGATAGGATATATAAAAGGGCCATTAAAACGATTCAATTAGCAGGTTGTGAGACAGCTGGGCAGGATAGAGTTGGTGGTTGGGTTGGCGGTAATGAGAATGGGAAGTTAGACCAGTATCCAAACATGTACCAGAAGTAGGTCTGATTGACTGAAGGATGGAAATGAGAAATTATTGCAAATGCCCTTAAAACCTGCATGATCAGAAAAACGTGAGCCTAATATACTTATCCTCCCATCTACAAAAGAAAACATTTGCCTATTTTAGCTCTTTTCTGATTACAACTTAAAGTCTTTCCTATCTATTTACCTACTGATCAATTTTAAAATAAATTTATAGCACACTTCTGCAGTTACAGAATTTATTTAAAAGATTAAAATGAACAAAGCATGGCTCTGATAGCACCAGAATCAACCTTTTTTGGTAATATGTAATGTGCATTATTAAAAAATAAAAATCAAGTCCTGTCCATCCAGTAAGTTTCCAATGAAAGGGTCATGTACCCATTTTTCAAAACAATGGAAGGACTGCTTTTTTTTTAAAAGGTTATCTGTAACTAAGTTATTTGCTACTTGGAACTATTTCTCTTAGAAGTAGTGTTATGTTAGTCATGTGTCCCTTTTAGATTAGTTTTCTACGCTAGCCCACAAAATCATGCCAGGGTCACTCTGAACTCAGAAGTCCCAGAAGTAGTGAGTCTTCCTGAGCCTTGAGATCTGAAACCCAGAGTCACTCTGAAGTTGGAAGGATCCCTCACCAGTGGGTCTTCCGGGAGGTGTGTGTTGGGGTGTGGCACAGTCAAAGCGGTAGATCCAGCGGTCCTCTTTGTTGGGGAAAAACTTCCCTGTCGTGGGAAGGTTCATCTTGTAAATTCAAAATTTGGAGGTTTCAGAGCCTGATCTATTGAAAAGGTTCTAAAAGGCAGAAGTCATGGAATATGAGGTTTGGTATTTTCATGTCTTCATCAGACAGAATACCAGTGAACAAGTAACCTGAGATTTTGTTGATATTTCAGACAGAACAAGTCTAACGGGGAAAAAAAAGCTATCCCACAAAGGGTAATTAGCAATCGCCAAGTAGATGGTACACCTTTGACACAGCTTACAATAATGGCTCATGAACTCCCTTTTCCTTGAAAACGGGGGAACCACTAGTATTAAGGTGGGAGACTGTAAAGAGGCCAACATGGCAAAAGATTTTTCCCTTAATTAAATCAGAACCAATACTAGTAGAAAATAAAGCCCCATTGAAATATACAAATAAGCGTATTGCTTCCTTGAAAAACATGATAGAAATAGAAATTGTGGGTTTTTCATTTTCCCCTCCCATCAAAATGCTATTTCTCAGCATTCCACAGTTATATTACATTATTTTAAGTGTATTTCAGTGTATCCTTCAGGTGTTTCTTTTGCTATCCCATATCCTGGGCTGTTAAATTTCAGGTAAGTGATACCTTTGCACACAGGAGTTTTAAATTTTGGTCTGTGTAGCAATAATGATTTAGGTTTACCTTTATCATATGACTATCAGGAAATGGTTCTTTTCTCTGCATACCATTGGGATGACTTACATAGCCCACATTTTACAATCTTGGTGTGATGTATTGGGATCCATAAAGGTAGGCTGATTGCTAGTTCTAAAAATCCATGGACCTCCAGGTTAAGAACCCATTCTTAGAGGGTTTTTTTAACTCTCCATTGCAAAATTTACTAAAACAGCTATTTGATGTAATGTTAATATTGTTAATCTTCCAATTAACTTCACTAAACTTTGAGGAATAAAGCTAGTGCTTTTTCCATTGTAAAAGTAATTTTAGGAGAAATAGGTCCTCTCATACCCTACTGTTGAAAGTGTAAATTTTAAAAACATCTTAATTGTGGTAAGATACACTTAACATAAAACTTACTATCTTAACTATTTTTAAGTGTAAGTTTCAGTAGTGTTAAACACATTCACATTGTTATGTAACCAATCTCCAGAATACTTTTTATCTTGCAAAAATAAAACTCTATACCCATTGAACAACTCTTCATTCCCCCATCCCCAACCCCTGGCAACCACCATTCTACTGTCTAGCTCTATGAATTTGACTAATTTAGGTAACTCATATAAGTGGATTCATACAATACTTGTCTTTTTGAGGCTAGCTTATGTCACTTAGCATAATGTCCTCAAGATTCATCCATGTTGTAACATGTGTCAGAATTTCCTTCTTTTAGAGGCTGAATAATATACCATTTTAAAGTATATATCACATTTTGTTTATCCATTCATCTGTCAGTGGACACTGGGGTTGCTTCCTCCTTTTGGCCATTGTGAATAATGCTGCTATGAGCATGAGTGTGGAGAGTGAAAGCTTACACAAAATTTCTTGGAGGAAATTTAGCCATGTCAATAAAGTTACTGTGGATTGGCGATTGATGACCTAAATAAGGATTATAAAAGAAAGGATGAGGGGCTTCCCTGGTGGCGCAGTGGTTGAGAGTCCGCCTGCCGTTGCAGGGGACACGGGTTCGTGCCCCGGTCCAGGCAGATCCCACATGCCGCAGAGCGGCTGGGCCCGTGAGCCATGGCCGCTGAGCCTGCGCATCCAGAGCCTGTGCTCCGCAACAGGAGAGGCCACAACAGTGAGAGGCCCGTGTACCAAAAAAAAAAAAAAAAAAAAAAGAATAGTTAAAAGAGAGGATGATAAAATTATGGTTAAGTGAGGGGTTAAACGTTTAAGTAGGTATGTTGTATAGAAAACAAATTAAAAATTTGTGTATTGGATCAGAATTTTGAAGGATTTAGGGTTAGATTGGAATATTACTGTTAAAGTAGATAAATTAATGTAAACTCGAGATTTTCTAGAGAAATACCTTTTCCAGCTCTGCATTAAGGTGGCCTAGCAGTGTTATCATCCCGGCTACACCAGGACAACATGAAATGATATAATTTGTAACCTGAGCATGTACCCAGATTTTGGTCTTTAATGCTAGCAGCCGTTACAAGTAGCTAATTTCATGTCCTACAACAGGGAGAAAAATCAACATAGGCTTAATATATCTTAATGTTTTCAGAAATCAAGGATGTTGGGCTTCCCTGGTGGCACAATGGTTGAGAATCTGCCTGCCAATGCAGGGGACACGGGTTCGAGCCCTGGTCTGGAAAGATCCCACATGTCGCAGAGCAACTAGGCCCGTGAGCCACAACTACTGAGCCTGCGCGTCTGGAGCTTGTGCTCCACAACAAGAGAGGCCGCGACAGTGAGAGGCCCGCGCACCGCGATGAAGAGTGGCCCCCACTCGCTGCAACCAGAGAAAGCCCACACACAGAAACGAAGACCCAACACCGCCAAAAATAAATAAATAAAATTTAAAAAAAAAAGGAAAGCAAGGATGTTTTTTAATAGTCACTGCAATGTTGAAAGGACAACGGAGCCAACTTAAAGTTAGTCCTGGTTAACTTACCTCAATTTGAAATTTCAAAAAAAAAAAACAAGATAATTATGGCTAATTGAAATGAGTTGCATCTGTGAAAATCCATGAGTCTGTAATGGTGCTCAAAAAAGAAAAATCTACATATATTGTATAAAAGGAAACAGTGACCTAAGTATGGCAAATAAAATAGAATATGCTTAATTTTTAAAATGTATTTAATTAATTGTATTTAAGTAAGTGTATGTAAATGTATTTTTAATAAATAGGGAAATGACATTTGTGGATGTCTTATTTTTTCTGTTAAATATATCACAATTAATAAATTATAGATACATATTTATGATTCTAAGATAGTGTTTTTTTTTTTGCATTTTAATATGTCTGAAATTGTGCTTCTACAGTGGATGGCCTTTTCAGTTGCTGTTGGTGAAGAGCTGTATGTTCATACTTGGTCAGAGCTGTTTATAATGTTTTCACTTCAGTTGAGTAATGTGCATTGTTGGTATTTTACAGGTTGAATTTAACCACCATTTGAAATGTCTTTTAAAATGTTTCTACTGTAATTTTGGCATTGAAATGAAGTATTGTGTACACAGAGAGGCAGTGAAACAGAGCAATGGAATGTGCCTTTGATATTAGTGAAGGCTTCATCTTCTGAGGAATGTCAACATATTTTCCATATTTTCTTTCAATGCAACAACTATGTGCTTTATGGAAACTGAGAAAGAGAGATACCCACAAGTAGATGAAGCTATGTTATACTTTGTCATTAGGATACGTACAAAAAGATTCTTATTACTCAACAAAAAGTACAACTGAAGGCAGGAAAAATTGCCAAATCCCTTGTAATAATTTCAGAACAATGAGAGGCTAGTTTAACTGATTACTAAAGTCATGCAAGACTATTGTTAAGGCATTGTGTCATAGTTTAATTAGGTTTTTCCTTCTTATATAAAGGAAGGTATATAAAGGAATATAAAATAATGGAGCAGCTGACAGTAGCATCTTATGCTTGATAAAGTATGGTGTGCATTTTTTTCTCTATTTGATTAAGAAGGGAAAGAAAAAGTTATGGAACTCTTAGATAGCCAAATAATAATGGAAAAAAGGAGGAACTCTACAAGGATAGGAAGAACGAGGAAAGAGAGTCCAAGAGAGGGTGGAAAGATGGTGGATCAGACACATGTTCCAAAGAGGCAGGTGGGGGCTTCCCTGGTGGCTCAGTGGTTAAGAATCCGCCTGCCAATGCAGGGGATATGGGCTCGAGCCCTGGTCTGGGAAGATCGCACATGCCGTGGAGCAATTAACCTGTGCTCCACAACTACTGAGCCTGTGTTCTAGAGCCCGTGAGCCACAGCTACTGAGCCCCCGTGCCATAACTACTGAAGCCTGTGCGCCTAGAGCCCATGCTCCACGACGAAGGGTAGCCCCTGCTCACCACAGCTAGAGAAAGCCCGCACATAGCAACGAAGACGGAACACAGTCAAAAATAAATAAATTACATAAATAAATGTATTTTTAAAAAATAGGAGAATTGTAAAATAAATTATGATGTGTCTATGACAGAATACTATATAGTGATTAAAAATGATGTTGTAGGTATATAAATTCATGGAGAAATGTTAAAAATATATATAATGGGTAAGAAAAGCAGGTTTTGAAAAGGTAATAATGTAGGATCCTATAATTTGAAGAATTATATTCACTTCTTTTGTATAGCTTCCTAAAGGTAGAATAACTCAGTAAAGTGTCCTTTTTCAAAGTCTATTTGTTTAAGTCGTAATCTGCAGTAATCTCAGAGTATTACTATATTTGAAGGGACTTTAAAGAGGTAAAGTTAAGTTAAAATGAGGTCATTAAAGTGGGCCCTAATCCAATATGACCTGTCCTTGTAAGAAGAGGAAATTTGGACACAGATACATACAAAAGGAAGATCATGTGAAGACACAAAAAGATGGTCATCTGCAATTTAAGTCCTCTGTACTTCTAGCATGTAGCTTCCCAACTGTAATAAACATTATAAATCCATTCTGTCCTCATCATTTTTATCATCAAGGAGCGAGGCCTCAGAAGAAACCAACCCTGCCTATACCTTGATCTTGGACTTCCAGCTTCCAGAATTGTAAGAAAATAAATTTCTGTTGTTTAAGCTACCCAATCTGTGGTTTGTTGTGGCAGCCCTAGCAAATGAATATACTATTGATCCACCTTCTCAAATTTTTCAGGAGCTTGTACCACGAGTGATGTATGAGAATACCTGTTTCATACCTTCTACTAGTCAATTAGTCAGCCAAACTATAGTATCATATCCTAGTTTGCATTTCTTTGCATTTTCCTTATGTTAAAAAGTTGTATGACTCTTCTGAATTTGGATGTCATTATACTGCCATGATCGGTGAAGCAACTGATTACTCTTAGATGAATAAAGCTGAGCCGGCGACCAAGGTGTGTATTCACTGGGCCCCTCTGAAGGGGGAATCAGTTATCATGTCACCCACGCTTTCACCGTCAATATCGCACCCCCTGTGTGTGTGACAGCCCTGGCTATAGGGCTGTTCCCCACCATTCCTCCTCTTACCACCCCTTCAGGCCTCACCATGACTACTGTTTTTCCAGTTTTAACACCAGTTCTCCCAGAAACCACACCCAGGCAAGTATGTGGGACAGGCAAGTATTTCAATCCCAGAAATAATCAGAAAAATCTCCATAGTGAGCACATCTAATGGGCTGAGCACCACAGTAAACAAAGACAATTTCCCTGTGCAAAACCTAAGTAAAACAAAACAAACAAAACCCCCCCAAAACCCAGTCTTAAAGCTCAGGGATACTTTGGACCCTGAAGTTATTTGCCTTGTATTGCAACATCCTTATATCTGAACCACCTAGTGACTAAACTAGGATGCTTTACAAGGGAAAACTTGCTAGCTAATTAAATTAGGGCAAGGTTAATTCATAGAGAATGCCATGAAATGTGAAGGAAATAGGCTTTTCTGACTGTTACCAGCAGGAGAATGGAAGCTGCATTTGAACCTGAATACATCCCAGAGGCTGAGAGTAACTTCACCCAGCAGGTGTGTACAGCTGGGTGGACCAGGGAGAGCAGTCATGAGCCGGCAGCCCAGAAGGTAGTTCTAAAGATACGTCTACTTATCTCATAAGATGTCTGCGGCGACCTCCTTTGGGCACATGAAAACCTTCCTTCTGGTTGATTTCTCTACTTCCTGCCCCATGTTACATTCTTAGAAACTGAAAAGTGCTCTGAAGACAGATGCTCGACAACTCAGAGAACTCGAATCTTACACGACTGTCACTGTCCATAACATGGTACATATTGCTGTAGAAACTTCATGCAATAAAATTTTAAAATATCATTTTGTTACTTACCTGGCTTACTTTCTATAACAGATTTTGGTGGTAGGAAGTCTTTTGGTTTTCACCACGAGTTATTTCAAACCGTTTGCCATGGTAAATTCACTTCCTCTTCCTTTTCTTGCATAAACTTACCTAAGGTGCCACAGTGTGGTTACCCCACATTCAAATACACCAGAAATATAACTATAATACTTCATTGATGTGCACACCAAAGCTTAATTTTTCAATGCTATTTTCTACTGACAACTCTCAGTCTAATATTCTACACCATAAATATGTTTGGTGATATCTGAGTTAAATGGACACTCCTTCTCCCTTTCCTCTCAGTTTAAAGCCTGACTAACAAGCCTTGCCAGTTTGGAACTCCAGAAATTGATTAGCATCTGCATAAGTGCAGCCTGGCCAGTCCAACAGTCGTGTTTTATCATAGAAAAACATTCCAGATTCCCTCCCCCCCATCCACTCCTCCTTAGGCTGACTTTTTGCCACTTGAACCAAACATCTCCAAATTTCCTGAGATCTCTTGGGTTGATATTATCTTTATATCTTATAATAAGTCCTGATGTTTGATTCCATCATATCTTTCTTGCCTGGGTAAGTTAATATGGTTCCCTCAAGCATATAAGAGACATCCTATTACACTTCCTTTATCAACGTCAGTGTGGTCTAAGGGAGAAGGATTCTGAACCAGGGGACAGAAGATTTCAGTTTCAGCACCAGCTCTTTTTATAACTGGTTATGTGACCTTGGAAAAGCAATTTAAGTCCTCCGTGCTTCTAGCATGTGGTTTCCCAACTGTAATAAATATTATAAATCCATTCTGTCCTCATCATTTTTATCATCAAAGAACATTTATCAAATGCCTACTTGGTGATGGCACCTTGCAGGGTGAGGCAGGCAGGCAGTCAGTGCCCCTGGTATTCAGAGGTCTAAAGCAGAGACTGAGCCTCATAGGAGCATTTGATCACAAAATTTTACTGCTTTTTGGAGAAATAAGAGGAAAACACACAGTAGAAAAAAAAAAGTTTTTAAGGTAAATGTATTTAATATTTTTAAAAATCTGTCTTTTATCTAAAGATTAAATCTAATATATTTTTGGTATAAAAAGTCATCTCTTTTATGAAACACATCATCTCTTTTATGAAATTATGGTCATGGTAAATGTTACCTTCTAAAACTGTTCTCACCAAAATAAAAAATTTTGCTTTTTAAAATATTTTATCTCCAAAAGTTTTTACTAATGGGGGAATTTCAAATCTGAGATCTGGCTGGGCCATATATCCCTTGAGAAAGGGTTTTCATCCCACCTCTAGAAGGCATCTTCCACTTAGAGACTCTGTGGTGTGTAGTTCTAGAACATTCTGAGTTGGTAGTGTCTGGGCAAGTGGGAACCTAGTGCCCCTACTGCCTGTGTGGTGTGGGTAAGCCCTTTAGTCCCTCTGCACCTTAAGCTTCTCATCTGTAAAATGGGGTTGAGAGAGGTCACCTTTTATCCTAATGGGTGACAAAGACTCTCTTCTTGACCTAACTCTAGTCTGGTTCCTCTAAACTCTCAAGGCCCTGACCTCAGGCTCTGTCCTTGAGACATTAGTCCAGTTTTAGCAAGAATCCTGCTGGGTCAGTTTAGTGGAAAATCCCGCACCCTTGATATCTGATCAAATTCCTCATCCCCCACTCTTAATATCTTATCACCCTGGCTTGCCTTCAGCAAGAATCCTGTTGAGTCAGTCTAGCAACAATCCCACTGGCTTTGATATTTTATCTTAGTAATTTTCCATACACTGATCCCCATCCTGCTCTTTGGCTATAAATCTCCACTTGTCCTTGCTGTGTTAGGAGTTGAGCCAGATCTCTCTCCCCTCCAACACACCCCATTGTGGTAGTCCCCTTGAATAAAGTCTTCCTTTTAACAAGTATCACAAATAACTTTTTCTTTAACATAGGACACCTGAGAATGACATGTGTATTTGCATAGCTCTCTGGGCCCCATTCCCTGGGCACTAATTGTATACAACTTCACCCCTCTCACTCTCCCTTGATAAAGCACACCTGGATGCCAAGTGAGTTAAATTAATTCCATTTTAACAGTGGTTCTCAAACTGGAGTGTGCGTCAGAATAACCTCTAGCACTGGTTTATCACAGGTTGCCCCACCCTAGAGTTGCTGATTCAGCAGGTCTGGGGTAGGACTTGAAAATTTGCATTTCTGTTGAATTCCCAAGTGATGCTGCTACTCTTGCTGGTGGTCCTGGAACCACACTCTGAAAACCATTGTAGGGTAAGAACTTTGAATCCAATAGAATTTAGTGATCAACAAATCATTCACAAACTGTACTCTTATTATTTGTAATAAATTACTTTCTATACTTTGGTTTATCTGCTGAATTAGCGACCTCCAAGGACCGTCCATCTAAACAATTCTTTGCTGTTTGAGGCAAGACAATGGGTCTTGATTCAGTTGAAGCCTGACTCCCTCTGCAATCATATCCTCTTTCAACTCTGTCCAGTACCCCACCCACCCCACCTACCTAAAGATTCTAACACTCAGTGTTGTAGGGACCAAGGAGGGCACACCGTGTCTTGGTTTCCTGCATAAAAATGGAGTGCTCTTCTCCAGGTCTTGTCAGCTGTAAGGAGAATCTTCTGTTTTCCTCTGGGATCTAACTAAGGGGATCAAATCTACATTCTGGCTCTCCTGAGGGTGGAGGGAGGTCATTCCAGGCCCAGTAAATGCTGCAATTTGCTTTTAAGAATGTCCAAGACAGGCACCACGGTGATATATTGCTTTTTCTCTGATATAGCCTACAGGTCATTTTAAGTTGAAATCCAAAAGGAACCAAAGAAAATACACACACACACACACACACACACACACACACACACACACGTGTGTGTGTGTATATATATATGTATGTTTTCCTAATAGTGACATGTTGTCTGTGAAATATTTTAATGAATTGTTCCTCAGAGGTTGGTGGTCTAAAAGAAAGAAGAAATATTTCTCTGGGAATTTTGGAAGTCTACTGGAAGTCTGCCAGAAGCCAGGGAAGACAGCTTAGCATTACAGGGAGTGAGAAGTACACTGGGCAGCTGACCCTTCACTCCAGGTCCAGTGTCTTTTAGAAGGAGGCTCTGGTAGGTGCATTCACACAATGGAACGCTTTATCCCCTCAGGCTTTTTTACAACAAACCACCACCATGCCTTTCTAATGAGAATTAATTATAAGAGTAGTCAACTCATGGTAGTTCATTTTTAATTAAAAAAGCTAACATGTGTCACGGTTCTCTATGTGGCAGGCATTATTACAAGGACTTTCTTGGTATTAATTCCTTTAGTCTTTACAACAATCCCATAAGTACTATTATTATCACCATGTTATAGACAAGGAAACCGAGGCACAAAGAATTAAGTTGCCCAAGGTCACACCACTTATTAAGAGGTAAAGGTAAGATTCAAACCAACTCTGGCCCCGGAGTCGCATTTTATGCTGCTTTTTTTTTTTTTTTTTTTTAATAGAGGACAACAGGGCTTCCCTGGTGGTGCAGTGGTTGAGAGTCCGCCTGCCGATGCAAGGGACGTGGGTTCGTGCCCCGGTCCGGGAAGATCCCACATGCTGTGGAGCGGCTAGGCCTGTGAGCCATGGCCGCTGAGCCTGCACGTCTGGAGCCTGTGCTCCATGACAGGAGAGGCCACAACAGTGAGAGGCCCGCGTACTGAAAAAAAAATAGAGGACAACAACCTTGCAGATTAATCAAATCCATGATTCAATGTTTTATTGAACCACTCAACCATCAGAAATTGTACTGGGTTAAATCGTGTCCAACCTCCCTCCTCCCCGCTGTGAAGATCTCCAAGTCCTAACCTACCGTACTCCGGAATGTGACCTTTAGAAATAGGGTAGTTGCAGATGTAATTAGTTACAATGAGGTCACACTGCAGTAGGGTGGATCCAATATGACTAATCCAATATGACTGGTGTGCTTATAAGAAGATGGCCATTTGTAGAAGACCTTAATAGACATCTCTCTAAAGAAAACATACAGATGTCCAGTAGGCACATGAAAAGATGCTCAACATCACTAATTATTAGATAAATGCAAATCAAAACTACAATGAGGTATCACCTCACACCAGTTAGAATGGGCATCATCAGAAAATCTACAAACAACAAATGCTGGAGAGGGTGTGGAGAAAAGGGAACCCTCTTGCACTGTTGGTGGGAATGTAAATTGATACAGCCACTATGTAGAACAGTATGGAGGTTCCTTAAAAAACGAAAAACAGAATGACCATATGACCCAGCCATCCCACTACTGGGCATATACCCAGACAAAACTATAATTCAAAAAGATACACGCACCCCAATGGTCATAGCAGCACTGTTCACAATAGCCAGAACACAGAAACAACCTAAATGTCCATCAATGGATGAACAGATAAAGAAGATATGGTACATATATACAATGGACTACTACTCAGCCATAAAAAAGAATAAAATAATGTCATTTGCAGCAACATGGATGCAACTAGAGATTATCATACTAAGTGAAATGAGTAAGAAAGAGAAAGACAAATAACATATAATATCACTTATATGTGGAGTCTAAAATATGGTACCAATGAACCTATCTACAAAACAGAAACAGACTCATAGACAAAGAACAGACTTGTGGCTGCCAAGGGGGAGGAGGAATGGGGGAGGGATGGAGTGGGAGTTTAGGGTTAGCAGATGCAAAGTATTACATATAGAATGGATAAACAACAAGGTCCTACTGTATAGCACAGGGAACTATATTCAATATCCTGTGATAAACCATAATGGAAAAGAATATTAAAAAAGAATGTCTATGTTTGTATAACAGAGTCACTTCGCTGTACAGCAGAGAGTGCCACAACATTGTAAATCAACTCTACTTCAATTAAAAAAAAAGAAAAATAAAAAAAAAAGAAGATGGCCATTTGAAGACAGAGACCCACAGAGCTAACACCATGTTGGAGTTAGGCAGCTGCGAGCCAAGCAGCACCATAGATTGCCAGCAAACCATCCGAAGCTAGGAAGAGGCAAGGAAGGAGTGTTCCTCTAGCCCTCCAAGGAAGGTTTCAGAGAAAATGTGGCTCTGCCAACCAACACCTTGATTTCAGACATCTAAACTCCAGGACTATGGAGATGATAAACGTTTGTTATTTTAAGCTCCCACTTTGTGGCATTTTCTTATGTTAATAAATGTTGTGGACTGAATGAATTCTTCCAGCATTTACTAAGGGACTACTCTTTGCCAAGACTATCTAAAAATGGGGCAACAAGTCTTAAAAATCAAGAGTAGACAGTGAATAACATTCCCCCCCCTCAAATTTACAGATGACTTGATAAATATTAGCCACCAAGGTGTCTTCCAGAATCCCTAACACAAACATGACTGTGTTAAGAGTTACTTTCTGGGCCCTCCTGTTCCATTAATCTATTTTCCAGTAATGCTTCACCTCTTTTCCAGTTCCTTGCCCCCCTCTGGTGGAGGTGCTAAAGAATGTAGAAAGGTGTGAAAAGCAGACGGCAGGAGGGAGAAGCACAACTCCCAAAGCTGA
Organism: Tursiops truncatus; assembly: GCF_011762595.2. Taxonomy (NCBI): domain Eukaryota; kingdom Metazoa; phylum Chordata; class Mammalia; order Artiodactyla; family Delphinidae; genus Tursiops; species Tursiops truncatus. The sequence goes on along the minus strand of NC_047040.1, from coordinate 61,008,541 downwards.
TCATGAGAGCCTACACACCACTATCAAACTGTAGAAAAAGCACTCTGAACACATTTCAGACATTAGTATCTAATGAAGGCTTATCAAGGTACTTTAAAAAAGGTTTGCCCAAAGACAACGAATGAAACGATTATTCTGAGAGTAAATTTATTGAACATGTTGAGTGAAAAGAGCAAAGAAAAGTATATGTCATATAGTCTCATTTTTATAAAACAATGATAAAAATTCCTGTGTACATATGTGTGTGCAAAACTGTTTATGTACAGTTATGTATATCTGAGATTGTATGAACATGGAGAAAGAGGTGAAAGTATACTGTATTAGTTTCCTATGGTTGCTATAACAAACTGCCACAAACTTGGTGCCCTGAAACAACAGAGAGTAGTTAAATTCACACAGATGGAAAGTAGAATGGTGGTTTTCAGTTACTGGCGAGAAAGGGGGAGGGGGAGTTGTTACTGAATGGGTAAAGACCTTCAGTTTTGCAGGATGAAAATAGTTCTGGGAATTAGCTGCACAACAGTGTAAACACACTTAACATTAAACGTACATTTAAAAATAGTTAAGATGATAAATTTTACATTCTGTATATCTTACCACAGTTTTTAAAAAAGCTTTACACTCTTCAGATAAGTATTATTTTTAACCCTATTTTGGAGGAAATGAGGCACTGGAACTTGCCCAAGATCACAATCATAGTAAATGGTAGAGCTGGGATTCAAATCCAGGACAATATGACTCTAAAGACCTTCCTCCTAAACACTATGATGTATCAAAGATAACCTAAATGGGAGGGAAGTCCAAAAGGGAGGGGATATCCGTATGTGTATGGCTGATTCATTTTGTTGTGCAGTGGAGGCTAACACAGCATTGTTAAACAACCACACTCCAATACAAATTAATAAAAAAAAAATTTTTTTAAATAAAAAGAAAAAAGACACTCCCCCCCCCCAAAAAAAACAAAGTCATTCTCTTATGGTTCTGAAGGTCAGAAGTCTGCCATCAGCTTCTCTGGGCCAAAATTAAGGTACTGGGTGGGCTGCACTCCCTCTGGAATCTCTAGGGGAGAATCTATTCCTTACCTCTTCCAGGTCCTGCTTGTTGCTGGTGTTCCCTGACTTATGGCTGCATCACTCCAATTTCTGCCTCTGTGGTCATATTGTCTTCTCCTCTCCTGTGTGTCAAATCTCCCTCTGCTTCTCTCTTATAAGATCCTTGTGATTGTATTTAGGGCACTCCTGGATAATCCAGGATAATCTTCTATTTCAATATTCTTAATTTAATCACATCCACAAAGATCCCTTTTCCATATAAGATGACACAGGTTCCAGGAATTAGAATCTGCTATCTTTTGAGAACCATTCTTCAGCCCACCACAGATACAAGGGGAGGAGCAGAATGGTAGCCAGTCTTCAAGATGAGCCCCAGTGATCCTTTCCTTTTGATATTTGTGCCTTTTTGTAGTCTCTTCCCACACTGAATGAGGGCAGTCTATGGGTCCAACATGAGGTGGAGAATTGACAGTGTACGATTTCCAGGCTAAGTCACAAAGGGCATTGTAGTTTCTGCTTTGCTCTCTTGGATAGACTGCTCTGAGGGAGACCAGCCATCATGTGAGGACACCCAAGCAGTGCTGTGGAGAGGCCCATATGCAGAGGAACTGAGGCCTCCCATCAACAACGAGCACCATGTTGCCAACTATACGAGTGTGCCACCTTGGAAGTAGATCCTTGAGCCCCAGACAAGTCTTGAATAATGACGGCATTCTCAGAACTGCCCAACTACCCAGCCAAGTTTTCCTGACCCACAAAAAGGTATGAGAGATAATAATGCTTATTGCTGTTTTAATTGTGGGGTAATTTGTAGCAATAGATAGTCCCTATGGGAAAAGGAGAAACCAAGCCAAAAAACCAAGTAAATAAACTATACTGAAAGAAATCCCTCTTTCTACCCCTGCATTTAAGTAAAATTATATATTAAAAAAATTCCACAGAGAATATTTTGGGCTCATACGATATTCATCTCTGAGAATAAGAAATGGATTTGAGCGACAAACAGCATTTTACATTCTCAGGAGCAGAGGGGAAAGAGTGTGAAGTTTTGTTGTAGTTACTCTGCATCTTCTATACTGAGGAGTATAATTAGTATCTGTTGTTATTGCTTACCCTGTATCCATTCTCCTTCTTTCTAGCAATAGGGCTCCACTTTTCCTCTGGGGAACTACTCTGGAAGAACATAAAGGAGCAAGAGAACGAAAAAAGAGCCTATTTGAAGGCAGAATTGATTGAAAAATAAATAAACAAAGGAAGCCTCTGGATGCTCTGCTTATAACTTCAATAATCTGTGTAGGTCATATATTTAAAGGTGTACCTAGTTATGTGTGTGTGATGCCAATGCACTCCTCTTCTAAACCTCATAAACTCCTTGGATAAAAAAAGATGATGTATTGTTGTACAAGCTGTTAAAAAATTCAAAGCTTTCCACTGCTTCACAATTAAGTATAAATTAGTTTAAAGCATTCTACAATATGATCCAACCTATTTTTCTAGTCTTCCCTCTCTCTATGTGGCTAAAACGTAGACTCAGAGCTCAGAGCTGCTGTAGCAAGATGCCATAGACTGGGTGGCTGAAACAGTAGACATTTATTTTTTCAGTCTAGAAGATGAAAGTCCAAGATCTGGGTGCCAGCAGTGTTGGTATCTGGTGAGACCTCTCTTTCTGGCTTGTAGACAACTACCTTCTCACCATATCCTCACATGGCCTCTTCTCTGAGCACATGTAGAGAGAGAGAGAGAGATCTGGCATCTCTTCCTCTTCTTATAAGGATACCAGTCCTATTGGGTTAGGGCCCCACCTTTATGACCTCATTTAACCTTAATTACCTCCTTGAAAGCGCTGTCTCCAAATACAGTCACATTGGGGGTCAGGGCTTCAACATACGAATACTGGGGGGAGAACACAATTCAGTCCATAACAGATATTGACTGCTCACCAAATATCCATGTGCTCCCTAACATTTCCCAGGCTCCTTACAGTCAGTCAGGGTCATGTGACTAGTGGTGGCCAGTTGGCTGCAGCAAAAGACATTTCTGATTGAAGATTTTAAAAGCTTGGTGCATGACCTTCAGTTCTACTTTCCTCTTAATGACCTAGAAGCCATATATTCCAGATGGTCCAGGTATAAGATGACATGGCCTCCATTAGCCTGGGTCTTGAAATGACTATGCTGGGGCAAAACCCCCTGTCAGCTTGCAATGGGCATGTGTCATGAATTAGAAGTAAATCTTTGTGGTGTTAAGCCTTTGTGATTTCAGGGTAAATTTGTAATTAAGCAAAACCTTGCATATCCTGACTAATTCTTAAACCCTATCCTTCGAACTACTAAATAAATGGAAAGATGGTCCATGTTCATGGATCTGAAGTCTTATTATTGTTAAAATGGCAATACTCCCCAAATTGATCTACATATTCAACACAATCCATATTAAAATCTCACTTTTTTTTTAACTGAATTTGACAAGCTAATCCTAAAATTCATATGGAAATGCAAGGGACCCAAAATAGCCAAAACAATCTTGAAAAAAGAACAAAATTGGAGGAATCACATTTCTCAATTTTAAAACTTACTACAAAGCTACATTAATCAAGTCAGTGTGGTACTGGCATAAGGACAGACGTATATATAAATGGAATAGAATTGAGAATCCAGAAATAAACATTTACAATCAACTGATTTTTCAACAAGGTTTCCAAACAACTAAGTAAGGAAAGAATAGTCTTTTCAACAGATGATTCTGGGACAACTAAATATTCACATGCAAAAGAATGAATTTGGACCCCTAAAACACACAACATACAAAAGTCACTCAAAATGAATCCAAGGCCTAAATGTAAGGGGTAAATATGACAGCAGAAGCATAAACAACAAAAGAAAAAAATAGATATATTTGACATCATCAAAATTAAAAATTTTTGTGCTTCAAAGAACATCATTAAGAAAGTGAGAAGCAACTCACAGATTGGGAGAAATTATTTACAAATCATATATGTAATAAGGGTCTTGTATGCAGAATATATAAAGAACTCTTACAACTCAACAATGAAAAGAAAATAATTGATTTAAAAGTGGGCAGGACTTCCCTGGTGGCTCAGTGGTTAAGAATCTGCCTGTCCATGCAGCGGACATGGGTTCGACCCCACATGCTGTGGAGCAACTAAGCCCGTGTGCCACAACTACTGAGCCTGTGCCCTAGAGCCCATGAGCCACAACCACTGAGCCCACGTTCCACAACTACTGAAACCCACACGCTCTAGGGCCCATGTGCTGAAATTACTGAGCCCGCATGCTGCAAGTACTGAAAGCCCGCGCACCTAGAGCCCGTGCTCTGCAACAAGAGAAGCCCACACTTACTGCAACTAGAGAAAGCCCGCGTGCAGCAACAAAGACCCAACGCAGCCAAAAAATAAAATAAAATAAAACTCCACATTAAAAATAAATAAATAAAATTTAAAAACAGAAAGAAAACAGTAGAGCAACATCTTTACAAAAAAAAAGTGGGCAAAGGATCTGAACAGACATTTCGCCAAAGAAAAAATAAAAATGGCCAGTTAGCACATTAAAGATGCTTAACATCATTAGTCATCAGGGAAATGCAAATGAAAACCACAATGAGTTACTACTTCACACCCACTATGTTGGCTACAAGAAAAAAAGGAAAAAAATTTTGGAGAGGATGTGGGGAAATTATAATCTTTATACCTTGCTAGCGGGAATATAAAATGGTATAGCTGCTTTGAAAAATGGTTTGTTATTTTCTTAAATAGTTAAACATAGAGCTACTATGACCCAGACTTTCCACTCCTTGGTTTATACCCAAGAGAAGTGAAAACATATATTAACAAAAAAACTCATAAATGGATGTTCATACACTATTATTGATAATAGCCCCAAAGTGGAAACAATCCAAATGTCCATCAATTGTTGAGTGGATACCTACGTGTTCTTTTTTTTGAATAAATTTATTTATTTGTTTGTTTGTTTGTTTTTTGGCTGCACTGGGTCTTCGTTGCTGTGCACGGGCTTTCTCTAGTTGCAGCCAGCCAGGGCCTACTCTGTTGCGGTCATGGGTCTTGAAATGACTATGGACTAAGCCCATGGTCATGGGCTTCTCACTGCGGTGGCATCCCTTGTTGTGGAGCACAGGCTCTAGGCGCATGGGCTTCAGTAGCTGTGGCTCATGGGCTCTAGAGCATAAGCTCAGTAGTTGTGGTGCACGGGCTTAATTGCTCCGCGGCATACGGGATCTTCCCAGACCAGGGATCGAACCCATGACCCTTGCATTGGCAGGCAGATTCTTAACCCCTGCACCACCAGGGAAGTCCCTACATATGTGTTCTTAATGCCTCCTTAATTTCTGGAATAATCTTTACCTGACCCAAACCTAGAGTCAGCCATTTCTCCAAGGAGTCCTGGTTTCTTTCATCATTAGTGAATGGAATTTAGAACCAAAGATCTGGGCACTAAGTATACTCATTGCTATTGGGCTAGTTGCTTCTAGGCACTATCAATGGACAGAGCTGGGTTTTCTGGTATTAGGTTTTTTTGTGTGTGCAGTACGCGGGCCTCTCACTGTTGTGGCCTCTCCCGTCGCGGAGCACAGGCTCCGGACGTGCAGGCTCACCGGCCATGGCTCACGGGCCCAGCCGCTCTGCGGCATGTGGGATCTTCCCGGACCGGGGCACGAACCCGTGTCCCCTGCATCGGCAGGTGGACTCTCAACCACTGCTCCACCAGGGAAGCCCTTCTGGTATTAGTTTTAAAAATAAAGCATCCTAATTTATAAATTTATAGGATTTCCACCCGCCCCTTATAGTCTTCTGTGAGTATTTATGGATTTCCCTTGATGGAGTCCCACATACCGGAGCCCCAAGGAAACAAACTATGGTAATCCATGGAAAATGCTGGAACATGTAGTGAGAATGAGAAATAAGCTTTTGTTACTGTAAACCCTTGAAATTTGGGGTCATTTGTTACAATCAGCCTAATCTAGCCTAATCTGACTGTTACAGTAATTAGCACAAAGCACTGGACTAGATACAAATATCATTTTAATATAAGTAGCAAGAAGTATTAGGAAGTTAAAATCTTGCTTGCTTTCACATAAATACGTAAGGCATCAACAGAGCAGAAGACCTATCAGAAATTTCTAACTTGCCAAATTTCCTAAAAAGCATCTGGTACTCAATTCTGACATAATAAAGGCCAGTCTCTATATAACAGAGGTTAAAACCCCAGGAGAAACAGGGTAACAAGGGCCATGTTTTCCATATAAAAATGACTTCACTAGAATATGAGGACTCCATGTCACTGTACAGATTTATGAAGAAAACAGAATTCTTAATAGAGCCTCGGGCATCTGCTCATATCATGAAGGGAAAGCACTCCCAGAAGCAAGTAGACAACATTTGCCTAGAACCTGCTATTATTACACTCTGTGCATATGGTAGCTAAAAACTCATTAGTTCTATAATTCTGGCTGAAGTTGGCAAGCCACCTCCAGAAATATTTCATACAAGCAAAGTGACAGAAGGCAATTTCCTTTGTTACAGGATTAGCTGGTTAGGGTAGTGGTCATGCACACAAAAAATCTTCCAGATAAGCATGAAAACCACTCTTATGAAATCTATTTGCAGCTTCTGGTAAGTCAGTCTTCATGTCATTGGCCTCATTTTTGTCACCCAAGAATACATTATTGGTCTGATTTACATAATTTCTTTCAAATAGGATTAGAAAATATATTTCTGTAGCCACCATGAGGTAGATATAGATTTTATTTTGTAGCAACAAAAGAACAGGGTGTAGTTGCTTTGTTTTAATTTCCCTCCCACAGCCGCAGTTCCTTCTGTAGGCATTGTTTTGTTTGTTTTCCTCTCCAGTGTACCATCCCCATCCTCTTTCTTTTAGTAAAAATGCCCCAGTAATACTTTGAGGCTCCCTACCACCCGTCGCCAGGTAGAGCCGACCTCCTCCCCCATCCTCAGGCTCTAGTGATGAATACAGGATCCAGACCCGGCCAATGAGTATATCAGTATGTCTTGCCCTCATGACTGGTTCAGAGATGGGCATGTGACCCAGTTTGGGCCAATGAGAGTCTCCCTCCGGTCTTGTGCTGAAACTATTAAGAAAGAGATACTCTCTTTCCAATGGATAGAATGTAAGCCTGGAGTTGCTTCTGGAATCTTTGCTACCACTTCAGGAGAGCCTGTCAGACAGTGCAGCCATACAGAGGAAAGCAGAACTAAGAGATTCCTGGCTTTATCTTTTGTGTACCTGGATCCAAATAATCTCAAAGCCACCAACCCTGCGCTCTTTTCATTTACATGAGTCAGTAAATACTCTTTTTCCATTTAAACCAGTTGGATTTCTTTCATTTGCAACCATAAGAATTCTAATGCACTCACAATTATAGGACATACAGCCAGAAAAATATTATAGTCCTCTCTGGTATTATCTCTATGACAAGTCATTGAACCAGAAACACAACACAAATAAAATTTCTTCACAATATAGTACATTTTCCCAAAGAATCTCAAAGCATTTACAATCTCAGAAAACCATACCTTGAAATATAAGAGTCACCTTGAAAGGACACCTAACTCTTGTTTGTAGAGTTGAAAATAACATTGCTCTTTCCTGAGAATAGGCTATGTGCCAAGAACTGTACAAGGCATTTTATAGTTTTACTGTATTTAATATTCACAACTATTTTATTAGGTTGGTATTATTATGCCTACTTTACAGATAAGGAAGTTGAGGCCCAGAGAGATTAATTTTCCTGAGGTGATTCAGCTCATAAATGAACTCTCCAGCATTTAAATTCATGTCCTTCTGGCTCAAAGTCTGTGCTCTTCTATTTATTTATTTATTATTTATTTATTTGGCTGCGTCAGGTCTTAGTTGCAGTGTGTGGGGCTTCTCTCTAGCTGTGGTGCGTGGGCTCTAGAGCGCACAGGCTTAGTTGTCCCATGGCATGTGGGATCTTAGTTCCCAGACCAGGGATCCAACCTGCGTCCCCTGCACTGGAAGGCGGATTCTTAACCACTGGACCATAAGGAAAGTCCCAAAGACTGTGCTCTTCTAAGCAACATGGCTCATCTCTTTTCTTATGTCAATATTATGTCAATATTGACCTTTCTGTCAATAATTGCCTACTCAATGCTGACAACTGGCCTTCCTCCTCCTGAGGTCCTAGCTGCATGGACCAGAAATGGACACCTTACCTGGGCAAGGTAATTAGATCCATTCACTTGGGAATTTAAATGTGAGACCCAGAAGGATGTTCGCTCAGTGGAAGATTCTCGAGCTGAAAAGGCTTATGTGTCACCTGTAAGATGTACTTTTTCAGCTTAAGGAACAATATGGTCCTACGTCTTTCATTTTTCCAATAATTTACTCAAGTTCTCACATGTACTTTTCCAGGGTCTCCTCTGTGAGGACTTCCCCCTGAATTGTGCAAGGCTCCCAGGGGCTTTCTTAGTGCAAAAGGATCCACCCTGTCAAACCTCAAAAAGAAAGAACTAGAAAGGTGATTAGTTTACTAGCAATATTAGTCTTGTCCCTGCCACACAGCATTATGCTTCAGTGCTGGTCTTGTGCCTGCTGGTGGATGACTGCCTGTCTTCGTTAGCCCAGAGTCTCGTACTTGGCCTCTAAGATCAGACCTTTGTTGACTTGCATTCACTTATTCAACACAGTGCCAGGAGAGCTGGGTCTCACAGAGAATCCAGCTATCAGAATTTTGTGTTTAGTTCAGGTCGCCAGTTTAAACTCACCCTCCTCTTTGGAAAGTGCCATCTTTTTGGAAACTGTATTGTCCTCTTCCACCAGAGGACAGGCCCACCTTGGCTGACCCCGATAGGCTACTGGACTTCATTTCTAAGAAAAAATGGGTAGAGGGTCTCTGTTCTTCTGTCCCAAGAAGTCCTTTCCTCAAGAGAAAGGTACTAATGGCCCTTATATTTACATGATTAAGGAGGGGGCATTCAAAGGATTCCTTCATTAACAATGAAACTTGGTTCCTGGTTTAGTTATTGTTTCCACCTAAGAACACAGACACCTGCTAAAACAATTTCTAACTTGTACCTCACCATACATTCTGTGCCATCTTGAGTCAGAGGCATGACGAGTTAATTAGTAGAGGAAGCTGACTGATGAGAGAGAGAGAGAGAGACTTTCTGAGTTTGCATAAAGCTCCAGTTCCAGTGCATAAGACCTTGCTGTTCTTCTCGCCCTTCTTAAGTTCCACCCATGTTAGTAAGTGGCCACCTCTGTTTAGGAGTTCATATTGCAGGTCAAGGTTATATTCCAGGAGAAGGAAACTTAACAGTACAAAAGACTAATAAAAGGTAATTATGTCCATAATGATTAGTATGAAAAATTAATATACATTTCCAGAATCCCATCCTCCAATTCTTCATCCATTAACTGCCACAAACACTTTAAATAATACTACATGGTCTTGCATAAATAATAAAGAAATTTAAAAAATTTGTGTAACCCTTCTTGAAAATGCTAATGTTGGGCTTGATGCTAGAATTTCTGGGGACTTCCTGGGTGGCACAGTGGTTAAGAATCCGCCTGCCAATTTTCCCAAAACAGGGGACACAGGTTCGATCCTTGGTCCAGGTAGATCCCACATGCCGCGGAGCAACAATGCCCATGCGCCACAACTACTGAGCTCTGCTCTAGAGCCCAAGAGCCACAACTACTGAGCCCACATGCCACAACTCCTGAAGCCCACGCGAGCCCATGCTCCACAACAAGAGAAGCCACCACAATGAGAAGCCCGTGCCCTGCAATGAAGAGTAGCCCCCTCTCGCTGCAACTAGAGAAAGCCCGCATGCAGCAACGAAGACCCAATACAGCCAATAATTAATTTAAAAAAAAAAAAGAATTTCTGAATGTTCTATGGAGAACACCAAAAGCAAGAACTATAAAATTTTTTTGGTGAACTGGCCAGAGTTATGTAAAGGAGAAATGGGGAAGAGTTCTGTCACTATCCTCCACTGTCGAGCCTGCAGGTATCTCGGGAGCCAAAAGCAGTTGGGAGACACGAAGACGCATTTTTTCATAGGTTTCATGAAATATATATAATATATATATATGCTTTAAAATTATGAGTTGTTTGAAATATATAGAAAATGCAGAGAATAGTACCCATAAACCTCCCAGATTTGACATATTTTTACTTTTTGCACCATTGTATCAGTTTCCTAGGGCTGCCCTAACAGGTTACCACAAACTTCATGGCTTAAAAGAATAAAAATTTATTCTCTCACAGTTCTGGATTCCAGAAGTTCAAAATCAAGATGTCAGCAGGGTTGGTTCCTTCTGGAGGTTCAGGGGGAGAATCTTTTCCATCCCATCACTAGTGGCTGCCAGCAACCCTTGGCGTTCCTCTGTGTGTCTTCTCCCCTTCTCTCCTCTTCTAAGGGTACAGTCAGCCCTTCGTATCCACGGGTTCCGCATCCACAGATTTAACCAACTGCAGATGGAAAATATTCAGAAAAAAATGTCTAGAAAGTTTCAAAAAGGAAAACTTAATTTGCCATACTCCTGCAACTATATACATAACATTTACATTGTATTTACAACTATTTACATATAATTTACATTGTATTAGATATTATAAGTAATCTAGAGATGATTTAAAGTATACAGGAGGATATGTGTAGGTTACATGCAAATACCACACCATTTTATATAAGGGACTTGAGCATCCCTGAATTTGGGTATCCGCAGTAGGTCCTAGAACCAGTCATCTGTGGACACCAAAGGATGACTACACTTGTCATTAGATTTAAGGCCCACCCTAATTCAGGATGTTCTCATCTCAAGATCCTTAAATTAATTTCATCTGCAAAGACCTTTTTTCCAAATAGGGTCATATTCACAGGCTGTTTGCGGAACATATTTTTGGGGGGGCCACTATTCAATCCACTACAACTATTTACTTCAACTCTTACAAATAAAATGGCACAGATATCATTAAAATAACTTCCTCAACCTTCTTCTATTTCACTTCATCTGCAGTTGTAACAACAATCCTAAGTGTTGCTGCTCCGTAGGTTTTAATACTTTTACTACCTTTGTATCTGCAAAGAATTTGCAGTTGTTTATGTACAGACACTATCTTTGTAAGACTAAAAGATTTCTGTAAATGATACCACCCTGTACACTTACTTTTGCAACTTGCTTTTCACTGAATATTAATATTTTAAGATTTCCCTATGCAGATACATATAGCTCTGATTTACTTATTTTGACTATGGCATGAATATTCACAATTTATTTATCCATTCCTCTGTTGAAAGAGATTTACTCTTTTATGATTTGGGGTATTATAAACTTTGTGGTCAGGATCAACCCAGGATGTATCTCCCTATCCTTATATATACACACATGTGAGAATTTCTCTAAGATGGATACCTTGAAGTGGAACTAATAGTTGTTGTTGTTTTTAAATTTTATTTATTTTATTTTTGGCTGTGTTGGGTCTTCGTAGCAGAAGGTGGGCTTTCTCTAGTTGCAGCGAGTGGGAGCTACGCTTTGTTGTGGTGGGCGGGCTTCTCACTGTGGTGGCTTCTCTTTGTTGCGGAACACAGGCTCTAGGCACGCAGGCTTCAGTAGTTGTGGCACGTGGCCTCAGTAGTTGTGGCTCTCGGGCTCTAGAGCACAGGCTCAGTAGTTGTGGTGCATGGGCTTAGTTGCTCTGTGGCATGTGGGATCTTCCCGGACCAGGGCTTGAACCCGCGTCCCCGGCAATGGCAGGCGGATTCTTAACCACTGTGCCACCAGGAAAGTCCAATAGTATTTTGTTTTCTTTTTTCCCCTCTATTTTTCTATTCTCTTGAAGAGAATATGTAGATGTTAACTGTTGTTTCTTGAAGGTTTGCTAACACCAGGCTATAAACTGTCTGGGCCTTATTCTGTTTGGGAGATGGATTTTTTTTTTTTCACTCTAATTTAATTTCTTTAATGCTGTAAGTATATTAAAGCTTTAAAATTCCCTTTTTAGTTAATTCTGGTTTTTTATATTTGTCTGGAAAATTTGCCACTTTATGTTTTCAAATGTTTGTGTTTATGGTTGTTCATAATGACTTGGAATTGTGGTTTTATTATATAAGGTCAAAAGGTTGAATATTGGCAATTTCATGTGACGATATAATAATTTCTTGTGGCTTTAAATGTTCTTCCTTCCTTTGTAATTATGAACCCCTTTCATTACTGATATCATTATTTGTACCTCCTGCATATTTTTGGTTTATCACCAAACATTTATTTTACTAGTCTTTCAAAATATAAGATTATCTCTGCTGTTTCTTCTTTTTTGCGGTACGCGGGCCTCTCACTGTTGTGGCCTCTCCCGTTGCGGAGCACAGGCTCCGGACGCGCAGGCTCAACGGCCATGGCTCACGGGCCCAGCCGCTCCGCAGCATGTGGGATCTCTTCCCGGACCGGGGCACGAACCCGTGTCCCCTGCATCGGCAGGCTGACTCTCAACCACTGCGCCACCAGGGAAGCCCCTGTTTCTTCATTTTTTATTTCATGAATTTCTAGTCTTGTTTTTATTTCTTCTCTTGCTGCCACCTTGTGACCTTTGAATTTACTCCGTTGCTCTTTTTCTAGATTCTTCAAGATTGAGCTCATGGCTTTTTAACACTTCTATTATCTGATACACATGCATTTAAGGCTATACTCTCCTAGATGTATCCAAATTTTACCGAGGCATTTTCATTGTCATTTGGTTCTACATATTTTTTATTTCTCTCTTAATTTTTTCTTTGAAAAGTAAATTATTTAAAAGTATATTTTTTAGTGTCTAAAATACATGAGGGTTTTGTTCATTTATTTACCATCTTTTTAATAATTCATTTAAAATTTTATTTAGAGAAAACATATCAATTTTTTGGTATTTCTCTCTTTTTTATGCCCTAATGTATGATTTATTTTTTAAAGAGTTTATGTGTGCTTGAAAAGAATGGGTATTTGGGGACTTCCCTGGTGGCGCAGTGGTTAAGAATCCGCCTGCCAATGCAAGGGTCACGGGTTTGATCCCTGGTCCGGGAAGATCCCACATGCCACAGAGCAACTAAGCCCATGTGCCACAACTACTGAGCCTGTGCTCTAGAGCCTGTGAGCCACAACTACTGAGCCCGTACACAACTACTGAAGCCTGTGTGCCTAGAGCCCGTGCTCCACAACAAGAGAAGCCACCGCAATAAGCCTGTGCACCGCAACAAAGAGTAGCCCCCACTTGCCACAACTAGAGAAAGCCCAAGCGTAGCAACAAAGACACAGAGCAGCAACGAAGACCCAACGCAGCAAAAAGTATAAATAAGAATGGCTATTTTATAATTTTTATGGTGAAGTACTGTTTTTATGTGAAGCTGATAATTATGTAGTTCTAGTCTTCTAGAAGCTTACTGGGTTTTTTTGAGTCTTTGATCTATCAGTTTTGGATGGATGTATTAAAATCTACTATGATTCTAGATTTGTAAACTGATCCTGTTCATTTTTCCTTTTTATATTTTGAGGTCTATTAGGCATATACAAAGATGACAGTTATTTTCTCTTAGCACTTTTAAGACATTAATTCCATTTGGCTCTGACTTCTATTTTGTTGTCTATCCAGCTGTTGATCTAGTGTAGGCAATTTGTCTTTCCCTGCTGTTAGTTTTTTAAGATTTTTCCTTTGTCTTTAATGTCCTGCTATTCCATTATGATGCTTCTAGGTAGATTACCCTACTTGGAAATCTTACAGAGTCCTCACACTACTGGTGCTGCCACTCAGCACCCATTCCCTATGGCCAATATCCTGGTTTGGTCTTACCCTGAGCTATTGGCAACTTCTGGCTCTTATTACTCTGGTTTTGAGTTTTAGCTTTATTTCCATAATTCATTGTTTTCTCCTTTTTTTTTTCATTGTTTTATTTCTCTTGCTTTTTTCTTTAATTTTTTCACATTAAAAAATGATTAAGTAATATTGTATCCAGCATTTTTATGTGATTATAGTAGGAAGAAGTTCTTTGTCAGCTCTGCTGTCCATACTGATGAATCAGAAGGGTCTGAAATCCCTTTTTTTTTTAAGCTTTTTTTTGGCTGCATTGGGTCTTCATTGCTGTGCACGGGCTTTCTCTAGTTGTAGCGAGCAGGGGCTACTCTCTGTTGCAGTGCGCAGGCTTCTCATTCAGGTGGCTTCTCTTGTTGCGCAGCATGGGCTCTAGGTGCGCAGGCTTCAGTAGTTGCAGCACGTGGGCTTCAGTAGTTGCAGCATGCGGGCTCTAGAGCGCAGGCTCAACAGTTGTGGCACATGGGCTTAGTTGCTCCGCGGCATGTGGGATCTTCCCGGACCAGGGATCGAACCCATGTCCCCTGCACTGGCAGGTGGATTCTTAACCACTGTGCCAGCAGAAAAGTTCTGAAGTCCTCTTTATTCTTCTGTGAGATCGTGAGAAGAAAATACAGAGTCAACTGCTTTCCACTAAGAGCCCAACATTGAGAATCAAGGAATAATATTCTCTTCCATCTAAAATCCCTGTCTGACTTAAGATCAGTATACTTAAAAAATGTGATGACTTACAGAATAAAATGTTTTGTAGAAGTGAGTGATGCCATTATGAAAGGACATATTATTATTCACATTTTATAGGGGAGAAACTGAGGCTCAGAAGCTAAATAACTTCCCAAAGACAGTAAGTAGGAGAACCAAGATTTTAAGCTATGATTCTGAGACCAAAGCACACATTTCCTCTACTATGTTGCCTCCTAGGAAATTGTAATCTTTATAACAAGAAGAGACATTTTAAAAAGGTAAGAATTAAAGAATCAGAATACATTTACGGGCTAAACTGTGTAGTACAGAAAAAACTATAAAAGGAAGATATCAATGTGGAGTACATATATATATATATATATATCCTTCATTCCTGTTGAGAGAAACCAAGTAGCTGCATGTCAGTTGAATGTATTCCTCACAGATAGAATTACCTGTTGAGAACAGTTTTGGAAGAGCTCAGCAGATGGCATTCCAAATGAGAGATGCCCACATGGGCTGTGAAGGCTATAAGGGATTTCAAATGTCTGTGTCTGTCTCTCTGGTAAATGACATTGCTTTGGAAAGGGCGATTTTTTTTTTTCTTTGTCTTTTAAAGGCTGTATCCACTTGTAAAGAGAGGCACATTTGCCTTATATGGATTGGATCTAAATCTGTGTGG
The DNA here is from genome assembly GCF_011762595.2 of Tursiops truncatus. Taxonomy (NCBI): domain Eukaryota; kingdom Metazoa; phylum Chordata; class Mammalia; order Artiodactyla; family Delphinidae; genus Tursiops; species Tursiops truncatus. The sequence goes on along the minus strand of NC_047040.1, from coordinate 60,993,265 downwards.
ACATCAGACTGTGTGTGGGAGTTGACCCAATGATATTGGGTGATTCTGAGGTTAGAGGTACTCTAGCTGATTTTTTTACTCTTAATACTTCAATTCTTACTTCTTCATAAGATAAAGGGATCTGACTTCCCAATCAAATATGATATTTCCTGATATAAAGCTGATGGTAAGAGATGTCTCAGGTTTTCATTCTAATGCTTTTTTGTTGTATATAACAGAAAACCCAACTAAAAGTGGCTAGACAATAAGGAATTAATTTTTCCACATAGGAATTCTGGAGATAGAGTGATTTACAGGTTGGTTAATTTAAGAGCTCAGGAGTGTCATTAAAGACTGGCTCTTTCCCTGTGTTCTTGCTCCATCCCCAGCGTGTTGGGTTTTGTCCCCTTGCTTGTCTCATCATAGTTCTGAGATGGTTGCCTCACCTTCAGAAACCTTCCCCTCATACAGCAAAGGAGAGACATCAAAAAAGGGCAGGTTTTCCTCCCTCCCAGAAGCTACCACTCACCCCAGAAAAGTTTCTTTCACACCTCATTTGCCAGAAGTGCCTCACACACCCATTCCTAAACAATCAATGGCAAGGAAAACGGAGTTTCCACAATGTTTGCTAACAGAGGCTCATTCTTTGGGGCTGGAGAGGGCCTCCTTCACTGAGTACATGGTCATGGTAAGGCTGAACCAAATCAGGGTTCTACTGGTAAGCAATATGGGAGGGACTGGCTGTCCATAGGTAACCAATAATACTTGCCACACTTAAGTCTTGTTGGACTGGGGAAATGTGCTAACAATTGTTACCTTGGTCGATTGGTTTAAAAAGTGACTATTATTACTTAATCACCAAAGAACTATGAATGACATTTTGTTTTTAACCAGAAATACTTTCTCTTTTTCAGTTCATGAAGCTTGCACCTATATCTCAAAAAACTACAGTTCTGGGGCTTCCCTGGTGGCGCAGTGGTTGAGAGTCCGCCTGCCGATGCAGGGGACACGGGTTCGTGCCCCGGTCCGGGAAGATCCCACATGCTGCGGAGTGGCTAGGCCGGTGAGCCATGGCCGCTGAGCCTGCGCGTCCGGAGCCTGTGCTCTGCAACAGGAGAGGCCACAACAGTGAGAGGCCCGCGTACCGCAAAAAAAAAAAAAAAAAAAAAAAAAAATTACAGTTCTTTCTGCTCAAAACATCATCCTTTTTTTTATTATTTTCTTTTTCTTCTTTTTTTTTTTGAATGCGTTGGGTCTTAGTTGTGGCACGCAGGATCTTCACTGAGGCGTGTGGGATCTTTTTCGTTGTGGCGTGTGGGCTCCTACTTGCAGCATGCGGGCTTCTCTCCAGTTATGGTGTACAGGTTTTCTCTCTCTAGTTGTGGTGCGGGGGCTCCAGAGCACGTGGGCTCTGTAGTTTGCGGCAGGGCTCTCTCGTTGAGGCGCGCAAGCTGTACTTGTGGCGCGTGTGGGATAAGGTGCCCTGTGGCATGTGGGATCTTAGTTCCCCAACCAGGGATCGAACCCACGTCCCCTGCATTGGAAGGCAGATTCTTTACCACTGGACCACCAGGGAAGTCCTCCCTTTTCTTAAAAAAAAAAAAAAAAAAAAAAATCAAAATTTTCACCACTCCAAACAAGTGAATCTTTTGTCCATTGTTAATCACTGTACCTACTTCTCTGGCCACAGAGCTGAGCATGTGACTCAGGATGGCCATAGTGATTGGTCTATGACGGGCACACGGCTCAGGCTAGGTTAGGTCAAGTGTCTTCCTCAAGATTCTTCTAACTGGAGATGTAAGAAAATAATCATTTTTTTGAGGGTTAGGGTGGGAGTCACATACAGAATTATAAAGCCTAGACACAAATGCAGCCATGATTCTAGATGATATTAGGTTGGCCAAAATTTTCGTTCGGGTTTTTCCGTATCATCTTACAGAAATAGTTATACCTGTCCTGAAACGATGAGATCACATGCAGATAAAAATAGAAGCAAGGTTTGGGGTGGAAAGAGGGAAAGAGAAAGAAAGAAGGACAGAAAAAGGAACCCTCCTGCACTGTTGGTGAGAATGTAAATTGGTGCAGCCACTATGGAGAACAGTATGGAGGTGCCTTAAAAAGTTAAAAATAGGGGCTTTCCTGGTGGCGCAGTGGTTGAGAGTCCGCCTGCCGATGCGGGGGACATGGGTTCGTGCCCTGGTCCGGCAGGATCCCACATGCCGCGGAGCAGCTGGTCCCCTGAGCCATGGCCGGTGAGCCTGCACGTCCGGAGCCTGTGCTCCGCAACGGGAGGGGCCGCAGCGGTGGGGGGCCCGCGTACCAAAAAAAAAAAAAAAAAGAGTTAAAAATAGAGTTACCATATGATACTGCAATCCCACTCCTGGGCATGTATCTGGAGAAAACTCTAATTCGAAATGGTACAAGCACCCCAGTGTTCATAGAAGTGCTATTTACAATAGCCAAGACATGGAAGCAACCTAAATGTCCACCGACAGATGAATAGATAAGAAGATGTGGTATATATACACAATGGAATATTATTCAGCCATAAAAAAGAGTGAAATAATGCCATTTGCAGCAACACTGATGGACCTAGATATTATCATATTAAGTGAAGTAAGTCAGACAAAGACAAATATCATATGATGTCATATGTGTGGAATCTAAAAAAATGATACAAATGAACTTATTTACAAAACAGAAATGGACTTACAGACACAGAAGACAAACTTATGGTTACCAAAGGGGAGAGCTGGGGGTTTGGGGAGATAAATTAGGAGTTTGGGATTAACATATACACACTACTATATAAAATAGATAAACAACAAGGACCTACTGTATAGCACAGGGAACTATACTCAATATCTTGTAATAACCTATAATGGAAAAGAATCTGAAAAAGAATATATATATATATATATATATATATATAACTGAATCACTTTGCTGTACAGTTGAAACTAACACAACATTATAAATTAACTATACTTCAATTAAAAATAAAGGAAGGAAGGAATGAAGAAAGAAAGAAGCAGAAAAGGAAGAAAGAAAGAAGGACAGAGACAGAGACATGGTAGTGTTTGATTCACTGAACCCCTCATTTCTGCCGTTTTTTGAGGTTTGGTGTTTTGGACCAATAAACTCTTTTTTTTTTTTTTTTTTTTTTTTCGGTACGCGGGCCTCTTACTGTTGTGGCCTCTCCCGTTGTGGAGCACAGGCTCCAGACGCGCAGGCTCAGCGGCCATGGCTCACGGGCCCAGCCGCTCCGCGGCATGTGGGATCTCTTCCCGGACTGGGGCACGAACCCGTGTCCCCTGCATCGGCAGGCGGACTCTCAATCACTGCGCCACCAGGGAAGCCCTAAACTCTTTTGTATTTAAGCTAATTTGAATTAGATTACTCTTAATTGCAACAAGAAGAATCCTGACTAAACAGAGCCTTTTAGTTATCTAAACTATATAGTTGAGGAGGATCAACATTCAAATTGTACAATGGAGGCACTGTATCAGTCAAGGTCCAATCAGGAGGCAGAAACCATACAGTAATTTGAGCAGAGGAAGCTTAATATAAAGAATTATTAACCATAATAGAGGATCAGAGTAATGAGGGAATGGGTAGTAAGAGGTAAGGAGAATTTTAAATAATATAGGAATAGCAGATGTAATGGAGCAGCCACTACCCCTAGGGCTGAGTTAGAGTAATCATGGAAGAGTCTGCCAGCCCCTCTAGGCTGAGAGTCAGACCTTGTTCAAGGGGGCGGGGTGTATGACTCACTGAATGGCAGAGAAGTCCCTGTGGTGCCATGTTAGGGCAACTTGCTGGAAATACACCTTCCTCAGAAAAGTTTTTAAAGGAGAGGTATCTTGCTGGAGGCAGTCCACTACAAAACATTCCGAGTGGAGTGCCAAGGTAGACTGCTGGCTACTGGGTACTGCTGACCACCGCCCACCGCAGTAGCCCAGTTCTGGAGAAAACTCACCTATCGCTGGTTGCCAGAGAAACCACCTACACTGTAGGAGCCTGCTGCAAGGCACACAGGAGCCAGCAAGAAAAACATCTTCCTGAAATGTCTCTCCAGCAGCCCCGAATGACAAAGCTTAAGATTATGTCAACTGGCAAAGGAAACATATTTAAAGGGCTCAGCTTCATTTTTGTAGAGCAGGCAATGAACAGTGAATTTGGAGCTGAGAGGCAATAAATTGAGAAGTGGCAAAGGTATCTTACTGGAATGTCTTGAGAACCCCATAATGTGCTGAGTCCGGGGTCCAAGAATAAAGATTGCCTTACTTGACCTTGAAGAGACACGCAATTTTAAGAGTGTTTCAGGGTAACTGTTCCTTAAGCAATTTCTTTCAGCAAAGTAAAAATGAGACTCAAGGCCATTCAGCTCACTTTATGGTTGTTTCATAAGCAAACTGAACACCAACAGAAGATTCTGACATAGCATAGATTTTGTTGGATAGCTTATCCCCTGCCATGAAAGGCAGTACAGCTTGTCAAAATCATTTGGTAATTTTGTTAGTCTAGGGCTTAGAGAAAAACATTCTCTTTTACAGGGAAGAGGATACTACATCATGGACAGCAGGCAGGTTCTAGAGTTGAAGCTTCATTTGGCCCTTTACTAGCTATTCAATCTTGTGCAGGATACTCAACCATTCCTTCTTCTATTTCTTTCATTTATAAACTGATTATAATAATAGTCTCTCCCCCAGTGGTTGCTTTGAGGATTGAATGAGTTCATATGCTCAGTTGCTTAGAACAATTCCTTACCTCATAGTAAGTGGTTGGTAAATGGTAGCTATTATTATTAAAATCAGACCCTGGAAAATACAACCACCAGAGAGGGCTATAAAAGAAGACAAGGTTAAATCATTTGCAAACCCAAACTCTCTTGTGCTTTAAATCTTGATGCTTTTCTCTACCAAAAGACCTCTTCTAAGTGGGTAAGACAAAGAGAGAGGAGAGGAGAGAGGACACCACACACACACACACACACTATGGGCCCCATTCATCCACTGTTTTCTTGGTCCCTCAGTAACGAAGTGACCAGCTTCTGCTCTATTTTCCCATGCTCCCGATTAGGATATACTTGACTGAAGAACCCAACATTCTTTGATTTCTATAGTGAAGTCTAGGTCAGTGGCAAGAGGAGTCTCTATCCTCCTCAGCTGACACTTTCTCACAGAAAAGAGTAGCTCTGTTCTGATTTTATTGTGTAACAGATGATTGATAAAGTGAATAGCCATTGTGTCAGTTTAAATTATGCTTTCTATCTTGACCCTAAACAAAAAATTGCAAAAGATCCTCTCTTCAAATTGCTGTGCTCAGAAGTACCCTCCCCATGAAGCTTTTCCGTCTATTCATGGACCCCAAACTGCAGCAGTGGGACTGGGGGGAAAAGAGCCTGGGAAAGGGAAGGCCTATGGCAGCGGGGGCAGGGTAATTTGCTGACTTGAAATAAGGAAGTGGCTGACTGTGCGAATTCCAGGTGGCAGAACAAAGACCCAAGAGTAGAAGTGAGGGGCAGATTTTGGCTGACTGTTAGGTAACATTTCCTGATAGAGTCACTCTAAAACAAGATGGGCCACTGTACTAAGTAGTGACTTCTCCAGAGGAGACGTGTTCAGGTGCAAGTGATGGACATTGCAGAGCAGATTCCTGCCTTGGTGGGGAGAATCGATGAGGTGACCTCTAGACTTTCTATGATTCCATGACACTTGATGGGACAAAGGGATAGCTGTGCTCTGACAATCAGTCTTATAGAGAGCTACTGGATAATGGTTACTTGTTCAAAGGCTTGGGCATAAACCAATTCTTATTTGGGTATTCTGACTGACCAGACATTGTCAAGCCTTTCATTACTTAATCCTCTCAGCAAGCCACTATCAATTATTATTCCACTTTTACAAAAAAAGAAACTGAGGCTCAGAGAATTTAGGTTGCCCGCCTTAATTAAAATCCAGTCTCAGCTGTCTTTGAAGACAGCATTCTTAAACACTTTACTAAACAGAAACACTGGTTACAAATATGTAAACATATTTTAGATACTATACAAAATTAAGCAAACTTTAAAAGTAGTCAAATAAATTCAGATACAAAATTTTGTTACTATGTCATTAACAGCCATTCCTTAACAAAATCTTGATTTTTCTCATTTGCTTTTCAGAAAAACCTTCCCCACTCCCCACCACCCCCCCCTCAGTTTTAAAGCTTTCAGGCCCACGGCATGCTATGAAAAAAATCACTCTTTAAAAATCATAATAGACATCACGGTGTTTCTCCTTTTGCATAAGCTAATTCAGAATTTTGAATAGTATGACTTCCATGTCTTTAAATTGCATCAATCTTTCTCTAGTATCTCCTTTCCTTGCTCTTTCTTCTTTCTGCTCAGAAAAAAAAATCATGTTCTTATAGGGGAGGAAAAAATTTCCTTTCTACCCTTCTAGGTTCTGTGGCTGGCCTAAGAATTAAATTGACATAAGACAGATTAACAGGAAGAAGACATTTTTTAAATTATGGGCAAAGGAGCTTCACAAAAGTATGAGTGAGGCTGAAAAGGCAGTTTCTTTCAAAAGCATCTGAAGAAGAATATATACCTATGTGTGTGTGTGTGTGTGTGTATATATATATATATATATATATATATATATATACATATACATGCATATATAACTGAGTCACTTTGCTGTACACCTGAAACTAACACAACATTGTAAATCAACAATGCTTCAATTAAAAAAAGCAGCCAGACAATTAAGACACATACCTTCCTGAGCTGAGGAAAGAGACAGGTGTCTGGGGCTTCTAGGTGGTGGAGGGGGTGAGGCAATTTCTGGGAAGGTGAGAGGAGGAAATACTTGGTAAATAATGAATGCCTTGTTATGCAAATAAGCCACTCAGGGGAAAAAGTTATTTCTGGTAGTAATTCTCTTCCTGGTCCGGTTACCCTTTCTAATGAAAATTTCCTTTATAAATGTAGATTTTCCTCCTACAAATGGAGAAATTTACACTTACTTTTAGGTAGTTAATGGAGGGGGGTGGGCATTTAAAAAGCTTTCCTGAGGTTGCTGGGCCTTCAGCTAAAAATCCCCATGCCAAAGTGGCATATTTTGGGGTGGCATGTTTTGAACCCCTTTACTCTCCTGGGCTGTCCAAAGTCTGTGTCTAACCACTTTGTTTCCTTTTAACAGGAAACATTTTCCCTAGTAACCAAATTACTAATTCACTCAATTAACTTCCTCCTTCATTACTTCTCAGTTGGTTTAAGTGACTTCTTTGCTAAGCCCTGCAGTTTTACAATCTGCTCTGGCCAACCTGCATCTTCAAAGAGAGTTTTTAGTTTAATCAAAATTTTAAACACTTCTTAACAGGATAGAACCATTTAAAAATTAAGTTATCTATGATGAAGGCATAGGCATAGCTAGTCCATACACCTCACTTGAGTTATCTTCTCAAAAATGGTGCTATTAATAAAACTGATGTAAGTTGAATCTGATTTTCTCCTTTCCCCATAGGAAGGCGATGAAGCATCTGACTAAGGACCTGAAGCCCATGATTTAATGAATGGTAGTGAAACTGTACAACTCAGATTGGGACTTGAACCCACTATCTTTTAATTGATATCACACACCTGGTTTCAGGACTTAATGAAGCTCAGGTTCTTTATGTCTGGTTGCAGAAAGAACTCAGTGAGAGATAAAGTGATAGGTAAGAATTGGATTTACGTAGAGAGATATACATTCAATAGACAGGATACGGTCTGTCTCGAAGGTGAGAATGGCCCTGGGAGAAACACACTTCACAGACAGAGTGTGGGCCATCTCAGAAGGCAAGAGGCCTCAAAATATGGGTTGGTTACTTTTTATGGGCTGGGTAATTTCATAGGTTAATGAGTGGGAGAAATATTCCAACTACTTCAGGGGAGGGGCAGGGATTTCCAGGAATTGAGCCACCACCCAATTTTTGGCCTTTTATATTCAGCCTCGGGACTGTCATGGTGCCTGTGGGTGTGTCATTTAGCATACGCTAAGGCATTACAATGAGCTTATAACGAAGCTTAAGGTCCACTGGAAGTCGAATATTCTGCTATCTTGGGCCTAATCAATTCTAACTAGTTATGTCGTATCCTCAAGGGCAGTGTCATTCTTTTAAAGGTTGTGCCCTGCTCCCTTTCCTCCTGTTTCATTAGGAATTCATTAAAATGTAACAAGTGAGAAACTAGTAGAAAACTTAAAAATCAACCAGAGACTCCATTTCTTCTATCTTACAAATATGGGATAGCAAGCTCACACTTCACAGTCAATAGCTTATATATTTAATGCTGAAGAGTGTATAGTTTTCAAAAATATATGTAATCCAAATAGGAATTCATCACATCCAACTTGAATTTTCATGATAATAACATATAAACACACTAGAAATAGTCTTTTTTAATATTCTTCATAATTTGTTCCCTATTTTTGCTGTAGCAAAGCAAAAATTGAAGGATCATTACACCTTTGAGGCAAATGAATAATTTCTAAAGGAGATTCTGAGAAAGCTTTTTGGGAAAGCAACTTTACGGGATATTTCAGGAGAGTTTTGGGTACCTGGGCTCAGGAAAGTTTGTTTCATTGTCTAACTTCCTAGCTTTATAAATCAAATTAATTGTGTTGGATTGTGGTATAATAAAAATATATGTTCGGACTTTGTCCCCAGTTTCTGGCACAGAGCTCCTAAAACGCTGGGAAATTTCCTGAGTGATAGGAGTCTTTTGTTGTTCCTAAGGCACCCCTTTCACACATATCAGAGTCTGTACTAATGAGATGACTTAAGGTGGGGCCCCTAGATAGTTTCAGAAAGCCCAAACAAGTATTAGTGGGTTGCAACTTTCAGCAAACCCTCCCCTCCAGGGAGGGGATGGGGGCTGGAGATTGAGTTCAATCACCAATGGCCAATGATTTAATTAATCTTGCCTACTTAATGAAACTTCAGTAAAAACTCTTGAACATTGAGATTCAGAAATTCCGGGTTGGTGACTCAGATGTGCTGAGAAGGAAGGCATGAAAACTCTGCACCAACCCCAACCCTACTTCCAATACCTTCCCCTACGGATCACTTACATGTGGCTGTTCCTGAGATGCATCCTTTACAATAAAGCAATAAACAAAAGTAAAGCTTTTTCCTAAGTTCTATGAATTGCTCTAGCAAATTATCATACCCAAGAGAGGGTAACGGGAACCCCTGAGTTTGTAGCCAAGTCAGACGTAAGTGCAGGTAGTCTGGGGACCAGGGACTTGGGACTGGCATTTGAACTGGGGATGGTTTGAGGTACTAAGCCCTTAACTTGGGTCTGCACTATCTCTGGATAGTGTCAGAACTGAGTGAAATTGCAGGATACTCAGTTGGTGTGGGAGAATTGGAGAATTGGTGTTGGAATGACATATTTGTTGTTGGAAAGAAAGCACCCATTTGTTGTCAGAAAAAAACATGCATGAATGTATGCAAGGTTTGTGTCCCCTCAAAATTCAAATGTTGAAACTGTAACCCCCCCAATGTAATGGCATTTGGAGATGAGGTCTTCCAGAAGTAATTAGGTCATGAGAGTGCTGCCCTTATGAATAGGATTAGTGACCTTATAAGAAGATGAAAGGACCAGAGCTTTCTCTTTCCACCATGTGAGATCACAATGAGAAGTCGCCAGTGTGCAACCCAGGAAAGGGTTCTTACCAGGACCTGACCATGTTGGCACCCTGATCTTAGACTTCCAGATACCAGAATTGTGAGAAATAAATGTCTGTTGTTTATAAAGTTTATGGTACTTTGTTATAGAACTAAGACAGGATCCATTTTCTCCCAACTGATCAGATGATGCCACCTTGCAGCATTTGTATCATTATGATACATTTGTATCATTATGCTTGTTTACCTGTCCGTCTGACCCACTAGACTGTGAGCAACTGGAAGACTGAATTGGGCTTTAATGCATCTGCATTCCCAAAGCTACATATCTTAGGCAAATCTAAATTCTATGGGCATAAAACTTATACAATTTGGGGAAGAGAAGATTCTTCAAAGGAACACAAAATTAGGTGAGAAGAAATCACAACAAATTACAAATATAAAAAGCTGATAAATACCATCAACTTTATAAAAATAAAATATTTTTATTTATTAACTGCTTGACACATCTCTACGATACAATTTTTCCTACTTTTTTGACTTGTACTCTTTGATTACCTCTTTCTTGAGACAACAATTTATAAGTTCATTTTCTATAGTGATTAGAAAGACAGTTCATGCTTTTCCCTAGTGTGGTTGATCAACATGTTATTCTTTGAATTGACCATCCTCATATTAATCAGTGTATCATCGATGGCTCTGCACCTTCAGGTCACAGCAGAAGGTGACTTGGCACAAGGAAGGGTAGGAATATACCTACCAGCCATTCCCATGCTGGCACGGCCAGCAATAACTTTTAAGTATTCACAGAAATGACTGCCAACTACATGAATTTTTACCACTAAACTCAAAATGTGTTCCTAACTTAACTTCCCTTAGTTGAATCCCTGAAATGACCACAGACTCTCCAAGGTCATCAGACACAAGGAAAACTTATGATAGAAGGGATGTCAGATTGGAAAGAGATAATAGTCTTAACCAATTGTGGTTAAAATATTTTACTTTTCCAAATTTTGCAAAAATACATAACCAGTGAATATATATTGCTAGGTGTACCCCTGGAAGAGGTCCATGAAATTGTGTCCCTGAAGATCAAGCTTTTTTGGCTTCATATCAAATTTTCCACTCCCTGGCATGGTGCCAGGCACAAAATAGGTACCTAACAAGTACCCAAAGAGTGCACAGTGAATGAGAGAGTTCATCTCTGTGCAGCCTGTTGAAGGGCAGTAATGATAACATAGGAAGGGAAGGAGTAAGAGTAAGTGCTTTGAGTTAATTATTCTAAGAAGTCAGGGATTGTCTGATCTTTCCTTTTAAACATTTGTTCCAATGTAGTAAAAGAAATAAAAGGTTCTTCCGGTTAAAAACAGTGAAGTGATTAAATCCTAACAGCTCTGAAAATAACTTTTGCAGCACATACCTCATAGTCTCTTCTTGCTGCGTAAAAGCAAAGAGAGGGCTGGCAAATCCACTGGAAGATCAGGAGGCCTTCCAATTCCCTGCTGTCTTGATTCTGAATATCCCACTAGTCACTTAGCCTTATCACCTCAGTGAGTATCTCGACAATTTGGGGCATTCTTTAAAAACTTTGATATGATAAGGTCTTTCTCATTTTCAGATCAGGGTTTAAGTTTTATATTCATCAAATTAAAATGTGAAAAGAAGCTTTTAAAATTTTAATTGGCACTCATAGGCACTATCAGGAGAATGCCTTCACAAACTGTTTAGGGAACATTTCTGATCATGAAAATAACCAACATTTCCAAAGCTTGAAAGGATAACTTTAAGAGTTCATATAGGACTTCCCTGGTTGCCCAGTGGTTAAGAATCTGCCTGCTAACGCAGGGGACATGGGTTTGAGCCCTGGCCCGGGAAGATCCCACATGCCGTGGAGCAACTAAGCCCATGTGCCACAACTGCTGAAGTCCACGCGCCTAGAGCCCGTGCTCTGCAACAAGAGAAGCCACCACAGTGAGAAGCCTGCACCCCGAAACAGAGAGTAGCCCCCGCCTGCCGCAACTAGAGAAAAGCCTGCGCGCAGCAATGAAGACACAATGCAGCCATAAATAAATAAATAAATTTGTTTTAAAAAAAAGAGCTCATATAAAAGCCGACCCCATCCTAATAATTTGGGCCACTTACATCCTAGCTGAAAAATCAGCTCTTTGCTAATGTTATGGAGTATGGTAGAGGTATATATTGTTGTGTGGTTTACTTTTTCCTCTTACAGCCTCAGTTCTGGGTTGTGCCCCAAGTTATGACTTAGGGGGGCAAGTGGCTATGACCTCGTTGGAAGTCAGAAGTGGGTTTTGGGTTTTAGCAAGAACAAGTCCAAAGTTTGAGAAACTAAAGCTAATAAAAATAGACTAGATGGCCAATAAGCACATGAAAATATGCTCAACTTCACTAATTATTAGAGAAATGCAAATCAAAACTACAGTGAGGTATCACCTCACGCTGGTCAGAATGGCCATCATTAAAAAGTCTACAAATAATAAATGCTGAAGAGGGTGTGGAGAAAAGGGAACCCTCCTACACTGTTGGGGAGAATGTAAATTGGTGCAGCCACTATGGAAAGCAGTATGGAGGTTCCTCAAAAACTAAAAATAGAGTTGCTATATGATCCAGCAATCCCACTCCTGGGCATATATCAGGAGAAAATGCTAATTCAAAAAGATACATGCACCCCAATGTTCACTGCAGCACTATTTACAATAGCCAAGACATGGAAGCCACCTAAATGTCCACCAACAGATGAATGGATAAAGATGTGATATACAGATATATATATATATATCCATCTTTATCCATTCTCTCTCTCTCTCTCTCTCTCTCCACACACACGCACGCGCGCGCGCACACACACACACACACACACACACACACACACAGACACAGGAATATTACTCGGCCATAAAAAAGGATGAAATAATGCCATTTGCAGCAACATGGATGGATCTAGAGACTATCATACTAAGTGATATGATATCACTCATATGTGGAATCTAAAATATGATACAAATGAACTTATTTACAAAATAGAAACAGACTCACAGACATAGAAAACAAACTTACAGTTACCACAGGGGAAATTTGGGGGCAGTGGGAGGGATAAATTAGGAGTTTGGGATTGGCAGATGCAAGCTATCGTGTATAAAATAAATAAACAACAAGGTCCTATTGTATAGCACAGGAAACTATATTCAATATCTTGTAATAAACTATAATGGAAAAGAATATGAAAAAGAATATGTATATATATATGTATAACAGAATCTGTTAGCTTGCTGTACACCAGAAACTAACACAACATTGTAAATTAACTATACTTCAATAAAAAAAATAATAGAATAGGCTATTTAAAGGATAAGAGGCCACAGACAGGAACACTGGGAACATACCCAGGCTATAGGCCAGTTCTGCTGGATGTGTATTTGTAGTTTCTCCAACATCAGGTAGTCAAACATCTCCCCTTAAAAATCCCACATAAGAGATATTTATTGTCATCGATGTTTATACTCAGCATCTGAAACTCTCTCCTCCGTTTGGGGAATGAATGTTATGTTATGAGTCTCAATGGGAAACAGTGCCTACTTCTCACTGTAGAGGCAGAAAATGCCAAATGCTTATTTCCCAGCTTCCATATTGGAAGGTTGTGCCACAGCATGGGTAATGCCAATGAGAAATACCTGCCTCACTGACCCAAAAGTGAGAGTCCCTCCCCACGTTTTTTTTTGCAGGGGACGGTGGCATCAGCAGCAACATCAGTTGGGGGGGCAGCCTTGGGTGACATGGTTTTAGCAATGGTCCTGGCTGCTTCCTGCCCTCCTTCTTCTTACCCATTTTTCATTTGTGGGAGTTGCTCAATATTGTTTCAAAAATTTTCTTTCTCACACACTCCCTTAAAAAAATTTTTTTTTTTCTCTTAAATCAACCAGAATTAGTTTTTGTTGTGTGAAACTTGTGACCAAATTGTAGCTCAGACACCTCGGACACAGGTAAACAGCTATTTTAGGGGGTTTGAAGGGCACTTTGAAATTTTCATTAGTTCTCTTAAGTATTTAAATATGACTCTATCCTAAATTTTAAACCTTAAAAAGAATGTTGACATCTATTATGATCATTGACCCTCACTGTAACACTTAAATAATTCGTGCACATATTATGAATCCAATTTTACAGCTTAGGAAACTGAGGCACAGAGAACCAGAGTGCTCGGCCCAAGTAACAAATCCACTTAATGGCAAAGCTGAGAATGTTGAAACCCAGTCCCAGATCTTTCTCTTTTTTCTTTACTAAATCTTTATTGTGAAAGCAAAAGAAAAGCAGAGAGAAAGGTCCAGCACCAGAACTCAATTCATATAAAGAGCAGAAAGGTAAAGACCAGCATCAAAATGACTTGAGGCAGCTGCTTCTGTCAAGGCAGCTCCTCAACTCAAAATAGGACGTGAAGGCAGCAGAAGGAGCTTTCAGGTCCCTCACTGTCTTCTGCTGCTAAAAAGACACCTCAAGAGAGTTCTCCTTTTCCTATGGCCAGCTTAGACTGTGGCCGATTGGGAAGGGCAGTGACAAGATAATCAATCATCAATTTTCTGTGTTTAAGAATGACCTCTGTGAGGTTATCTTAAGGGGAGCAATTACTGCTAAAAACACAGTCATGGAGTAGTAATCAGAAAGGCTTTCTCTAATAAAACGACCAAAGGAGATATTTGTACTGAATAACATATTTAAAACAAACCTACTTTGCAGAGTACATTTCAGTTTCCTCCTAATGCTTCTGCTTTATATAAAACTCAACTCTGTAAAGAGTAACTTGAACAATCAGAGCTCCCAGGATATCAACTCCCAAACAGTCGTATGCGTTTAATGAGAACTTCAAGGAACGTTCCTTAATTTGGAAGAGGTGCTGTCTATAGGCAACGATTGTAGTTATTGCAGGAAACCACTGAGAGTTCAGCTGTTGTGTTAAAAACAAACGGTCGGATTCCATCTTGGAGTTTCTCACAGATTATGTTCTATTCACACTGACAAAAAACAAAATGCTTTGGGAAGTTATTTTTTTGTGCACTGCTTTAATTCCGGTTTTTGTCTAAATTAGTTTAAAAATGTGTAGCTGATCCTTTATTTCTTCTATCACCCAGCCGCAGATAATAAACTGCAAATTGAGCGCAATGTAGAGAGCAACTGCTGTCTCTGGTCGTCTGTGGAAGGCTGGGGAATAAGTCTAGCAAAAGGGAAAGTCTAATTTTTCTTTTTAATAAAGCTTTTATTTTAAAACAGTATTAGATTTACAGAATTATTGTGATGATAGTACAGAGTTCCCATATACCCCACACCCAAGTTCCCCTATTGTTAGCATCCTACATTAGTATAGTACATTTGTTACAATCAATAAATCAAAATTGATATATTGTTACAAACCAAAGTCCATAGTTTATTCTGCTTTCCTCAGTTTTCCTCTAATGTCCTTTTTCTGTTCCAGGATCCCATCCAGGACACCACATTATATTTAGTTGTTATGTCTCCTTAGGCTCTTCTTGGCTCTGACAGTTTCTCAGTCTTTCCTAGTTTTAAAGACCTTCTGAGGAGGACTCGTCAGGCATTTTGTAGAACGTTCCTCAAATGAGATTCGCCCAATGTTTTTCTCATGTTTACACTGGGGTTATGGGTTTTGGGGAGGAAAACCACAGAGGTCAAGTCCCATTCTCACTGCATCCTACAATCAACACAACCTGTCACTGTTGAAGTTTGGAGAGTCCACTTTTTCTCTCATTCTTAGGTACCTTCTTCCAGGTCCCCCAATAACACTCACTTGCTTTCTTTTCCAATTACTGAATTACTATAATTTCAAAAGTAAAATTGAAGATCCAGTATTCAAAGGTAGAGAGAGTACCTAAGGTAGGCAGGAATTCTATAAATTCCAAACCTGTAACATAGGAGGTGGCAGAAAGAGAAGCCTTCTCGTCTAAGCCTCTGCCTTCCTATTGTTCCCCTGACAAATCAAATCACCTCAGACTGAGGAGGCTCTTCCACGTCAGCATATAAACCAGGTGATACTGTCAGTAAAGGACAAGAGGAATTGCCAGTTGTGTCAATCATACTGTCCAGTATATTTTTATACAGCTTTCGTTTGGCTAAATATAGTTGTAATCCATTTCTGTTGCTAAGCATCATATTTTTATTAGGCGAGGTACTCTATTTGAAAACGCAAACGGAGTCTGAGTCTTGTAGTGAAGAGCCTGGAAAAAAAGGGGCAGACTCTAAATGTCAATGACTTTCGTATGTTTGAGCTTCCAGATGAGTGTGGTACAGTTTCCTAAACCTACCTTACAAATGAGTCCGGGGAGTGACTCATCTTGCAGCCTCCTTGATTTTATTGCCATCTCTGTGTGTCTTATTTCACATATCTTTCCTGTCAGCTATAGAGAGGCTGAGCTACAGCTATGGCTGCTGAGCTGTGTCTCTCCACAGTCATGTGGTTCAGATGACAACAAAACAAGTAGCTCACTCAGATGAGCAAGGGCTCTCCAGAGCAGGGTGATCTGTAGGAGAGGGGAAACAAAAATCTATTTAAAATCCTTCCTCGTGAAGAGATGCTGGGAATATATTAGACAGTGCAAGGAGTCTACGGATTGCTAAAAATTGCAGCAGGTGACCCATGGGTTTATGTAGAAAATTCTTCTCTGGCAGTTGAAGAAAAGCAGAGTGGATGTTTGTCTATCTCAGTGGCTTAAGAATAAACTTCTCTGAAACAGGCATAGGCTAAATGTATTAGTCCGGGCTCCTAGCTGCAAATCAGACACCAACAGTAGGTCCTTTAAGCACAAAAGGCATGTTTTTGCAGAGCTCAGCAAATTGACCTGCCACTTACTTTTGTACGGCCTGAAAGTCAAGGAAAATTGTTACATTTTAAAATATTGGATAAAATTTTTTTAAAAAGAATGATATTTCCTGACCCATAAAAATTATGTGAAATTCAAACTTCAGTATCCATAAATAAAATGTCATTGGAGCCCAGTCACACTCATTTGTTTACATATTGTCTTATAGCTGCTTTCATGCTACAGCGGCGGAATTGAATAGTGACAAAGACTGTGTGACCCACAAAGCCTGAAATATTTACCAATGTCTTAGCTCAGGCTGCCACAATAAAATACCATAGACTGAGTATCTTAAACAACAGAAATTTATTTTCTCACAGTCCTGGAGACTAGAAATCCAAGATCAAGCTGCCAGCATTGGTTGATTTCTGGGGAGAGCTGGCTCTCTCCTTGGGCTGCAGACGGCTGCCTTCCTGCTGTGTCCTCCCATGGAGGAGAGAGAGAGAGAGACAGACAGACAGCAAGCTCTCTGGTGTCTCTTTTTATAGGACACTACACCCACCATAAGGCATCCCTATTCTCATGACCTCATCTAAGCCTAATTATTTCCCAAAGCCCTATATTCAAATAGCATCATATCGTGGGTTAGGACTTCAACATACGAATTTTGGGAGGGCACAATTCAATCTGTATAGCTAACAATTCCTTTACAGAAAAGGTTTGCTAATCTCTGTACTAAAGGATATTAGGACACACACAGACTCTCCCAAGAGTGCCAGAAAACCATGCTACAAACTGTGTTGGAGGCAACACAGCTGGGAAATTCACAAAACACACAGCAAATTGGTTTAGGGAGACTCTACCACCCCAAGGTGCTGCTAATACTCCCAGCACCAGGCACTGGACAGGACTGCTAGAGGCCTTGGCATTGCTGCCTCTGTAAACTGTGGTGTTGCTCTTTGCACCCTACCAGAATGCATTCAGCCAGTGTCTGCTACTTGCACACAAGCTTTTGATTCAAAGTCTGGTGTGGGTGAAGCTGATTGGTGGATCCCAGATCATATGTCTGTGTTACCTACAGCTGCAAGGGATGCTGAGACAATGAGTTTCTGCAGGGAAGTGGGTGGGAAACCCATGATGTGGCAAATTCTCTAAAGGTACTATCTAACAGCAAGTCACAATGTTAAAATGACTTCTTCCTACATTGTTTGTCCTCCACCACTTCCCCTGAGAATTGTTACCTCTGGAATAAACCCCTCTTCTCCATGGGAAATATCCCCATGTGGCATCGCAATATCTGACTTCCTGAATCCAGAGATTGTTTCTAACAAAATTCCCATTTTGGGAAAAAGTGGGGCTCAGTGATGAGGAACCTCTCTGCAATGGCATGATACGCTGTGTCTCTCCCTCCTTCCCTTATTAAATTCTCTGTACCAGAGATGAGTTGCTATCAGTGTTTCCCACTTTGGAATTAGGATCTGCCTCCTCTATCTGGGTCAGAATTTACTTTAATTCTTTCTTATTACAGCAACATGGGAACTCTGGGAGAACTAGAAAGAAAAAACTCAAAGGGTTTCACATTCCCCTTATTCTTTTTAAAATACCATGTGAGGAGAACCTCCACTTTTAGCCAAGATGGGGTAACAGGGACCAGATTTGGCTTCCATTCCAGAACAACCAGATTTTCCCCTTTCCACCAACACCCCCACCCCAAACCTGAAAAAAAAAAAGAACCCAAAATATATAAAACAATGGTTTTCTAAGCGCTGGACATCAGGCATTGAAAGATACAAGATGAGCCCTATGATTGACCTTGAGAGAGATTCTAGATAATAGTGCAGGGAGGAGGAACCCAGAAGGAGTATGGCAGACTCTTTGAGTTGAGAAGAACAAGCTGAGAGTCCTGGGTGATCAAGAAGGCTGGAGTTTGAGGGAGGAAATTGTTCCACAGAGAGAGAACTTTGGAAATCTGCAGAGATTCCCACTTGAGCATTCAGTAGAGTACACACCAACCCATGTGAACAAGGAAACACCCAGGCTGGAGAAAAAGCAATCTTAGGGCTTGAAAGAACAGTGTTCATTAGTAACACAGGACAAGAAATACTGACTGTTCCCACCAGCTAATCTGATAAACCTCAAAATTCGCAAGGCATTTAGGAAAGTACTAAGTAAGACCTTAGTGGGGAATTGGTCTCACCTGACAAATCTCAAAAACAAGCTGCAAAATGTTCAATCTGCTTCCAAATAATTTAATTACACCCCAGAACAAAACCCAAGAATGTTTATAAGCAAACAAAAATATCCATCTCCCAACAGAGTAAAATTCACAATATTTGCATACAGCAAAAACTTATCAGGTATGCAAAGAAGCAGGAAATGAGGAGAAAAATTAACCAACTGAAACTGATAGGAAACTGACACAGATACAGGAATTAGTGGCAAGGACATTAAAACAGTTGTTATTATTGTATTCTAGATATTCAAAAAAATTATCAGAAACAGAGAAAAATCAAATTTCTAAAGATAAAAACTAACATCTGAGATGAAAATTTCACTGATGAAGTCAATGGCAGAAGAAAAGATTAATAAACTTGAATACATAGCAATAGAAATTATCCAAAAATAAAACAGAGAGAAAAAAAGATTTAAAAAAAAGGGAAAGACCATCAGTGAGCTGTAGGACAACTTCAAGCAGCCTAAATTACATGTAACTGTATATCCAAGCTGGGGTAGGAACAGAAAAACTATTTGAAGAAATGATAGCTGAAAATATTCCAGTTTTGATGAAAACTATAAACTCACAGATCCAAGAAGCTCAATGAATTCCAAGCATAAGAAACATGAAGAAAACTAAACTACACTAAAGCACATCAGAACCAAATTGCTCAAAATCAATGATGAAGAGAAATTCTTAAAAGTAGCCACAGAAAAAAGACACATTATGTACAGAAAATCAAAGATAGGAATGACAGAAAATTCTTCATAGGAAACAATGCAAGGATAATACAGTGGAGCAACATCTTTAAATAAATGAAAGAAAAAAAAGCATCACCTAGAAATTTATACCCAGCGAAATATCTTTCAAAGAGGTTAGAACAAAGGCTATGTCAGACATACAAAAGCTGAAAGAATTCATAACTAACAGACCTGCACTATAAGAAATGTTAAAGGAAATCTTTCAGGCAGAAGGAAAATAACACCAGATAAAAATGCCTAACACCAGGCATATCTCAAAGATATTGTGGGTCCGGTTCCAGAGCACTGCAATAAAGTGAATATCACAATAAAGTGAATCACACAAATTTTTTGACTTCCCAGTGCATATAAAAGTTATGTTTACACTATAATGTAGTCTATTAAGTGTGTGACAGCATTATGTCTAAAAACAATGTACATGCCTTAATTAATGAATACAACAAAGTCAATAAAGCTAAAAAATAATAACCGTCATCTGAGACTTCAGTGAGTTGTAGTAGTAACATCAAAGATCACTAATCACAGATCACTGTAATAAATATAATAATAAAGAAAAGGTGTGGGGCTTCCCTGGTGGCACAGTGGTTGAGAGCCCGCCTGCCGATGCAGGAGACATGGGTTCCTGCCCTGGTCCGGGAAGATCCCACATGCCGCGGAGCAGCTGGGCCTGTGAGCCATGGCCGCTGAGCCTGCGCGTCTGGAGCCTGTGCTCCGCAACGGGAGAGGCCACAAGAGTGAGAGGCCCGCGTACGGCAAAAAAAAAAAAAAAAAGGAAAGGTGTGAAATACTGTGAGATTTACCAAAATGTGACACAAACACATGAAGTGAGCAAATGTTTTTGGAAAAATAGTGCTGCTAGACTTGCTAGATGCAGGGTAGCCACAAACCTTCAATTTGTAAAAAAAACTTGAAATATCTGCAAAGCACAATAAAGTGAAGCACAATAAAGGGTGATATACCTTTATGGACACACACAGAATAGAGAGCAACAAAGATGGTAACTACATAACCAAATATGTTAAATTTATTTTTCTTATAATTTGAATATCTTTTTAAAGATAATTGATGGTTTAAACAAGAATAATAACAATACATTGTGGGGATTATAACATATGCATAAGTAAAACACAGGAAAACAATAGCATAAGTGTTGGGAGGGAGACATAGAAGTATACCATTATAAAATTCATATAGTATATGTAAAGTGGTATAATATCATGTGAACATTATACTAAATAATGTAATAAATTAAACATATAGTAACAACCTTAAAACAGCCACTAAAATAACAAAATGAAAAGTTATAGCTAATAAATCAACAAAGGAGATAAAATGGAATCATAAAAAATACTCAATCCAAAAGAAGACCAGAAAAGAATAGGATAATCAAGAATATATAAGCTGAGGGACTTCCCTGGTGGCACAGTGGTTAAGAATCCGCCTGTCAATGAAGGGGACATGAGTTCAAGCCCTGGTCCGGGAAGATCCCACATGCTGCAGAGCAACTAAGCCTGTGTGCCACGACTGCTGAGCTTGCACTCTAGAACCCACGAGGCACAACTACTGAGCCCCTGTGCCACAACTACTGAAGCCCATGCACCTAGAGCCCATGCTCCACAACGAGAGAAGCACCGCAATGAGAAGCCTGTGCACCACAATGAAGAGTAGCCCCCACTTGCCGCAACTAGAGAAAGTCCACGCGCAGCAACGAAGACCCAACGCAGCCAAAAATAAAAATAATGAATAAATAAATTCATTAAAAAAAATACAACACATCAAAATTTGTACAATGCTGCTAAAGAAGTACTTAGAAGATCATTTATGGCTCTAAATGCCTATATAAAAGAAAAGAAAGGACCCAAATTAATGACTATATTTTCCACCTTAAGAAACTAGGAAAAGAAGAGCAATGAAACTCAAAGTAGGCAGAAAAAAAAGAAATAAAAATCAGAGCGCAAATCAACGAAATAGAAAACAAAATCAATAGAAGAAATTGATGAGACCAAAAGCTAGTTGATTATCCTTACCTGCAAATGGGATTTGCAAAGCTTATATCTGATAAAGGACTTGCATCCAGAATATATAAAAAAAACTCAAAACTCAATAATAAGGAAACAAGCCACACAATTAAAAAAAAATAGGCAAGAGAATTAAACAGACATGGATGGCAAGTACACATATGAAGCATATGAAAAGATGCTCAGCATCACTAGTCATTAGGAAATGCAAATTAAAACTACAATGTAAAAAACAAACAAAAAAACCCTACAATGTAGTACCACTATATACCTACTGAGGGCTAAAATTAAAATAACTGACCATATCATGTGTTGGCAAGAAGGCAGAGGAATTTGAACCCATATATACTGCTGTGGGAATATAAAATGGCACAACCACTTTTGAAGACAGTTTGTCAGTTTCTTAGAAAGTTAAACATACACCTACCATATGATCCAGACATTCATTCTTAGGTATTTACCCAAGAGAAAAGAAAGCATACATCTACACAGTCTTGTACTTGAATGTTCATATCAGCTTCATTTATAATAGCCCCAAATTGGAAACAACCCAGACGGCCATCTATGGGTGAATGGGTAGCAAATACTGGTATATGCACCCAATGGAATACTACCCGGCAATAAAAAGGAATAAACTATTGACACATTCAACAACATGGATGAATCTCCAAATCATTACACTGAGCAAAAGAAGCCAGACAAAAAAGAGTATGTGTTGTATGAGTTTATTAATATAACATTCTAGAAAATTCAAACTAATGTATAGTGACAGAAAACAGGTTAGTAGTTTCCTGGTGGATGAGGAGATGGAGAGGTACAGAGGAAGGGATCATAAAGGGCACAAGGAAACTTTCAGGAGTGATGGATATTTTCACTATCTTGATGGTGGTGATGATTTCATGGGTGGATACATACATCAAAACTTATCAAACTGTACATTTCAACCATATGTTACTTGTTATATGTTATATACCTCAAGAAAAAGTCAGTTAATAAAAAAAAATCAAGATTGGGCATTACGCATACTGTGTTTCTTCAGCCATCGTAATGGTTCAGGCCCAGAAACTGGTAGTTCTTTCGTGGGGTTTGGGGTGTTCTCTTACAGCCAAGTCTTTGCAAGCCATCCAAGGTGATAGGAAGGGGAGGGAGCCACAGTGTTGAGCTTCTGTATTTCTTTCTTCAAGGTAGAAATCAAAGGTCTTTGGGGTCTTCCAATCACAATTCTTTTATCTCATTTGAGTCACTGATGGGTAGGTTTCTTTGTTCTATTTTACAGAAACACAAAGAGTGAGCATGATTCCTAAACAAAGTAGGGTATTTGCAGATGTTCTTGTCCTTTGACGCAGATATAAAGCCTATCTTCTGAGGCTGGTGGTCCAGTGGTTAAGACTCTGTGACTCTGTGCTCCCAATGCAGGGGGCCCGGTTTGATCCCTGGTCAGGGAACTAGATCCCGCATGCCGCACCGAAGATCCCGCGTGCTGAAACTAAGACCCGGCTGGCCAAATTAAAAATGAATAAATAAATAAAGCCTATCTTCTGAGAAAGGACAAAGAGATTCATATGTGCCTTGCTTAAGAAGAACAGACTAAGGTCGCAGCCTGTTAATTCCATCTGCTTCCCATAGCAAGAAAAATTTTTTACAATGAGGTGTCAGAGGATCTTCAGGCCCCATGGAGGGGATTTTCCTGAGGGGATCCCTTAACAACCTTCCCGTGTATTTAAGCCAACATGCTCCATCTCCTAGGGTAGTACGCCTTATCTCTAATTGTGGAATATAAGGCTTTGTTTTATTAAAAGAATTTGAGGCATGAGGAGGATGGAAAGTATTTGGTTGGTGGGGGTGAAGTCACATGGCTGCATACTTCTCTGGCCTTGATGAAATCATTTATGTAGGGAAGAAACATCCAAAGTAAAGTACTGTCAGATATATTCCAGAAATTGGTCGCTTTCCCAAGGCATTCAGTGATTGGAGCGGATAACTTGCTGGCAAAAGACAAGTAAGGACCAAAATAAAAAGCAAACAAACTCAACTTTGAAGTCCATATTTCTCCATTCTTTCTTTTCTGGGTTTGTGGGGATATGTTTGCATAGCAAGAGGTGCCCCTTTTCCTCCCTTCCCTAGCAGAACTTCCCAGACCTCAGCTGCCTCCCTGGCTCCAGGGCTTCTATCCCAGCAGGCCAAGAGGCAGGCTGCTCTGCAATGTGATGCATGGGCATCCAAAGGGCTTCCACCCAACAAACTTCCTTTCTTTTACAATGATTCTAGCCATCTTTCCAGTCTTCTGCATACCCGGAGTGTGTGAGGGGAATCCTCACAGGGGAGTTACTCATGTGAAAATGAAAAAAAAGGAAACTTCATTCAAATTGGAGTCAGGGGACTTCCCTGGTGGCGCAGTGGTTAGGAATCCGCCTGCGAATGCAGGGCACACGGGTTTGATCCCTGATCCAGGAAGATCCCACATGCTGCAGAGCAACTAAGCCTGTGCACAGCAACTACTGAGCCTGTGCTCTAGAGCCCACAAGCCACAACTACTGAGCTTGCGTGCCACACTACTGAAGCCCGCACGCCTAGAGCCCGTGTTCCACAAGAGAAGCCACCGCAATGAGAAGCCTGCACACTGCAACGAAGAGTAGACCCCGCTCGCCACAACTAGAGAAAGCCCGCACACAGCAATGCAGACCCAACGCAGCCAAAAATAAATAAATATTTTAAAACCCTCATAATTTATTAAAAAAAAAATAAAATTGGAGTCAGGAAGGCCAGAAGTGGGAGCTCCCACACTCTACAACTCCGTGATATCTGCAGACCCCAAATAGGACTAGACTACCTTGCATCTCCATCAGGAAAAAGGTTACTCCTTTACTACCCCAGCAGGAGGAAGGAAGATTTTTTTTCCTCGCCTGGCAACGGCTCAGCCAATGAGAGACCATCATCACAACTCAGCCAATGAAAAGTCACTACACTTTGAACTCCCAGTTTCCTCCAACGGACTCTTTCTTTATAACAGCCCAACTTCCCCTTTCTCCTATAAAAGAATGTTCCTCTCCGTTGTTTCTCCAGACTTGCCCATAGTTTTTGCTACAGCGTGCTTACCTGAAGTGCAGTTTTCTGCTATTCCTGAATGAACCCATTCTGCTGGTAAAATAACTGGCTATTTTAGTTTTAAGGTCAACACTTGCCTACTCCGGGCAAGTTTCCCTGCCAAGGAATGCGGCTTTGGCCTCAATCAGCTGGATGGGGCCGGAATGTATTTTGCATATCCGGGTTCCCAGGATATGTGTTCCTGCTTCAAGAGAGTGTGAAACTGGGGGTCAGCTGTATGGCTGGGGAGATGTGTGAAAAATAGTGTGGGCATTTCACATTATGCCTGAAAACTACTATGAAACTCTAGGGAGAGCCTCGAAAGTGCATAAAAATAAAAATTGTCCTCTAGTAATGTAATCTCTCCTCATAAGACCTCAGAGAATATTTTCTAACAAAGGTAAGATCTGAATAAAATGAAAAGCGTTACTTTTATCCCCATTACTTGTTGGACAATGTTAGGCTACTCTATTCTTTAGGGACCCGTCACCAGTCCCAGAAACCTTCTGAGTATAGGAAAATTTTGTGTGGACAGAGAACATTAAGATAAACCATATTGACTAAACTTGAGTGAAACCCAACTCTGTGCTTTGTCCTCCCTCAAAAAGTGCCTAGTGAATTAGTCTGAACAGAAATGAAACCAAAATTTAATTTGAAAAATAAATACATAAACACGAGAAACATTCAACAATAAAAAAGGGGAATACAATGAAAGTAATTCCTCATCTAACCTCTGCCCCTTGTTCTCCTCCAAGGAGCACTGTTAATAATTACTTAATCTATATATGGCATTGACATATATGTATACATTATATATATTCAGACACATACAGAGAATAGATGGATTGATAAGTAGATAGATATAGATATCTCATGTATTCTTTTTTAGATTGTGAATTTCTCCATATATACAAAAGATTATAATGTATAAGTGAAGGACAAAGATTATGACTAACATGAACACTACTGTATCAGTCATGGTCCTAGAAACAGATGGCAGGCTCAAACTGGGAAACTGAGGAGAGTTGAATAAAATATTTTCAAAGTTGCAGGCAGGTTTACGGGAACAATAAAGATAATGCAGTACTCAATGGTTTATCCAGATTCTGTGGAGTTCTAAAGCATATTCAATTTTTAAAACCTTCTTTAAGAAAAAGAATGCAAAATCATTGATATAAAAGTATGTACAGAAATGAATTTAGAATGAGAAAGAAAACATCAAATCACAAATTGATAAAACTGCAAATACCACAAATATCACAAAATCACAAATATCTCATCATATCACTATTAAATTTATTATATCTCTTTAATACTTTTCCCGACTTATTTTTGCTATGTGCTCTTTGATCTTCACATGACACTGACATCATCCTCCACAGAAAGAATAGAAAGCTAATTCAGACTTTCCCCTGGCATAGTCTCTTTCTGGGTTCCCTATTCTGTTCTATTGGCCCATGAGTTCCTCCCTACAAAAGAATGAGAATAGTCCAGTGTCACAGTTAGAAAAACAAATGCTAGCACTTGTCCTGCTGAGCGCTGGTCAGAGGTACCATTTTTTAAGAGTAAAGGTCAGGAAAAAAAAAAAAAAAAAAGAGTAAAGGTCAGGGCATTTTACAAAGCTAAGGAAACTCTCAGTCCATCTTCCATGCCTAAGAATGGTTTTGTCACTGCCTATGCCAAGCACTTCCATGGTTCCTTATCCCTTCGGGACAAAGTCTCAACTTCCCTGCATGACAAATGAGGCTCTTCATCCTCCTCTTCCTTCTCACCGGCCTGGCCTCATAGTAGCACCTTCCTTCAATTACCTCTACCTGTTCTGTACAGTTTATACTCCAGGAATACTCAGCTACCTACAGTTCCAGAACATCCTGTGCTCAGTCCCATTCCTGAGGCTTTCCACATGATGTTCTCTCTGCTTGGAATACCCTCCGCAGCTTGTGCACCTGGCAAACCCACCCCGTGCCTTCAAGTCACAGATGAAATGCTGGTCCTCCTACAAAGCTTTCTTTCACTCCCTCAGACACACTTCAGGTTTTCTTCTCCTTTGTCACAGTCCCACTGATGCAATGATCTCACACTAATGCAACTGTTTGTAGGCTTATCTCCTCACTAGCCTGTAACTTTCTGGAGATCACAGACTGAAACTTCCCATTCTTGGATCCTAGGCACCCAGCACAGGGCCTGGCACACAGTAGGCACTCAATAAGTGTGTTTTCAATGAACGAGCATTGAGCAGACTTCTATATGCCTAGCATCGTACTAAAATGTTATCTCATTTGTGCTTATAACAACCCTATGAAGAAGTAGTGTCATCCTTATTTTACAGATGAAGAAACTGAAGTTCAGTGCGTTTAGTTTGCACATAGCTCTTTCCACCCAGTTCTGATGCCAAAAATTTATGCTGTTCCTCAAAGCAGGTAAACTGTGCTGTTTCAGTAGCACTTAAGCTAGCTGCATACGGCATGGCTGATCCACCTTTTTCTGAAATAACATACTGTTTTGCCATCTCTCAGAGATCAAAACCCCCATATGTTTCTGTCCCAACCACTCCCACTGAAATTGCTCTTTTTCAAGGTCACATGTGATCTCTCTGCTGCTGAATCCAACGACCATTTTTCTCTTATCTTTTTTTGACTCTGGATAGTTTTCTACAAAGTTGATCACTACCATTGTTCTGGGAATAATTGTCTCTCTCAGCTTTTGTGACAAACCATTCTCAGATTCTTCATGGCCTCACTGGGCACTCTGTCTCAGTTCCCCTTTCTGGCTCTTCCTCCTCATTCCTACCTCTAAACACTGGATTTCCTCAGAGTGAGGTCTTGAACTAGCTCCTCTTCTCTACCCAACCTCCTGCCCCAGGTGAGTTCACCTGGTCCCATGAAATTCAATAGGATCCACATGCTGTTCGCCAATGGCATATCTCCAGCCCAGTTGTCTGCTTACGTTCATATACCCAACTAACTACTTGATATCTCTACTTGATTGTTTCACTGGAATGTCCTCAATTTTCATTGGCATCTCTTAATTTCTCCAGTCTCCCAGTGTTCCAGTTACTATAGCTATGTGACAAACCACTTCAAATCTTTTTTTTAATTGAAGTATAGTTGATTTACAATGTTGTTAGTTTCAGGTGTACAGCAAAGTGATTCAGTTTTATATATATATAAAACTTCCTGTTTGGTAACCATAAGTTTGTTTTCAATGTCTGTGAGTCTATTTCTGTTTTGTAAATAAGTTCATTTGTATCATTTTTTTTAGATTCCTCATATAAGTGATATCATATTTGTCTTTGTCTGACTTACTTTACTTAGTATGATAATCTCTAGGTCCATCATGTTGCTGCAAATGGCATTATTTCATTCTTTTCTACGGCTCACTTCAAATCTTAATAGGTCAGGAATTTGATACATGATAGCTAGCTAGCTAGCTAGATGTATTCATCCAATGGCAGCAAAAGAAGAGATATTTCTTCGTCAGTGCCTCTTTAGCCAGGAAGAAAAAATAATTCCCTTAAGAAGTCCTCCCACATGAGAGCCCAGGTCCAGACTTCTTGAGATTCCAGATATTAGATCCAGGTCCTGGAATGGACCTGGCTTCTTGGATCACGCTCTGTCCCTGAAGTCATGCTTGTCAAATGATCAAAGCAATATATCACCTATATCTCTTATAGGAGGTGACCTCATTAAACTACACTTGTTTCTGGAGCTGAGAGAGGTCTGTGTTGGGTTTCCTAGGATCCCCATTTTTATCCAGGCAACCATCTGCAGCTAGGCCTGACCATCCACTTTTAGATCATCTCTGTAAATATTGTACAATTCCAAACATTCAAAGACACAGACACAATGGTTTCCAA
This sequence comes from Tursiops truncatus, assembly GCF_011762595.2. NCBI lineage: Eukaryota > Metazoa > Chordata > Mammalia > Artiodactyla > Delphinidae > Tursiops > Tursiops truncatus. The sequence continues at coordinate 60,964,871 of NC_047040.1, read as the reverse complement.
ACACTCTGGATTTGTTACAACACTACATTTATGCTTTTCAGTCCCCACTCACCTAAGAGCTATAGGCATCTATTTGATTTTCTTGAACTAAAAAGAATTACAATGAAGAGATTTTGAAAGCATTTTTGAAACTTTTGCCAATTTCTTTAAGCTTGGTAAACGGCCTCAGGTGTCAAAAGACCAACACTCCAAATCACCCATCTAAAGGCCTCTTGACAATGTCATTAGTACTGAAGGTTGGTTTACCATTTCATTTGGCCTTTTCAAGCTGTTATTTTTTTCCCTTTTACTCACACTAGAGCTTCAGCCAAGAAAATGTACTCCCAGCTTCCCTTTCAGGAAGATTTTGCTTTTATTGTTTTTACTGCACTTATTTTTCTTTATTTTTTTCTTATGATAACTTGCCATATTCTCTCTATATTTTATTCTTAAGATGATATTTAAGCCCTTGATACCTGCTACCTTTATTGATAACAAAATGGAAGCTTATTTGTCTCTTCCCTTTGAAACTCAGGAAGGATTTGTCAAGTGTGATGTTTTTTTTAAAAAAAAAAACCAACAAACCAACTGTATTGGTTTGGCAAAGATTCACTGCTGCATTTGTGATGCTTTTCTCCAGTACTTTTCCTGGGACTGACAGTTTTTTGGTCTATTTCACTAGCTGCTGTAATGTGTTCCCTTACACGGTCTCATCCCCAATGGTTTGGTAGCAAGTCTGTGTGATGAAAGAGTCATGGCGAACTGGAAACCAGAGTTAACACGTGGAGCCCTCCACACTCTCCCTCAACCCTGTAGAGGCCACCTCACAGCCTTTCCCTGTTGCAAAGAGCCAGGTAATTTACTCTAATACCAATTCATCCGTCCACAAGATGAGATTGTAGAGACCTCACTGAGAGACTGTGAAACTTTAGTGAGTACAAATCTGGGATTTTCTCAGCTACCCATTTCCCAGTGGAGAGTTTGCACTGTTTAAAATTTACCTATACTGATATCTAAAGGATAGTTTTCTGGTTAGGAAAAAGAAAGAGTGAATGCTAATGAGCAACATTTTAATTAATTCTCTCAAGCTTTACCCAAACCCCTCGACTATCTTATTGCTAAGGAGGATTCTACAAACTCTTTTCAGATGGAAATCCTTTGGACTGGTGCCTTATAGACCAACCCTGAGAACAATTTAATGTGACTGGTCTTTTATTGTTTTCAGTTCCTTCAAAGAAAAGTAAATATTTACTATATCGGATACTTTGTCTCTAGTCAACTGATGTTTTAAAAAGACAAGGTCTCTTTGAGCACTTTATTTTCTTCTAAGTACTCGGAAAAGTATTCTGTTCTGCAATGCTTTTCATAATGTCCCATCTGTTCTGATTTTTCAGAGGCTTTTTTTTTTTTTAATCTCCTCAGAAAATTCAATGAAAAAAAGGTAAAGGCTTTACTGCCAGTAAATTTTTGTTCCTCTTCTTTCTGGGAAAGAGCCAGTTTGAGTTTAAAAATAGACCTGAGAAATGTCTACAGCTTGAGATTCTTTCAACCCACTAATATTTGCTCTAGAATAATAAGGAGATTTGATACATCTGAACTAAAATGATCCCCATATTTGTTACCTTTCCATTTCAGATCAAATGAAACACCAAAGCAGCCTTCTCTCGAAGCAAAATCCATTATGTCAACCACCCCCTCTCTTATTTTTTTATTTTTGCGGTACACGGGCCTCTCACTGTTGTGGCCTCTCCCGTTGCGGAGCACAGCTCCGGACGCACAGGCTCAGCAGCCATGTCTCACGGGCCCAGCCGCTCCGCGGCACGCGGTATCTTCCCGGACCGGGGCAAGAACCCGTGTTCCCTGCATCGGCAGGGGGAATCTCAACCACTGCGCCACCAGGGAACCCCTCTTATTTTTAATTTATGCTGAAAAAAGTGAAGTTGGCAGTTTAGGTCATTCTAAGTGTCCCATGTTAAACATTTATCAATTGATGCTATTTATTATTAATTTCCAATAGCAGTTACTGTGGTTCTAACACCAGATTTTTCTCCACTGGGAGAAACATATTGAGGCAATAAAAAAGAATGACTTAATTTTAAAGTTAAAAAAAATGATATTACTGAGGTGTAATTGACATCAATAAAATTCACAAAATTTAAGTGTACAATCAATAAATTCTCTGAAGTGCATATATTTGTTTAACTGCCCTCACAATTATGGCATAGAACATTTCCATCAACCCAAAGGGTTACCTCTTGTCTCTTTGTAATTCTTTTCCTATCTTTGGCAACCAGTGATCTACTTTCAGTGACTCTAGTTTTGACTTTTCTAGAATATTACATAAACGGAATCACACAATGTGTGGTCTTTCATGCCTGCCTTCTTTTGCTTAGCATAATGCTTTTGGGACTCATCCATGTTGTTGTGTTTATCAGCAGTACGTTGCTTTTTATTGCTGAGTAGTATTCCATCATTTAGATACAGCACACATTGTCAACCCATTCACGAGTTGATGAACGTTTGGGTGTTTCCAGTTTTTGATTATGAATAAAGTTGTTAGGAATATTCAAGTACAAGTCTTTGGGTGAAATATGTTTTCATTTCTCTTGGGTGAATATCTAGGAGTGGGATTGCTGGGTCTGATGGTAAGTGTATGTTTAATTTCATAAAGGATGGCGAGTTTTCCAAAGTAGATGTACCATTTTGCATTCCCACCAGCAGTGTACAAACATTGTGGTTGTTCCACATCCATATCAGCACTTGGTATTGTCTGTCGTTTTAATTTTAGCCATTGTAGCGCTGGTGTGGTGGTATTTCATTGTCATTTTAATTTGCATTTCCCTAATGACTAATGGTATTGAACATTTTTTCCTGTACTTATTTACTACACTCTTCTTTGGTGAGATGTCTATTCAAATCTCTTGTCTATTTTTTTTTTTTTTTTAAGTGAAGAAGGACATCAGCTCAGCTTTTTATTTATTTATTTATTTTTGGCTGTGTTGGGTCTTCGTTTCTGTGTGAGGGCTTTCTCTAGTTGCGTCAAGTGGGGCCACCCTTCATCACGGTGTGCAGGCCTCTCACTATCGCGGCCTCTCTTGTTGCAGAGCACAGGCTCCAGACGTGCAGGCTCAGTAGTTGTGGCTCACGGGCCTAGTTGCTCCATGGCATGTGGGATCTTCCCAGACCAGGGCTCGAACCCATGTCCCCTGCATTGGCAGGCAGATTCTCAACCACTGCGCCCCCAGGGAAGCCCTCTTGCCTATTTTTAAAAATCAGGTTATAGGCTATAGAAATAGCTCAGTTGGGAGCGCGTTAGACTGAAAAAAGTTAGGTTATCTTCTTATTACTGAGGCTTAAGAGTTCTTTATTCTGAATATAAGCCCTTTATCAGATATATATATATAAAATATTTTCTTTCAAAACAATGACTTAATTTAGCTAAAAATCAGAGGACTTCTGATGAGCTGACAAATCCAAAAGTGTGGTTGCTTGAATTTCTAATGTCAAATTAGAGTTATTGCTATTAATACACTGATGCTGTGATGCAGCCTCAAGGACAATGTCAAAAGACCTCTATAATAAGATGATTTGGATGTTTTGCCTTAGGAGCAGTTCATCTATGCATACAAAATCTATTCTAAAGGAGCTGTGGGTAAATTTCTCATATAAACTGTTTCCAAAGTGAAGTAAATATCCCTCGCCCCCACAATGGGGATGAACTTAAATTATGGCAATTCTAAGGCTTAGAGGAGTAGGGTGTTTTCTAGGAAGAGGAGTAGATAAGGGACATTTAGGTGGGCAAGGTCCTGTGTGTCCTCTACTGGTTTCTGTCTTATTCTCCTTAAAATAAGTTTTTCCTCTCCTTGGTAACTTTTTATCCCGATATAATTTCAAACTTACAAAGAAAAGTTGCAAGAATAACACAAAGAACTCCCATATGCCCTTACCCAAGCTCACCAATTTTTCATTTTGCCCCAACTTAAATAAATTTTACATTTAATTTTTTTGTTTCAGAAAAAACAACTAAGGTCTGGTTCTTTTTGAAGTTTTTATTCCCACTTATCTCCAGCCTAAGTGGCAGAAAAAGTAGCAATCAACACTCCCATTTTACAGCCTGGAAGACTTGACACACAGAGAATCCTATCGCAGGACTCTGGGGACCCGGTACTGCCTGTAGCCACCATAAAGAAGCCAATCACCATTCAGCTTTACAGTCCATTTCCTTACCTCCTCCTGGTATCCTTGGCTCATATCTAAAGTGCTTGCACCTGACTCTTTGTTTTGACAACTGATATTGCTCTTATTATCCTGATCTTTGATGTGTCCTCTACCTTTGGTTACTCTGGGAAACAAGGTAAGGGATCTGAACTTGGCACTCTGCTTTGCCTCAGTTTTATCAGCAGGCAACTTGACAAGCAGTAGTATTTACAAGTCTGCATAGCTAGTGATACCAGGTATCCCAACACCTACAGTCAGAGAACCAAGACATATTAGTGCTGAAACGACCTTGAGATCATTCAGTACAACTCTTTCATCTTCAGATGAGGACACTGAGGCCCCAAGAGATATAATATTTTGTCCAAGGTCACACAGTGAGTTAGCAAAGGTATGACTAAAATTCTAGTTTCATGCTTTTTTCCTACAATATACTGCTGCCTCAAATTTTATTACTACTACTAATTAATTCTCAGTTGTAAAAGTTCATGTACTTTTCCATGGAGTTAACATATATTTATTGTGCATTTATGAGGCACTATGCACGAGGTGTACAAGAGACTTAATTTCTCCCCCAGAGCTTACTTTTTGGCAGATAAACAGATGATTAAAAAGTAATTATGCATGGTGGATAACAGTATTGTGGTTCCTCAAACAATTTAACATAGAACCACCAGCAATTCCATTTCTTGGATTGGAAGCAGGAACAGATACTTGTACACTGTGTCTGTCAGCTTTGGCTACCATGACAAAATGCCACAGACTGGATGGCTTAAACAGAAATTTTTTTTCTCACAGTTCTAGGGGTCAGAAGTCCAAGATCAAGGCACCATTTGGGTTAGTGAGATCTCTCTTCCTGGCTTGTACATTGATCATCAGGAAGAGTATTCAGAGAGGTATTGTTCTGGTATGGCCAAACCCATAACCATAGTCTAATCATGAAAAAACATCAGATAAAATCTAATAGAGGGGCATCCTACAATATACCCTTCTTGCTATGTCCTCAAATGGACTCTTTTCTGTGTGTGCAGAGAAATCTCTCGTGTCTCCTCCTCTTCTTCTAATGACACCAGTCTTATTGGATTAGGGTCCCGCCCTGTGACTTCATTTAATCTTAATTATCTCCCTAAAGGCCCTATCTCCAAATATATTCACATTGGGGGCTAGGATTTTTTTTTTTGGCTGCACTGCGCAGCATGCAGGATTGAACCCATGCCCCCTGCAGCGGAAGCACGGGAGTCTTAACCACTGGACTGCCAGGGAAGTCCTGGGGGCTAGGACTTTAACATATGAATTTGAGGGGGACACAATTCAGTCCATAACATACACCGATATTCATAGCTGCATTAGTCACAATAGCCAAAAGATGGAAACAACCTTAATGTCCATCAACAGATGAATGGAAAATCAAAATGTGGTATATACCTACAATGGAATATTAGCCTTAAAAAGAAAGGAAATTGTGAACCATGCTACAACATAATTGAGCTTTGAGGATATTATGCTAAATGAAATGAAATGAGCCAGATACAGAAGGGCAGACTGTATACAATTCCCCTCATTTAAGGTATCTAGAGTAGTCAAATTCATGGAGACAGAAAGTAGAATAGTGGTTTTCAGAGGCTGGGAGGAAGGAGAAACGTTATTATTTAATGGGTTAAGGGTTTCAGTTTGAGATGATGAAAAAGTTGTGGAGATAGATGGTGGCGATGGTTGTACAACAATATGAATGTGCTTAATGTCACTGAACTGTACACTTAAAATGATTAAAAGTAAGTTTTATGTTATCTTTATTTTATCACAATAAAACAAAAAAGTAATTTTGGCTTCAGTATGCAGCTATGATACTGAGAAAGTGTTATTACCCCCCCTCCCCTGCCCATTTTAAATTGAAAAACAAGACAAAATATGAAGTAATGGTTTTCAAACATTGAAAACACAACACCTAGGACAGTAATTCCTCAGAGAAAAGAAATAAATGAGGTGAGCCTTATGACTGCCCTAGTTTATTGCCTAGAGAGTTCCAGGCTACAGCACAGGGAGGAAAAACCCAATCAGAGCCTAGCAGTTTTCCTGAGTTACGTAGCCAGAGTTGAAAATCTGGAGGATATAAGGTGGAGAGAATTCACAGGGCAGAGCGTCAGAGAGGAGAGAGCTGCACGGAGACAAAGTGAGGGCTCTTTCTGAGTCTTCAGTTAGGAACTAACCAGATATGTGAGTGAGGAACCCATCCAAGTAGAGGAAAAGACCCATTGGAAAGAAGCAGACATACAATCTTCAGACTTTACACAGGGCCAGGAATAATTCACGTTCTCAGCAGCCACAGTGGAAAAATTCTGTGCTACACTGATCATCAGGAAGAGTGCCCATGGGAACTCCCTGGAGGTCCAGTGGTTAAGACTTTGCCTTCCAATGCAGGGGGTGTGGGTTCGATCCCTGGTCAGACAGCTAGGATCCCACATGCCTCGCAGCCAAAAAAAACCAAAACATAAAACAGAAGAAATATTGTAACAAATTTAATAAAGGCTTTAAAACTGGTCCACATCAAAAAAAAAAAAAAAATCTAAAGGAAGAGTGCTCAGAAACGTATTGTTTTGGTATGGCCAAACCCATAACCCTCGTCTAATCATGAAAAAATATCAGATAAAATCCAATAGAGTGGCATCCTACAATATACCTAATCAATACTCCTGAAAACTTTCAAGATCATCAAAAATAAGGAAAATCTGAGAGACTGTCAGAGCCAAGAGGAGGGTGACGTCTACTGGATGTGATTCTGAAACAGAAAAGTGATACTAGGGAAAAACTAAAGAAATCTGAATAAATGAAAAATTTTAGCTAATAATAACATACCAATATTGGTTCATTAATTGTAATAAATATACCACATTAATGTAAGATGTTTATAGTAGGGGAAACTGGATGTGGGGTAGTGGGTGCGTGGGGTGGGTAATAAGGAAACTCTCTGTACTACCGTATTACTCTTCTACAGCTGCCCTAGCAAAATATCACAGGTCTGGTGGCTTAAACCATGGAAATTAATTTTCTCACAGTTCTGGAGGTAAGAAGTCCAAGATCAAGGGCCTTCAGGGGGGCTGGTTTCTGGTGAGATCTCTCTTCCTGGCTTGTAGACAGCTGCCTTCTCTCTGTGTCCTCACTTAGCCTTTCCTCTGTGCACATGTGTGGAAAGAGATTGATCTCTGGTGTCTCTTGCTCTTCTTATAAGGACACCATGCGGTTGGATTAGAGTCCCACCCATATGACCTCATTTAACCTTAATAACCATCCTAAAGACCCTACCTCCAAATACAGTCACTTAGGGGGTTAGAGCTTCAACATATAAATTTTGGGGGAGGAGGGAGACACAATTCAGCCCACAACAGAGAAGAAAGAGATGGGAGGACCAAAAAAATATTTTTGTAGAAATAATGGCTGAAAAATTTCCGAACTTGATGAAAACTCTAAACCTACACAGGAAGCTCCAAGACGCTCAACAAACCCAAGCACAGGAAACAAGAAGAGAACTACACCAAAACACATCATAATCAAATTGTTCAAAACCAGTGAAAAGAGAAAAATCTTAGAAGCAGTCACACACAAAAAAGATATGTACAGAGTAAACGAAAATAAGAATGACAGTAAACCAGCAAACTCTTGTCAGAAAAAATGCAAGCCAGATGCCAGTGAAGGAACATCTTTAATGTGATGACACAAAAACAAAAAACCCTGTCATCCTAGAATTTTATACCCAGCAAAAGCATCTTTCAAAGTGAAAGGCCAAATAAAGACTTCTTCAGACACAGAAACATTGCAAAGCTTTTCGCCAACAGATCTGCACTACAAGAAATGTTTTAAAAAATCCTTCAGGCACAGGAAAATTATACCAGATGGAAATCTGGATTACACAAAGGAAAGAAGAGCACCAGAAATGGTAACTGAGGGTAGATAAAAGACTTTTTTTCCATTGTTATTTTTAAACATCTCTTTAAAATATAATTGATTGTTGGGACTAAGAGATACAAATTGCTATGCATAAAATAGATAAGCAACAAGGATACATTGTACAGCACAGGGAAATACAGCCATTGTTTTGTAATAACTTTAAATGGAGTATAATCTATAAAAATACTGGATCTTTATGTTCTATACCTGAAACTAATATATATTGTAAATCAACTATACTTCAATAAAATATAATTGATTTTTAAAGTAAAAATAATAATATATTATGGAATTATAGTAATTATAATAAAAGTAAGTTTAAAGCGATGTTATGGGAATAACCTGCAGCTATAAAATAGGGAGAGCTGTAAGAGTTTTAACTAAAACTGTGTAATTCCTCAGAGAGCTTACAAAATAAACCATTTTTGTTTCACTCCTTTAGCATTAGTTTGATCATAAAGCAAGATGATTATGGGACTTCCCTGGTGGTGCAGTGGTTAAGAATCCACCTGCCAATGCAGGGGACATGGGTTCGATCCCTGGTCTGGGAAGATCCCACATGCCACGGAGCAACTAAGCCCTTGCGCCACAACTACTGAGCCTGCGCTCTAGAGCCCATGAGCCACGACTACTGAGCCCACTCACCACAACTACTGAAGCCTGCGTGTCTAAAGCCCGTGCTCCACAACAAGAGAAGCCACCACAACGAGAAGCTCATGCACCACAACAGAGTAGCCCCCACTCGCCGCAACTAGGGAAAACCTGCATGCAGCAATGAAGACCCAATGCAGCCAAATAATAAATAAATGAAAATTTAAAAAAAAAAGATGATTATGTTTCATCCGATCTTCTTACCACCTGTTGTAACCTTAGTATAGTGATACCTAGGTTCACCATTCCTCTGGGAGTAAGACTCCATTTTTTAATAAAGTCTGGCTGGAGGAATAAGGGGCTCAGAGTCCTGTCTTTACTGATTTCAAACATAATCCTTTAAAATAAACTTAGGCTTAGCTTCTGCTACAATTTGATGGGATGCTCCTTTTGGTGAGGTAGAAGTATCTGCTTAAAAGTTAGAGGCAGACATTTGATGAAGGAGATCATACATGGCATAGCTAACTCTGTGCCCTTTCTCAACCACACAGAGGAAAAAAATTGACACAACAGGCTGGGCTAAAGATGGAAAAGAGGATTTGGGTTAGTAAAATGGTCTGGATACTTCCTTATTCTCACATATGCCCTTATTAGAAGCACCATGTTGGGTCACTGTTTTATAGCCTTATGTCATTTGTCATTTTTCCCAAGAATATGGGTCTTGCTTCCCCACGTAGAGAGCAGAATGCTTGATGGTAGGGACCGCACTTTGGCCTCTCTGAAAGTACAGCAACTAGACCATGGTAGTTGTGGCAAAATTAATAAGGAGGAAAAATGCTTTATATTTATGTAAACACAAGTGAGTTAAAAAGTGATTGCAGGGCATTCTCTGGTGGTCCAGTGGTTAGGACTTGCCGCTTTCACTTCTGGGACCCGGGTTCAATCGATCCCTGGTTGGGGAACTAAGATCCTGCAAGCTCTGAGGTGTGATCAAAAAAAAAAATTGTAGGGATCATGCCTGCAAGTTGGAGAGGGGTTGAGAAGAAGTCAGTTACCGTTTGGTACCTGTTTGGACTTTTTTCAGCTTTGTTCAGGTATAATTGACAAATAAAATGGTAAGATATTTAAAATGTACATTGTGATGATTTGAAATATGTGTGCGTTGTGAAAGGACATTGAGTAAAACAAGTAGGTAATAAGATAGTGTATAGTGTGTGGCAAGATAGATATTTATCAAGCTGAGTGGTGTGAGCTTACTTCTTTCTTTCTTGTTTGCTCATCTGTATGTTCTACTTTCTTTACAAGGGGCATATTTTAAGTAGGAAAAAATTATACAAGTATGTTTTAAATTGAATGAAATTCTGGATTCTCATTAAGAATTTGGACACTCAGGAGACTTTTCAAAATTCTCACTTGTCTTCAGTGGCTCAGAGGTGTTCTTACCTGGGGAGAGGGATGTGGGCGCATTTCCTTCAATGGACGATAAACCGCTCTTCCAACAGCCCAGGCAGGTCTTAAAAGAACAGGGCTCAAGAAACTGACACAGAAGCCTCAGGGATATTGGAAACAACCTAATGGTCCAACATTATGGGATTTAAAAAGCAAATTATGGGACTTCCTTGGTGGCACAGTGGTTAAGAATCCACCTGCCAACGCAGGGGACACAGGTTCGAGCCCTGGTCCAGGAAGATCCCACATGCCGCGGAGCAACTAAGCCTATGCGCCACAACTACTGAGCCTGTGCTCTAGAGCCCACAAGCCACAATTACTGAGCCCACATGCCACAACTACTGAAGCCCGTGCACCTAGAGCCCGTGCTCTGCAACAAGAGAAGCCACCACAGTGAGAAGCCTGCTCACCGCAACAAAGAGTAGCCCCCGCTCACCACAACTAGAGAAAGCCCGTGTGCAACAACAAAAACCCAATGCAGCCAAAAATAAATAAATAATTTTTTAAAAAAATGTAAATTATGGGGCTTCCCTGGTGGCACAGTGGTTAAGAATCCACCTGCCAATGCAGGGGACATGGGTTCGAGCCCTGGTCCAGGAAGATCCCACATGCCACAGAGCAACTAAGCCTGTGCGCCGCAACTACTGAGCCTGCACTCTAGAGCCCGCGAGCCACAACTACTGAAGCCCGCACACCTAGAGCCCGCATTCCACAGCAAGAGAAGCACCGCAATGAGAAGCCTGTGCAGCACAACGAAGAGTAGCCCCCACTCACCGCAACTAGAGAAAGCCCGTGTGCAGCAACGAAGACCCAACGCAGCCAAAAGTAAATAAATAAAAATGTAAAAATAAATAAAAGTAAATTATGGTACCTCCTGGTAACTAGAATATTTGCAGCCATTAAAATCTGTGGTTTATAAGAATATTTAATAACACGGGAAAATGCTCAAATTTTAACATTAAGTCTAAAAAGTTACATGCAGTGTTACGCTATTTCAAAAGAGAATTATATGTGTAGTTTAATTTCCAAAAGGAAATAGACTCAAATATTAATAAACATTATCCTTGGGTAATAAAAATATGAATAATTTGGGCTTCCTTACCCCTTTTGCTATTTTCAAAAATTCCTACCATGACTTACTTTTATAATTAGAAGACACACAATATTATTATTACAATTATTTTTAAAGAAGTTGGCTTGTAGAACTGGAGAGTGGTTTGTGGCACTGAAGCAGACAGCCTGGGTTTAAATTCCAGTTCGGCCAGTCCAGCAAGCCACTGTCCCTTTCTGTGTCTTAATTTCCTTATCTTAAAACAGACATAATGATAGCACCTACATAATAGGGTGACTGTAAGATTAAATGAGTTAATTCATGATAAATTACTTAACATAATGCCTGGCAGTAAGCACCCCCCAATTAATCTATTATTACTACTACTATTATTGTAGATTGAAAGATTCCAGCGTCTTACCTATTACAAGTTTAGCTATTTCAAATAAAGGCTATTTTCTGAATATAATCACAGACCTCCAAAACCAAGGGGACTGCATACAATATTTATTGCAAAAAACTGTAATGATTTCCTTGAGGATTGGGTATATTTAGCTGTTGAATTAGGCAATGGAGAGCAAACTAGCTAGAGAGTAGCTGTGGCTGCTTTTCCTCTTTCTCTATGGCTTTAATGCTCCAGGTGGGGTCACTGCGTTATACCTGTTTATTCAAAGAGTAGAAGGATAAAGGAGCCCTCTCCGAATTTTTCTTTGGTGGGCTCTAAATTTAGAGCTGTATCTCCACCTCTCAGAGTTTGGTTCAATCCCATGAACCAAATTTGGGTGAAGAGATTCCCTGCCCAAGATTACCCAGCTAATAAGGGGCAGATGTGGAACTTGAACTCATGTCTATCTGGCTCCACGGGTTAGTGTTTAATTTATATAATACCTTCCAACTGCAAGACGAAAAGCTTCAAGAAGGCCACTTCATCCAAGACCCAACAGTGGAACATAGAGAGGATCAATTTGTTTCCCACTTCTCATTCCTAAATGTCATCAACATAAAACAAATCAAGATCTAGCATGGCATTCATACAAAGATCAGCCCCTGACTCTAACATAGAGCATAGGGCAGAAGGGACCTACTTTCTTCATAAAACAGAGAAAGAGTTATAAAAGAGGCCCCATGTGCACCATGAATTGGGCTAGAAATCTGTGTCCCAGTGTCATTATCTCAGGGAAATCAATCTCAGTTGAGGCAACAACTCTAGGTGACTGCTTAGGAAGGGAGGGGCAGCTTGGTGCTCTGAGAGCCTAGAGTTTCCCTGGCTCCTGCAGCACTTACAGTCTGTGCCATCAATCCCTGTCTGTTGTCTGTATCTCTGCCTAACTAGTAGTGATCTCTTTCACATGTCTCGTTCCTGCTTAAAAACTAGAATACCACCACCTCTGTGAAGCCTGCCCCTACTCTCTGGGGGCAGCGAATTATTTCCTCCCTACTGAGCTCATCAGCTCTGGGCCTGTTCCTTCACAGCAGTGCTTCTCCCACTGTGTATTGTTCTCTGTCCTGTCACAACCCCAGTTAACTCTCTGAGGTCAAAGACTACAACTTTTTTTTAAGGTTGATGGGAGAATAAGTTGAGATGATGTAAGTAAAGTGATAGACAGTGCCTGGTACACAATAGGTATTCAGTAAATGTTCTCCCACTTTGTTGGTTCTCTCACTTGTAGACCCAGTACCCAGAGCAATTCCTTCAAGGCCACGGTTACTAAACACATTTTTCTAGAATAAATGAATGAGTAAATTAACAAGTGCATTCCACCTCCTGCCCCCAGGGCAGGCGTCACATCTTATACTGATCTATATCTCCTGGAATATCTTCTTCCTTTTATGTACATCCTCTGAAACATCTGTAACAATAGTGATCACATGACTGGGCACAGTACATGACGGACTTTCTCTTCTTGCAAAGGGTATTGATAGATTGAACATTTACCTCTAGGACAGCTACAGGAAATATATTTTCTATCATCTGTTTCATCTTGAGTAAGTGAGATTGCTTGGGGTCTTATAGACAAAGCTTTCAATCTTGCTAGCAAAACTCAATTTAACTCACTTGCCAAGGAGAGGGCTGTTTTCCTTTCTTTCTTTCTAAACAGTTAAGAACAAATATAAACTAAAGAAGGATAAGCCCTCCAAAGTGAGAACCCTGATGAAATCCAAGTGTTAACTGTTTTGATCCTAAAATCTCATTTATTTCCATATCCCCATGCCAGCCTCATAGGTACTCAAAAAAAGTGTTTCTTTACTAAATAAAATCCCTTTTAAGGAGATAAAGAGAAGGAAAGTGATGAACTCTACAGTGTAATTTTGTGACAGTCTGTGGCTTTAAAGGCAAACAGTACAGAGGAGAGATGAAAAACTAATAATTCACATATCTGGATAGCATTACACAATTGTAAAAGCATTTCCCCCACATGTTGTATAGTATTAGTTACATAGCATTAATTGAACCCTTACTGTATAATAGGTGATTTAAATACCATTGTGTCTACTCCCGACAACAAATCTTGAAACGTTATGACAGTGCTCATTTTATAGTTGGAAAAAACAAGCTTAGACAGGCTAGATGATTTGCCCAAGGTCACAGACCAATATTGATTACCTTCCCCACCATTAAAATGTGAGGTTCATGAGGGCAGCATCTCTAGCACCTAGAACAGTACCTGGCATATAGCAGATGCTAAATAAATATTTGCTGAAGAATTAACCTTGTTGGCTGACTCCAAAGCCTTAGCTCTTACTGTAATGTCACCTGCTACTTTGTCAAATGGTCTTTTGAAGCATCCAGAAGTAGTACCCTCTTTACACCCATGAGAAACTGAGGTTCTAGGAGATGAAGTTAATTTGCCTAGAGCTAACAAGGATAGCTGGGCCAGGACTGGAACTCAAGGTTCCAGACTCCTAGCAGTATTTTTTGTTGGCTAGTCTGCACGGAGGCCACGAGGCAGACACAAGCTATAGCCCACTTTCTTTCTCCGAGAAAATCCACGGAGTCTGGCCTGAAGAGAAACAGTTAACAAAGAGTTTGGACGAGGGAGGGATAAATTAGGAGTATGGGATTAACAGATACACACTAACATATATAAAATAGATAAACAACAAGGATTTACTGTATAGCACAGGGAACTATATTCAATGTCTTGTAACAATCTATAATGGAAAAGAATTGGAAAAAATATATAAAACTGAATCACTTTGCTGTACACCTGAAACTAACACAATCTTGTATAACACTATACTTCAATTAAAAAAAAAAGTTATATCCAAGACTTTCTGCCCAGAAAGCAAAAGGCAACCTGATGCTGGAAGAAAATTATGTCCCCCAATAGATGAGTGGACATTTAGGGTTACCTTCTTATTACACCAGAATTTGATGTTTTGAGATAGGGCTAGTCATGTGGTGATGTCTAACCAGGCAGCAGCTACCTGACAGAAGCTACTTCATCACACAATTGTTTTTTTCTCCTAATCATATTACTTCAAAGGGGCATGGGCCTTTAATTTTTCAAGGAAGAGATATGTATTCAATTAAACATCTTAAGGTTATACAGACATCATATATATATACATTTTTTTTGCCAAAGACTTTTTTCTTCTCTTTTTCATTTTATTTTTAATACCAAAGAAAATGTCTATGTATATCCTACAGTTATTATAAGTTAGTAGCTATGGCAACTCCTATATCGATTTGTTAAGTACCCAACTTAACACAGTGTCCCTATGCTAGGTATAGTGTAAGACAAGTAAGTAAATATATGTGTACATAAGTTAAAAGTTTACAATATTCCATACAGCATTAAAGAGGCCATGTAAAGGTAGATAAACTTATACCAAACCCACAGACAATCAAATAAACCTATTATTATCTGATATAATGGACAATGAAATATTTATAGCTATATAGGTCAAGGAACTAGCCCATCTCAACTGCCATTCCTTTTTTACTTTCAGGCTATCCTTCCTCCTTCTTTTTTATTAAAAATCAACAACAAAAAAACTTCTGAGTATTTTCTCTGTTTTTCTTTTCAAAGCATCAAAATCAGTGGAGACAAACCAGAGCCTATTCTGGTTACATCCACCTCAGAAATCCCCAAACCTAAGTATCTGGCAACAGCTTGCAGAAGAGCCATACAAACTACTCCTGGTGGGGAAAGAAGTCATCGACCTACTAGCAGCTCCTGTGCTGACAAAGCCCCGACAAAGGAGATTATACGTGGTCATAACAGCCACATGGATATGCCTTTTGCAGCTGACACATCAGTCCCCGGATTCTCACACTGTGTCTGCTGTATGCCCTGGCAAAGCTCACTCTGAGGACACCGTGGAGAACTGGAGCCATGTTTTCCTGCAGGAAAGGAACAATAGTTCCTTCCCTCATCTCCACATTTAATAACTCCACATTGTACAGTGAAATCCTTGGCAAGGTAAGAAAGAAATCAAGCCTGGAAGCCAGGGACAGCTGCTGTCACTGGAAGGGATTCGTGACTGTCTCTTGCCCTTCTCTCTCCTCCTCAGTGCACTTTTGCTCCCCCTTAGTTTTTCTATCGTATACATCTTTTATTGTTTTCTAAATATAGACTTGCTAAAACCTCAGTGGAAAGATCGTCTATTGAAACCAGAGTGATAGCAAGTAATGTGTCTGCAAATCGCAAAACAAATAGAGGGTACACTCAGCACTTTTGCTTCTGCTGCACAAAAGAACCCAAATAAGGCTCCTGGAAACATGGGTTGAGTAATCAAGTCTTTTTCCTGGATGTACAACCGCACAGCTTTGGGAGATAACGAATTCAGCTCGTGTAACTGTATACTCATCTAGAAGAGCAAAAGGAAGCATAGAAAGCGAGAAAAGGAGAGCTGGCCAAACTTTTAACTGCTTGCCCTCCTTCTGCACCTGCCATGACTCGCAAGCATAATATCATGTCCCCGCTGGCCACCTGTTCTGAATTCTGAGACCCCAAGACACCCATTGCCCTTGGAATTAAAGAATTACAAATGGAATTTTTGTACCTGCAAATTAAAAAAAAAAAAAGATAAGTGAGAGAACTTAGAAAAGATCCCTTGCAATGTTTCTATCACCCTTGTCAGGCTGTTTTCTGCCCCTGGTGAATGCTAACCAGACATATGAGTAAGGGCTCCTGAGGACCATTTGCTTGTTTTACTGAAATTAATTTTGGTTCCTACAGATTAACCATAAAGACATGCATTGGCTGCAGGTGTGCCAAAGCCAGCGTTAGGAGCAAACCCAGCAAATTTTGTGGAGATGGCTAATGACTCCAGCAAAATTAATTTAAATTGAAATAGGATAAGAACATATGGAAAGAATCAATCATTCCCCATTTTGAGCGAATATTATTTTAGTATGCATAGATTTCTGATATAATTTTCTTTCTTTCCCTTAAGGGCTGGGATGTACTCACACACTAAGTCTTCTTGCAAAAGAAAAGATTTTCTTTTTTCCCCAGGAAAGAGGAGATATGTGTTTCATAAATCTTTTTCCTTGTCTAATGCCGAAACATACATCTGGGGCTTCACAGATGCTGATAAAAGCCCTTACAGAAAACACAACTCTGTTCTCCGGGTAATTATGCAATCCTAGTGGCTGGACACTGGCTCTGGCTTCCATTTAGAATAAGATCTGGGCCCACTTATTATGCATGTCCACATTAACTGGACGATTTATAGAATTTAAATGTGAAATGAGGAGAAAGCAGAGAGGCAATGGCAATAGAATGGAAAATATAAAAGAAAAATATTTTTCAAGTGTTTGGAAAGAAATGACTACATTAACAAAAATCCCACAGCCACATGTTCACACGCTTGTACTCCCATTTCATGTGCAAAGCCATCTCCAAAGTTTGGCTCCAGTTTTTCTGGAGGAGAATAAGACAGAAGTAGACACACCCATTTTAAACGGTGGGTTCCCAGAGCAGGACACCAGTGTAGTCCCTTCTTCTCCACAGACATTCTTCTAATACTATTTATAGTTTATGTACCTAAGTTATTTATACCTTATTCCAGAAAATATTTACGGTAACGTTATTGATATAAATCCACATCAAACACAGATATTTACTGATATTTATTTAATGATAATTATTCATTCTTTATTCAACAAGTATGGATTAAGATTCTGTTCCGCACCAGGTATTGTGTTAGGTACAGGGTAGGGGAGGATACATAGAAGAATGAAGACTAGTTCCTGGCCTTGAGGACCACATAATTCAGGGATGAAACTGCCACATAACCTCCTAAATTTAAATATAGCAAATTCGTTCATGCAAAAATGATCTACTGATTTTTTTCCCCTCTTTTTACTTTGGATTTATTTTCACATGTATTTATTGGACATCTATTATGTGGCAGGCAGTATGCTAGGAATTGGGGATATAAATTTGGATACAAAAATCGAAAGAAGAATTTCAAAACAACATTCCACAATTCTAGGGACAGCAGATGAGAAGTCAGAAGACATCTATTTGTAATATTGTGCCAGTGGAGGTGGAGAAGAGAATTCAGAAAATTAAAAAAAAAAAATCATTCCTATGTGGCTTTGGAAGAGATCCTAACTTTTGTGGAAAGCAGGGAAATAGGAAGTGGTGACGAACTAATGACTGTCTAATTCAATTTTCCTTAGGCTCATGTTATCACTAATCTCTGTTCCCTGAGCATTCATCAGCTGGGGACAGGGTGGGGATGGGAGGTTGGTGTCAAAGATTAAATCCAGATTCCAGTAGTCGGGTTTCAAACTTTAATTGTACAAAACTCACAAAAGAGATCATCTGGAATTGCGGATGGTAGGGAAAGAAAGGGGACACGAGGTAGCCAGGAAAGGAAGTCCTTAAGAGAAAAGGCAAGCTGGAGGAGAGTAAAATAAAAGACAAAGTCAGATAGTAACAGACCAAAAGAACAGCACTCTTCTTCCAGCCTTGCTGACTAGAATCCTGGTGTAAGCACTTAACCAAGTAATCAGTTTATGTGCTCCATCTGCCTAGCTAATCCCTAGGGGGCTGTGACTACGTTCTGGTCATCCGTATCTCTAAATCTCAGCAGGGTGCCTGGCCCAGAGTTGGCCTTCAGTAAGTGCTGGTTAAGTAGATAAGAAAATGAATCAAGTGAAGGAGAGGACAGAAATAAGTTCAACATGCATACGTATTCTGTGCACAGGAGGCTTTAGCTGCATCCTATAAGTTTTGGTAAGTTGTATCTTCATTTTCATCCATCTCAAAATAGTTTCTGATTCCTTCTTTGACCCACTGATTATGTAGGTGCATACTGTTTAATTTCCACATACGTGTGAGTTTCCCAGATTTTTCCATAGGAAAATGATACTGTAAACTGCCCTAGTCTGGGAGGCCCAAGAAGAACACCATTTGGAGAGGACATGAGTGTACAGATTAGAAAAAGCACGAGATTTCCTGGTAACCTCTGCTCAGGATGAACTTATCGATATAAACCTGCCCTTCAGCTCTCCACCCAGAGAACACAGATGTGTTCAGCAAGTGAATATTCTTCCAAAATATAGATGAAATATATGTCCAATCACACATGATCCCAGACACGGAAAGGCGTGGCACATAGCACAATCAGGATTCCAGGCAGGCCATAGAGCATCATGGTTAGGAGCTTAGGTTCAAATTCCTATTCTGCCATGTTTTTGGCTGTATGATCTTGGGAAAGGTGTTAATTTCTCTAGGTTTCAATTTCCTCCTTTGTAAAATGGGGATAATAATAGTACCTATCCCATAAGGTTATTGTAGTAATAATAATAATCACATAAAACACAGCACCATAGGAAGCTTTCAATAAATGTTAGCAGGTATTACTGTTAGCACTTTGGGGCCTGGAGTCTGAAGCTTTCAATATCAAATATGCTGCTGTATGTGTGCCCCCCTGAATAAAGGAACTGGAGCCATCCTTCCTGAGTTTGAATCCCTGCTCTCCCACATAATAGCTATTTGACCTTTATCAGATTACTTAACCTTTCTGTGCCTCAGTGTCCTCATTTCTAAAAGCAGGGTCAAAAAGACCTGCACAAGGTTATTCTGAGTAGATGAATTAATATAGGCAAAGCTCTTACAGTAGTGCCCTTCCCATGCTAAGTAGCCAGTCCCTGCAATGATGAGACTTAAATTTTTATTAAGGCAACAGACAAAAACCAATAAAGAGACAATTAAAAGTTACAAATTGTGGTAAGTGCTATGAAGGCAGTAAAATAAGTCTGAAATAGAGAATGCGGAGGGACACCTAATTAAGCTATCAAATGGTCAGGGAAGCCCTTCCTGAGGAGTAAACATTTGAGCTGACAGTTAAAGGAGGAAAGGACTGAGGAACATTCTAATCTCAACCTTGCCAAGAACTGAAGGAAAAGCCTCTTAGGCATAGGGAACAGAAGAAGCAAAGGCCAGAAGTGTATTTCAAATTGAATTCCTAACAATATCGGCAATCGTCACATTCCTTAACATATCATGTCTATGTATCTTGTTTATATCAGAAGCATGCTGTAAAATGATGTAACATGATGAGACATGAGGACATGTGCCAAATTCACATGCCTGATCCTTGCTGGGCACTTCCTTGAGCTATGCACGTGTGTTACTTCCTTGAGCTATGCACGTAGATCTGAATTTTTATAAGAGATTAATGCAGACCTAAGCCTTCTTAATTCATGATCATTTAAGACATTCAAATAAAAGTACAGAAGAGGCAGGAGGATTCTTATTTTTAGGCTTGCACAAAAACAAATTCACCTGGAAGCACAAGTTGATGATGACTTGTTTCCAGTGTGGTCACAATTTTGATATGGAACACGTGTGTGTGTGTGTGTGTGTGGGTGTGTGTGCATGTTGTGTTTTAGCAGAGTCTTTTAAATAGTTAGGAAATATATATATTTAAGACAAAGGAAGAAATGTCTATGGAACCCCTAATTTCACTAAACTCAGTGTCACAGACAGTTTGAAAAATACTGTTGCAAAAATATCCCAGGTGGGAAAAAATTAATTTATCACTGTCCTCCATTCTCTCCCCATTGGCTACTTTTATTTCATTCATTCATTTAACATATTTATTGAGCTCTGTGCTAGTTATTCTTCAACTTCTGCCCCCTCCTGCTCTAATCTATTTATTCTCCACTTTACTCTGCACTGCTTAGGGCCCTGGGAGGCACATCAATCAGGGTCCCTTGCCCTTAGACTTTTGGTTCCCTACAGCTGGTGGGAGCAGAGCAGAGATCAAAGGTGAGTTCTCTCCCTGCTTGGTTCCTGGTTCTGGCAGTGACTGGGTCCCTCTGTAACTAGAACTGCTGCTAGGTGATCCTCTACGGCACCTCCAGTGCTCATCAACTCTAGTAACATCATTTCCTCCCCTTCTTTTTTAGACTGTTAACTGCTCCCCTCTGTTGCTAGTGTCTTGGTGCTTCAGCTTCCTTTGTGGATTGCTTTAACCACACTTCTGTGAATTGTCCCTTCATTAACATCACTTCAAAATCTAAACTGAGTATATCTTCTTTTTCCTGCTAAGACTCTGACTTGAACAAGCCTCTGCTATGTTCTAGACCAGTCCTGTCCAATTGAAATATAATTTTAAGCTTTTTACTAGTAAAAAGAAACAGATACAATTAATTTTAATAATATATTTTAACTCATATTCAAAACATTATCATTTTAATGTGTAATCAATATAAAAACTTAGGAGATATTTTACATTCTCTTATTCATATGACAAAACCCGATGTGTATTTTACATGTCTCAATTTGAACTAGCCACATTTCAAATGCTCAATAGCCACATGTGGCTGGTGGCTACCTTACAGGATAGTGCAGTTCTAGATACTGTGTTGGGGCTGGAGATACAGAGAGGAAAGATCTTATCTCTCCCATCATGGAGTGGATGCTCCAGTAAAAAATATGGACAAGCAGACCATTACAAAATAATGTAGTAAATGCATAATCAGTGCCATGCGTAAGATGCTATGGAAGCAGAGCTCTCTCTACCTGTGGGGTTTAGGGAGAGAAGATAATAGGGAACACCTGAGTGGGTCCTGAACACTGATTAGGATTCCGCCAAGGAAAGGAGAGTGGAGAGAGCAATGCAAGCGGATAAAGAGTCCTCACCTTTCCATCTGCCCTAGCTACGTCAGGCCTTTTGGACTACACCTGAAATGGACATCCTGACCACTTAGAGTACAGTTGAATCTTCCTAGTTATTCTGGTACAAATTTGGATAGATCTCTGTAGTCTTAGGCTTTGGGATGAAAAGTTTTCAAAGGAAACTCAACTAGGCGATAATGGGGAGGGTGCTGGTGAGATATGTGTGTGAGAATGCCTATAAACAGACACATTGAGAGAACCTGGATCCATTTTCCAAGGTAACGAAAATCTGGCCACTGATTGGCTTAGTTGGTTCAGGTTCCTGGGCACAGAGCCCAGTTTTATTTTCCTTATCTCATCTGTTGCCCTTGCTATTCTATAAGTGTTGTCACTGGACAGATATTAAAACTCACTGTTCCTATCTTTTGGAGATGCTTCTTTGTTGTTGTTTGTTGTTCATTTATTCTCCTTATATGAGCCTCATTTCTTCAGCGGTTCTGAGGACTTAAGGCTCAACATCAACATCCCCAAAGTCTGTGTCTCATATGAAAACCCTACTGCCTTTAGCCAAATATATCTGTCTTTTCCCATTTCAAATGCAGACTCCCTTTAGGGCAGCTCAAAAAGTTCCTACTTCCTATCTGAGAGGCGCTGCTGGTTCTCTGCCCTTTGAAGAGAGGATATAACTTAAGTGACAATAAGGAATGGTCACATCTTTTCTGCCTCAATTCACCTTCGCAGCATACTTCATCAGATGTTTCTGGAAGACTCACCTGACTCTCCTGAATCCCCCAACTTGTTTTCTAGAATAAAAGTACTTCACACAGGGCTTCCCTGGTGGCACAGTGGTTGAGAATCTGCCTGCTAATGCAGGGGACACGGGTTTGTGCCCTGGTCTGGGAGGATCCCACATGCCGCGGAGCAGCGAGGCCCATGAGCCATGGCCGCTGAGCCTGCGCGTCTGGAGCCTGTGTTCCGCAACAAGAGAGGCCGCGATAGTGAGAGGCCCACGCACAGCGATGACGAGTGGCCCCCGCTTGCCACAACTAGAGAAAGCCCTCGCATAGAAACGAAGACCCGACACAGCAAAAATAAATTAATTAATTAATAAACTCCTACCCCCAACATCTTCTTTAAAAAAAAAAAAAGTACTTCACACATATAACAATAACAAAATAGAGCTGCTCACCTTTCAAGCCTAGGGCCTTGTGCGAGGTTCCTCTGATCCTGTTTAGAAGGTCATAAAGTACGCTGCAGATCTCTTTGGGTAATTTCACAGTGCTTAATGGCTGGTGAGGATTTTTAAGGATACCCAAACAGTAATGAGAGAGGAAAGGAGGATAACTATTCTTAGATACTAAAAAAGAAGTATGTGCTTAACTCAGACAAACATTCTGGAGCCTTTCTGTATGAGCAGAGCTCTGATTTCCAAGAGGTTGGAGAGCTATGGCTGTTTACATCCTTTGTCTGCAGCCGTCAGATGGTATATACACTGCAGCCTTATTTTCCTTGTCTCCTTCTTAAGTCAACCATAAATCATTTTCGATGCCGAGCTTTCCACAAAAATTCCCTGTGGTTTCATTCGGTCTCACACTCCAACTATCACGTTGCGATTTCCACTGGCAATAATGTCAGCATCTGTTCTTCATATCAGCACTATTTGCAAATACTTTGAGACCAAGTCCTGATTACTACTCAAAAGTTCAACTTCTGTTTTCTCAGAGCCAAAACACATACTGTATTATCCAGTTTAAATAGTTTCCAATCCTCGTCTGGGCAGCGGGCTTTTTCAGTTCCTCCCACTACTCATATTACTATTTTTAAATTTCTCTTTATCCTTTTCTTTCAATTCATTCACTGTATAGACGATTAACTTGGGTCTTGAACATGGCTAACTTTGCTCTTCTGAGCTCCCTATATCCCTTCTGAATTCCCCCCCTAAGGATTTCTTCCATCCATGCTGATGTGGACTCTGAGTTCTCTTACTCCCAAAGGCAATTTATTTATCGATGCCACCTTTTTGTTTTTCCTGAGTGGTCTAAGTCAGATCTCAGTGTGCCAGAAATCAGGCAACGATTGCACACAAAGAGTCAATTACTCTTAAAGAGAAATTTCCATGGCTTACATCTGGCTATCTTTCATCTCTCTGGCTTAAAACCTCCACAGTTTTGTTTATTTGCAATGTGCATGTATTTACATGGTTTGTTTTTGGTTTTGGTTTTATAAGTGAGTGTATGTATGTGGTTTGGTTTTGCTTCTGGCTTTGTTTATTTGTTATTTTTCTAAATGACTTGGTTGAACAGTTCTTCAAGTGAGCTGGGCGTGCCATTCTAGGCACTGTCTGCAATAAACATTTTTATGAGCTACCCCTTTTGCATAGACACTGTGTTTCTGGATTTGTGAGAAAGTATGGACTCATATGCTTGTGTGTGTGTACACATACACATGCAAAATACAGAAATTAAAACAAGAAATGGGAAGCTACCTTACCAAACCCAGTAGACTGAAGGACTTACATCTATATTATATAAAAAGGTCTTCTATAAGTTAATCAAAGATAGGTATGCATTTATACAAGAACTAGAAAAAATCATATAAATTATAAAGAAAATCACTAATATATTATTAGGTAACTAATACCAGTGCTACTACTAGCTCTAATTCTAACTTTTTTTTGAAGGCCCTCCATGTGTCAGGTACTCTTCTATATGCTTTACATTTAGAAATCCATTTAATCCAACAATAACTCTATAGATAGGCACTATTATTAGTCTGTTTACAAATGAGAAAACAGAGAGTCACAGAGAGGTTAGGTGACTCATCCACGGTTGCACAGCCAGATAAATGGAAAAAGGGACAATGAGAAAATTCACAGAAGATAAAATGCAATCACAAATGGAAAAGTGTTCAAGATTGCCAGTAATCAAAGAAATGTACATTGACAGTAAGTATCCTTTCATACTACACCTTTGATGAGGCTGTGGTTAAACTGTCACTCTCAGATATAGTGAAAACAATGTAAATCATTGTAAGTTTTTAGGAAATCTGTTTGTCAGTACTTATAAACAACTGTAAAGAGACTCTCTTGAACTCAGTAATCACATCCCTAGAATTTATTCTTTGAAAGTTATTCAAAAGAAGACTCATATGAATAAAGTTTGCTGCAGCATTTTTATATTATCAAATATTAAAAGCAATCTAAATTTATAAATACAGAAATACTTAAGTAAGCTATGGTACATCAATGAAATGGAATATTATGTAGCCATTTAAACTATAATTATGAGTGATAATGATAATATAAAAACGTTAGATAATGTTAAGTAAGGTAAGTCAAATATAAAATTTGACCTATTTGTAATTATATAAAATTATGTATACATATGCTCAAGAACCAGAATGGAGCATAAAATGAAAACACTTGCAAATGTTAGGATGGCAAAAATTTTTTTTCCTATTTTTAATTGCCTTTATTTCTGTTATTTCCCATATGATGGCAAAACCAGGAGTTGGGACAGAATAGAAGATGCTGTCTTTGCCTTTTGATAATATATAATTTAGCTGAGAATTTATAGAATCATTGACTTTTTAGAGCTGAAAGGGACCTTATCGGACTCTTTGTTCAACTCCCTGATTTTACAAATAAATACTCTGAGGCAGAAAAAGATTGACTTGCTCAATTGCTCATATTTAATTAGGAGCTAGAAATTACAAACCCAAAATGGCTCACAATCATTTAGGGTACATTTGTTGCAGAGAAATTAAGTTATTAGGACCCTATCTTGAAATATATTATATCCATAAAAATGACTATTTTACTAATTCTACTTTCTTATCTGCATTATCAACTGCCTCCTTTCGCACCTGAAATAAGCTTTATGCCAAAGCAAGAGCTCTAATTCTTGACTGTATGGTACACATCATGCATATTTTTGGCATTTCAAAGAATGTCAAAATATTTATCAAGAAGATGAGTATTTCAATAACAATACGGAAGCTGCTAGTCATTTTCCTCTGATGGTAACAGCAGGAATTCAATTAAGATTTGATAAAACAAATTGAATTTCACTTTAAAGTATTTTAAAAAATGTTTTCTAACACTGACTAAAAATCTATTTAAACCTCTTAAAAACTAATTTTTGGGATAGGGGCTTCCCTGGTGGCACAGTGGTTAAGAATCCACCTGCCAATGCAGGGGACACAGGTTCAAGCCCTGGTCTTGGAAGATCCCACATGCCGCAGAGCAACTAAGCCCACACGCCCCAAGTACTGAGGCTGTGCTCTAGAGCCCACGAGCCACAACTACTGAGCCCACGTGCCACAACTACTGAAACCCGCGCGCCTAGAGCCTGTGCTCCACAACGAAGAGAAGCCACCACAATGGGAAACCCGCGCACCGCAACGAAGAGTAGCCCCTGCTCGCCGCAACTAGAGAAAGCCCACATGCAGCAATGAACACCCAACGTAGCCAGAAAAAAAAAAAAAAAAACCCCACTAATTTCTGGGATAAAAATGAAGAATATAGGTGAATATATAAATGTTTACACAGGCCTTGTAAAGAGGCTCCCATCTACTCACGCATGATCACAAAAGAAAAAACATGTCTTCAGGAAAAGTAAGACCCACTTGGCAGGTGAAGTTCTCTACTCGTAAACCCATTTAGATTATGATCAATTCTGGCTGGGCTCCTCTGAAAGGACAAATGAAAAAGAAAAAACACGGGAAGAGGCTAAAGAAATTTTGGAAGTTGCAGATTGGTGTGGTGATACTAAAGTTGTTCTAGTGCATGTGTGTTGGGGCCGTTACGTCATGCCCCCATGGCTGATTTGCAAGAAGTGTGTATAAGGACAACTTGAGGTCCTCACTGCTGGGATTCTAGCATGCCTGGGCAGAGTGCACTAGTACAGTGAGTTTCCTGGGGCATCAACCAAATAGCACCAGCAGCCAAAGTGATAGTTTTTGTTTTTGTTTTGCGGTACGCGGGCCTCTCACTGTTGTGGCCTCTCCCGTTGTGGAGCACAGGCTCCGGACGCGCAGGCTCAGCGGCCATGGCTCACGGGCCCAGCCGCTCCGCGGCATGTGGGATCTTCCCGGACCGGGGCAGAAACCCGCGTCCCCTGCATCGGCAGGCGAACTCTCAACCACTGCGCCACCAGGGAAGCCCAGCCAAAGTGATAGTAACAGCTGCTCCCACCAGTACCCTGTACCTGAGCCCTCGGCAGCAGCAGGAAGCAGCACCAGCTTTGGGCGCTGGGACAGGAGCATGGGCTGGGTGGAAAGCCCTGGACGCCATTTGATAGAAGAGAGCTGTTGAGACACTCTAAGGACTGAGGAAAAAGATAATAAGACACAGATAAGGAATAAGAGAGGAAGACTTTTAAGTAGAAATTGCTTATACATACAATCGATAGGTTTTTTTTTGTTTTCTGATATGTATTTTATTAATCTCTCGTTCTCTCTCTCTCCTCCTCCGTGCCTCTCTCTCCCCTCACTATATTTCTTTTTTTGTCCCAGGAAGTTAAGAGATTTGATATACTAAGAAGACCTTTCCTGAGTATATAATCTGTAGTTTCAAGTTAATATTCATATATGTAGGTTCAAAACCTATTCAGATTTAACTATCTGACTCTACTTTTTTACAACTCCAAATCAGTTCAAAATCCATGGAATTCTATGTGATAGTTTCCTTTAAGTCATACCCTCAATGGTCCTCCACCCTGGCTAAGTATCAAAGTCTCTGAGAGAATCACAAACAAACACCAATTCCCAGGGCCCCCGTGGATGGATAAAATCAGAATCAGGTGGTGGGACCTGAAGCATCAAAACGTGTTAAGAGCTTCCAGGTGCTTCTAATGAACAGCCAAGGTCGTGAGATCCATTGCTCCAACAGGAGTTAGAAGCTTTCTAGAACAATTCTAGTTTCAATATGCATATGAATTACCGGGGGATCTTGTTAAAATGCAGATCCTGATTTAAAACGTCTGGGATGGGGACTGAGCTGAATTTCTAACAACCTCCCTGGTGATGCTGATGCTGCAAACCACCTTTGAGTACAGAAAGGATCTAGGATAATTAGGTCCAGAATAGAGTGGGCAGAGATAAGCAACTAACAAAATAATAAACTTTTTAAATAAAAAAGAGCAAAACAGAAAGTGTGTATAGCCTCATTTTATATGACCGAAACTTTTAACTTGGTCACAGATTCTAAAGAATCTAGATAGTCTCTAAAGTCAAGGAAATATTGAAATTGGTAGCACGGACCTTCCTATATTGCCTCCTACCTCCCAGGTTTGCCATGTGTGTCATATTTGTGACACCCCTTAAGACCAAGCCTTAGGGACCACAGTTGGAAGGGATATTTGGATTGAAATAGCAGGGAAGCCAAGGTAATAGGTAAGAAGATGAGCATGAACTCTGAAGGGAGATGTAAGAATCAGAAAAAGGGAAATGAACTTTTTTGTCCAAAGGCAGGAGGCAGAGAGCTGGAGTAAATGCAGTGCCTAGAATTCCAACTAAGACCCTCAACAAATGCTGGGGTGGTTTTTTTCTGTTGCGCCAGCACACTGTGTGGGGGGAGTCAAATGTAACACATTTGCTTTAGGTCCTCTCCATTTACCCATCACTCCCAAGCACAAGGGTTGGTGGAAGGTCTGAAACTTTTCCACGTCTGCTTGGTGAAGGGTTTGATGGTACATTCTTAGTGGTGGGTGTTATGAGAAGGTACTATGGTGGTGGGAGCCCAGGATCTCTTGTACTTAAGCCCTCTCTCCTGGGAGTGGGCAATGAGAGTGTATGCAAAATGCCAGGCTGAGGCCAAGTGGGCTGGGCATAGTGAAGACTGGTGGAAGGAAGGGTGGTGTGTATGGAACGTAGACGGGAAGGGCTGAGAGCTAGAGACAGAAGGCAGCAAGTTCATGATTTGGGAAGGCCAGGCTGAACACCAGGGCTAGTTTTTGTTTTTTAACTGTGGTAAAAATACACATAACACAAAACTTACCATCTTAACCTTTTTTAGTGTACAGCTCAGTGGCACTAAATACATTCACACTGTGTTACCATCACCACCATCCATCCACACAACTCTTTTCATCTTGTAAAACTAAAACCCTGGCAACCCCAGTCTACTTTCTGTCTCTATGAATCTGAATACGTTGTCATATTCCAAGAAATCATTGCTAAATTCAATGTCATGAAGCTTTTCTGTCTCTATGAATTACATGTACCTGTAAGTGGAATCATACCTTGTCCTTTTGTGACTAGCTTATTTCGACTACCATAATGTCCTCAAGGTTCATCTATGTTGTTATAGCATGTGTCAGAATTTCCTTCCTTTTAAAGACTGAATAATATCACTTTGTATGTATATACCATGTTTTGCTTACCCATTCGTGTGCTGATGAACACTTGGGTTGCTTCTACCTTTTGGTTATTATGAATGCTGCTATAAACGTATATGTACAAATACCTCTTTGGGTCCCCACTTTTTAACTCTTTTGGATATATATATAGAAGTGGGATTGTTGGGTTACATGGTAATTCTACTTTTAATTTTTTGAGGAACCACCATACTGTTTCCCATAGGCACTGCACCATTTTACATTCCTACCAACAGGGCACAAGGGTTCCAATTTCTCCACATTCTTGCCAACAGTTATTTTCTGTTTTTTGATAGTGCCATCCTAATAGGTGTGAGGTGCTTTGCAACTGTGGTTTCGATTAGTGATGCTGAACATCTTTTCATGTGCTTACTGGCCATTTGTAATATCTTCTTTAGAGAAACATCTGTTTAAGTCCTTGGCTCTTTTTTTTTTTTTTTTTTTCGGTACGCGTGCCTCTCACTGCTGTGGCCTCTCCCGTTGCGGAGCACAGGTTCTGGACGCGCAGGCCCAGCGGCCATGGCTCACGGGCCCAGCCGCTCCATGGCATGTGAGATCTTCCTGGATCGGGGCACGAACCCGTGTCCCCTGCATCAGTAGGCGGACTCTCAACCACTGCACCACCAGGGAATACCCTTGGCTCATTTTTTAATCGATTTTTTTGTTGTTGAGCTGTAGGAGTTCTTCATATATTCTGGCCATTAACCCCTTATCAAATATATGATTTGCATATATTTTCTCCTGTTCTGTGGGTTGCCTTTTCACTCTGCTGATTCTTTTTATTTTGGGGGGGGGGGTAGGAGTTCATTTATTTATTTATTTATTTTTGCTGTGTTGGTTCTTCGTTTCTGTGTGAGGGCTCTCTCTAGTTGTGGCAAGCGGGGGCCACTCTTCATCGCAGTGCACGGGCCTCTCACTATCGCCGCCTCTCCTGTTGCAGAGCACAGGCTCCAGACGCGCAGGCTCAGTAGTTGTGGCTCAAGGGCCTAGTTGCTCCGTGGCATGTGGGATCCTCCCAGACCAGGGCTTGAACCCGTGTCCCCTGCATTAGCAGGCAGATTCTCAACCACTGCGCCACCAGGGAAGCCCCTGCTGATTATCTTTTGATGTACAAAAGTTTTACATTTTAATGTATTCCAATTTACCTTTTTGTTGTTGTTGCCTGTGCTGCCTGTGTTGCTGCCTGTGCTTTCTTATTCCAAGAAATCATTGCTAAATCCAATGTCATGAAGCTTTTCCCTTATGTTTTCCTCTAAGAATTTTAGTTTTAGGTCTTACATTTGGGTTTGTATCCATTTTGAATTAATTTTTCTATGTGGTATAAAGTTAGGGTCCAACTTAATTCTTTTAAATTAATTAATTAATTAATTAATACATATATTTTTGGCTGCGTTGGGTCTTCGTTGCTGCGTGCCGGCTTTCTCTGGTTGTGGTGAGCAGGGGCTACTCTTCGTTGTGCTACGCCAGCTTCTCATTGTGGTGGCTTCTCTTGCTGCGGAGCACGGGCTCTAGAGCACAGGCTCAGTAGTTGTGGCTCATGGGCTTAGCTGCTCTGCGGCACGCGGGATCTTCCCGGACCAGGGTTCGAACCCGTGTCCCCTGCATTGGCAGGCGGATTCTCAACCACTGTGCCACCAGGGAAGTCCGCAACTTAATTCTTTTGCATGTGGAAATTCAGTTTTCCCAATGTAATTTGTTGGAAAGACTGTCCTTGCCTCATTGAATGGTCTTGCCACCCTTTGCAAAAATCATTTGAGGACGTATGCAGAGGTTTATTTCTGGGCTCCACAGGGGCTAGTTTTTGAATTTATGTGATCAGGTGATGACCGTGGCAAGACAGGAGCCAGGTTTCTTGCTTGTATGACCAGATCAGGTGAACAGTGTGTGGGGTGGGGCTTTGTAGCACTGATAGCAGGAGTTTGCAGCTCTCTTGAAGGCAGCTCAGACCTCATCCCAATTGTGACAGGTTGGATGGGTTGTGGTAATGCAGAATGGTGCTGAGTGGTATTATAAGTGGAAGCCCTAAATGCTGTGGCAGGAGGTGATCTATGTAGAAGTATGGGCAGAATTATTAAAAGGGAACTTACACACAAGAGGGTCTGTGACACAGGGGCTACACCTTGTTTCACACGATTTGTTTGGCTTTTGCTGGGTAGTACGTGACTAGATTTATTCACGGGGGGCTTTGAAAAGGGTCTCAAAAACTAGGATGCAAATTAATATGCTGGGGTTAGGTAGACTATGGGGGTCGAATGGCAGTGGCCAGCTGAAGCCAAGAGATTTAAGTAGGAGATACCATATCTCAGACAAATGGTCATCCATCCTAAGTTGTGGGCATCCGAAGAGCAAGGGCCGAGTCTTATTCATTCCAGCATTGTGTCTGGCAATATCTGGCACACAGTGGATGGATGCTTAATATATGTTTGAACTGAATTGGATGTAAGTCAAGAAAACAGCAATAATTTGAAGTAAGGAAACTTAACTCTTCATAGTTAGGAAAATTTCTTATGGCTAATTTAAAATATGTATATTATAGGAAGAGTGCATTTCTCCTCCCTTAAAAAAAGATGACTTGATCACCATCCTTTGTTTAAAAAAAACTATTAATTACCACTTATTAAGCACCAGTTATCTCCAGGCATCATGTCTTGCACTTGATGTGCATTATATTTAGTCCTTACAACAATCTTCAGGTAAGCAATATCATCTCCAATTACTGAGGCTCAGAGATGTTACGTGTCTTGTTTAAGGTTACACAGCCAGCAGGAGCGAAGCTAGGATTTATAACCAAATGGGCCCCATGTTTCTTCTCTTCTCTGAGAACCCTTTTTACCTGTTTCTACCTGGGAGCTATCATTCTCATCCTGTAGCATGCTCTTCTTCTAGGGTTAATAAACACATTTTCTTCAGCCTCTAATCATGGCCCTTGTAACAAACTATTACTAATCGTTTATCTGTCTCTGGCCTTTCCCCAAGTTCTCCATGTTCTTTGAGTTTGGCATCAATCTAGCATTTAAACACTACTGAGTGGGGGAAAAAATTACAAGTTTTGACTTCAACAAAAGAACTGAATCATCTCCCTTTCCATTTTACATTGGCATAGAAACTATTTTGCACTGATTCACATATTCACAAAAAGTCAAAATTTTAAAAAGTGAACAGATAAAAGGAACAATAACCACCAGGAATCCTGGTGACAGCTGGGTGGTGAGGTGTGGTTTTGTGTACTTAACACAGACAACTATGTGAAAAGGATAGCAGCGAAAAGCACTGAGCACCTGGACCAAGCATTTCTAGGTGCAAGAGCCCAGGCCCTGGCATTGTACACTCTGAGGTGAAGAGAGACAACAGGGCTCAGGAGGCAAAGCTGAACAAATACTGTGACATGGATTTTTAGTCTCCCTGTGGTTTGGAGCAGAGCAGCTCAAGGGATGGGTTGTGACTGGGTGCTGGTCTGGGAACTGTTTCATTCCCAGTCTGTGACAGGGTGAGCAGAGAGACCGAGTAAGGTTATAACTGATGAATCTAGTAAAAATCTTGGGCTTGTCTCTTTCCTTTTTCCTGTTCAACCCTTCATTCCCAAAACCTAGAGCAATGCCTGACATGTAGCTGGTAAGCACTGGCTGACAGCGCAGTAATATGGAGAGATTGTGGGGAGAGGGCAGAGACCAGGAAACAATGCCAGAAACTGGAGTGTATCTTTTTTTTTTTTCCTACTAATTCATCTTTATCGTGTTTTACAAAAGTACTGGTCTGTGACAGGTTGGAAACGGGCAAAACAAAACAAAAAGCAACTACTGGTCCTTTGCCTCGGATAGTTTGAGAAGTGCTGGTGTACAGTGAGTCAATGTAGAAGCGGTGCTTGGCAAAGTTGCTAGACCTCCTGGCCATTTATTTAGCAATCTAGTAAAGGTTTAAGTGTAGTAGGGTTCCTAGAATAAGTCACTGGTTATAACTTTGGAAATTCATTCTGTTTGCAGTCCCCGGTATTCTAACCACATACAAGTGTCAGTGCCTACCCTGCGGATTCCACCCATCACTAAGGCAGATGCTTACAGACCAGGTAAGCTGCCACAGGCTTACAGGTAAATGCTGAGCAGATGACTCAGCAAGTGACAAAAGGACAAAATAGAGTCCACTCCACATTGCTCGAGTCTCGGTAGATGTGGGGTATGCTTTACCCAGCACTTACAAAACGTTTAAGTAATTCCCACTCCTGTTGTTTCTCACCATGTGGAGGGACAGCAACTGGTCTCTTCAGTCCTGTCTTCCTCATTCCTGGGAGAGGTGAAGTGACTTGGCTAAAAAGTGAATTTGGGAAATGAATTAGGCATGTCTAAACTAGTCCTTTTTCACTCTCTCTTGGAAGCCAGCTGCTCTGTAAAAGGCTCTACAGGGGCAGACCCCCCATGGGTAGAGTCTCGTGGCTGTCCAGCTGTGGGTCTTGATTCTGGGGTTCAGTACTGGGGGGCAACTGTTTCCATGCACCCTGAGCCATTCTCTACTGTACCAGCTACATCAGTAATTAAGCTCATGTTTTAATCTTCATCTGTTGGCACCTCAGTCTCTCAGTTGGTTTAAAATGTGGGCAGGGAACACAGGAATAGTGCTTTGGGGGGCTTCTCAAACCTCACCAGGTGGTGGTGACTGCATATCATGGTATTGTCTCATAGGCTATTCTGGCCTGTATTCTTTACTTGCCCTCCATTTACTTCCTTGCAGAGGGTCAGCAGATCTTAATCACTTGGTGACTCTATTACATTGATACCTAATCTGTTCCCTTGTGCAAAGTAGGAGCTAGACCTTTCTCTGTCACACTGGGGAATGAGGACGATCTTCTGGCTTGGCCAGTGTCCCCTGCTGCCTGCACCTCTCTGGGCGTGTTTATCCTAAAGCTGTACCCCATCTTTCCAGGTTTATGAACATCAATAAACTCATACTTTGTGACATGCCGTGATGGAAAACAAGCACAAGGGCTCTGGAATCAAAAGTAAGAATCAGATAAAGCCAAGTCTTTGCTCTTCTAAAAAGTATCAAAGGGGCTTCCCTGGTGGGGCAGTGGTTAATAATCCGCCTGCCAATGCAGGGGACACGGGTTCGAGCCCTGGTCCGGGAAGATCCCACATGCCGCAGAGCAAC
Source organism: Tursiops truncatus (assembly GCF_011762595.2). Classification (NCBI taxonomy): domain Eukaryota; kingdom Metazoa; phylum Chordata; class Mammalia; order Artiodactyla; family Delphinidae; genus Tursiops; species Tursiops truncatus. The sequence continues at coordinate 60,931,041 of NC_047040.1, read as the reverse complement.
TAAGCCCGTGTGCCATAACTACTGAGTCTGTGCTCTAGAGCCCGTGCGCCACAACTACTGAGCTTGTGTGCCACAACTACTGAAGTCTGCACACCTAGAGCCTGTGCTCCACAACAAGAGAAGCCACCGCAATGAGAAGCCCGTGTCTGCAACCAAGAGTAGCTCCCGCTCGCCGCAACCAGACAAAGCCTGTGTGCAGCAACGAAGACCCAACACAGCCAAAGATAAAAAAATAAAATAAAATGAAAAGTACCAAAAAAAAAGTATCAAGAACAAAATGTCTTAATGGCTATTTCTGTGATATAATTCAGGTAAACAGAAAAAGAGCTCATGGCCTCTGCAGCCTTCTTATTCCCAAGGCTCAGTGAAGTCTTTCTTTGGTTCTTCCTGAGCCAGGCTAGGAGGCATTTAAGTTTACAGTCTAGTTCTCTGGGGTTCAGTTTCAAGTCACTCTTGCTACAAACTTCTCTGACCTCGCATTTTTCTTTGGGTCACTGGAACAGTATTTGGCTATTCTGCCTGTGAACACTGCCCACTTTCTCTAGGCCAGTGTGCCAGACGCTTCTGCTGGTAGCCTTTCCTAATGGTGACTGTTTCTGTGTGTCTGGCTGAGCTTTAGAGGAATGACTGACCCTAGATTCCGCTGTCATCATATTGACATGGTACGCTTCCTCAAACGGACCTTGTCTATGCCAATAACTTTGTCTGTAACTCCCCCCCATATGGTATTTTATTTGCCATATTATTTTATATTATAGATTAAGTCCTTAAAGACAACGCCCACCCCGATGTAGTTAAGACATTTGTCAGTCAAGGTTTTCTATTTTATCATTTAACTAACCTTTTACATTAAACATCTTTTAGGGCTTCCCTGGTGGCGCAGCGGTTGAGAGTCCGCCTGCCGATGCAGGGGACATGGGTTCGTGCCCCGGTCCGGGAAGATCCCACATGCCGCGGAGCGGCTGGGCCTGTGAGCCATGGCCGCTGAGCCTGTGCGTCCAGAATCTGCGCTCCGCAACGGGAGAGGCCACAACAGTGAGAGGCCCGCATACCGCAAAAATAAATAAATAAATAAAAATCTTTTCATGTAAAGAATGCATTAATATATAAAAATATAGGCTCCAGGTTTAGAAAGCCACTCTCTTTGGAAAGTTACTGACACTTCATAACAAACTATAATAAATACCCCAAGGCAGGATGAATCAAGAGTAACTTACATTCATATATAAACATAACTATAGTACAAAGTTACATAACTAGAATAAAATTTAATGTAAACGTGCCAAAGAGAAGAAAGCACGAGATTTATAAAGCTTACATGCAGTCAGAAAATGTTCAACTGAGTAATAACCAAAGCTTCATTAACTTGGCAGTCTTGGGGACTTAGAAAGTGAGGTAGCTCAAGCCAAATTCCTTGGGTGTTACAGTTCCTCCTGTCCCAGGCCAGGCAACTGGCAATGGAACTGCAGTAGGGGTAAGCACTGCATGTGTTGTACATCGTTTTCATTGTAGGTAAAAACCAGCAAACAGGGAATTCTTTATTCTTAAGAGTTTCCCTGTGCCCATGATCAGCTCCTGCATGCACTTGGAGGAGAGACAACCCTATTAAAATGTCTTTTAAAAAGCTAAAGCTAAATGACTAAACATTAAAGCTTTGAGGAATGGGGGGGGGGGGGGACTTACAAGGAAAGCATCAGCTTGCTTATCCAGGGAATGAGCAGAATTTAATTCTCATTCCAGCATGGGGCTGCTAGGCACCCAGCTCCTTTCACTCTGGGTAGAAAACAAATCCCCAAGTTGCTACCGAGCCAAACTTTAAAGGCCAGTCAGGAAATGAGCAGCACTCCCGAATGGGAAAGGCTGGATCAGTGTTTTTTCTAAAGTAAACAAAAGATCTGCAAAAGTATTTCCTTGCGCTATTTGGCAAGAGAAAGAAGCACCTGGAGAGTGAGTTAGGAAGAGAAAGCCTATAAGACAAGGGAGTAAAACAAGGATGGTTATAATGAAGCTTTGTCTTTGTCTCACTAATCTCCAGAGCCCAAGTATTCTATTACGAAACAAAGCAGCAAATGAAGAGATGCTCAGAAAGACTGGTTGATTAAGAATACATTCATGGAGAGGATAAACAGAGTAAATGCTTTTCTGGATCCTGAATTTCATCTTTCATTTGGATTTTTTAAAAAAACCTTTAAAAATATCTTCCAGAGAGTCAAAGTGGAATATATACATTAAAATAAATGAGGGCTGTGAAGGAAGATGTATGAGCAAGGAGAAAAGCTATTATCCTTAGCGGCAGAAATTTCCTTGCTTCAATGCGGCATGTGACACGGGCAATTTCAGCCATTCTCTTTCAGTGCAAGTTCCAAATGCTGCTTAAGGGGACGCTGTTCCAGCTCACCTGAGGGAGTGCGGCGTAACTAAAAATGTATGGACAGCTATCACGTCTGTTCAGCAGGACAGCCTCAGGAGAAAGACGTTACTCTCAAAAGGCAGGAGGTGAGAGAAATGAGGCAGCAACTGCATAGTGTTCCTTGTGTTAAGTACACAGCATTAAAAAAAAAAACAAAACCATCAACAAACTAATGCAAGAGACTCAACAGCATCTCATCATTAATTTTAGGAAGTTACACAGTTTTAGAGCTTTTTCTCAATGAGAAAGGCTTAGACTTGAAGGGTGACTGCCCTTCCCCAAAGTTTTTTGAAACAACCAACAACTGATATATAAAGATTAAGTACGAAAAAAACTAATTTCTTTTTCTGCAATGAACTAGGAAGTGTCACATAAAGGAGCAATGGGTTGAAAACACTGCCAAAAAATTTGTGTAAGGATAACAAAACTCATAGTTTTCCTGGACACCAGCCCAAGTAGGAGAGATGTTTGGGGCTTTTTAGGAAGCAATGAACAGCTCACCTAATTTAGCAGCTAACACCTGATAGAAAAGCATATCTTTTCTGGAGTCCAGGCTCTACTTAGTGCCTATCTGCTGGAGAAAATCAAAGATAAAGACATAAATCACTGGGATGCCAAGGACACAGCTAACTAAATGCTATTTGTGACTACTTGAAGTCCATGTGCTCCTAAATATTATTTTTTTCTCCTTATGTAATGTTAACATGTATTTATCCATTCACCTGCCTCTAGCTGTTCCTGACTAAAGGTTAAGTGGTTGTGAAACCACATGCACCGCAGAATCCAAAGCAGCTGTTTTAAACTCTTGGACAGTGGTGGTGCCTTGTAGCTTGCTTTTGATGAGGTCCAGGAGCAGCTGAGGGTGAGCTGTCTTTGACTACCTGGAGGTTTTAATGCCCTCCATGCAGATCATGCCAACCTGGCTTGCCAGAGTTGGGGTCACTGTGCCCTGAGACACTTCAAGATGGTGCTCAAGGGAGCTGTGCTCTACCGCCACCTGGGCCCCTCCGGCAGGTGGACTTGCATTTTCAATTTGATGCTGTTTTTCTTACCCTCTGTAGGGACTCACACGCAGAACTATTATTACTTGCATGTTGCTGACTCATACGCAGAGGAAAAAGTAATTTTGTCTTAACACCTCTTCCCTGTCATTTAAGGCATATGTTAATGAAAGATAGATTTTGGCATCCACTCTCCTCTGCAGCTTTGAGGCCACAGTATATATTCATTATAAATGAAGATGCAACTGTTATTTTACTTCTATTTATATTTATAACTACACCAAAGCCAACCTGCAGGTAACTTTGGGCCTCTCAAATCCCAAGCCATATTCCACGGAATGCTCAACATGTCAGGCTTGAATTGGCATTATTGTACATACAATGTTTTAAACAAAGATGTTTTCACTCATTTTATTATTGACACTCCCTGATCACATATTTTAGATTATGCAGGAGCTGATCCCTTTGAGGGTTCCCCCTACCCCCTTGCAGTACAGACTGATTTATTTTCTTTAAGTGAGGAGTATGCAAGTGATGGGTGCTCTGTGTGCTCGCAGGGGAGCCAAGTGGAAGGCTGAAGCCCGAAGGGGGGTGGGGCGAGAGCAGAAGTAAACACATGCAGAACGCTGAAAAGAGTTGACTGCAAGCTTTTGCTTTGTCATTCCTCTTCGTTCCTTTCCTTCTCTTCCTTCCCAGTTTGTAACTGTGGATAAGTACTACCTACCTATTTCATAGAATCACTGGATCTAGAATGAGCTGTCTCCTTGAAGATCGTCTGATCCAAACTCCCACCCATTGCTATAATTCTCTGCTTGATTCAGGAGCTCTTTTTCTTCTCCAGCAGCTTTCCCAAACAGCATTTGAGTCTATCAATTAAAAGTGTACTGATGAGACTAGAGGTTTTGGAATCAGACGCTTCTGGGCCCAAATTGTGTTTCTGCCACTGACTTGCGGTGATATCCTAGGCAAATTACCCAATACCTCAGAGCTCCAGTCTTATCTGTTAAATGGTTACAGTAAAAACTAATTCATAGGAGTTTGAGGATTAAATGACGGAATAATGTGGTATATAAAAGTGTAGTGTATAAAAGACTTAGCACTCAGAGGTAAATTAAGAGCAGCTAAGCGATTCAACAGGAACTAGGACCCATGCTTCCTGTCTGACTTGCAGGCAATATTTTTCCATGCATTTTACTGTCTTTCTCACAAGGTCTCATAAAACCACTGAAAAAGTTTCTGTTGCTGGAGTACTCTGTATGCTGCCTTGTAGACTGTAAATACTGTTATTAATAACAATACCTCACATATATTCAGTGCTTTAGATTTTACAAGGCACTTTTCACAAGGAAGGGAGGTGAATACCCACACCAACACGTCTACTGATGACTAACAGAGGCAGAAAGCAGAAGAAGCAGAGGCTCAGAAAAAGGCCTATTAATGATGCAAATGTGAAGTTATCTGCACTTGTGAGGAGCATAACAAACATTAAAACCAATTAGAAGTAATAATGCGTGATATATTCTGGCTTCAGAAATTGGCTTTGATGAGTTGGAAAACCAGAGGAATACAGCCTAGGAGTCTGGGGGCAAGAATTTAAGTCACCTGATGTTGAACGGTTTACATGGTCCTGATGCCCCGGAGGGCAGCTCTTCGCATACGGGTGAATAATTTTCACGTACAAATATGTATAGCAACGATTTAGACTGCATGATGGTAGAAACCTCGATGTATTCAAAATTTAGAGACAACGCATATGGAACTGAGACAAGCAAAGCAAATAAGTTCTCAGAAGTCAACATTAACTGGGTGTTTCAATACGACAAATGTGTCATACCGAAATGCAAAACTTTTAATAATAGAAACCGCTACCTTGGCTTTCTCACAACCTTATGAAACAGTACTTCATGTGTGTGAGAATTTTTACATTTGGAAAATGCTCAAAAGTGAATTTTTATAAATGGAGGAAAACAGAGGGTGCATTTTTAATATAGCATCTTTCATTGTTTCTGTATTATAAAATGAAGGAACACATCTTTTTCTGTTAGAAAGAAAATAGTCCTTTTGAAATTCAGCTCCCTCAGCAGATGAAGTTTTAAATATCAAACTCTGCCTAACTGACTAGTCCTATCTCCATAGATGTGAGGGAAAAGATGAGAATTTCATGAAGTTATCAAATATTTTAAACTAATACCCAAGCAGATACATTTGCAACATTTCATGATTTCTTAATATCTATAGGCAATATTCCAAATCAGGTCTTTCTCTTATTTTTCCTCTGCCAAAAAACATCTACATTTTGTCTGGCAGCAAACTCTAAGTAGGGGGTTGATTCAGGTAGGCTAAGGGAGAGAAAGACTGACCAGACAAGCAGAAGACACTGATAGAAATGGCCCATTGAGCAGCCATGTGGAATAGGAGGTCTATGCTAGACAGAGCCCAAAAGAGCCCAGTTTGTGTCTCACAGTCCAAATTTGGTGGATGTATTTTTGAAGTTTCTAAAGGTTAACTACATGCTGTAATACATTATAGAAAGACACGGAGCAGCATTTTACTGTGCCAGTCAAGAAGCTGGCTTGAATCTGCTATTTAGGACAGAGAGAGACAGTACAATTTACATGTATGAGAATGTGGGAATAATTTTACCTTCTGTTGTTTTTAAAACCACCTTGGGCCATGAGTTTTAAATTGAGACACAAGAAGATCTGCTGGGGTTCCCATAGCAACATTAACTTATCTAACTGCCCTTGCTGTACGTAATACCTTCGTTACTAGTTTGGCTTTTAAATATACACTTTAATTAGGAAAACAACTGAGTTAAGAGTCCCAGGCAAATTTTGACTTTTACATTTACTGCATGTTTAAACAGAAACCTTGATATTGTACTTCTGAGGACTTGTTATCAAGGAAAATGTATGCAAAAACCTTCCGTGGTTCTCCTTGCCCTGATCTCTGACCTCACTGCATTCCATTCTGTTGACGACTCCTCAATCAATCTCTCTAAATATATTTATAACACACCATGGCTAGGATAAAACAGAAATAAACCAACCTCGGATGGCTCTAGTCCAGAGACCAGAACCCAATGCACCCTCTATTCAAGGCTGTCTATAGATGCCCTCCCCATCTTTTCTCCACTATTCCGAATCATGAATATCCATATCCCCACCAAACATACCTGTCTTCTCACCATCTTCTGAGAGCATATGTTCTAGGACTAGCCTGAGACCTACCTCCTCCCAGAACCCTGATTCTTTCCCTTCCATCCCACAGCTGATCTTTCTCTCTCTTCAGAACCATTATTACTACTGCTACCACCACACGATGTCTGTGACTGGGCAGCAACCCTCCCCTCTTTTTGATAACAGTGTCTTGATTTTCCTTCGAGGAACTTGCCTCCATTCCATATAGTCTGGTGGTGCCATCAAATAACCTGTCCTGCCCCAGTCTGTCAAAAGATGAATCCATGGGGCTTCCCTGGTGGCGCACTGGTTGAGAGTCTGCCTGCCGATGCAGGGGACACGGGTTCGTGCCCCGGCCCGGGAAGATCCCATGTGCCGCGGAGCGGCTGGGCCCGTGAGCCGTGGCCGCTGAGCCTGTGCATCCGGAGGCTGTGCTCCGCAACGGGAGAGGCCACAACAGTGAGAGGCCCACGTACCGCAAAAAAAAAAAAAAAAAAAAAGATGAATCCATGATCCACATTGGACCAATCATATGCTTCCAGGAAGTTGAATTTTAAGTGAGTTCAAAAAGGAAAAATAGTTGGAACTGATCATTCTGATGGTGGTCCTTTCAGGAGATTGTCCATGTCTTCCAGGTTTCTGTGGCTCATAATCAGTCAAGCATACCAGCTAGCTGATAAGCTCCGTATTTGAGTACTTGCTCACATGTTATCTTAGATCATGATTTAGAGGCTTGGGATGCACAGTTTGCTTTGCCAGCTAGAGCCTATTTATGCTCTCAGAAGACAGAGCTGGGTCTTTATTGTATTATTCCATATAATTCAGCACAATGTAAGTACTCAGTATACGTTGTATAATGAATGACAGACCAGTTTTAGAAACTCCATTTTTACCAAGTACAATTTGCAAGCCAATTTATGTCTTTTTTGAGGCAAGGTGGTAAATAAATTTTTAATTGCTACGATTTAAGAATTTTCTTGGGTGTGACAGTTGTCTTAAAGAAGGCTTCCAACTTGTACACCTAAGAATAGCCTGAAAATAATATTAGCATTGGTCATACTTCCCCAATTTTAGGAAAGGAAAGAGAAACTAAAATTCTGTTTCAGACATTAGTCTGTGAATTAAAGAAAAAGAAAGTTTTGGGACGAACAACGACAAAACAAAAAAATATATACTTTTGTCTTGGTCTTGTGACTTTCCTTGGAAACAAGGTGAGCTGCCTCTCTGCTATCAGTTAACAGTGGAGGAGAGTTCAACTGTGTTCAACTAATGTATAAATAAAGTAGATGGGTTTTTTTCACTTCTAAAAAATGGCAGGTTTCCGCTTCTCAGAATCATCTGACTTATATCGGTAATTTAACTGAATGCTTATAAAACTCAAAAAACAAACAAAATGGTTAAGATGTAATAAATCCAAACAAGCTTTAGCATATTACGTTTTGAAAACACAGAATACTGTGCTCTCTTCCAAATCACTTACGTGTGCTTAAAATGCACAAAAGAGCCCACCCATGGTAAACAGCAGGATATACAAATTCTCTTCTTCTGTCTTTTCAAAAATGAAAGATTTACAGAAGACTTTGAATAGTGTAATCCTCTGGTTTGTACCTTAACATGATACGTAGTTCAGCCATGAGAAAAGAGTGAAAATACCAATTTGGAGCTTTTTTGAGTGAAGGGTAATGGTTTCTGGAATTTTCCTTGAACCCAAACTCGGTGCATTTTCACTTTTTTTTTCCTATTAACTTGTAAGCGACGATCGACCAGATTTTGCTTCTCATTTAACCCAGCCTTGCAGAACATATCGTGGACTTCCCCTGTGAGACAAGAATGGCAGTCAAATGTATGATATGTGACTTGGGGGGAGGGGCAGTCAGGAACAATGGAACATTAATGGAATGAATGACCATCTGAATTTTCATTTATACCAAGAAACATTCTCTAGTACAAATTGGTGAAGGAAACCCATGACACCAAGTGGTTTTCTTCTATTTCACACAAACATACCAAGTATAAACAGTTGAACACAGCAGGTGTTAACAGATATACAACACTATAGGTTGCAGCTTTCAATATTTTGAAAGGTGCCAGATCTGAGTTTTTGTTGGTTTGCAGAGACCCCAAATGGCACATTGTAAAAGTACTCACATAAGTTTGGGCAAAGTCCTTGAATGAAGGATTCATTTTAAATGCTTTTTTAAAATGAGAAATTGACAAGAGATAAGTAATTTTCTATGGACTCTTAAAATCACATTCCCTCTTTTGGCTGTGGCACGTCATCAATTTTTTCATATCTGGGCTAACAGTACCTCTGAAATGGAAACTTCGTTAGGGTATGAGGATGAAACAAGTGATTCTTTAAATTGGAAAAAGATTAACAGGCAAAAAGGCCACTTCCAAGCTTTTACATAGAACAGTTATAATCACTAAGGTGTAAAGACATCTAATGTTTATTCAACTCTTGAAGCCTCATTTTTAGAGCTTTTAAGTTTCTCCCTGCAAATAATACCCAAGGAAAGTTTTTACAGCTAATTATTTCCTCTTATAGATAATCATACCTTTTGTAAAGAAATATGCTCTGGTACCATCGCCTCGAACATAAAAGTTTTCAGATAAACAATGCCCTAAAAAAAAAAAAGTGTGACAAGAGAAACTTAGTATTCCTTAAGAAAACCACCACCACCACTAACAACAAAATTGACATGAAATGTAAACACAGCATTCTTTAAAACACAAGAAAATAACTCCAAACTGAATATACCATTACCCCTTTTAAAACGAAGCTGAGTCTTATCGTATCTTCCATAGTCCCGAAATAACAGCATTCCCCCAGGTTTCAGTAACTTGGACAGTCGGTTTACAACACCTTGCATCCTTTGAAAACAAAGCAAGAGACTCTGTGGAAGTCTTGTTTTATACGTCACATTTAACCTCCTTAATGATAAAATAAGCACAGCTCAATGAGGCCAAAGAAATGTAAGCCACAAATATAAGGGGAACAAAACCAAAAATATTTTGTATAGAAAGAAAAAAGGACACCAACTTGCTAAATAATCAGATTCAAAAAGCCTAGAATATCAAGAAATCACCCAAATGACCAGAGCGGTAACTTCACAGAGCTTGATGTGTAATGTCAATGCTGAACTGCAAAACCACATAGACATTCCTGATATTAACAGCAAATTAAGGTAGTTCCAAGGCAGAAAAAAATGAAGTCGTTTCATTTTCCTTGCAAGATAAAAAATATGCCAGAACTGTCCCAATCAGACATACCTAAACGGGGATCACCTTTCCTCCAAAACTAGCTGCTTTTCCTCCTGACTTCTTTATTTAGTTCAAAGGTACTAAATTCACCGAAGTGTAACATCTCAGAGAAATCTTTGACTCCTTTTATTTTTCTCTTCTTCCACTATCCTCAGCACAACCATTTGGTCATCAAATTGTATGTCTTTTTAAAAAAACTACATATTTGGGCTTCCCTGGTGGCGCACTGGTTGAGAGTCCGCCTGCCGATGCAGGGGACACGGGTTCGTGTCCCGGTCCTGGAGGATCCCACGTGCCGCGGAGCGGCTGGGCCCGTGAGCCATGGCCGCTGAGCCTGCGCGTCTGGAGCCTGTGCTCTGCAACGGGAGAGGCCCCAACAGTGAGAGGCCCGCGTACAGTAAAAAAAAAAAAAAAAAAACTACATATTTGATCGTTTCTCTCTCTCGTATCCCACTGGTACTCCCTTAGTATACAAACTCCAACATCCTCAGGCTGGAAACAGAATTGCTTCTTAACAGGTGTTATTATTATCCCTGCCAATCCTTCCTGCATATTATTGATGAATTAGTATGCTTAAAATGATGGTTTTGTCAAATCATCCCTTTGCTCAAATTTTCATGATTTTATTAATCCACAGGATAAAATCTTAGTTTCTTATTTGAGCCCTTAAGATCACCTACAACTGACCTCAATCTTTCCAACATCTTTCCCACTACTTCCTAATCTGAAGCATCTTTAGCCAAACTGTTACATGCTTGGCTCTGAGCAGTCCATGCCTTTGCTCATGTGGTTTCCCCTCAAAGAATTCTCTCCTCCTTACTCTTTGCCTATTTAAATTCTATTCACACTCTAAGCCCCAGCTCAATATTGGGAAGCTCTTATTACTTTCTTTCTTTTACTGCTTATTCTACCCATCTGGTTCCCAAACATGACCCCTTGTGACTGGTTTTTTTTTTTTTTTTAATTTATTTTTGGCTGTGTTGGGTCTTCGCTGCTGCGTGTGGGCTTTCTCTAGTTGTGGCAAGCAGGGGCCACTCTTTGTTGCAGTGTGCGGGCTTCTCACTGCGGTGGCTTCTCATTGTGGAGCACAGGCTCTAGGCGCGTGGGCTTCAGTAGTTGTGGCATGCAGGCTCAGTAGTTGTGGCTCACGGGCTTAGTTGCTGCGAGGCATGTGGGATCTTCCTAGACCAGGGATCGAACCCGTGTCCCCAGCATTGGCAGGCGGATTCTCGACCAATGTGCCACCAGGGAAGCCTGTGACTGCTTTTGATTTAATGTTTTTGGTTAAGTGTTCAAGGCCTTATATGTGATTATGGTACAGAGATGACAAAGATTTCAGATCTCATATCAAGCCAAGTGACTGACATTGGCTGCCGACAGAGCTCTACTGCAAAGGACTCTTAAGACTCACAGGGAATGACAATCTACAAAATCAATTATCAATGTCTGCCCTGGGCAGAGAATGGTAAATGGCAGCCTGTGTACTAAGTCCTTGCTGTCTCTGCTTTATCCAAGCTTCTTAAAGCTTCTGAGCATACCTTATTTTAAAAATTAGGGGTTTTGATCAGATAATCTGTAAATTCCTTCCAATTAAAACACTGTTCAGGGACTTCCCTGGCGGCACAGTGGTTAAGAATCCGCCTGCCAATGCAGGGGACACAGGTTCGAGCCCTGGTCTGGGAAGATCCCACATGCCGCGGAGCAACTAAGCCCATGTGCCAAAACTACTGAGCCTGTGTGCCACAACTACTGAAGCCCGTGCCTTAGAACCTGTGCTCCGAAACAAGAGAAGCCACCACAACGAGAAGCCCACGCACCGCGACGAAGAGTAGACCCTGCTCCCCGCAACTAGACAAAGCCGGCACGCAGCAATGAAGACCCAATGCAGCCAAAAATTTTTAAAAATTAAAAAAAAATAAAAATTTAAAACACTGTTAAGTGGAATAACGGGGTGAAACAGTATGTCAGGTTATGAAAGAAATAAGCAGTAAGAAAATGAAAGTAACTATGAAAACAAGAGAGAAATGACAGAAAAAGGTGCCATGATTAGAAAAAAAGCTCTTTAAAAAACCTGGAACCTAAGTACATGAAAGAGAAAAAGAATAGTATTTTTCCTTGTTTATTTTATTACAGGTTATTTTCACACTGTGCTTATATCCTTAGAATTTGACAATTAAAGAAAACCATATCTAAACCTTAAAATATTCACTTTCCGGATAAATGTTTTACGTACAGAGAAAAAAAATCTCTTTCTGCAATTATTAGCAAAACAAGCATGAAACGAAAACACAAAAAAACAAACAGCCAAATAGTTCAAAATGTAGCCTCCTTCTGCAAATCCTCTCCTTCCAACTATCCTTTAAAGTCTGCGTTGCAGGTGAAGGCAAGAGGTGGGGAGCTGCTTCTCTTATCAGCCCATCTTGGGTCATAATGCAATTCCAGAGCCAGTTCCTGAGAAATGCAGGTGGGAGTGGCCTGCAGGTGAGATGGACAAGAATGGGGGAAAGCCCCTTTTCTTTTTTCATCTGACTTGGGCCAACTCTGCTATCCTCACCTATCGCTGGATGGAGGGAGAGGAGAAGGAAAAAAAGGGATTAAAAAAAAAAGAGTGTTTATTGACTATTCGATGCTTAGATCTTTAGAAAACATATTATACTTTTATTTCAATAACAGGAAGGACAGCTACCTATTTTTTTTGTAGCCTTCTATGGTTTACTCCCATTTAAGCTGGGACCCCAAGACTCAAGGTCTAGCTGAACTTCCAAGCTGGCAATAAGCCATTTTTCTAGAATCTTCCTGGGGCTGAATCTACTACCACAGTGCTAGATGACCCTAAAGATACTGCCTTACTTTTCACTTACTATTACCCAACTTCTACTCATTCACCTCATTTTTAGGTCATTTCCATGTAGGTAAGAAAGTAGCTACTGACATGATACATCTGAACTTATTTTATAATAAATAAATAGAATGAATATATGTACTATAAAAACAATCTTTCCAAGATATCTGCTTCCCCTTCTCTTTAACATTCAATTCAACTCACGACAAAAATACATTATCTAAACTAATTGAAGTAGACTTTTTGAGGTCTCATTTTGAATTTAAACATTTCCTGTTATAGGTGTCAGAAAATCTTGTTCACTATCCACCTACTCTATCCTTTTTACTATTCATCCTTTTAACTGTGAAACAAAATACATAGGTGACATCCTTCTACCAGTACCTGAATAATGCCAACAGTATAAACAGATTAGCAGAAAGAAATAGGTTATAGAAACTGGGAGGAAGTAACTTCATGGAACTTGATATATCTCACCAGGTGCAATTATATATTTCATTCGTTATTTGGAAATCTAATTTGCTTTTCCACAAGTAATCAAAGTGCACATCTCTGAATGAGAAGTGAAAGGACTGTAAAGGGTCCTAGTGACCTTATAATAGCAAAGAAGGAAGGACACAATACTCGATTTCTTTGGGAAAGAGTCACACTCACCAAACAAAAAGCGGTTGATGCCAAGTCCGTATCTATTACCAGAAGATCACGAAAACCCAATTTTAAGAAACATTATGAAGGCACAACCCCTGACACTTACCACATGTGTCTTAATACATACAAGGTGGCAAAATTTTAAGAAAAGTGATCATTTTAATTGCTGGTAATATCTCTTTGTGCTTCCTCTTTAGAGAAAAGCTGTATTTATTATTTCAAAACCTTATGTGAACAAAAATATTTAAGTCATGAATATTTAAATGATGGCACTAGGCCAATCTTAGATTATAAAGGTCCAAGGTTAATCTGGCAAATTTTGATAACCCCTAATTCCCTAGTGGGCTTCTTTAAAACAAATATTTTAAAGCCCATCGATAGACCAGTGTGAAGCCAAACAGATTTACAGCCCACCTCTTCATGAACATTCAGCAAGATGCTAAATCTAAGATGTTTGTTTCTGATCACCAATGTACAATTTCCCTCTCGGGAGTCTATTAGGCTGTTCTGAATTTGTAATTTCCTTGAAGCTCTGTCACTTTTAATAGGTATGTGTCTTGCCAGAAGATGCTTACTTCATTCTGACAGTGACAGAAAGCTCATTAAAGAAGTAGTGTCACCAGTTTCTTTCTGAAAGTCTGAAGAAAGGAAAAACTACATTTAAAAGGCTGCATATTATACATAATGTAGTTCATTAAATAATAAATTCAAGAATTGTCATTTTTGCTTTGATAGTTTTGAAAGCCACTCCTGATAAAGGGGCTGTACACATTTGCTCTGCCCTTTAGTCTTCATTTACCTGTCAGGATGAATGGAAGAGAGCACAAAGACGAGGAGAATGACATCCAGGATCCCATCTGGAAAAGGGTAGGGTAGGCCATCGTCACAAACGTCATGAACAAAGGCACAGCACTGGGCTGCTCTGTATGACGCGTGCGACTGTCATGATAAAGGAATGAAAAGACAAAAACAGTTGTTAGCAGACTTCTAGTATTTTTCTCAAATTAAAAACGTCAATTTAACTTCTCTCAAGTGCCTTTCTTCTATAAATTTGATTTTTGGATTAGGTATTCTGTTAGGTTATTTCAAGCTGTCATTAAAAATTAAGTCTAGCACTTGGACTTGATAACAAATATTCTTTTGCAATCCCTCCTTTCTTGAAAAGTGGAGTAGGGCAGTCTTTCTGAGTCAGTAGGCAGTGTTGCTGGAAGCCCACCCTGTGTTACTTCAGAGGCACTGAGATGGTCCTCGGTTCTCTCTCTCACTGCTTATTCCATGCCTCCTTTGGCATTAATATATAAATATCCTATAGTACATAATCAACATTAGGTAATGGTGATGGCTGTACAACTCTAAATATACTAAAAATCACAGGTTTGTATACTTTAAAATGGTGAAATTTATGGTATGTGAACTATACCTCAATAAAGATGCTATTTTAAAAAACCACATCCACACACAATTTGCCTATAAAAACAACGCTAGAAGGATATATAGCAAAATACTAACAGTGATTCACTCTAGGACTCTAAAAAAGCATATTATAGGTAAATTTTATCTTCCCCTTTAGGCTTTTCAGTATTTTAGAAAATGTCTACAATGAAAAACTATTAACTCTTATTACCAGAAATTATGTTCCATGTGTTTACTATACATTTTTGTTAGAATTTCCATTCCTTTTCCATTTCCTAAAATTACCTCTTTTTGCTATGATAATGCTTACTAGCATTTGGGAATTGGTCAAATAAGGCCCGGTTCCCACCACTGTTTTCCTTACAGTTGAGACATTTTAGATTTGTAATATATGCCTTTTCAGACCTTTTTTTTTTTCAAAATTTTTAATTTAATGAGTGCCTACTATGTGCCAAACTGTGTGTAAAGCTCTAGGGACATAAATATAAATACCACCTTGTAGGAACCACTCTCTTGAACTCTATATTAAATCCCAAACAACTTCTATTGTTTTAGGGTAACATCTTAGGCATCAGTTGATGATATGATTTGCAAAACTGTAAAAGCTCAGTTAAAAATGGTCACAGATTACATCTGATGCAGTTACATTAAAAAAAAATCACTTCAACAGCAAAAAATTAGATTTTTAATATAGCTCTCTTTAAAGAAAATATAAGGCATACCTTTACCAGCTCCACAGCTCCAGAAGCAAAATCACAACAATAAAGAAAGAACTCTGGAGCATTCCTATGAAAATGAAAGAAATATTTAAATCTAGAGCCCAGATATGCTGAAGCTACAGAAGAAAGGAAAGTGTAGGTTTGAATTTGTTAGTATTCCTTTAACAGAATTTTGGATGACACTTGGCTTGTTGTTTCTTCTTTTTAGACACTGTTCTCTGCAGTGGTGTGTGGATGCCTTCATGTTGTTTCTGAACCAACATTATCTCAAACACTTATCAATTACAGGGTGACTTTCAAATTCCTGCCCTGATTTTAAGGCCCTCCATTATGTGGGCCTACTTGCTCTATATCCCATCATACTCTCCCAAGGGAAACCTCCAAAGCCATCCATCAGCATTGCTCAATCTTCCTCCTGCCCCTCACAGGCACTCTTTCTTGTCTGCCTCCAGCCAGCGTGGCCTGTAACTCCTCTTAGCTTAGCCAAGTTCTATCCTCTCCAAGGACCCTCAACCCCCAGTTGCATTTACGTGCTGTTAAATATAATATTAATATGTTTATATTAACAGCATGTAAATACAACTTCTAAAAATAATAAAACACTAATATATTCTTATCGTTTCAAGTGATTGTCAAACTTTTCTTTCCTCTGCCGTTGCGGAGCACAGGCTCCGGACGCGCAGGCTCAGCGGCCATGGCTCACGGCCCCAGCCGCTCCGCGGCATGTGGGATCTTCCCAGACCAGGGCACGAACCCGTGTCTCCTGCATCGGCAGGCAGACTCTCAACCACTGCGCCACCAGGGAAGCCCGATTTTCAAACTTTTATTGAGCCTTATACATGGACCAAGCATTAGAATACAAAGTAGTAAATGAAACTGTCTAATAAAACTGTCTAGTAAGAGTATGGGATTTGGGAGCCAATTACACCTGTGTTTAAATCCTGGATTTGCCAGTTATTAACACTGAATTTGACTTAACTTCTCCGAGACTCAGTTGCTTTACCTACAATACGTAAATAAAGTAAGCAAATTCAGGGGTTTTTTTTTGGGGGGGTGATGTTTACCCATATGAAAATCCTGACTAATTTTAATTGGCCTCCACTGAACTTAGACAAGTTCTATTTGGTCTTTACCTGAAATTCAGTAACAATGGCTGAGCCATGGTTACTAATGGGCAGGCACATACAGCTGTCCCTTGAACAATACAGGTTTGAACTTCGCAGGTCCACTTACACATGGATATTTTTCAATAGTAAATACTAAGTGCTATATGGTCCGTGGTTGATGGAATCTGCGGATACAGAAGGAACCACAAATACGAAGGGTCGACTGTAAATTATTCGTGGACTAACCCCCCACATTGTTCAAGGGTCAACTGTACTTTGAATTTTGTGGGTCAGTACCCTTCCTAATCATACCTTGTATGCTATTAGCAAAGGATCCTTGCATCATCTTGCTTAGTAGTGTGTCTGAATCACAGAAAGAGATCAGTATGTCCTAAACAGTAATTATAGGTATGGTCCTGGCTCTTGTGGATTTTATAGCCTAGTTGGGGACATATACAATTTCTATAGAAGTGTGCATAAGGCAGGCACCCTCAGGTGAAAGTCTTAAGAATTTTGAAGGAGGGGGATGGCATTACTAAGTGGGAAGAAGGGGAAAGGGTTTAGAAGTGGGAGTCACATGCTAGGGATGAGAAGCAGAGTGGATTCTGAGAGCCCAGTGTGTGACGGGATATATGGGCTTTGAAGCACATAATTAGAACTTCCAATTTGATTCAGGAGGCATTTTAAGCAAGGAGGACTTCTAAATAAACACGGAACATAAGCACAAATATGCATTTAGCAAAATCTCACCCAGGCTTGCATTACTCTCAAATGCTACTCATTGATGAATACTACATTCATGTATAATATTCATATATAGTATAGTATTCATATATAGTGCCATTCTGTGGCACTAGGGGTTTGTATTCAAATTAAGATCTGTCCAAATAAATTAATGTATCATGAATAGGATATGGTTATGAAAAGTTAACCAGTACTGAATCAAAGTTAAAACTTGTGCTGCTTATATTTTCTCATCCATCCCATATAAAAATTGTGCTTTATTGCAGCATATATACCCTTATTGTTTCCTATGAAATCCATATATTTGTGACTTGTAATTGTTGGTTGGTCACACATGTTTGAAATGTCTCAAAAAACACTCAGATACATATAGTACTATGTGGTATGATGGCTAAGGGCAAGGGCTCTGAAACAAGACTGCCAAGGGTTGAATCCTGGCTCTACCACTTAGTTGGGTGACCATGGAAGAGTCATCTAATCTCTCTGTAATTGGTTTCTTCATCTTTATTTTTTAAAATTAATTCTTTTATATTGGAGTATAGTTGATTAACAATGTTGTGTTAGTTTCAGGTGTACAGCAAGATGATTCAGTTACACATATACATGTATCTATTCTTTTTCAAATTCTTTTCCCATTTAGGTTATTACAGAATATTGAGCAGAGTTCCTTGTGCTATACAGTAGGTCCTTGTTAGTTATCTATTTTAAATATAGTAGTAGTGTGTATATGTCAATCCCAAACTCCTAAGAGATAAATATGGCATCTAAGTTGGTTGTAAGGATTGAATGGACTCATATATGTAGAGTTTCTAGAAAGGTGCCTGACTCAAGAGTAAGCACCTAATAAATGTTAGTCATTCTTATTATTGTTGCTATCATCATCACCATCATCATTATCATCATTGTTATCATCATTAAAGGAAGATCTGCCTCTGCCTTCCAGGAACTTAAAACTTAAGAAATTAACATGGTTCTATAAATACTTCCATATAGCTCAAAATGCTTCTCTGGACACTGGCACATCTAGCTTTTATGAAAGGTATGCAGTCTATCTTTGGGTAGTAGTTACTAAACACTCACAAGATACAGAACAGTCTAGTAAGCTAAAGGAAGGCCTGTGCCATTTGCCATGTGTCCTACCAGACGGCAGCTTGACCTCTGAAACTGAATTCCCACTGCATCAGCAACCCAAGTTGGTCTTGTGATCACCCAATGACTTTCCAGAGCTTTTCAGTAAAATCGGCTGACTGCCTTGGCCCTTCTCCCAGCAAACAGGTGTAAATATCACCACTACCACCACACCACCAAGCACTCTCTTGGCAAGGGGTTTAAGAATTAAATGATCCTTGGAGAATGATATGACCTCTCAATTCCAGAGGTCTAATTATGGTAAAATATTCTAAAAATGTAAAACATTAATCTTATACTCTCCAAAAGTAATAAAACACAATTTCTGTGGTGGGAAAAAAAAAGTCTAATCCTCCCTTTGGAAGGCTAATCACTGGTTGCCTTTTAAAGATGAATTAATTATCTCAGGTTATTGAGCTACAGTGATTTCTAAAATATGAATATGAGGCAAAAAAAAAAAACCAAAAAGACATATCCACAAAGAAAGAGTCAGGGGGTGAGAGGCAAGAGCTTGCAATTATTAGTTGGAGGGAGAAGTAGAAGAGGGAAAAATACAACTAACAAGTGGGGAGCCAGAGGTATTAATCAGTCAGTGTGTACCAAGCTCTATCTATATTGTATTGTTAGGCTACCTGAAAAATCAGATTAGAGTAAAATATGCTCTTTACCTCAAGGAATATATGAATAGTAGTTGAAGAAATAAGACATAGAGAAACGATATGCTAAATAATAACTTGAGGTAAGTCATAAAGTAACACACAATCAACTGCCAGTGTAGTAGATTTATGTGTATTACAAGTTCAGAGATCACGGGGGTGAAGGAATCTGGCTACGTGGTATAAAAGTACAGGAAATTTTGGCCCAGAAATTGGAAAAGGGAAAACAAAGAAAATAAGTCCCGAAAGAGGAAGACCATTCAGAACTGCAAATTGGCCAGCACCACTTCTGGCTGGACACTTTAACTGGTAATTTGATGATATTAGGGAATTACTTAATTTTTATTATGTTAGGTTTATAATAGTAATGAAGTATGTCCTGCTTTTTGGAGATCCATCATAAGTACTTAAAGTGTCATGATGTTGGCCTTATGTTAATAACTGTTGAAACAAGGTGGTGGGTGTATGAGAATACACTGTATTACTCAGTTTTTCTGAATGCTTTTACATTTTCACAATGGAAAGTTAAAAAAAAAACTTTCTTAAATTTAAAAATAGGCATAGTGAAAAGACTGAAAGGAATTATAACAAAAATTCTGTCAGCAGCTATGCTAATGGTGGTGGGAATAATGGGTGATTCCCCCCAACCCATTTTCCTCTAATGGGAACGTTCTACAAATGTGCTTATGTTGATTTTATAATGGAAAAATAATGGGAAAGCTATCATGTAAACTTAAAAAAAAATAGGGACTTGACAGACCAGCCATAGGTAAAAGGTGTTAAAGTTTTGTAAGGTGTATCTTCTTCATCACCTACTAAAACACATAAGTGAGGTGGTGAACGGGAAGGGCAACTCAGGAGAACATCTTTGCTCCTATCCCCTACTTCTGCCTTTTTGAATCTTAGGGTTAGGTGCTATAACTCCAAACAATTTCAAGTCTAGATACAGTCATTTGAGAAGGTTTTATACTGGGTGTGGCTCCAGAAGTGATGACAAAAAAATGAGTTTAAAGCTTACACTTTATTTTGTGTAAGCTTTAAACTCTATTCTCTATGTGTAAAATGACACCTAAATAACCTGGAGGGGTAAATAAATCTCTAAAGTTCAGCAATTCCCAGCTTAGCAGAAGGATCCAACCTCTTACTCTCTTCTTATTCCCTCATCCACATAAACACAAGCTTAAAAAATTACTTCAACTCATGGTGGACAACCCATGCCTGTGAAACATTATTTTCAGAGTAATTCTCAGTTCACATGAAATTAGACACTCAGCCAAGACACTTCTTTTGAAATTTCCTTTAGTCATTGTTTATACAGGAACAAGAACACTACTGGCATATACATGACAACTTTTTCCCAGAATTTCTCAACCTCCCATATGTATGTAGAATTTTGTAGGAGAAAACTCTAAAACTCACTGCAAAGTGTTCAGAATTGGAAAAACACTATTCCCAGCACCACAGCCAACCTAAAATCAAAGAATAAACAAATATTATGAAAATAAAGTTAAATTTTCCTCACCAATGTCAGATTTTTTTATTAAAAAAAAAACTAAAAGAAATTTACTGGATCTCTGGGTATAGGAGAGTTTTCTAAACTCAAAAGCAATGAAGTAAATCACAAGAATAATATGCACTGAGAAATCTGGCTTATGGAAACATCTAAAATTTTTACATACCAAAACCCAAAATAAACCAAATTAAAAGGTGACAAACATACTGTGAAAAAAACATTTGCATTAAATATGATAAAGGGCAGAGCTCATTTTTTAAAAAGCATCTGATAAATAAAGGAAATAAACAGAACACAAAAGAAGTACAAATGACTTCTAAACGTTTAAAGAACTATATGACCTATTTAACAATCAAAGGAATGCAAATTAAAATAAGGTATAATTTTTGTCTAACAAAGCAGAAAGCACTAAAATAAGAATATTCCAATCAGTAAGGGTGTGATGAAACAGACCTACACTGCAGTGAATTGGTATTAGTACAACTTCTTAGAAAGCAATTTGGCAATATATTTTAACAGTACTAAAATTTTTAAATAAATTATGAACTAGTAAATTGAACCCAAATAATAAAAGAAAATGCAGAAAAGTCTATAACCAAAGAGGTTTGCTGTTGAAAACCTGAAAACAATTTAAATGCCCAGTCAAGTGAAAAAGGTAAGTAGAATCATAGTATTCCACATAGTAAAGTATTTTGCAGCCATGAAAATGTTTATAGAGAATTTTTAAAGATAGGGAAAACTGTTTATGTTATAATGTTCAATACAAACAAAGCAAAACCCCAAAATGCAGGTAGAGTATAGCTCAACTATACAAAACAGTATAAACGAAAGGAGAAAAAAGTCAGTTAAATGTTAATAGTGGTTAAATTAAATCCCTTGTTTATGGGACTGTAGATTATTTTATTCTTTCTCTTTAGCAAATTCTCTGTAAGCAGTATATATTATCTTTACAATCAGAAGGAAAAGGTTTATTTTTTAAAACAGAAAATCAAGGTCTACACCAGATTATAGCAAATTACATACTTCACTTATTTCTATTTCACCTAAAAGTGGGTAATAACAGAAAGATAGAAATTAAGGCCAAAACTTTATTGGTATTTAAAACTTCCTTCAAGTTAGAAATTAAAGTAGACAAATTAAAAAAAATTTAAATCACAAACTTAAAACCTGACTAATTAAAGATATGAGTCCCTTAAATAATTTTTATGCACAAAAGTATATGAACACTTATTTAATAGTTAGATTTGATCATTTCCCCCCTAAAAAATCTGGATCGTTATTAAAGTAATATGGAATGTACATTGAAAAATTTTTGCCCCTGCAGTACCATACCTCTAGGATTCTGAAAGTGGCGTTGCTACCAGGAAACAATTCAGTCTTCAGAGGTCCTTTTCTGTGTTCTTTGGAGTCTAGGTTGGAAAAATCAGATCCTGCTTTGTTTTGACCATCTGATGAGCCAGAAATTTCTCTATCATGATTTTTTTCTTCAGGCATAGTAGGGCAGTGCATTCTTGAGAAACAGTTTGCAGCATGAACTTTTACATGATTCCATGATAATTCTTTTACCTTCTCTTCAGTTTTTTGACCAACTGGAAGAATTTCAGGAAATTCCCTCAACAGCCAATTACGATCTTTGAAAAACTTATTCTTATGTATCTTATAAAATGTGTCCCAATATTTACTAGCTTCACTCTCATACTTCACTAAAATAAAGAGAAGAAAAAGGATTTATTTTACTATGAATTATATTTATCATTAGTTACTATTTTAATAACTAAATATATTTAATAATTAAATACTGTTAAATATATTACATATACTATTCACTTATAACAATTATATTTACTATTGAATAACTTTAAAATTATAATAATTTTTATTTATCTGATTTTTTTTTTAACTTTTTTTTTTTTTTTTTTTCGGTAGGCGGGCCTCTCACTGCTGTGGCCTCTCCCGTTGCGGAGCACAGGCTCCAGACGCGCAGGCTCAGCGGCCATGGCTCATGGGCCCAGCCGCTCCGTGGCATGTGGGATCCTCCCGGACTGGGGCACGAACCCGTGTCCCCTGCATCGGCAGGCGGACTCTCAACCACTAAGCCACCAGGGAAGCCCTTTTTTTTTTTTTTTAACATCTTTATTGGAGTATAATTGCTTTACAACGGTGTGTTAGTTTCTGCTATAAGGGAAGCCCTTTTTTAACCTTTTAAAGGTTAAAACTACAGAGTATTAATCCTCACAAAATGTGTCAATGTGTGGGTTATTTGGGCTTACCCTGGTAAGTCTGCTTCTGTCTCAATAGTTTAGCCAATAAATTTTTGTGAGGAATATAATCATTGCATACTGCTTTCTACAGTCTAATCTTGAAATCTTAATGATCACATTTTTACCAATAACCTGTAAGGCTCTTTATTATCTTAGAGAAATGATACCTCATTTTTTATGTCTCTGTAAATGCAGCTTCTACACGACAAATGTCTGTGCAAACTGGTAATCAAACAGGAAATTGTGGAATAATAAATGACATAATCTTAGGGCTAGAACGGTCCATTGCAATAATCTACTCCAACCCCCTTGTTTCACGTTTGAAGAAAGGACACACAGAGAAATGAACCCACTTGTATGGGTCCTGGAGCCCGGTCACAGCAGAAGCAGGAACGTATGATCTGACTCCTGGGGTATAGGGGCCATCCCATAACTCCATTCTTCACCCACCTCCAGAGGCACCTCTTCTTATTGACATCTCCTAATATGAAGCCTTAAAGAGAATTTCTGATACAATTTAAAAAGAGATACGCATTTTGTGATGTCATCCCTTCGATTACCCTGGGTCTCAGCATCAGGGTTAGGTCAACAGTCTCAGACCTTCAGGCAATTCTTAGCTTTCTGCCTCTTTCTATCTGCAGCTTAAATTAGTATAATCATTAATTCACTCACTTTCTCAATCACTCACTCAAGAAACATTTCTTGGATACTATTACATACCAGACCTAATCCCTGGGTTAGGAACTACTTTCGCCCAGTGTAGACACGTGACATTTCTAAAGTGCCTTCAAAAAATTTAAAAAACCTTCCATTAATATAGAATAATTTTCAAGACTTAATGTTAGGTGAGAAAGCAAAATGTAGAACAATAAGTATAGGATGCAACTATTTATTAGAAACAAAAGAAGAAAAAAATACATGTGTGTACATACACAGAAAAACAGTCATGTATGTATATACACATATTTACTGCTATATGGGCAGAATACTTCTGGAAGGATAATCACATAATTAGTAGTACTGGTTGCCTCTAAAGAGTGGAACTGAGTGGCTGGGGACCAGGGTTTGAGGAAGAATTCTCATTTGAATTTTGATCCATGTGAAATTATAATCTATTCCAAAAATAAACTAAAACTAAAAACAACAGACTCATTTCTTTGAAAATTTTAAAGAAGCCCTTACCCTCAGAACAAGCAGTTGCCTATAGTCAGGTTTGTCTCTGTTACAGAACCCTGTCCTGAAGCCCTTATATTTTTTCTTTTCTTTCCACTTTTATCTTTATGGCCTTGTACCATGGATCCCCACCCATCTGGCCACAAGACTTCCTTCCCATCAGGGCTGAATTGTATCTGGCAGCAGGACTGCTAGAAAGACAGAAACTCCCATATGTATTTAAGGTCTGAGAAATGAAAGTAGATCTCTGTAACAAAAGAATTATGTGATGTTGAAGTCCAAAACATGCTCTCATCTGCACTAATGGGAGGAAGCCTATTTATCACTAATCTAAAAATGCTGTATATCTTTAAAATAGTTCTATCTCTACTTTTAGAAATTGGAGTGTACCTGATATACTGTGTAAGAAAACAAAACAACATTCCGAAAATCAGACTCAGGAGGAATTAGGAAACCGTCAAATTTCCCCAGGGTCTTCTCGCACCTTCTCTTCTTCCTTTTACCTTAAGAACTCTCTTTGTAACTCACTCTATGCTGGTAAAAGATTTTTCTGCTTAATAAAAGGTGACCCACCTAAGAAGACCTATATTTAGTCAAATCTCTAGCATTTGAGTTTCCAATACCAAGTTACTTGTGAAGTGAGTTTGAACCTAACTATAAGTAACTAGAATGTAATATAAGTGATTAATTTGTGGGAATATCCCCCTCGGAATTAATTGGCAGGGGAAGAGATAGACAGCAGTGGAGTAACTTGAAAGAAAAGATGTTCATAGCAGTGCTATTTATAATAAGAAAAAGTGGAAATAACTCAAACAGCCAGCAACATAGGAATGACCAAGCAAACCATGCATGTCAAAATAGAGTAAACTTATGTAGCAATTAAAATTTAAAGGATAATAATATTAAGAGAAAATATTCACACAGAATGGTCTGTACACTGACTGCAACTCTAAAATTTATTTTATATTCATTTATAACCATCAGATGGAAATTTGGAGTGCTGGTAACAATTTAATGATTATTAGGTAGTTCTTTCTTTTGCAAAGTTTTATCTACATCTTACATGAAGATAAGGAATCTTGGTTGAATTCTTCATTCTACTTGCCCAAAGAGTTTCCTCATTTGATGAGGGGTTGAATTAGAGCAGCAGCCCCCAACCTTTTTGGCACCAGGGACCAGTTTCGTGGAAGACAATTTTTCCACGGAGGTGGGGGGTGGGGGGGTGATGGTTCAGGAGGTAATGCGAGCGATGGGGAGCGATGGGGAGCGGCAGATGAAGCTTCACTCACTCACCTGCTGCTCACCTCCTGCTGTGCGGCCTGGTTCCTAACAGGCCACTGGCCGGACCCCTGAATTACAGTATCTCTATGGTTAAGCTCTAAAAAGTCTATGTACTTTCCTATTAAATCCCATGAATTTATGGAGAACATTAAACATTCAGTTCTACAAACTGCAAAATCTTGGATCAGATTGCTGTCATAAATATGAGCCTGTACTACTGTTTAATTTCTACAGTTTATAAAGAAAATGAATTTGCAGTGAGGTGACTAGAATCTGGTGCAGGTACCAAATATATCAAGCACCTAAATTCAACCCTAGCTTATCCAATCTTTAAAAAGGATCTGATTACTATTAAAAGATGATGGTCAAGGTCTGCTGATATATACGCTTTCAAGCCTTTTTCAAGTATTTCCCACTCAGGAATTAGGAGGAAAAAAACAAACATCACATAAATCATTGTACCAATAACAGCAGCACAATAGTACATACTAAGTGTTTATTTTGTGCCAGGCACTATGTCAAATGTTACTTGGATTTTTTTCCCATTTAATCCTAATAATACCTCTCAGATAGACATGTTATTCCAATTTACAGACAAAGAAGTTCAAGGTCAGAGGGGCTAAAAAAATTTGCCCAGAGTCACCCAGCAGAGCCAGGACCTGAACCAATTCTATCAGACTTTATGCTCAATCATTATACATACTGCCTTCCTAACACAAAATCAAGATTAGCCCCCTCCAAAATATCTCTGAAAATAATCTGTTTTTCTGATTTTGTACTTTCCTCTCATTATGAAGCATCAAGCTGAAATTAAAACCTCAGTATGCCTTATAATCAGTATAACCAAATAGTAAAAATAATGCTGATTGAAGTGAACCTACATAAAGACAGATCAGAAAAACAGACTTAATTAAACCCCATTTGAATTATATAAAAAATAAACTATGCAAGGTTGTATGATGAAATTATGATGAGCAACAGGAACATAAAATGCTCTATGAGAATAGATGGGTTTGTGGGACAGCAACAGAACAGAAACAAAACAGGATAGTCTGGGATAAAGGCTAATGAGCTGGAACTTTTTTTTTTTGCTTTTTAAAGTTGTGCTTTTAGCAGTACCTTCAATCAATGCTGGCAACTCCACAGTTCCCAGTAATGTATAACAGCCTCTGAGACCCCACGGAAGCTCAGTCAAACTCATAATTATGGCTATGAGACAAGGAAACACCTCCAGCATATAATTTAATTTCCTGAACTGCAAGAGTATCTGTGATAACAGGGGAATTGGAAGAGCAACTTTTCTGACCATGAGTGAAAAATTTAGCTTAATCCTGCTGTTCACTCAACTCAAGTTCAGGCCAATAATGATAAAAGAATATAGTGTAGAGAAATCTGCCCTGTCTTCATCTTGTCCAACTGATTTTCTAAACAGGTATATTAATGATCAATTTTTCTTGGAGGAGAAAATTTTCCCTTTACTCTCCAAGGCTGCCAATTCAGAGTTAATTGCTCTCTGCCAACGGCCGTAAAAGGGATGTAGTGATCTGTTTAACCACAGCCAGATGAAGCAACTTCTCAATTATTCATTTATTAAATTCAATACTGCTGAGGGGAAGAAGGACTATGACACACTAACCATACTTAAATATTCAGAATTCACCCTGAATCACACTGAATATAACAACTAAGAAATTGAATTAAACCATTTATATGTATCTGACATATACGATATGATTAATATGTATTATGAAAATTTATTCTAAGTTGCAATGTAACAAAAGGCAATTTATTTTTTTTAAATTTTATTTATTTTATTTTTTAACATCTTTATTGGAGTATAATTGCTTTACAATGGTGTGTTAGTTTCTGCTTTATAACAAAGTGAATCAGTTATACATACACATATGTTCCCATATCTCTTCCCTCTTGCGTCTCCCTCCCTCCCACCCTCCCTATACAAAAGGCAATTTAAAGCTATTTTTGCACAGCAATTACACGAACACCTGAGCTCTCGAAGTTGGAAATTTCCACATGTCACTGATAAAGTTAATTGTCTAATAAAGGAAAACTCTTAAAGTTATGAAATTTAAAGTATACTTCTAAGAGCACTGTATGAAATTAACAACCAAAGCTGACCTACAAACAAGTATCCTAAATTTATCAGCACACAAAACTTTTAGCTACTCTATTTTTTTTTCTCACATAGGACACTCTCAAGTGGTAAGGTATTCACAAAGGAAGGTATAGTGGAATTCTCTTACTATTTTCCTCGACATAGATAACTCATCCTAGGTAGACAGTTATTTACAATGGTATTTTAAAGTAAAAATAGCAGCTGCATTTGTTATTAACTTTTAAAAACCCATTACATTTGCTAAATTACCAGCTGAGATATAACACACTAGAGATGTTTTCAGGAAATTATAATCATGTTAACTCAAAAACTGCCAAATGTATCTTTCTCATTTCTCTGAATTAACCTGCTTTAAAAAGAAATCAATTTAAAATAAATTACCAGGGCTTCCCTGGTGGTGCAGTGGTTGAGAGTCTGCCTGCCAATGCAGGGTACACGGGTTCGTGCCCCGGTCCAGGAGGATCCCACGTGCCACGGAGCGGCTGGGCCCGTGAGCCATGGCCGCTGAGCCTGCGCGTCCAGAGCCTGTGCTCTGAGGCGGGAGGGGCCGCAGCGGTGAGAGGCCCGGTACCGCAAAAAATAAATAAATAAATTACCAAAAGGAAATGTGGAATTAAAAATCATTAATCTGGGCTTCCCTGGTGGCGCAGTGGTTGAGAGTCTGCCTGCCGATGCAGGGGACACAGGTTCGTGCCCCGGTCCGGGAAGATCCCACATGCCGCGGAGCGGCTGGGCCCGTGAGCCATGGCCGCTGAGCCTGCGCGTCCGGAGCCTGCGCTCCGCAACGGGAGACGCCACAACAGTGAGAGGCCCGCGTACCGCAAAAAAAAAAAAATCATTAATCTGGGCATCTAATTGAAAGAAATAATGCTAATGAGAGGCCGGATGCTTTACATTTTAATCACAGGAATGAATATGTCAACCACTGTACAGCAAAAGACTGTCTTATTTGTGATGTATAAATTCTTATTTTCAGAATTGTGGGGGTGTTTCCGGACTTCAGTTCTCACCAAAGGCTGAGACAATAGGTGACAAATGGGAAATGGGAGTGACAGGAGAGACTGACACACAGAGACCAAAAGAAACTTGCCAGAGAGTTGGCCAGCATGGGAGAACAACCAGTATTTCCTCCCAGTGGCATTAAAATAAGTAAGATAAAATCAGTAGACAGTGCTCATGCCGTATACTATTCTGCAAATGGAATACTTTATGATGGGAGAAAACTGGCTCTTTCAAAGACTTAGGACCCTCCTGGATAAGAAGAGGTGGTGATTAACAGGGGCAGTGGGAGAAGAACCGGGTCACAGCTTCCTTTGGGTTTTCACAACATTTGGGAATAGAGCTTTTAAACGGATCTATTCACCTTGACCCACATTCATCAGAGACATTAGATATCCAATTAGAAGCCTCACCTAGGCTGCTGCAGACTAGCAGGTCGATGATTCCTGGTGGAGACTGGACTGGGTGGCTGGGTAGGTATTTACTCTCACTGTAATGTCCCATCACTCAATATAGTTCCTCAGGACAGAAGTTTTCTTTCTTTGCCACCCTCAACTGCTGCTCTGTGCAACCTTGCTTAAGTGTGATGTAAGGGTCACCCTCAATGTGTGTGTTCCTCTCCTTGTAGCAGTTCTCTGACATGTGTGAAGTCCATTGCACTGAGTGGTGTTATGGGGGGGTGGGGGGAGGTAGGAAGGGAGGACGCAGAGGGGACCCAGCAGAAGCCTTGATCACTTTGAGTCATTTTAAAATGAACTCTTTTGTGTCTCCACGGCGGCCAGAAAACTTGCTCAGAAACAGACTGCACATGCTAATAAGCAAACCAAATGCTTCAAAGCAGTATCATCAGCCCTCTCCAGTCTGCTTTTCCTGCTTCTATAGAGGAAGGCCAGTCACCACCTTTCTATTTCAGTCACATTATGGTTCTGTGGGAACTGTCATTTTCCTTTACTGTGGTTTCCAAGGCCTGAAAATAACCTTCTCATTAGCTTCACTCAAGTTCATTGTTAACATAAATAGGCCAAAATAGGCAGCCACATACAGAGCCCTTTAAGGGAACATTATCAGCACTGCTCATCTATTTATGTTCTAAACAGAAATACTCAAAAGAGCATGAAAAAAAAATCCTTGGTTTTTCGTATTCTCAGGAAATATACTGTGGATAATTTTTAACTTCCTGGAAAAGAATTAAGATGACTGATATCTTTTAATTCTGTTTAGGCTTGACTCTCTCTGTCACATCCAGGTGGCCACTAGCAGAAGCTTGAGTAATGTGGAAAATATGCCTGTGCAGCTGCTGGCAAAGAAGCAAAATTATACTTCCTCAGAAACAGTGTGACAGAGTTCCTGCAAAGGAATGCAGTACGGGCTGATCTGTGAGCAGAACTGCCACCAGTATGCACTCTAAAATCCAGCCCCAACACTCCCTGGCCACATCCCACTCTGGGACTGCATGGCTGGAGTTCATAAAAATAGAATGGTTCTACTGTGGATCAGGTGCTCTTCTTTCTTGTCTATCCTCCAGGACATATTCATGCTTACAGTAAGGAAGGAAAACTAGCTCTGAGGGATAACAAATGATGCCAGAGGATAAGACAGGGCCACACTGCCCCCTTCACTGGCAAAGGGCAGCTCATGAGGGCTGTCGCATTAGCTTAAGTTTCAACAGCTACCTTTGCTTCAAACTTTAGCCTCAAGTGTAGACTAAAGTCACAACAATAGCTAACTACCAGTGGGATTAGTGCTTTTCACTACGCTTGGCTTGCACAGAGGAATGCAAACATCTTTCTCTGGGGAGTTTCAGGACAGCTGATCAATCTGGAAACAAAATTCTATCTCAGGGGTTGGCAAACTTCTTCTGTAAACGGCCAGACGGTACGTAGTCTGTGTGGACTACATAAGGTCCTTGTTGCAACTACTCAACTCTGTAGATGTAGCTCAAAAGCAGCCATGGACAATGTTAACAAATGAGTTCCAATAAATCTTTCTTTATAAAAATAGACAGTGGGCTGGATTTGGCCCCTGGCCATAGTTTACTGCCTCTCATTCTATCTAACAGGTACACTGACAGTGCTACATGAGTGATTGAGAAATGATGATGACCAGAACCAAGTTGTTCTGGCAAAACTAACCTATGGTATTAGAAGCCAGAATAGTGGTTGCTGTTTGTAGAGTCTTAGGGGTTTGGGAAAGTAATTGGGACAGGGCATGAGGAAGTTTCTGGGTTACTGGTAATATTCTGTTTCTTAAAGTGGGTGTTGGGAAAATTCACTGAGTTTTATGAAAACTTTATGAAAATTTATGAATTGTGTTAATTTCTATGGGTATCTGGTACTTCAATAAGCTGTTTTTGTTTTTTTTAAAGAAAAAAAATCAACCTGTTTTAAAGGAGAAATCATTTAAGAAAAAAAAGGTAGGAAAATTCTCTCTAGAGAGTGTAAGTGTTGGGCCAACTGCCTGTCGGTTCCCAGCTATGCACTGAGAAGGACAGAGGCCAAATTTTTTTTAGTGTGCTTTTTAAACAAAAGTTTGTGGTAAAAAACACGTAACATTTACCATCTTAACCATTTTTAAGTGAAGAGCCCGGTAGTGTTAAGTATATTTACATTGTTGTGAAACAGATGTCCAGAACTTTTTCATCCTGCAAATCTGGAACCCTATACCCATTAAACAACAACTCTGTGTTTCACCCCCTCCCCTAAGCCCTTGCTAACCACCATTCTAATTTCTGTTTCTATGAATCTGACTACTTTAGGTACCTCATATAAGTGGAATCATATAGTATTTGTCTTTTTGTGACTGGCTTATTTCATTTAACATAATGTCCTCAAGGTTCATCCAGATGATAGCATGTGACAGGGATTCCATTTCTTTTTATGGCTGAATAATATTCCATATGAAGAGACCACATTTTGTTTATCAATTTATCTGTTGGACATTTGGGTTGCTTCTACCTTTTACTATGGTGAATTGTGTTGCTATGAAAATGGGTGTGAAAATATTTCTTCAAGACCCTTTCAATTCTTCTGGCTATATATCCAGAGGTGGGACTGCTAGATGATATGGTAGTTCCATTTTTAATTTTTGGAGGAACTTCCATACTGTTTTCAGTAGAGGTTGTACCATTTTATAATTACTCTAACAGGGCATATAAGGGCTTCATTTCTATGCATCTTCACCCACACTTGTTATTTTCTGGTTTTGTGATTGTAGCATAGGCCAATACTTTAGAAGCCATTTTTAAGGTTGGCAAGGCCTTACCTAAATTAAACTCTAAATATCAAAGGCCTCCAAGAAAAGTACCTCAAATCCTTACTGAAACTTTATGTTCAATAAAAGACCAGAAACATTTTGATATGACTCTACCTTCTTCGCTCAAAGTTTTTGAATCTGTTGAATATTCCTAGCAGGTCAAGTGCACAACAGCATACTAAAAGATGCATAACTAAAGGAAAAAATTTAAATTATGTTCTCATATCCTGTTTGAAATGCCACCCTTATGTATCTCCCAGAGAAAGCAATAATATGACTATAGAAAGAGATTATACTTATAGGGTGAATACATAATTTATTTCTTTAACTTTGGTTCCGCTACACTGGAATAACTGGGAATTCTCCCAAAGGAACAAGTAGATTAGCAAAGGTAGAAGCTAAGAACTCTCTAAAGTAGTGGCACAATTAGGAGGAAAAGAGACTGAGGTGTGAACTGAATCAGTGGAAGGGCACACAGGAAAGCCAGGCTCCAGGAGACACAACACGTAGTTGCTTTACCTTGCTCTTCCAGAAGGACTCGCACAGCTGAGTTTTCTTCTACTTTTTTTCTGGCTGCTTCTTCTTCTTCTTTTGACCACTGCATGTGATCCCTTTCAAAAAATGAAGATTATAAAACATGCTTTATAATTGAAGAAGGCAGAAAAAGAGTGACAAGGGATACCTCTTTCATTCTAGGTTAGTCAAAGGCAAATGACACAAACAAATTCCAAGGCAAATGAATACATTGTGTCAGATGTTCCTTGTGACAGCGCCGGTGCAACCCTGGAGCGCCTCCAGTTCTTCTAACTCTGGGTGTGTTGCAAGCCCCAGCCACCTTCTGGAGATAACTGCTGAAGTGGTGTCCCAGGAGCACCATGGCGCATGTTTATCTGGGCGCTGGTATGGTTTGCTGTGTTTCATTCTAAGGCTAAATTTATTTGCTTTTCTGTTAATTTATGAACAGGGAATTCTTTAATAGTTTTTTCATACTCCTTTTGCACTATTCTTATTAGCTGCCTTAATTTCTGTATATGGATTCATTTATGTTTAAATGATAGACTACTTGATATAGCATATAAGAAGGTCGTCTTTCTAAGACCTGGCACTTTCTATAAGTATTTTCAGTTTCAGAATTTACTCCATATGAGAGAATATTATTTCCTGCCACCAAAATATCTTTCTTGGAATAGAAGCAACATCTTTATAGAAAAAAAGGTGATTTTTGTTTTGTTTTGTTCTTACAAAGTCTATGTTTCTTTTTTTGCAATAGGTAAAACTGTAAGTAGGTGATGTAGTTTCCTGGAATAAACCATTTTTCTTAACAATAAAGAAATCACATACCCAAAATTCAAGTCTGTTGCAGTAGTCTAGGAGTAATGAGATCCAGCACTAAGGTGGTGGCAATGGGAAACAGAAAGGCAGAGTAGAGGGGGAGACACTATGAAAGAAAACTATAGTTATGATCTGGAGATTAACTAGATAATGAAGGGAGAAGAATGAGAGTCAGGAATGATTCCAAGGTATTAAAACTGAGTACTGATGAAAGTGGGGGCAACAGTGACAGAATAAGGAGTTGCTTTGGGTGGAATGATGATAAGCTCAGTACTATTTTAAGTCATGTTTATGCAATCAGATATGAGAGGGTATATTCCAGTGACCTGGCTATAAATACACCACTGAAAGGTGAGAAATTACATTTAAGAAGGATCAAAACTGGTATACTGAAGTTCCCAGGAAAAGTATATGATAATGTAAAAATCAGAGTTTCACAGATGAAAATTTAACCACTGTTATTTCAAATAAAACCCAATCATTTACAACCCAAATAATCACTAAACAGCTTTATCACTTGCTTTAATGAATGAGATCAGAACGAATTTTTGCTTTGACTTATTTTAATATATGTGAGCAATCGCATATATAACTTGGAGCTGGTAACTACATTTTATATTCTGTACCTATAAATATATAGAGACTATTATTATATGACAGTTATGATGTTAAATGCAATAAATGGATAAAGGCAATAAATCACTTATTGAAAAAATAGTATTACTAAGGCTGGGGACAAGTTTCTCATCTATGAATTTCTAAAAAATATAATAAGGAAAATAGAACAGTCCGTTTCCCTGTAAAAAAATCAAGCTCTGAGATGAGAGCGTATATGGTTTTCACCCGTACGCATTTGTTTTAAACTGTTAGTTTAACTTGCTTCTTCCT
Organism: Tursiops truncatus; assembly: GCF_011762595.2. Taxonomy (NCBI): domain Eukaryota; kingdom Metazoa; phylum Chordata; class Mammalia; order Artiodactyla; family Delphinidae; genus Tursiops; species Tursiops truncatus. The sequence continues at coordinate 60,897,098 of NC_047040.1, read as the reverse complement.
GAGTATTTAATAGATTTAGTTATTTCTTAAATTGCTCTAACTTCCTTATACTGTTTTTTACGTTGCTTCATTTTCCTAACTGCTAGGTGAGGGGGATATTATACCCTTAGCCCCAAGAGAACAGATTTTCCACTATATAGTTATAGAATCCCCATAGAAACCTATAAAATGTTTCTACTGTATTTATGGGGACTTCCTCCAGACCAGCTGCTTTATGGAGGTTCTTATATTAGAAGAGTCTGATTCATGTACATCCAAACCCAACAGACAGCAATAAGAATCATTAAGGTTTATAAGTAACAAATACAATTACAATAGAATTTAAGTATAGAGACAACTAACAAACAAACTGAAAATAATCAGGTATTTAACAACCACCACAACCACCACCACCACCACCACCACCACCACCACCACTACTGAAGGAAGAAAATGGTTCATACTGTTTGACTTGCAAATTATACTCTGGGAATTTATTGTAACGAAGCCACTAAAAAAAACCCAGAGAAGTTCTGTACAGAGAAGTATCTGTACAACAGTATTTACTGGAATACCAAATATAATAGCATAAAACTGGAAACAACCTCACTTACAGGATAATAGAAAAAGTATGGTAACTCAAAGGAATATTATACAGACATTTAAAATGATAGATATGAAGTTTATGCAACAACATGGAAAAGTATAAATGAAAAAGCATGAGGTTAAAACAACAGATCCCCAAACTGTATATGTATTATAATCACAACTATATAAAATAATATACACACTGGGTGAAATAAAAACAATTATAGTAGAATAGTGGAATAAAGAGTAACTGCCTTAAAATTTCCTTAATATTGTAAAGCTGCTTCAACTAGAGATAATCCTTTTAAAAACCATATTTATAAAAAAACTATACTGCATGTTTAAGACGTATAACAATGGTCATTAAAACTTTATGCTATCCTTCTTGGGGGAAAACCCAGCAATCTTTGTAATAAAAAAGAATATATGTTTTCTTAAAAAAAGAGAATTGAGGGCTTCCCTGCTGGTGCAGTGGTTGAGAGTCCACCTGCCGATGCAGGGGACGCAGGTTCGTGCCCCGGTCCGGGAAGATCCCACATGCTGTGGAGCCATGGCCACTGAGCCTGCGCGTCTGGAGCCTGTGCTCTGCAACAGGAGAGGCCACAACAGTGAGAGGCCCGCGTACCACAGAAAAAAAAAAAAAAAAAAAAAGAGAATTGAGAAGAAAATATAAAATATGCTGAATATTTTTCCTGAAAACTTGAATTTGAGAAAAAGAAATCTTAAAAATAAAAGATAGGATTTTTAGTATACTACAAAGCTACAGTAATCAAGACAGTATGGTACAAGCATAAAAACAGAAATATAGATCAATGGAACAGGATAGAAAGTACAGAGATAAACCCACGCACATATGGTCACCTTATCTTTGATAAAGGAGGCAAGAATATACACTGGAGAAAAGACAGCCTCTTCAATAAGTGGTGCTGGTAAAACTGGACAGGTACATGTAAAAGTATGAAATTAGAACACTCTCTAACACCATACACAAAAATAAACTCAAAATGGATTAAAGACCTAAATGTAAGGCCAGACACTATCAAACTCTTAAAGGAAAACATAGGAAGAACACTCTATGACATAAATCACAGCAAGATCCTTTTTGACCCACCTCCTAGAGAAATGGAAATAAAAACAAAAATAAACAAATGGGACCTAATGAAACTTAAAAGCTTTTGCACAGCAAAGGAAACCATAAACGAGACCAAAAGACAACCCTCAGAATGGGAGAAAATATTTGCAAATGAAGCAACTGACAAAGGATTAATCTCCAAAATTTACAAGCAGCTCATGCAGCTCAATATCAAAAAAACAAACAACCGAATCCAAAAATGGGCAGAAGACCTAAACAGACATTTCTCCAAAGAAGATATACAGATTGCCAACAAACACATGAAAGAATGCTCAACATCATTAATCATTAGAGAAATGCAAATCAAAACTACAATGAGATATCATCTCACACCAGTCAGAATGGCCATCATCAAAAAATCTAGAAACAATAAATGCTGGAGAGGGTGTGGAGGAAAGGGAATCCTCTTGCATTGTTGGTGGGAATGTAAACTGATACAGCCACTATGGAGAACAGTATGGAGCTTCCTTAAAAAACTAAAAATAGAACTACCATACGACACAGCAATCCCACTACTGGGCATATACCCTGAGAAAACCATAATTCAAAAAGAGTCATGTACCAAAATGTTCATTGCAGCTCTATTTACAATAGCCAGGACATGGAAGCAACCTAAGTGTCCATCGACAGATGAATGGATAAAGAAGATGTGGCACATATATACAATGGAATATTACTCAGCCATAAAAAGAAACGAAATTGAGTTATTTGTAGTGAGGTGGATGGACCTAGAGTCTGTCATACAGAGTGAAGTAAGTCAGAAAGAGAAAAACAAATACCGTATGCTAACACATATATATGGAATCTAAGAAAAAAAAAAAAAGGTCATGAAGAACCTAGGGGCAAGACGGTAATAAAGACACAGACCTACTAGAGAATGGACTTGAGGATATGGGGAGGGGGAAGGGTAAGCTGTGACAAAGTGAGAGAGTGGCATGGACATATATACACTACCAAACATAAAATAGATAGCTAGCGGGAAGCAGCCGCATAGCACAGGGAGATCAACTCGGTGCTCTGTGACCACCTAAAGGGGTGGGATAGGGAGGGTGGGAGGGAGGGAGACGCAAGAGGGAAGAGATATGGGAACATATGTATATGTATAACTGATTCACTTTGTTATAAAGCAGAAACTAACACACCATTGTAAAGCAATTATACTCCAATAAAGATGTTAAAAAAAAAAAAAAAGAAATTTTTACACCAAGGCTAGTAGAATTAATTCGTAATTTTGGAGTGGCCATGAGTCCTATGACTTCAGTTCATATGTGTGCGTGTGTGTGTGATTTCATATTCCTTCTATATGTATAGTGCAATTGAATGATGATTCCTTGCTTTAGCTTTAAGTTGATGGCAATAACAGTCTAAATAATCATGCATTTGGTTTGGTTTTGAAAAGTTAAAACACACACACTCTCTCCCCAATCATTTAGCTTGGGTACTAATGTTTCTGAGGTTCCTACTTATAGAAAACTGCTGAATGTGGTGTCACTTCCTATTATAATTTTTAACAATCAGATATAAACCAAAGTACCCAGTGTAAGCTACGCAGATAAAATGTTTTTCTGTCTTGGTCATTTACTGTGTATGAAAAAGTGTCATTATAGAAGAAAATTTAAAGACAAATTTAACAAATGTATCAGGTGCCTAGTGAATTAAAAATAAAATATTGTTAGGTAAAAATAAAGTTTATTAGTTTCACCTTAAAACTATTTCAGTAATCTTTAATTCCATAACAAAGTCATTTTATTACATAGTTACAATTATATTAATAGAAAAATTTAAAGAGGAAAAAGTCTTACCTTTCATTTAAATATCCTAATCAATTAACAGTTCTTATTTTTTCAAGTTCCCTTCCTGTATTTGTGGATACACACACACACACACACACACACACACACACACACACTCTTCTACATAGCTACAAAATATTCATAATTATGGCGTAAAACTGCTGTATAGGATTTGTGATTTGCGCCATGACAGAGTACCTAGAAATAGGCTTATCCTTCTGCTATAAACAATAATAAAACTGGATAAAATAGTATATAAAGCAATTGCTTTTAGGCACTGGACTACACTTCAGACAGCACAGGACTGTGATCCCTAAAAGAAGAGAAACACAAAAGGTCAACTCCCACATTTACGCTGGGCTTTCTGTCTGGGACATGTTCTAGACTGTGGTGCAGAGGTAGAGCCCAAGCAGAGCCTGGCTGACTCACTGAGTGGTAGTTTTGTGAGCTGAGAAGGCAGAAATCAAGGTTCAGAGCTGCTGAGATGGTGAGACTTTGTGCAGCAGAATACTGAACAAGAGGGGGTTGGACAAAGGGGAGGGTCCCTGAAGTCTGCATAGGCAGTGCAGTGCAGTGCTTGGAGATACTGGAGTTCTGGCTAAGCCAGAGTGGAGAGACCTCTCTGAACACTTCAGGCATTCAGTTAAGACCCCAGAAATGCCACGCTATAGGAATAAGAATCACGCTAGATTCAGAAAAATATCAAAATAATTTCACCTGAACAGAACCTAAAATTAAATCTGACTTGACCAAGAAGATTTGGCAATAATTTAACCACTTGCCAGGAAAAAAACCTCAACACCTTTAAAGGAAGACAACATAATCCAAATTCCACATAAGATATCATCCATAATGTCCACCAGATAATCAAAACTTTTAGCATGTGAAGGAGGAGGATAATATATTACCCTTCGGTAAATATATTTTTAATATTTTATGTGACAAAATGGGAGGCATGCAAAAAGCTGCACACTGAAGTCTGATGAATGACTTGTAGAAACGTACTTGTATGATTGTTTGCATTGTGAACTAAATTACATGCTTTTCTCATGGAATGCTATTTTTACTTGAAAGAGCAACTGTAGACAAACTATAGCTATTCAGACTTGAGTATTCGGCATCTTAAAAGTAAACAAAATCAGCCTATCACTTTAAGAAAAGAAAAAGTATTTGCTGTCAAAGATAAATTTTGTGCTTTCAAGCAAAAATTAGGATTTTGGAAAGGTTGTTTCCACCACGAGTTTGATAGCTCCCAATACTTAAGAGATTTTTCCTGATGGGAATAATGGTGTATTAACAAATGTGATTTTTGAATATTGTATAATGAAATGTGTCATCTGAATCTACATAAAACAGGGAACTAAACTTCCCAAATTATCCATACATGATGTCATAAAATGATGCATAGGTAAAAAAAAAATTCAAAATATAAGGTGCGGGCTTCCCTGGTGGCGCAGTGGTTAAGAATCTGCCTGTCAATTCAGGGGGCATGGGTTTGAGCCCTGGTCTGGGAAGATCCCACATGCCACGGAGCAACTAAGTCTGTACACCACAACTACTGAGCCTGCGCTCTAGAGCCCATGAGCCACAACTACTGCAGCCTGCGCGCCTAGAGCCTGTGCTCCGCAACAAGAGAAGCCACCGCAATGAGAAGCCCGCACAACGCAACGAAGAGTAGCCCCTACTCACCGCAACTAGAGAAAAACGGGGCACAGCAACAATGACCCAACGCAGCCAAAAATAAATAAATAAAATAAATAAATTTATTTAAAAAAAAAGTATAAGGTGTAACAATGGATTATAATATAGCACAATACCAAAAGTTCATTGATATGGTTTCATATTCCATATTGCAACTAAGAAACTGCTGCTGCTGAGATTTAATGTAGTATCAAGAAAAATATGGGGGGGCTTCCCTGGTGGCACAGTGGTTAAGAATCCACCTGCCAGTGCAGGGGACACAGGTTCGGGCCCTGGTCCGGGAAGATCCCACATGCTGCGGAGCAACTAAGTCCATGTGCCACAACTACTTAGACTGCGCTCTAGAGCCTGTGAGCCACAACTAGTGAAGCAAGCCCGCGCACCTAGAGCCCGTGCTCTGCAACAAGAGAAGCCACCACAATTAGACCCCCATGCACCACAATGAAGAATAGCCCCTGCTTGCCGCAATTAGAGAAAGCCCGCGTGCAGCAACGAAGACCCAACACAGCCAAAAATAAAGAAATAAATATTTTTTAAAAAGGAAAGAAAAATATGGTGAATTCCCAGGTGGTCCAGTGGTTAGGACTCCTGCGCTTTCACTGCCGAGGGCCAGGGTTCAATCCCAGGTCAGGGAACTAAGATCCCACAAGATGTGGGGCACAACTAAAAAAAAAAAGAAAAATATCTAAAATTATCTTAAGATGCTATTATAACACTCCTCTCTTTTACAAGTACATATCTGTGTGAGGCCAAGTTTCCTTCATATAATTCAACCTAAACAACATTACACAAAAGATTAAATGAAGAAGCACATGTGAGAATCCAGCTTTTTCCATTAAGCCAGACATTAGAGAGACTTACAAACATTTAAAACAATGCACTCCTTGCACTATATTTTTGGGGAGCAAATAGATATTTTCATGAAAATATGAATTTATGTTAACATGTAATGTTTATTATTGTTTTAAAATTAATTAATATTTTACTGTTCAGTTTCAATCTCTAATATTGAACATATCAATAGATATAATCCACATAAATAAAAGGTCTTTGGGGTCCTCAATGATTTAACAGTGTACAGGGGTTCTAAGACCAAAATGTTTGAAACTATTGCTCTAAAATAACATACAAAAAATAATCAAAAGATGTATAGCCAAAAAGCCAGTAGAGAAAAATAAAAGAACAGATGAGACAAAAAATAAACAGAAATATAACCAGATTGTATTAACTTACACTGCTACCAGGATACGGTGTTATCTTAAATTTCTCTCTCTCTTTTTCTTTCTTTTTTGGTGTTATTTTAGTAGCTCTAAAAAGGTACCAAATTGTTTTGATTTGTATTTCTTTTACTGTTGTATATTTTCCCATATGTTCACATGTACTTCCTTCTGGGTCAATCTTTTATGTCTGTTGCCAATTTATCCATATAACAAAAGGTTTTCATGCTTTTCTAACAATATAACAAATATTCAAATGTTAATCTTGATGTATGGCAGTGGAAAGTAATTTATATTTTCTATGTCTCTTAGTTTTTGTATTAGTAAAATAAATGTAATAGTTCTCAAAACAGTGTACAATTAAGACTATGTACTTTGAAATTATAATTATCCTATTTCATCAAATCTAGGATACCATTACTTTCTGTACCTTTCTTCTTTCTGTAAGAAAGAAAAAAACACTTCCAATTACAATTGTAAGATGCCATCAATTTTAAGAAATGCCATGACTTCACAGAGATGTTAATCGGTAAAAAAAAGGTCTCGGATAAAATATAGTTGTTATAGGTAAATCAGAGAATAATTGAAGTAACTTCAATTAAATCTTTTCTACTATTGACACTAATTTATATTTCTGAGTCCTGGCTTTCCACTTATCTTTTTTGGCCATAATAAATATTTCAGTTGATTATTTTTATTAGTAATTCAGTTTCTTACTTAGGAATGAATGACATACAAAAGACACACAGAAAGAACCAATGCCTTCCCACTTCTGCATACAAGAGATAGAGGTCACAGCTGCTGGAAAAAAAACAATATTTACTTCTCTCATTAGACATTTATTGACAACCTATAACTATTAGGCACCGGGCTGTGAACTGGGGACACGAAAATGAAGAAGATTTGGTAGAACTCAAAACTGTTAGGAAGACGAGGAGTTGTAATTGATTATTAAAGAACAAAGACTTTATCAGATAGACAGTAAGATGAGAATACGTACATGGGGGGCATTCTTTTAAAAAACTCAAAATTCAAATAATACTAATGCTTATAAAATACGAAGTTTCATCTCTACCCTACTTCTTATCCCCATGTCCATCCCTGAGATAAACAGTGTTATCAGTATGATGTGGACCTTTCCAGACATTTCTCTGTGTATATAAAAACAAAGATATGTATATACTGTAGCACATGTATAGAAATTCCTTAATAAAAATGAGGCCATACTAGAGATACTTTTCTGCAACTTGCTCTTTCTGTTTAATGACATACCATAGCCATCTCTTGATATCAATACACATGGATCTCTCTTATTTTTATTAACTGCTACATTGTTTCCCGATGTATGGATGTAACCATATTTTTTAATGGCTTTATTGAGGTATAACTGACATACCGCACATATTTAAAGTATATGATCTGATACATTTTGACAAATGTAATATGTGTGAAAACATCACCACAACCAAGTTAATGAATATATCCATTACTCTCAAGTTTTCTGGTGCACCTTTGTAATCCCTCCCTTCCACCCCTCCCCTTCTCGCCACACCCGCCTCCTGCTTCACTAACAACCACTGATCTGTTGTCGGCCTCTATAGATTAGTTTGCATTTTCCAGTACAGTAAAAGTAAAGTACATACTCTTTATTTCTAGCTTCTTTCACTCAGCATAATTATTTTGAAATTCATTCATGTCGTTGTGTGTATCAATAGTTTCATTCCTTTTTTATTAGTAGTGTTCATTATATAGATATACCACAATTTGTTTATCCATTTACTTGTTGATGGACATTTGGGTTGTTGCCAAATTTGACTATTACACATAAAGCTATGAACAATCATGCAAAAGTCTTTGTATGCTTTCTTTTCTCTTGGATAAATATCTAGGAATGGAATGGCTGAATCATATAGAGGTTGTATGTTTAATTTTTTAAGAAACTGCCAAGCTGTTTTCCAAAGTGGTTGCACCATTTTATATTCCCACCAGCAGTGTATGAAAATTCCAGTTCCTCTACATCTTCACCAACAGTATTGGTACAGTATTTTGAATTTTAGCTGTTCTAATAAATGTTTGGTAGTATTTCACTGTGACTTTAATTTGCACTTCCCTAATGACTACTGATGTTTGAGCATCTTTTCATATGCTTGTTATCAGTGTATCTTCTTAGGTGAAGTGTCTGTTCAATATTTTGCCCATTTTTATTGGGTTGTTTATCGAATTTTGAGAGCTTTTTATATATTCTGATTTTATTCTTTTATCAGTCATAAAAATAAGCAAAATATTGATATATGCAACAACATGCATAAACCTAAAAATAATGATCCTTAGTAAAAGAGGCCAGAAAAAAAAGAGTATATATTGTGATTCCCTTTACATAAAATATTGGAAAATGCAAACTAATCCATAGTGCATGCTATGTTCTTTCTCCCCTCCTTCCTTCTTTCCTCTCTGGTTTGTTGGCAGACAAATTCTCTTGACACCAAACCTTACTCAGGTTTATCTTTCTCTGCAAGCTTAGTTTGAAGGTTGGGTATTATGTATCCTCTGCACTTTTCTGTAATCTGAGGGTGTCAGAGGTGGGGGAGAAGGGGGAACTCCACTGGGTAGTTGGCAGCCTTTATTCTATGAGGGTCTGGGTCTGCTTTTTTTTTTTTTTTTTTTGAGATTTATTAAGTCCTATCTATGCTAGGTTTCACTTATCTAGTTAGGATGTGTCCTATTCCTAAGGGGGTTTCCCTTGGGCTTTGGATAGTTTCAATTCAGCATGGAACTCTGGAAAATGGTGAGCCCCATGATTTTCCCTGCTCACTAAGACCTCAAATTTTTCTGTGATAGGTAAGAACATTTATTTTCAAGGGCTCTTTCTCAACATTTGCCAGGGCTGCCTAATGAGTATTAGTAATGATTTGTCAGCTGACCTTTCCCTAATACTGCTTCTGAGGGATAAAGATAGGGTTAGGAGCCACTCTGGGCCACACATGAATCTATAGTTTCTTTCCTTGGTCACTAATTGTCTATGTATGAACAGTATGAACTCTTGTAGTTGCTGTTGGCATAGTTTTTGCTTGCTTTTACTACTTCTTATTCATTTTGTTGGAGGAGGAATACTTTGTTTTTCAGATTCATTCCATCTTCTTTACCCGGAGGACTCAAGCTTATTAGTGAAACAGACTAGAGCTCCTTTAGAGCAGTGATCATCTGCTGTTCCTCTCTTGAGTACTGCTCTGAACCTAGCCCAGTGATGGGTACATGTCAATATAACAAAAATGCTAAGGAAAAAAGATATCATTTCATGTTCTATAATGGTTAACTCTACGTGTCCTGACAACAGAGCCTGATTAATTCTCCTAAAATACTTCTTTTGTCACACCATTTACCCAGTTTCAAAATGTGAAACCTCTCTTCCAAGTGGGCTGGTCTATTTGCTTGCTTTTGTACACGAAATATACCTCGTGTACAATGCAGATCTTTGCTCATGTCTAGAACAAAAGGGTTTTCACTATTTAAATCCTCCTCATCCTTAGAGCCCAGGTTAAATCCTACCTGCCTTATGAAATCTTATTGACTTTCTTACATCCCCATCTCAAAAATCTCTTCCTATTCTGAAGACTATTCCTATGGTCTTCACTGTCTTCACTGTATGACCCTGCATAGTCCTCTATACTGTTTATTTATTCATTGGTATATATCTCAACTCTCCATCTTATAATAATAACAAGAATGATGCCTTTTAGGGAGCTTACTACTACTAAGTGTTTTACATATTTATTTCCTTTAATACTCACAACACCTCATGAAAAAAACTTGCTCAAATTCCTCAAATTCTAACCCTGGAAAGGGGTAGAGTCAGGGCTTAAATTCAGATTTTTTGGGTTCTGAAGCCCATGTTTAGCTATGATATTTTTTAAATTTATTTTTTATTTATTTATTTTTTATAGCTATGATAGTAACTCTCAGTCTAGCTGTAAATTTCAAGTAGACATGAATTGGATCTCCTATTTCTCTACATTGATTCACTTATTCAAACAAACTTATTGGGTGCCTATAATATAGAGAATATAGCAATGAAACAGATATAAGCTAAGTTCTTCTCTGAAGAGTCATACAATCTAATAATGAAGATAAAACAGACACATAAGTAACTAAAGTACATGTTAGGAAATGGTAATAATAATAATACAGCTAATTCTTATGTGTTGCTTATTTATCATGTATATACAATTTATATTATAATATATATATACTAATTCAACCCTTACAAGAACTCTATGAGGTTAATATTACTATTATTATCCCATTTTAGAGATGAGGAAACTGAGGCACAAAGAGATTAAGTAACTTCCTAAAGTTAGACATGTAGACTGCCCCTTTTAACATCTAGATTGCCTCTCATGACAAATTACTGTATAAAGAAAATTCAGACTATATAGTAAGAAAGAATTCTTGATGCCTGAACTCTATTGGGATGCTGGAAACAGTCAGTTATTTAAATGGGTTATGTAATAGAAAGTCATGTTACAGGATATAGGTCTTGCCTTGGATCTACAGAGAATCACTTAGCTCAGTGCTTTTAAACTAAAGGTCATGACCCTTTCAGTGAGTCATGAAATCAATTTAGTTAGTCCATCTACATTTAAAAAGAGAAAAAAACAAAAATGGAGCAGAAAAGAACAAATGGAAACTCTGAGTGCATGTCTTACATGGTAAAACTGCATAGGAAACTTCTGTTCCTGTTTCATATATGTGCATGTGTTATACGTACAGGTACTGTTCCATGATGTAAACTGTTCTCCTTACTGTGGGTCATGCCAAAAAGCTTGAAAGCTGCTGGCCTAGCTGATTTAGTTATATGATAATACAAGTGCTTACTGCTTCCTTATAAATTTCGGGGGTCCCCTGAAAAGTTCCTATACACTTAAACCAGGAGCAGCGTGGAATAAGGAATGATTCTTCCAAGTAACCGTGTAATTTGCTCAATACAGACAGATGTCTGGGCCATGTCTCACAAGCACTCTGAATATAGTTTCATGTCAGTACCCCCCAAATTGATAAATGTACTAAGTATAACTAAAAGACTATAAGTGGAATACAAAATGATTTAGTCACTGTGGAAAAGTTTGGCGGTTCTGCAAAAAGTTAAATGTAGAATTACCACATGACCCCACAGTTCCATCCCTAGGTGACTCAAACAAGTACATGTACACACATGTTCACAGCAGCTCTGTTCACAAGAGCCAAAAGGTGGAAATAGCTTAAATGTCCATCAGTGAATGAGTGGATAAACCAACTGTGGTATATACATACAATGGAATACCATTCTGTCATAAAAATGAATCAAGTACCGATACATGCTACAATATGGATGGACCTCCAAGACTTTATGCTAAGGGAAAGAAGCCAGACACAGAAGATCACATATTGTATAATCTCATTTATACGAAATATGCAGAAGAGGTAATTCTCTAGAGACGAACACAGATTGGTGGTTGCCAGGGGCTGGGAACTGTAGCATGAGTGTAAGAGGCCTAATGGATAAGGGATTTTACTGTAGAGTTATGGAAATGTTTTGGAACGATGCTGGTTGCACAAAATCGTGAATGTAATTAATGCCACTGAACTGTTCACCTAAAATGGTTAATTTTATGTTATGTGAAATTCACTTAACTAAACTATTAAGAATTAAGAGCCTATAGGCAGATGTAAATACTAGTAATATCCAGAATCTGGAGGGCAAATATTACTCAGGATATAGAAACTGAAGAAAAACGGTATTTTTATTTTTTCTCAAAAAATTTTTAACAAGAGGTTCATGTATAGAGTAAATAGTTCTTATTAACTAAACTAGAGGCTAAAGGGAAAAATGAACTGTACACAATTCTGATCAACATCTCTGAGAGAAAACTGACATGTACTTGTTAAGAGACTTCTTAAAAATCAAAATTCAGCATGAGGAGACATTATTCTTAAATATAAAGGAGGAAATAAGGAAGGAAGTGAGAACTTTTAGACAGAACTTTGGACTTGAAGTAAGGAGAAAGTAAACCAGTCTTCTGGTTTTCAGTTTAATTTACTTATCTTCTCTTCAAGCAAAAAAATGGGGGGAACTGGGGTGGGGGACATGGGAAGGTGATGTGAAGCAACTACTTTCCTCTTCCCTTGGAGAAAATTATTATTTTTTTATTATTACAGTATGTATCTGTTTTGGAGAGAGTTCACTAGAGGTATCCTGCACAGGCAGGGTAACTTCTTTGGGGGTCTGCTATGGAGAAGGATGGCTGTAGAGATCAGATCAAGGTTTTTCAAACTCTGGTCAGCTGAACCCTAAAGGTCCTCTAGGCTGCTAGAGGGAGGGAGGGGTGGGAGAGGAAAAGGGAAGTGGAGCTGTCAATGCCCCAAGCCTCTATGACCACTTCACTTCACTCAGAGTAGGTTTGTTTTTACCTTTTAAATATTGGGATTCTATGTTAAGCCTTCACTTGGAAAAAAAATTCTACTAAAGTTTGAAACCATTGGACTGCATCAAGGATTCCTAAACCTGGTAGCTCAACAGAATTACTAAAAGAACTTTTTCAAATTACAAATTCCTGGGCCATACCTCAAGGGATTCTTGTGCAGCAGCCCTAAGCTAGCCCACAGTGTTTGAGAGGCACTGAACCAGATGACCCTTGCTTCCCTGAGAGCCTATGACAAAACAGAACTTAAATGGGCAGGCAGGAATCTTGGGCAAAAAAGCTAGTGATAGCAAATGGAAAAAGAAATGTAGACAACTAAATCACTAGAGTCTACTGACAAAAAACAAAACAAAAAACCTGGCAAATGAGGAGCTTGCCTATGACCAGAAGTTCCTCTGGAGGTTTAACTGTTTGACAATTATCTCACAACCTATTATAACTGTCCAAATTGGTGATGATAGTCAAAATGGTTTAACTTAGTAACTGTCCAAGAAAGTATAATGTCGGCCACACATGTAATTTAAAATTTTCTCGTAGCCATGATAAAAAAGTGAAAAGGAAATTAATTTTAATAAAATACTGTAATTCAACATATCCAAAATAATATCATTTTAACATTTACTGAATAATTAAGTACAAAAATTATTAATGATATACTTTACCTTTTACTTGTATTAAATCTTCAAAATGTTATAGCACATCTGAATTCAGACTAACCAGGTTTCAAGTGCTCAAAAACCATATGTGGGTAGGGGCCACCATATTGTATAGTGCAGGACTAATTAATAAAGTCAATCTATTTACTTTTAAAATTGATATTCTGTTGCAATATAAACATAGAAAGTCCACGAATTACTTTCCCAGCCCTAGAGGTCCTGCTCCCAAGGCTAGTCAGATAACAATCTTGTCTGCAGATATTATACCCAACCTCACATCTTCAGCCCTGACTGCTCTCTCTTCCTAGCAGTGGAGTCTATGTTTTGGACATTTTTCTCAGGATGTCCCTCTCTGAAAACCTATTCAAAATATCTAAAATTAAATGCACCATCTTTATTCCAAAATAAAAAATCAATTTACCTCTTATTTTGTCTAATACCTATATCTGTTATGAGCACTCATATACAAGTCTTTATGTGGACATATATTTTCATTTATTCTGGTAAATACCTAGGAGTGGGTGGAATTGCTGTGTCATATGATAAGTGTATATTTAACTTTATAAGAAGTTAAATATATAAACACCTGTTTGACATAGAGAACAAACCAGTGGTTACCAGGGGGAGAGAGAAGAGGGAGGGGCAATATAGGGGTAGGGAATTAAGAGTTACAAACTATTATGTATAAAATAAGCTACAAGGATGAGAATATAGCCAATATTTTGTAACTATAAATGGAGTATAACCTTTAAAAATTGTGAATCACTATACTTTATACCTGTAACTTATATAATATTGTACATCAACTATACTTCAATTTAAAAAAAGAAGATAAAAACAAAACAAGCAAACAAAAAAAAAGGGCTTCCCTGGTGGCGCAGTGGTTGAGAGTCCGCCTGCCAATGCAGGGGACATGGGTTCGTGCCCCGGTCTGGGAAGATCCCACATGCCGCGGAGCGGCTGGGCCCGTGAGCCATGGCTGCTGGGCCTGCACGTCCGGAGCCTGTGCTCCGCAACGGGAAAGGCCACAACAGTGAGAGGCCCGCATAATGCAAAAAAAAACAAAAAACAAACAAACAAAACAAGAAGATAAACCACCTGTTTTTCTTCTATTATATTTAAAAAAAATCAATTTACCTCTTGATTTTCCTATTTCTATTAGTCATGTAGGATCAAACCTTCCAAGTCAAATGTTTCCTTTTCCTTTATTCTACAAAAGCACCAAGTTCTATTTTTTCTTCCCTTACAATCTCTCTCTCATTTTCCCTTTTCTGCTTCTAGTTCTACCTGCTGATCTATCCTTATACTGTTATACAAATACTTATACTTAATATACCATGTATAATGAATGCCATTTCTCTTTAGTGGCTCTGTAATACCTTTCACTTCAGGTGTGAATTTAAGACCACACACAATCTTGCTCCTACCCCACACCTGGTCTATTACCATTCCAACCTTATCATTTACCAATCTCCTAGAAGAGCCTTTATTTTCGGCAAACTATCCTGTTCTCCTGAATATGCCTTATACTTCCTCATCTAGGTGGATATGACTGTCTACCCACCTAGAATGCCCTTACTCCAGCTTTACCTATCTATTATTCCACAAATATTTATGTGTCAGGCACCATACTGGGTACTGGAGAAAGAATAAATATCTCAGTTTCTCCACTTAAACCTTCCTTTATATGGCTCTCGGGCCCAGCCGCTCCGCGGCATGTGGGATTCTCCCAGACCGGGGCACGAACCCGTGTCCCCTGCATCGGCAGGTGGGCTCTCAACCACTGCGCCACCAGGGAAGCCCTTGAGTTGTTCTTATACAGACCTATGCCTTATAAGAACACTCTGGGCCCTTACAATTTGCTGCCTTGTATTCCTAATTATCAGTTTTCCCTATAAATACCCATCTATCTTCACAAATAAAGGGTGGATTTCTTAAAAGCATGAATTAAGGTCAAACCAATGTGTTCTCCCTGGTGCTCAGTAAGCAGCAGGTACTGAGTTCACATTTGCTGATTGATAAGTACTTGTAAAAGAGGCAAATGGAGGGCTCTACCTAGAAAAGAAGCCCCCTCAGTGATATGCTGCCAAATCAGGATCAGAGGTGAGCAGGGAGGGCCTGCAAGAACCCAAAGCTGAGGAAAGCACTTGGGAAACTTCACTTTTCTAATTCTCTTTGCAAAGAAATTCAGAATTGGCAACATTTAAGTTGGGATCAGTTACCCTTGCTTTTAACTTCAACAACATAAGTGCTCAATTTAAAAAATCCTTTTCTGGCACTAAATGAAAATAACACTGGTGATGCTTAATGTACATACATTATATCACACCTAAAAAGATAACTTACCGGGCTTCCCTGGTGGCGCAGTGGTTGAGAGTCCACCTGTCGATGCAGGGGACACGGGTTCGTGCCCTGGTCCGGGAAGATCCCACATGCCGCGGAGTGGCTGGGCCCGTGAGCCATGGCCGCTGAGCCTGCGCTCCGCAACGGGAGAGGCCACAACAGTAAGAGGCCCGTGTACCACAAAAAAAAAAAAAGATAACTTACCACATGTTGTGTTCAAAAACTTTGGCTGGATCAGTTAAAATCCTTGATCCCAGAGGGGCCACTGGGTGATAACTACTTCGGTATCTGTGAGGCATCTTTCTTATCCTTAGACGAGAAAAATAATTTCTCCAAATCACATTCATCCTCATCAGTACCTGGAAAGTTACAAACAGTTAATTAGTCAATATGGATTAAACGACATATTATTTATCTAAGAGCCAATAACTGGCCTAAAAGGTTTACAAGCTGAGAAAGGACATCAAAACTAAAAAATTTGAAATGAAAGATGGGCATGGTAGCTTCTTTCCTGAAGTATTTTTCAGGCCAAGAGAAGGAAAAAGAATATCTGGAGTGTCCAACATTGCCTGGCATTCTTTATAAGTCACAGCCTTGACCAACTTGGCTTTCTTTGGTATTTGCTTATATAATTTTTAGCACATGGCTAAAGCATGTAAGCCCAGAATCTGGATTTTGCATACTAAAAAGTTTTTTTAAGTGATTTTATTATTTTGTTTTGGGAATTCTATGCAAATGTATTTCTAGGGAATATTTGATGACCACTAGACCAAAAACTCAAGTATAGGAGCAGAATAAGAAAACAAATTTTAAAAATCTCATTCCCTAGGCTGGGCTGAATAATATGAATCTTGGTAAAATAACTATATTAAGATATGATCCCAACAGTTCTTAATTCTAACAACCCTGTATACATACATTTTAAAGAATAATCAGTAATGCATTTGCAAAACCGATTTCCCTGTACAAAACGCATGCTTAAATCCCAGCTCAAGAGGAGAATCATCATTTGATTAGCCAAATCTATCTCCATTTCTGGAGAATAACTTAAACATTTAAAGAGTATGTTATTTTAATTATGTACTGGCATATATGTCGGCTTAAAATCTTCATGGAAAAGTATAAAAAATAAGCTCTAAAGAGCTTATGTTTTCCAATAAGAATCCATTGTAATACCGCTTGGCATTTCACCCCCATTCAGTTGTTAATCGCAACATTCAGCCTAACGCTGTAAGCTGTCAGGTAGAAACGGATGATGAAAGGTGTGTATATATAATATGCATTAGAGACTATCCCAGGTGCTATCAGGCATAAAAATGACATGTATTGTACACCCTTTACCACCTTACTGAAAGTCAATGGGTTTTAAGACTATGAATTCCAAAACAAACTGCAGAATGTCAAAAACATCTCATTGTGCTTTTAAACATAAAATTCAAGATTTTCCTTTTGGGAAAAAAAGGCTTAGTTATACACACCAAAAAGACTGCAATGATTCCATTCAAATGTGACTAACAGTGATGAGAAATGAAACATTCAATAGCTAGTGCAGATCTCCTGTTTCTTATTTGTTTTTCCTTCTCCACTAAATGCAAGCTCTTTGGTGGAGGCAAATGAAATCAAATGCTCTGCCTACCACTACCTTTCCTCTGATGTGCCTTTGTTCTTTTCTCCTGTCACTGTTCCACATAAGACTAACAAAACCCTACTAGCACAATTATTTTTAGAGCTCTCTTTCTGCACTGAACATTATTCATAAAATCTTCCGTATGCTGAAGAGTAGAAATGGATTACACCTAGAAAAAGAGGCAATTCATGCTCAAAAGTATGAAATTATGTAAATGTTTTCCACCCAGGAAAGCCAAATCAAAATGAAATTTCAATCCTTCAAATAATCACGTGATACTTATCTATATCTATCTATATATAGAAGAGGAAGAGAAGGGAAAAAAAGATGTTTCTCTCACTATAAATGCCCAAGAACATCTACAGACAGCTGGAGACAAAAAGGCATAACCAGATTGGATATTAGGCAATTCAGGAAAATGTCAGAGAAGTGTGTGCCTTGCAGACCGCTAGCCCATAGAAAAACGGTATAGCCAGGGCCTAAACATGTGGCAATTTGTCCAGCTTAGGCAGCTTTTTCTAATTAACCACACAAACATCTTTATTTCATTTATGTATTATCTACAACAGCCTTGCAATGCTCTTTATCTTTTATATTATATAAATATATAGTAAACTGTATAATAAACATAATATAGATACATAATACAACTACTTAACATAAATGCTTTCTCAAATAAATTGCAAACTTCTAAGGGCAGCACCAAGCTGCTTGTGAATTAATTGTTTGACTGACTACACAAAAATGGTACTTGTCTGACACAAATTTAATTGGAAGGAAGTTACTTCATATTTCCCAAGGTGGCTCCTTAGATCCCTGCAGTGTGGAAGAAGGAAGTGACCGAAGAGTTGACACTATACAGGCAGCTATCCAGTTATAGTCACTGCAACGATTAATAAATATGTGCTTTATGTTATGACTATCATGTTAGCTTAATGGTTACTAGGTCATGTTTCCATTTTGTGATGAGAAAAAAAGAGAAGGGCAGGGTCAGCTCCCAAAAGAATTCTGGTAGAGAAAATTGGTTTCTGCCACCAGAGAGTCCCACTCTCTTTAGGTACCCTCTATTAACTCTCTTTTGGCATACCCTAATTTGTTTGTTTGTTTTTTTTTTGGAATGCAAAGTTTATTTAAAACATCTTTATTGGAGTATAACTGCTTTACAATGGTGTGTTGGTTTCTGCTTTATAACCAAGTGAATCAGCTATACATATACATATATCCCCATATCTCCTCCCTCTTGCATCTCCCTCCCACCATCTCTATACCACCCCTCTAGGTGGTCACAAAGCATCGAGCTGATCTCCCTGTGCTATGTGGCTGCTTCCCACTAGCTATCTATTTTACATTTGGTAGTGTATATATGTCCATGCCACTCTCTCACTTCATCCCAGCTTACCCTTCACCCTCTCCATGTCAAGTCCATTCTCTACATCTGCGTCTTTATTCCTGTCCTGCCGCTAGGTTCATCAGAACCTTTTTTTTTTAGATACCATATATACGTGTTAGCATACGGTATTTGTTTTTCTCTTTCTGACTTACTTCACTCTGTGTGACAGACTCTAGGTCCATCCACCTCACTACAAATAACTCAATTTCGTTTCTTCTTATGGTTGAGTAATATTCCATTGTATATATGTGCCACATCTTCTTTATCCATTCATCTGTCGATGGACACTTAGGTTGCTTCCATGTCCTGGCTATTGTAAACAGAGCTGCAATGAACATTGTGGTACATGACTCTTTTTGAATTATGGTTTTCTCAGGGTATATGCCCAGTAGTGGGATTGCTGGGTCGTATGGTAGTTCTATTTTTAGTTTTTTAAGGAACCTCCATGCTGTTCTCCATAGTGGCTGTATCAGTTTACATTCCCACCAACAGTGCAAGAGGGTTCCCTTTCCTCCACACCCTCTCCAGCATTTATTGTTTCTAGATTTTTTGACGATGGCCATTCTGACCGGTGTGAGGAGATACCTCACTGTAGTTTTGATTTGCATTTCTCTAATGATTAGTGATGTTGAGCATTCTTTCATGTGTTTGTTGGCAATCTGTATATCTTCTTTGGAGAAATGTCTATTTAGGTCTTTGGCATACCCTAATTTGAATACAAGTTTAATTAAGATATTATTTGCATAATGAAATTGTACGGATTAGTACTTTTATTTGAAATAACACAAAGAAGCATAGCTAAAAATATTCTATTCACCCAAAAGAAGGCAGGAAAGGAAGGAGGAGAAACCAAAGATCAGATGGAACCATTAGAAAACAAATACCAAGATGACATATTTAAATCCAACCATATCAGTAATTACATTAAGTGTAAATGGATTCCAGTTAAAAGACACAGGTTGCTAATTTGTATGAAAAAGCAATACTCAACCATATACAGGTCTCCCCCACTATCCGAAAGTAGAGGATTCCTGTGAAACCTTTTGTAAGCCAAAATGGCGTAAAGCAAAAAAGCAATTACCTTAGGACACATCTTGTTAACAAAATAAATCAAGATAAAGCACAGATGCTCAAAGCTATGGCGGCTTAATGCTGGGATGCTGAGTGTAGTTCCCAGGGAAGGAGCTTGGAGGTGCCGCTCTTGATGCTCAGGGTTTGCACCGCCTCTATAACAGCTCACTGCAAAACAAACACTGAAAGCTATTTTCGGTTTTCACCTTTTTTCGTAGAAGTGAAAATCCTCTTCAGATTTCTTTCATTTAGACCAATGTAGGTCTTTCATCAAAGTGAAGGAGGTAAAGCAAACTTTCAAAAAGCAGGGCATAACTGTATTGTCTATAAGAGAAGCACTTTAAAGATACAAATAGATTACAATTAAAAAAGAGATGGGACCTGGTAGCCCTACAAGCATTTGGTGTTAAACATAAACTCTGCGCAATGATGACTGGGATGGTAAAAGAGCAGGACAAATATTTGAGCAGGAGAGCAGTCCTTTCTCGATTCCTTCCGGTGAGCAGGGGTTGCTGCTGACATTTCTTCTTATCTGAGGTGGTGGGATCTAGGTCTTTCCAGATCTTTCCAGTTCACCTCCAGTGTTTTAATTGCTCTGGAGATACAACGGAGCAATAAACTTGGGAAGCTGCCCTTTATACCTGCTGGCATTTGAGGGTATAGGAGTGAGTTAAAGGGTCAGGAATCAGAAATTACACTTATTTAATGAAGCAACTTAGTAGCTCCACTTTTTTGTCTTTCATAATTCACATATTCAGTTGTGAAATCTGACATACATACAGACAAGTGCATAAAACACAGATGTTTAATAAACAGTCGTAAAAGAAGCAGCCCTTCAGCGTACTTGTGCTCAGCAGCCCCTGCTCCCACCTCAGACAAAAGCCCCCGCCCTGCCTGGTGCTCATTTCCTTCCTTGTGTGTCCCCAGTTTTGCCATCTACTGATGCATTCCTAAACAACACTGTTTAATTTTGCCTATTTTTGAACCTTATATAAATGGCGATCCTACTATATATCTTCTGGGTCTTCTTGGGCTCTGTAGTACATTGAAAAAAAAGAAAACAAAAAGAGATACCATGCAAACACTGCATGAAAAAAACTAATGGAGGTATAATAATAGACAAAATAGACTTTTAAAAAGACTATTACATTTAATAATGATGAGCCAATTCATCAAGACATAAAAATCCTAAATGTACATGTACCTAATACCAGAGCTTCAAAATACACGAAGCAAAAATAGAATCTTTTAAAAGGAAAAATTAACAAATTCACGGCAATACTTGGAGATTTTAATAGCCCTCTCTCAGTAATAAACAGAACAACACTCAGAAATGAACTATCAAAAAATCAATAAGGACACAGGAGTTTTGAACATTATCAACTTGACCTGAATGACATTTATAGAAAGAGCAATATACCTAATAACAGCAGAATACACATTTCTTCAACTGATCATGAACCATTTGCCAAGGCAGACCACATATGCTGAGCTATAAGACAAGTCTTAATAAATTCCAAAGTATTCAAATCATACAGAGTATGTTTTCTGACCACAATAGCAATATTAAATGTTAATATTTTTGATGAATTGACTCATTAATAAATGCCCCTCCTTATTTCTAGTAATAGTCATTTTTTGGAAGTAAATTTTATGTATATTTTACCACAATAAAAAAACAAACCAAAAAACCTTCCTACAAAGAAAACTGGAGGCCCTGATGACTTCACTAGTGACTATCAAGTGTTTAAGGAGGAAATAACACCAATCTTACACAGACTCTTTCAGAAAATAGGGGAGAGAACACTTCTCAATTTGTTTTATGAGGCCAGCATAACGTGGAAAAGTAGTACAACTGTATGAAATAAAGGTCTGAATATTGGCCACATTATTACAATGCAGTTTTCCCACAGACTTAGGGCTTCTCATTATAGTTCCTAGTTATCAGGTGTTTGTCAGGAATAAAACTTGCAGATATCCAAAAGAGGGAAGCCTGGTAAGAGTTTTCTAGGCATGTCTTGGTGTGCTTTAATTGCTAAGGCAGTTTGAGTTACAACAGTCCAGAGCAGAGAAATACGAAGGCAACAAGAACTTCCACAAATCCTTGTTAGGTGTCTGAGTTTTAATTTACTGTTGGAAGCACCTTAAAAGGTTTGTGGTCCTGATGCTTCACTTAACTTAGCTCAAACTGATTCTGCCATATCAAATTCTAGTCCATATAATCAAGTGGTATTTCTTTTACTTACTTTGCCTATAGGTTCTCACTTTCAGCTCACCATCCTACGGTGGTTCTTCCTCTCAAGTCCTATCAAGGTCAAAATGAAACAGAAGGAGCATGGCTTTAGGGCCATGGCCCTCTGATATCTCAACACCAAGACTCAGTCATGAATAGTCAGTTGGCTAAAGCAATCACTGAGGAACAGATCCAGAAAGGAACTGAAGCTCATATGGGTATCAGAGTGAGAGAATTTCATTATCAATAGCATTTATTATGCTATAACTACATTGGTATGCCATGAAGAGCTGACAGACTTCCTGCCAGCTCTCAGATGTAGGTAAGCGTGTGCCCATTTTAGAATACAAGGAAACAAACAAATGTATAAAATGACTTGGGTTCCACATATATATCGTATGACAAGCCAAGGAGAAGGTGGTTTTAACACTCACAAGTTTTCTGAGCTTACCACTAACACCACATTATGCTTGTAGCAAAAGCAGTAGCCTTGGTGTAGAAGGATGACTTGTAGGGAAGAGATCTCTGCCCTACCTCCAAATTTTGGCTAAATGTTTTGCTTTCCACTAAAATGTGGCCCTTTTCACAATGACTCACAGCCCTTACCATACCATACCAACAAAACTATATCATATTCTTCTGAAACAGGTAAGATGTATATAGGATATTTCATGTTTTAAGTAACTGCAAATGTTATTTTTGTAGAGTAATTGTTTTAACAACTTCTTAAATAAAAGGGATAATTTTAGTAAAAGGAAATACTGCATGCCATACATTGCAATTTGAAAAAATCTTTGAGGAAGTAAATCACCAATCCCAATTTATTTTTCATATAAATATTAATATTTTAAAAAGTTAAGTATTTACCATGTTTGAGGCCCTGTTCTAAGCACTTTACATGTATTATCTTATTTAACCTCTATTTCCCTACCAAGGGGTCCTATTTTTATACCCATATTACATAGGAAAACCTCACAGAGAATGAAGTAAAGTAACATGCTTAAAGTTACCCGACCAATAACTAATGGGGCTTCAACTTGACCCAAAGCAGTTGAACGGGAGAGCCTATGCTCTACCTTTTTTTAAAAACATCTTTGTTATGCACATATATACAATTTGCGCCCTACCTTTGTACACCACACATACAAGAAAGATCACAGTATTGACTCCCCGGTCTTTACTGGGGTTGCTAATTTGTTGTATTTGATTTAAGGAAGCCCAGAATTTCTTCCCTCCCTTCATCTTTCTCAATTCTGTTTTTTTCTCTTGGGCCTTAATCAAACAGCAAGCAATGCCACTGGGAGACACCAGTCCCCAGATGTAGGGCAGCACAGTCATTCTCTTTTTCAGTACTCAAATCTCAAGGTACAGGCAAAGTGCTCTCGCATAACCTAAATAACATAACATTTTAACACCCTGTTCTTTTCACTGGTCTTTTACTTTTACTCAGTTGAGGAGTAGAGGCAAAGAAGGACTTCTTTCCCTTACTATTTAAGCTTGAGCCTAAGACTGCTTCCTCACATCTCAATACTATTGGAAGGGCACCAAAGAACTAGAGCAAATAGTACTGTTGTTTGTGTGAATCTGTAATGATTATCCTTGGAGCACTTCGCTGGCTCTGAGCTGCCTCCCTAAGAATGATTCCCAGTTGTCTCAGCTCACTGAAATCTCAGAGAAAGAAACTGCCGTTAATCATACACTAAATGCCTGCCCTTTGCTTAAAAGTTAACTTCCCTTGGATGTTTCCTGGGTTCTGAGCATCCTTTAAATGAGTAAATTAGTGAGACATTCATGTTTTTACCTTTGTAACTGTTTAGCTTTCCTTCTCTGGCTGGGAAGCTGGTACAAAGGTTTCATTCAGAGGAACAAACAACATCTAGATAAAGCTGCACTAACATTACCTGAGAGGCTACCATTAATGAGAGCAAATTAAAGTGCTATTGTTGTACTGTTTTGAATAGTGAAAGCCACAGGTAAGAAACACTTAAGTATCAACTACAGGCGTGAAAACTGAAGCTTCAATTAACTCTGTCAATTTCACAGAACTCTAAGGGTGACCATCTGTGAGGCAAAGAGCTCAGGCAACTCGTACATCTTGTTTTAATCTTTCTTTGGATGATTATAATTTCAGAGAATAAATAAGGTTATTAGCAAGAACAGAACAACAACAATAATTACAGTAAGTATTTGCAGAGCACTTTGATCACACTATCATGTCAGTCACTCTGCAGCTTCAAAATGGGAATCTCATGCTGTGTTTGCTCTCTAAGACCACCCTTAAAGGTGTCACCATGCACTCACACACACAAGAAGTTACTGGGACTCACACGTTATATGAAGGATTTCATGTAAACCCATCTCAAAGCTGCCTTAAACCTGAATATCTGAAGGGTATTCTAATTGCTCTGGAAGTTGTCTCCAAAAACATGCTGGACCAGAATGAAATCTGTTTTAACTCATTCACCTGCCATTTCACATTTGTGCGCACTACAGTAACTTCTGGAAGTAGTAATCAGATTTGGTGGGCTGAGAAAAGGTATTAAGTTACATGCATGCTTTATGTGTTACCAGTCCTTACAAATTCTAGTAAAAAACTCTCATGAATGAAGTTAATGGAGTTCTACACTTAATGAGACTTCTGCTTCCTGATTCATTGCAAATGGCCTTAACCCTAGGTACTCTAGATGGCAGGAGATGCTTGCACCTGTATGCAGGATTTACCCAGTCATGTTTGGACTAATGTATCAATAAGGCTGTCCTGGTACAAAATGGAATATTATAAAGAATTCAAGTTATAAATGAATGTTATATATAAAAACCTTGGGGGGGGCTTCCCTGGTGGCGCAGTGGTTAAGAATCTGCCTGCCAATGCAGGGGACACAGGTTCGGGTCCTGGTCTGGGAAGATCCCACATGCCGCAGAGCAACTAAGCCCGTGCGCCACAACTACTGAGCCTGCACTCTAGAGCCCGCGAGCCACAACTACTGAGCCCATGTGCCATAACTACTGAAGCCCGCGCACGCCTAGAGCCCATGCTCTGCAACGAGAAGCTACTGCAAAGAGAAGCTTGTGCACCTCAACGAAGAGTATCCCCCTCTCGCCACAACTAGAGAAAGCCCACGCGCAGCAACAAAGACCCAACACAGCCAAAAATAAATAAATAAAATAAATAAATTATAAAAAAATCTTAGGGAAAAAAAAAAACTTGGGGACTTCCCTGGTGGCACAGTGGTTAAGAATACGCCTGCCTATGCAGGGGACACGGGTTCGATCCCTGTCCAGGAAGATCCCACACGCCACGGAGCAACTAAGCCCGTGAGCCACAACTACTGAGCCTGCGCTCTAGAGCCCGCGTGCCACAGCTACTGAGCCCACGTGCCATAGATACTTAAGCCTGCGTGTCTAGAGCCTGTGCTCTGCAACAAGAAAAGCCATTGCAATGAGAAGCCCGCACACTGCAATGAAGAGTAGCCCCCGCTCTCTGCAACTAGAGAAAGCCTGTGAGCAGCAACAAAGACCCAACACAGCCATAAATAAATAAGTAAATAAATAAACAAATTTATTAAAAAAAAAAAAAAAAGGAATCCGCCTGCCAATGCAGGGGACACAGGTTTGAGCCCTGGTCTGGGAAGATCCCACAAGCCGTGGAGCAACTAAGCCCATGCACCACAACTACTGAGCCTGTGCTCTAGAGCCTACGAGCCACAACTACTGAGCCCGCATGCCACAACTACTGAAGCCTGCGCACCTAGAGCCTGTGCTCCACAACAAGAGAAGCCACCACATGAGAAGTCCATGCACCGCAATGAAGAGTAGCCCCCGCTCGCCGCAACTAGAGAAAGCCCGCACGCAGCAATGAAGACCCAATGCAGCCAAAAATAAAAATAATTTAAAAAAAAAAACTCGAAACAGAACATTAATGAATAAAAGCATCCAAATGAATGTATTTCCATAAATTCAAAAGAATGTGGGATTTAGGTAGGCAGAAATTATAGAACTGTGTAAATTCTATTTTAAAGAACTACAATTAGTTATAACTTGCAAAAAATCAAGGCAAACTGCACCATGGTCTATCAGGTAAAAATCTGACTGTCACATCACAGAAGGTATGACACAGGAAAGGCACCAGGGAATGGAAAGTAAAATTCACAAGAATGATACAATTTCCACATGAAAACAGACAAGTCGAAAGTTTCCAGGGAGCAATACAGAATGCTAGGAATATAGAGTGGGTAGTCAGAGTATGTTAGATTTCTCATTAGGTACATTTGTGCTTTCTACTAATAACAGATGTTGCTCCCACTGAGATCAAGCCTTTTCTCCTCTTGTCTTAAAGAGTCTTCTTGGCCTGGTCTTCTGTCTACCCTCAGGCCTTTTATCCAACAGGAAACAGATTCCTGACCTCCCTGTGGCCTTGTGATTACTTGGAGCTTAATTCCAACATCTTGGCCTTATTGAAAAGATTAGCCTTCCTAAAAATACACCTTCCCATCTTCTCTTGCAGTTGGAGGAGCCATGTGACCATGTTCTAGATGACAGAAGTCTGTTAACGGGCAAAAGTCTTTGCCTCCATACAGAAGGGAAAGGGGCTGGAGGATGGCTTGCTGACACCCTCACTCTGCCTCTTTCCTGAATAAAGGAAAGTGATGCTGTGTACAGGGGAGGGAAAGGGCCTGGTTCTTGACAGTATCATTGAACAGGTAAACCAATGATAGTTACCACTTTCCTCTGGATTTCCTGCTAGATGAGAAAAATAAATCCTTATATATTTTAGCCACTATTAGGTTTTCTGTAATTTTCACCCAAGAGGATTCTAACATAACATAACATCCATTACTATTGAATCCTAGGAATCCAGGGACAAATCTATTTGGTTCCTGCCCTCAAGAACCTTATCACCAGGGCTTCCCTGGTGACGCAGTGGTTAAGAATCCACCTGCCAATGCAGGGGACACCCGTTCAAGCGCTGGTCCACGAAGATCCCACATGCTGTGGAGCAACTAAGCCTGTGAGCCACAACTACTGAGCCTGCGCTCTAGAGCCTGCGAGCCACAGCTACTGAAGCCCGCGCACCTAAAGCCCATGCTCTGCAGTAAGAGAAGCCACTGCAACGAGAAGCCCGCGCACTGCAACAAAGAGTAGCCCCTGCTCACCGCAACTAGAGAAAGCCCACATGCAGCAACAAAGACCCAATGCAGCCAAAAAGAAATAAATCAAAAAAAAAAAAAAAAAGAAACTTACCACCAAGTGAAGAAGAATGAGATGCAAACAGAGTCCTGATAAATGTGTAATAGAGGTGGGAATAAAGTGCTATTAAAGTACAGAGGCATTAGTGATTAAGTCTCTTGGTTGTGGCTAGGGAAAGCTTCCTGGTGAAGGCAACATCTGTGCTGGGTCTAGAAGAGTGAGTGGCAATATTCCAAGGAGATAAGGGTAAAAACCAGGGTACCCCAGACAGAGGGACTAGCACAAATAAAGACAAAGAAGTGTGAAAACATATGGTATATTCAGGGAAGCAAAAGTAATTTGAAGAAAGATGCTAAGTAACTTTGGAAATGAGTAGAGTCTGTAAGACTAAGGGCAGTAAGAATTGTAATAAGCACTGTGCTTTAGTTGATAAAGGGTTAACCATTCTGAAGTCACTATACAAATACACTGGAATTGAACAATTAAGAAGCAGATGGTGGGAATCAGGTTTCTCACCAGGAGTGGAAGGTTATGGATAAGTGAGGGGAGAAGGCTAGAATAATTCATATGGTAATGAATTAGAATTGGAGTCATCAGTATGAACTCATATTTAGCTTATAAATACAGATGTTACATACAGAACTAATTATAGATGTGTGTATATACATGGGTTAGCATACACACATATATTTCCTTATTCTGTTAGTTGAGAGGCAAACATACCCCTGTAGCAACAAGCACAACAGGGACCATCTTGGTTTCTAATACTATTCTCTAATAAAAGGAATCAGAGCTCCTTGGAAAAATAGCTGATGCTAGGATTGGGGCAGGGAATATATAAAATGAGCCTGTAGCATGGTGCCAGAAAGTAAGGAACTGCTCAAACAAAAACAAAAAAACAACCCACAATGATAAGGATATGTCAAAGGGACACATAAGCCAACTGAAAGCACTCCCAATGGCCAAAGCTGAAATACTGATACTCTGAACCACAAAATAATTTTGGCTTATAACCCAAAATATAAAATAAATATCCATGTGTTCATATTGATAGAAATGGTTGATTGAATAAACAAATAAATAAATGGGTGAGAAGGGACAAATCTCTCATGCAGAAGACTTCCAAATAATTTATGTAGACACTCCACCCTCAAGGAGGTGGAACATAACTCCTCATTCCTTAAATGTGGGCTGCGCATAGTTACTTCCTTCTAAAGAGTACAGTATGCGTGGGATGTGGGGGAGTGACTCTGCAGTGGAGAAACTTGAGAAACACTACCTCAGTCAGGTGATCAAGGTTAACATCAACAACGATAAGTCAGGTTGATAGTATATATTCTTTATATGATATGATGAGAATGGCACTTTGCCTCTGTATTCTTCTTCCTCCCCCAAACCCATAACTCCAGTCTAATCATGAGAAGAACATCAGACAAACCCCAACTGAGAAACATTCTTCAAAATACCTGACCAGTATTCTCCCAAACTGTCAAGGTCATCGAAAACAAGTTAAATCCGAGAAACTGTCAGAGCCAAGACGAGCCTAAAGAGACACGACAACTAAATGTAGTGTATCTTGGATGCGACCCTGTAACAGAAAAAGGATATTAGGTGAAAAAAAATTTTTTAATCTGAATAAACTATGGACTTTAGTTAACAATAATGTATCAATATTGGTTCATTAATTGTGACAAATATAGATACTAATGTAAGATGTTAATAATAGGTGAATCTGGTATGGAGTATATGGTAACTATCTATACTATTCTCACAATTTCTCTGTAAATCTAAAACTGTTCTAAAATTAAACGTTTATTTTTTAAAAGTAATTTTATATGCTTAGAGCCTACGATGTGAGGGACAGATGGAGGTTGGAGTGGAGAAGTGATTATAAGGCCGGAAAATTAGGCAGGGGCCAGATAATGAGGAATCTTTATGTATACCAAATTAAGCAGCCTGAATATTTTCTTATAGACACTGTCAACAACTGATAAGTTCTAAACAGGTAAACAACATGATCAGATTGTATTTTATAAAGATTGTTATGATGGTCTTATCCTGCCAATTACTGCACCCTAAACGAGAGCAGTAAAAATCAAAGCTCTGGGACTGGGGCATCTACAGCTTCTTAAATCTTCACTTATGATCCTGGTGCACATCAATGACTTAAAACCACTCCTATACAGAATTGATTAGATGAGGGCTACACTCAAGAAGAATTTGTCACAGATCATGAGAGCCAAAGATAGTGGCATGAGCTTCCCTGGTGGCGCAGTGGTTGAGAGTCCGCCTGCCGATGCAGGGGACACGGGTTTGTGCCCCGGTCTGGGAAGATCCCACATGCCGCGGAGCGGCTGGGCCCGTGAGCCATGGCCACTGAGCCTGCGCGTCCGGAGCCTGTGCTCCGCAACGGGAGAGGCCACGACACTGAGAGGCCCGCGTACCGCAAAAAAAAAAAAAAAAGGTGGATAATGGTGGGATGTGGGTAGGGAAGGGAAGAGAATAAGGTCACTTTGCACATGACAAATTTTAAGGATCCCACAATACATTCAAATGAATATCCCCAAAAGATAGTTGGAAATGAGTTCAGGTAATTAGTAGGCATTAGAGATATAGATTTCAGAGACAAGTCCCTGGTCTACAGGTTGGTGGGTGAAGTCATGATGAATTGATCAAGAAAAAAAGGAGATAGATAGAACTCAAGGGAATACAAAACTTAGGAGTCAGGTAAAGGAAGAGGAACCAGTTTATGTGATCAAATACTAAAGAACATTAAAAAAGGAGAAGCTAAAAATAAATAATTGGTTTTGAAGGCACAGATCAATTATGACCTTTATCAAAGTGATTTGAATCCTGGCTGTGCTGGCAGAATGCAGACTTTAGGAATAAGTAGGTCACTGGGGTAGGGGAGGTAGTAAATGTAGAGGACTCTGATAGGCAGTAGCGAAGAAAAAACAGAACTTGGGCCTTATCTTAAGGGATTCCCTAGGTCAAAGAAGTATTTGTTTAGATGCAAAGAATCCTAAGTATCTTTGTAGGATGAGAGAAAACCCAGTGTCGGAAACAAAATAGACTGAAGATAGCGGAAAGAGATGGATTGTTGACAAACAAGTTTCCAGAAGTGGGAGGTAGGGAGGGGGAATAAGTACACAGAAAACATGTTATCCATGTAAGGCATCAAGAACAATCTCATCCTCTGATGAGTGAGAACAGGTGTGTTTGTAGTGGAAGGGAAGATTGTTAAGAGAACCCTTTCCCAATGCTCTCTTCTTTGTGAAGTAAGAGGCTGCAAGGTAGGGAACCTGAGAAAACGAACAGGAAAAAAAATGAGAAAGGAAACTAACAACATTTGAGTAAAGTAATGTGAACAACATAATTGGCCCACGTGAAGTTGCAACTCAAATTAGTGATCATTTATTAGCTGCCTCCTGAGTACTCACTCCCCACTTCCAGTAGCTCATGGACCTGGGATCTATGAGTTTGCAGAGAAGCCACAGTGGACCTGGCTGAAGCCAGAGATGGACTGCATAACCTACACTGAGCCAATCAGTACATTCCAAATCTGTGGGCATCGTGACTGGTTCAGAGGTGAGCATCAGACTAAATCTGGCCAACAGAGTGCATCTCTTAGGTCTAGTGCTAGAGATTTTGGGACAAAGATGATTTTTCATACCTGTTACACGTGAAAGAGGAAGCATGAAGCCCTGGAGCTACTGAAAGCTGTATTAGTCAGCTCAGGCTGCCTTAACAAAATACCACAGCCTGGGTGGCTTAAACAGTAGAAATTTATTTTCTCACAGTTCTGAAAGCTAGAAGTCCAAGATCAAGGTGGCATCAGAGTTGGTTTCTGGTGAGGTCCTTCTTGCTACTTTCTTGCTGTGTCCCCACATGGCCTTCCATCTTGCATACTTGTGGAAAGAGAGATCTTGGGTATCTCTTTCTCTTCTTATGAGGACACATTTCTATTGCATTAGGGCTCCATCCTTATCACCTCACTTAACTTTTATTTCCTCCACAAAGGCCTTATCCAAATATAGTCACATGGTGGGGGTTGGGGCTTCAACGTATGAATTTGGGGGAAGGGGACACAATTCAGTCCATGACAAAAGCTATCTTGAAACTACCTGGCCTAAGGATGATGGCACGGTACACATTTAGGATGAAGCCAACTCTGAAGAAGGAAAATTGGGAAAATAAAAAGAAGTTAGGTCCCATTGTTAATTAGTTAGATTAAGTTTCATTTGAAGCCAGTCCCACATCTGGCTTTTTCAGTTATTGAGCCAATATATTCCCTTAATTGTTTAAGCCAGTCTGAGTTTTCTGTTATCTCCAACCAAAAGTAACCTAAATAATATAGCAGTTATGTGATTTCCTCTACCACCAGGCAGTCTGAGGGGAAAATATGTGGTTTTACCCAGATTAGGCCTGTCTAGGCTTGTGGTACAGAAAGTAATGGTGATTTAGGATGTGGAATTGAGGGAGAATATAACAAATGACCATAAAATCCCAAAATGACTAGAAATTTAAAAATAAAGAGGAGAGAGGAGAAGGAGGGATTGGGGAAGGTTGATGAACTTGATGTGGTTGAAGTCTGGGTTTAACAGAAACAAGGGGAAGAAAAGACAGACAGAAGGTACTGGTTAGTAATTAGGCCTTCTGAGTTTAACCTATGTCACCTAGTAACAAAAACCAGTAATGCTGTAACAAGGAGAAGGAAATCCTATTTGAATGAGAGATGCTTACAGTGTGGGAGAACCACAAGGCCATGAACACCTAGGAAAACGAAACATTTTAGCATGGACAAAAAGCTGAAATATGGACCCCCAACTACCACCTCATTTTAATCTTCAGCAGGTCATTATAATAAATCTCCATCCTTTGCTCCTCAGGATCAATCCCCCACTGGACACATCTAAGATCCTATGACAACTTTTTTAATTGTATATTTATTATGATAATCTAAAAAATAAAATCAGTAGGAGCAAATGTATAACTGCTACTTGATTTCAGTGCCTATATGTGCATTTATGATCTTGTTGCAACAAGTAGCACAGATATAAGATAGAAATGATGCATCTGAGTACACAGCACACTGTAAAAAGATTCTGCAGTATTTTTTTTTTTTTTTTTTTTTTTGGGCGGTATGCGGGCCTCTCACTGTTGTGGCCTCTTCCGTTGCGGAGCACAGGCTCCGGACACGCAGGCTCAGCGGCCATGGCTCACGGGCCCAGCCGCTCCGCGGCATGTGGGATCCTCCCGGACCGGGGCACGAACCCGTGTCCCCTGCATCGGCAGGCGGACTCTCAACCACTGCGCCACCAGGGAAGCCCGATTCTGCAGTATTTTGAGTTGAGAAAAGTGGTGAGGGAATTGAGAAGACACATAGCACACACAGTACAGATGGGATGAAGTCCAAAGAACCTGTGTGGTGGTGGTCAGTACCTTGTTTATAATGAGAGCTGCAATTTAGTTTTGGTAAAACATCGGCAGTCACGTTATAATGTTGTTAATTTGAATTTTATTGGCTTTGTGGTTGTATTTGTGCTTATTTTGATTTTATAGGTGAATAATAGTTCTATGTACAAGGAGCTTATAACCAGATTTGTGTTAATAATATAGTAAAATATCAACTCAGGGGTCTGAGAATTCTTTTCCTTTAAATGAAGGTTTATATATTTTTCACCATTGAGAAATACAGCATTAGAAGATTCTGTTCCAGAGAATTCTTCTCCCACTCTTCCTTAACAGCAGAAATACTCCAAGTAGGGCAGAATCACCTCAATTCTCCTTGGAAAACAATTTCAGGTGAAGAGGCAAAGGGTTTGGATTAAGTTGAATCCAGGATCTGCCACTTACTACCATATAACCTCTAACATGATACTTAACTTTGTTAACCTCAATTTCCTCAATAAAATGTGACTAATAAGATTATTGCAAAATATGGGAGGGTTATAGAAGGTGATCTATCTAGCATAATGTAGCATAGTGCTAGGTGCATGGTTAAGTGCTCAATAAACTTTAGTTGATATTACTGTTGTTACCGTTAGTCTGGCTCTCCTTACAATTTCCCTAGGGCTTCATTAATACCACAGGATCAAGCTTCCTACTTGATGTGCTATGCTTATTATTCAGCCCTAAAGTAGTCCCAACTTCCCAAGAAAGTGCTGAACTGAGAACAGAATAAGCCTCAAGTTTAAGTCATGGTACAGCCGATCCATTAATCATGATTTTTGGGAAAGTCACTTACTCTGCCTAAGGCTCATTTCTTAAATGGAGATAATTCCTAAGTCACAAAGTTTTTACAAAGAACATTATAAACGACATAGTGTTTCACAAATGTAAAGTCAAACTATTATTCAGTGAATTCCAGAAACATTTCTAAAAGACACCCCTTAAAGCTTGAAAAAGAAAAAGAAAATCACAAATAATTAGGAACCCCATTCCCACTTCCCTGTATTGAGCAATCAAGTATTGAGGTGGCCCATTTGACAAAAAGGCAAACTGTGAAAGTAGCAATCAAGCTTTTACTTACCATAACAGTGTAAACAAGAGGCAAAAAGAGGCACCGGCTCCCCAGTGTTCCATTTTCCCCTGTGGAATGACACCAGGCAAGGATCGAGTGGATGCAACAAAGATGGGGGAAACTGTCTCACTGCCTCAGACCCCTGAAAAAGAGGCTAATGCCTTTTTGTGGGCGCACGGACCGGTGCAGAGTGGGGGGTTTAGGAGGAAGGGAAGAGCTAAGAGAGGAATGGTACTGAGCCAAAGTGGAGAAAGGGTCTCCGCAGAGGCCCCCAATAAGGAGTCCTCTGAATGCAGGCATCTGGTCTAGGAATTGTCAAATGAAAAAACTAGCAGTGGAACACTCTTCCCAGGGGATTTTGGGCAAGAGCAAGCTTTATAGTACATTAGAAGAGGCAATGTGGAAACAGCATGATTGCCTAGAAGGTCAGGGATCTCCTTATAAGGCTAGCAGGTCCTGTTTTCTAGGGTAAGGTGAGCTAGCTAAAATGAGGTTGGAGGATTGTGATTGTAGTATGTTAGGTTTCCTTGACAGGTGTTTCCCATAAGGGCAGGCTGACTAAGGTTTAGAAATGTGACCTTGACTAGGCCACTGGCGTGACATCCATTTTGTGGGTCCCCACATATGCATTCACTTTATCAGAATGCAGATATACATAAAAGCATGGCCACACAGAGTGGGGAGAGGCAGGGCGGGGGGTGGGTGGGGGAAGGCTTGACTGGAATCCCTACAGAAAACTGCAGTGCACTGGCTGTATACCAATTCTGGTGTGCGGATGGCAGCTTCTCCCGATGAGGCCTTGCAGGAAAAGTCTTAATTGCTAACTGCCAGGCCTGAAAGATCACACATATGATTCTGACCTAGAGTCAGACTCCTCACCCAAAGAAAAAAAAACTCAAGCACTCTTTACTTAACATATAATAAACTCATTCAGAAATTACATAAACTAAAATACCAATACATTTAAGAATGATTAAAACAAATAGCCCGTGAATAATAATGCCACAGCAAGTTGCTTGAGAATAATTGAGAATGTTAATTATAGTTTTAACTTCCAAGGACCACAATATGTAAAGAAACCATAGTAATCTTCAATCTATAAAAGGTCTTATTTCTAAGACCATTTGTAAGTCAGCTGTTAAGAGCTCAGAACCACATTTTCCACAGGAGCATTTTAATTGGTGATTAAGATACCAGCCTAGACTACACATGCTTTCAAAATCCATAATGTGGATGAAAAGAAATTTGTTTCTTTATTTTAGATGATCTTAGAAAACTGGCAAATTCCATTTTCCCAAACAGCTGAAACACTGCCAATCCATAATGCCTGGGGCAACTGGAATTTTATTTAATACAAAAAACAATCTGATTAAATGATTCTTTTAAAACAACAATAGCAAACACAAAAAACCTGTCGGCCATCTCGTTGCCACCTGATAACATAAGGTGTGCCTATAAAGGTATGTTGTTTAACTAAAAATTACAACTTTACATCAAAATAAATGTTGTCCTTTCAAATAAATCACCTTAAGAGATTACTATTTATTCCAATAACAGTAAAACATCTTTGAAAACATTATTTTCAGATAATGTCCTCATAGCAAGCTAATTGATTCTTTTTCATATCCTCAGTGGTGGCAATATTTTTGCTTTAGGATATATACCTTTTGTTGTTTTTAGACTAAGTTGTTCTTGTTGCCATAAATGTACATATTCTCAACATAACCAGCTTGGAAAGATCATATTCATTAAGATATAGCTTCTGGTATGTTCTGTTTCCTTAAACAGTCTCAAACAGTCATACCTCATAAATCAAGTGCACATAGTACACACTGTACTGCCACAAATGATAGTATCCATTGTGCTTATTCTGTTTTGAGAAGCCAAAACTATCTGGAAATATGAGCTAGATTTTTTAAAGTTTTTTTTTTTAATATTGATAAAAATAGAAAATATACAGGGGGAAAGAGCCCTCTTACAATTACAACAAAAAAATTATATGAAATACCTAGGAATAAATTTAGCCAGAAATGTACAGGACTGATATTAAGAAAGCTATACAACTCTACAGAGGAGCATGGAAGATAATTTAATAAATAGGAAGACAGTACATGGGTTTCTGGAGCTGAAGATTCAATATTGTAAAAAAAATGTAGGGCTTCCCTGGTGGCGCAGTGGTTGAGAGTCCGCCTGCCGATGCAGGGGACACAGGTTCGTGCCCCGGTCCAGGAGGATCCCACATGCCGCGGAGCGGCTGGGCCTGTGAGCCATGGCCACTGAGCCTGCGCGTCCGGAGCCTGTGCCCCGCAACGGGAGAGGCCACAACAGTGAGAGGCCCTCGTATCGCAAAAAACAAACAAACAAAAAATGTAAATTCTCGCCAAAATTAAAGTAATTCCAATCAAAGTTCCAAAAATGTCTTTGGGGAACTTGAACAAATAATTTTAAAGTTCATCTGGAATAATAAACATGCAGAAAGTACCAAGAAAATACTGCAGGGGAAATGTGTGCTGTTGATTGTGGTGGCATAGGATTAAGGAGGGTTGGGGTAGTCCTTGCCCTTCCATACATTACAATACTCTAGAAAGCAAATATATCCTGGCCATGTCTATAGTGCCAGGATATACAGTCAAAGCACTAGAACAGAATAAAAAGTCCAGAAACTAGTCAAATTATATATAAGAATTCCATTTGTAATAAAGCTAGTATTTCAAATCAGTAGGTTAAGACTGGCCTATTCAAAAAAGCGTATTAAGAAGGGGCTACCTATTCAGAAAAAATAGTTATATCCCTATTCTATCTAACACCAAATAAATTCCAGATGAATTAAAGTTTTTAATGTAAAAATACTTTTTATAGGCTTAGAAAAAATATAGGTGAATACTTACTAAAAAGTGGGGTAGAAAAGACTCTTTTAAACATTATACCAAAGCCATAAAATATAAAAGAAAAAGACTAATTGATTGCTATAGGAATGTACAGGATGATATACTATAAAAGACACTCACGGAAATAAATGCAAAATATTAGAATGTGTTAATATGATTCATATATAAGGAATGTTTAGAAAATAATTAGAAATGACCTCAGTAGAAAATGTGCAAATACATCAATAAGCATTCACAAAAGAAATGCAAATGGCCACTAAACACTTAAAAATGTTCATCACACTAATAATAAATAACTTTGGGGGATGCTTATGACTGCAAGTAACAGAAGACACTATTCAAACTGGCTCAAATAAATAGAGCATGTTATCTCTCAGAACTAAGTCCAGAGGTTGGGCAAGTTCCAGGTATGGTTTCAGTTCTATAATGTCATCAAGGACCCAGGTTCATGCCATTTCTCCATCTTGCTCTAAATAGCATCACCTTCATTCTAAGGCTGGTTCGCTTTGTTAATTACAAAACAGCTGCAGCAGTTCCAGGCATCACATTGGCATGGCAATATCCAGAGCAGGAAAAGGATCATCTCTTTCTTATGCCTCTTTTTAGTGATGAGGAAACTTTTTCACAAGTTCTTCAACAGACTTGCTCTCAGATTTCACTGGCCAGAACTGGGTCACAAACTATTCCTAAACCAGTCTCTGGTAAGAGAATGAGTTCCTATGATTACCTTAGACCTTTTGAGGTTCTCTAAGTGTGGTCTACAGATCCCTAGGGGCCCCCAAGACACTTTAAGTGGGTCTGCAAAAGGTCAGAATTATTTTCACAATACCATCAACATGTTATTTGCCTTTTTACTGTGGTGACATTTGCACTGATGGTGTACAGGCAATGGTGGATAAAACTGCTGGGACCTTGGTCTGAATCAAGGCAGTGGCACCAAACTATACTAGAGGTCATGCCTTCTTTACCAACCATGCATTTGAAGAAAAAAAAGAAAAAACCAGTTTCACTTAAGCATATCCTTGATGAAGCAATGAAGACTGTTTTCATGGAACCCCATTTTTACTTTGGCATTTTCTCAAAAACAAAGTAAGCCTGTCAAGAAAACAACTGACAGCATTTGTTGCCATTGATAAAATTCAAGCTTTCAAGCAAAAATTAGAATTTTGGAAACCCTGTGTCCACCACTGTGAGCTTAACAGCTTGCTGACACTTAAACACTGTTCTGATGAGAATAAAGTATTTTTGATATTGTATAATGAAATGTGTCAACATTTGGAAGACGTGCACAACTCAGTGAACCAATATTTTCCAGATGGCCAACATATGATATCACAAAATCATGCATGGGTAAAAGATCCACTCAAAGTGCAAGACAGACCAATGGATTTTAATGTAACAGAGTAGAAAAA
This sequence comes from Tursiops truncatus, assembly GCF_011762595.2. Lineage (NCBI taxonomy): Eukaryota > Metazoa > Chordata > Mammalia > Artiodactyla > Delphinidae > Tursiops > Tursiops truncatus. Next base: position 60,858,903 of record NC_047040.1, on the reverse strand, counting down.
GTTCACAGGTTTGATTTCAAATATTATATTGCAATTAACCTTTAAGAAACTAACACATGGACTTCCCTGGTGGTGCAGTGGTTAAGAATCTGCCTGCCCATGCAGGGGACACAGGTTCGAGCCCTGGTCCAGGAAGATCCCACGTGCTGCGGAGCAACTAAGCCTGTGTGCCACAACTACTGAAGCCCGTGAGCCTAGAGCCCGCGAGCCACGACAGGAGAAGCCACCACAATGAGAAGCCCCAGCTCGCTGCAACTAGAGGAAGCTCGCGCGCAGCAACGAAGACCCAACGCAACCAAAAATAAATAAATAAATAAATTAATTAATTAAAAAAAGAAGCTACCACTTACTGGGATTTAGTGTAGTATTAAAGGAGATTCTTCACACTCATCTGAATAGACTTTTAAAGTACTCCGCCCCTTTCTAACTACTTATATATCTGTGTGAGATCAGATTTTCTTCATATATATCAACTGGAACAACATATCATAATAGACAGTGCAAAAGCAAATATAAGAATCTAGCCATCTTCTTTTAGGCCATACATTAAGGAGATATGCAAAAATGTAAAACCATCCTACTCTTCTAATTTTTTTCTTTTGGAAAATACTTTTAATAAAAAGGGTATTCATACTAATATGCAATAGGTTTATTATTGTTTTAAAAGGACTTAAATAAATATTTAAATTTTTTCTTAGGTTTAATTTCTAATACAGCAAATAATGATAACTATGATCCATATAAACAAAAGCTCTTGGGGGGGGCCTCTATAATTTTTCAGAGTGTCAAGTGGTCCTGAGACCAAAAAACTTGAGAACTGCTGCCATAGATTAATTTTCTGGGGTGACATGGAGAGCAGAGAGTCCACCAATTAAAAAAAAAATTGGTGCAATGGGTTACTGACCATCATTTTGGCAAAGGTGAAATGTTGTGATCAGTGGTGTGCAAGAACAAGCATCCTCACGCATTGCCAGGGAGATTGTACCAAGAGACCTTTCCTGAGGGAACTTTGGCAATACACATGAACATTTTTAAAGAAGAAATCTGATGGAAATTTCCATTTCTAGAAATATATCCTAAGAATATAATCAGAAGAATATATTAAGGATTTGTCACAGCATTATACGGAAAAACTGCAAACAATCCAAATATTCATCTTTAGAGGACTCAATTATTGTACACCTATATAAAGGAAAATTATGTAGTTACTTAGAATGTTGCTAAAAACCTAAAGTTGTTGATATGGAAAGAAGTCCATGATTTATTAGGTAGAGTAAAAAAGGTACAAAAGAGTACCTATGGTATGATCTCATTTTAAAAAATTAATACACATACCAACACCTATGTGTATGCATAGAGAAAGTCTGGAAGAGTTTATGGTAGTTCCCTTTGACTGAAAGGCTCAAGGAGATCCTTATATTTTCTTCTTAATGTGTCTCAAAATGTTCTTTTCGAGAAAACTCAAATTACTTTTATAATCAGAAAATATAAAAATATTTTAAAAACCAGTAACTATATACTATCCACGCTTGGGAAGGAAGGGGGGAAAAAAAGAAGATACGGGCAGTAGTGACAGTAACACTAAAAGGTTACAAAATTTTCTGATGGTCACCCATTTCCATGGAGGAAAAGATGCCATGGAGTTTGTAAGAGTTTGGTTAGTGGGACCCAGACAGAATGCTGTAGTTGGCTGGATTCAGGACCCAAATACCTTAGGGTCAAAGAAGTCCAAAGAAAGGCTACTTTTAAAAGACCCCAATTTGTTAGACCAGGTGAGGCAGACAATTGCAGATGCTGAGAAGGTGGGGTAAAAAAGCTGGAAAGAGAAAGAAATTGGAAAAAGCAAAGAGTAGCAGGAGAAGGTGTAAAACAGACAAATAAAACCACATTAGAATATCAAATTCCAGTTATCCAGAAACTTCCTATTCACCAACTAGGGAGGTGCTTCCTACACTGCTGTGTGACATTATGGCTGCTGTCTCTTTCCATTTGGTAACTGTGTTTCCGATGTGCTAGAACCTTTTCATTTATAGTACTTGTTAATCATCAGGCAGCACACACAGATGGCACCAGTCAGGTCTGCCCAGCCTAGCTGCTGGGAAAGCTTGTGCACCCTCTGCTGGTCAGCTCCACACCAGGACAAGAGGGTCTGTGTCTGTAGGAGACAACTTCTAAATGACAGGAAGACACTTTTGTGTTCTCTATACAGCCAATTTCAGTGAAGAGTTTGGAAAACATTTCCTGAAACTGCCGCCTCAAATAGACAATTCCAGATTAAAACAATGCCTTCCTTTGTTACACCAAAGAAAAACATCGTAACAACTAAAGTCCTATGAGAAAATATACCATCTAAAGCATCTTAAATTCGAATGACTTCATTTTATTACATAATAAGTAAGTAAAGGTGTGCAGATGACTGCAACACTTAATATGACTATAAAGCTCCATGAGAATTCTACTCTGGTTGAAAACCTGAGATTATCATAACAAATAATACTTGTACAGGTTTTACAACTTACAAAGAGCTCTCACATTCATTTTCACACCTAATCCTTACAACAACTCTATAAGCAAGGGAGGAAGGCAGGGCAAGCATTTCTGTTATCACCATTTTACAGATGGGAGCTGAGGCTCAAAGGGGTTAATGAGTGGCCTTGATCACACAGCTACAAGAACCCACACTCCAAGCAGGTCTCCTGACTCCAAATTCTACGTTCTTCTCAGAGCTCTATTCTACCTGAGCTGCTGATCTGTAAGGGGTTTTCTGAAGAGTTGGTATGTATTCTACGCAGAGAAGTAAAAGGCCTAAAACATATGTTTCTATAATACATTCATTCCATTTTGTTTCAAATATCACCAAAATTTTAGGTACTGAACCCTAAATCTGAGGGGTTTGCACTGCAGGTAGTGCTTTGTCCTAAAAGAACATCAGTTTAACAAGGGAAGTGGATATTTTAATAAGGAATCTACTGAAAACCAAAGTTAACTTCAGAATCTCTATGTTGGCATGTCTAGGCCCATAAAAAGTATCCTGTCAGGTTTCATGGCTTCTGCATTCACTCAGTCAATACTATATATATGTAGCAGGAAACTGGGGTTGGGAATCCTCAAGTTCTGGTCCTACTTTCTCTTGAATGTTTACCATCTTGATAATTTTTCCCTTATAAGCAAAACATTATGAATACTGTTTTGTCAGAGTGCCAAGCTAAAACTCAGTATGCTGAAGGAGAGTCATTGAAATTCAGCTATAATCACAGAGATCCCCAAAGCTAAAGAGCAAAGCAAAGTAGTAATAATAGACTCAAACAATTATACAGTGCTGGCTATGTGCCAGGCATTACTCTAAGTGCTTTACATATATTAAGTCATTTAGTCCCCCCAAGAACCCATTTAACAGATAAGTAAATTGAGGCACATAGAGGTTAAGTAATTCTAGTTAGGGTAACCAGGTTCACACACTAATAAGTAGTGAGGCTGAGATCTGAACCCAGGCAGGCTGGTACCTGAGCTCATCTTCCTTCCAGGACACCACATTACATTTCGCCATCAAGTCTCCCTAGGCTCTTCTTTGGCTCTAACAGTTTCTCAAACTTTCTTTGTTTTTGAAGACCTTAACAGTTTTGAGGAGTACTGATCAGTTATCTTTAGAATACCTCTCAGTAAATATTCATCAGATGTTTTTCTCATGATTAGACTGGGGTTATGGGCTTTAGGGAGGAAAACCACAGAGATAAAGTGCCATTCTTATCACATCATATCAAGGGTACGTGGTATGAACATGACTCACCACTGTTGATGTTAACCTTGATAAATTGGCTGAGGTAGTGACTGACAGGTTTCTACTGTAAAGTTACCAACCCCCCTCTTTTCCATACCATATGCTTTGGCAGGAAGTCACTATGCACAGCAACACTTAAGGAGAGGGGAGTTATGCTCCGCCTTTTTAAGGGTGAAGTGTCTACATAAATTATTTGGAATGTTTTTGCAAGGGAGATTTGTTTCTTCTCCCCCATTTATTTGTTCAATCACTTGTTGTTTATATCAGTACAGTCTCATAGGTATTTATTTTAAACTTTGGGTTATAACCCAATACTACTTTATTTTGTTGTTCAAACTATTCCTGCTTTGCCAATTAAGAGCTCTTTCTGGGGCTTCCCTGGTGGCGCAGTGGTTGAGAGTCCGCCTGCCGATGCAGGGGACATGGGTTCGTGCCCTGGTTTGGGAAGATCCCACATGCCGCAGAGCGGCTGGTCCCGTGAGCCATGGCCGCTGGGCCTGCGCGTCCAGAGCCTGCGCTCCGCAACGGGAGAGGCCACAGCAGTGAGAGGCCCGCGTACCGCAAAAAAAAAGAGCTCTTTCTGTTGTTTCCTATATCCTTTTGACACATTCCCATCATTGTATTTTTGAGCACTTCTTTACTTTCTGGCACTACAAGACTTTGCAGACTCTTGTATATTCCTTGATCCAGTCCTAGAATCAGCCATTTCCTCTAAAGAGTGTTGGGACTTCCCTGGTGGCGCAGTGGTTAAGAATCTGCCTGCCAATGCAGTGGACATGGGTTCAATCCCTGGTCTGGGAAGATCCCACATGCCGCGGGGCAACTAAACCTGTGCGCCACAACTACTGAGCCTGCGCTCTAGAGCCCGCGAGCCACAACCACTGAGCCTGCGTGCTACAACTATGGAAGCCTGCACACCTAGAGCCCATGCTCTGCAACAAAGAGAAGCCACTGCAATGAGAAGGCCGTGCACCACAACGAAGAGTAGCCCCCGCTCACCGCAACTAGAGAAAGCCCGTGTGCAGCAATGAAGACCCAACACAGCCAAAAATAAATAAAATAAAATAATTTATTAAATAAATAGAGTGTTTGTTCCTTTTATTGGAGAATGGTCTGGGTGCTGGGTGTACTCTTTGCTACTACGCTGTCCTTGCTTCTAGGCCCTCTCAACTGACAAAGCAAGGAAACATATGTGTGTATACTAAACCATGCATATACACATATCTTTATCTATAAATGTTTCATATGTATCCATCTGTATCTATAGTACGCTAACTAGAGTTTATACTAATGTCTCCAACTCTAATCCATTACCACATGGATCATTCTAGCCTTCCCCACTTGGTTGTCTATAACCTCCCACTCCAACAGTAAGAAATCTGGTTGCCATCATCCACCATGCAGCTATTAATTGTTTAATTCCAGTACTCATGTGTAGTAGTTTCAGAATTATTAACCCATACCTCTGTGGGAAACTTTTATCAACTAGAGGACAGCGCTTATGTATAGTTCCTACTGCTTTTAGTCTTATAGTCTCATTTTCAAAGTTACTTAGGTCAGCACCTTTTCTCTTGCCCCTTTCAGTGAGATCACCGCATACATTTGTAATACAGTTAGATTCTTTTGTCACCGTCTGCATTATATCCTGGAACCCCCCTTCCCCTTCTTTTTTAAATTTTGCATACATTAAGTTTTACTCTTTGTGCTGTAAAGCTATATGGGTTTTAATAAATGCATAGTCTGGGACTTTCCTGGCACTCCAATGATTAAGACTCCACGCTTCCAATGCAGGGGGCATGGGTTTGATCCCTGGTTGGGGATCTAAGATCCTGCATGCCGTGCATGGCACTACAGGAAAAGAAAAAAAAAAAAAAAAAAGAAATGCACAGTGTTATGTATCCATTACAGTATCATACAAAATTTCTCTACCCTAAAAAAAGAACAATGCTCTGTGCTACTTAATCAACCTTCTCTCTTCCCCAAACTCTCTACAACAGTGTGTTCATGTTTATAAATTCATGTGATTCACTTCAATCCCGTTTCCACTTAGCAGATGATTGAAGGAAACAGAGTAAATGGCTTAGTCAAAATTTCACTATGTGATGCTGCTACAACTTGTGCCTTGTGACTCCTGATGTGATGCTCTTTCTACCATACAACTCCACTTCCTTGATTTCAGCAGGGAGAGGCATGGTTGTGCACACAGACAAGAAGAAGAGAAGACAGAAATGGTGCTAAGTGATCGTATCTTACATTAATGGAAGCTTTTACACTAAAAATATGAGAAAGTAGAATTCTTGTTCTGGTAATTTGGTGAGCCTGATACCCCCAAAACCTTTCTGCTATAAAATATTCCCAAAAGCCTGGACAAATACATTAAAAAATATATCTTGTTAAATATCGATACATCAGTGAGCCAGCAAGAAAGAAAGAGAAACCCTCAGAGACCAAAAGCTAGCAAAGATCCAAAGAGCTGAGAGAGCAATGAAGCCAGCAGTTGCCCAAATTCCACAGTGTTTAAAAAACAAAACACATCACCAAAACTTATCTAAACTCAAGTTTGGTTTAACATTAGAAAATATATTTATGTAATTACCACATTATCAGATTACAGGAAAAAAATTATATTATCACCTCAGCAGTTACAGACAAAGTCTTTGATAAAATTCAACACCCATTCATGACTAAAAATAAAATGAACAAGACTTTTAGCAAATATGGAATGGATGAGAAGTTCATTAACCTGATAAAAGGTAGCTACCAAAAACCTACAATGTCATCCTTAATGGTGAAATATTAGAAGTATTCCATTTATAAACATGAATAAGACAAGGATGTCCATTATCACTGGTTCTATTCAACACTGCACTGATCCTGGCCAACATAGTAAGAAAAGAAAGAGGAAAAAAAGTAAAAGAATTGAGAGGGAAGTAACAAAACTGTCACAGTTTCCAGAGGACATGATTATCCATGTAGAAAAATCCCCCAAACCTTACAAATGACAATTATTGCTATTAAAGATAAATGTTGGCAAACAAAAGATCAATATACAAAAACAATGTTGCTAAACATAAGATCAATATACAAAAAGACAACTGCATGTTTGCATACTAGCAAAAATATAGTGAGAAGACCTAATTTGAAAATATACCATTCACACAACGAAGACCCAATGCAGCCCCCACAAAAAAATTAATTAAAAAAATACATACACCATGTACAACACTGACCAAAAATATAATGTACTTAGAAAGTTGCAAAATATGCAATCCATTAATAAAAAGATTATAAAATTTCATTAAAAGACACTAAAAAGATCTAAATAAATGGAGAGACATACTGTCTTCAGAGATAGGATAATTTGATATGGTAAAGATGTCAGTTCTCTTCAAATTGATAGGTAGATTTAATGTCATCCCAATCAAAATTCCAGTAAGGTTTTTGTAGAACTTAAGCAGATTTAAAAATGTATATGAAAGTGCAATTGCAAAAAAGAAATAAGATCCTCCTGAAGAAAAGGAATAAGGTAGAGGACTTGCTGTACCAGCTGGAAAGGCTTATTATAAAAGTGGTCAGGTATTCATTAACCCAGGGAGAGAAAAATAGAATAGACCAGAAAACAGAGCCTAGAAATACACTATGAATGTAAACTCGATATATAACAGAGTTAGCACTACAGATCTGTGGAGAAATGAGGGCCCCTCCAATAAATGGCTCTGGGACAAGTAGTCATCGGTGTACAAAAAAAAGAGAGACAATAAATGGGTGTTAGTTTAAGGTGCTTAGTTTGGGGTAATTTGTTACACAGCAATAGAAAAAGAACACCTTTTTAATGTGTGTACCAAAACACAGGTTTAAGGTCTATAGAAGCACTTTTCTAGGAATAAAAAGCCCAAAAGAAACAAAAGCCCAGCCAGTAGAAAATGGATAAATAAATTGTAGTAAATTCACACAATGAAATACTATATATTGGTAAAAATAAATGAAATGAACTACAGGTACTCTGTCAAGTGTAATGCTGAAGCAAAAATAGACAACTTGTAGACGAGTACATATATGCAGTATGATTCAATTTATATGATGTTCAAAAACATTCAAAACTTAATGTTTTATTTATATAAAGAAGAAAGAGGGATCCAGGAACAACGATGGACACATAGGAGATGTCAAAGTTTTAGGTAATGTTCTGTTTTTTTTAAAGTTGATGATAGCTATCTGGGTATTCATTTTATAATTATTATTTACATATTATGCTATGTTACCTATACATATTCTTTTGAATAAATAAAATATTTTTTTAAATAAGAGGAATAGTTTGTAAACTTTACTATCAATCCTTTAAACCTAAATCTTTCTGGACTTTGTATATGAATGAATCTACTACATGTTCAGATATATATCATCAAAATATACAGAGAAAAAATAAAAGAACCAAATTTATGGTTAAAAGCCTCAATAATTTCAAAATAAATTTCCAAAAGTGACTCACTCTCACCTGAACTACTACAATTACCTGCTAACTGGTCTCTCTACTTCACTCTTGTCCTGATGCTGTACCTAACTATCTCTTTAAGGGAATGTAATATCACTCCAGAGATTTTTCCCATCACATTGCCATGGGCTCACATGCTCTGACCCCTGCCTACTTCTGGGACTTGATTTTATTCCTCTCTTCCCACATGCCCCAGCCATAGAACAAATCCTAACATTCTCCAGCATTAATGTCTATAATGCTAATGTGTACATTTAATGAAATCTTGGCATCTTTCATTGACAGCACATCGTGAGTATTTCCCAGCTTTCCATTTGTTCTGGGGAATTTGGGGATGTTGATTTGTGGTTCTGCTTTATCATGATTTCACTTGACTCTTTCCTTCATCTTTAATATCTACTACATCAGAAGTCCTGTCAGTTCTACTTTCAAAATAAATATATCCTGAATCTGTTCCCTTCTTTCCATCTCTCCTGCCACCACTCTAGTCCATCTATCATCTCTTTTTTTTTTTTTTTTTTGCGGTACGCGGGCCTCTTACTGTTGTGGCCTCTCCCGTTGCGGAGCACAGGCTCCAGACGCGCAGGCTCAGCGGCCATGGCTCACGGGCCCAGACGCTCCGCGGCATGTGGGATCCTAACGGACTGGGGCACAAATCCGCGTCCCCTGCATTGGCAGGCGGACTCTCAACCACTGCGTCACTAGGGAAGCCCCCATCTATCATCTCTTATCTGGACCAATGCAACAGCCACCATCTCCTTGTGCCACTGCAGTACACTATAGCCACAATGACCTTATTATAACAAATTAGATCACATTACACTCCTTCTTCAAAGTGTCCTATGGCTTCCCATCACAACAGAATAAAATCCAAAATTCCTTATACCCGATGTGACTTGGTCCCAGCCTACCTTGGCAAGTTCACTTCCCTCATGCACACTAAAGAATCACACTAGCCTTCTCATAATTTTAGAATAATCCAACGTTGTGATTGCCTTAGGGACCCTGAATTGGAGCATCCCTCTGCCTAGACTACTCTAATCTTAGTTCATGCAGATTGGCTCATCCTCATCATTCAGGGCTCAGTTCAAACTCCACTCTTCAGAGAGCTCTTTCCTGACCATCTGGGTACAGTAGGGCTCTCAACCACTCACTGTCGAGCACATCACTCTGTTTTCTCTTCTTCCCAGCACTTTATCACTACCTGAAAATCTTATTTTTAAAATCTATGTATTGTCTATCTCTCCCAACACGTGAGGACCTTGTTCCCTGTTCATTGTTATACCCTATGCCGAAATAGCTGCCAGCACATTGTAGATGAAAATAATTACATGTTGAATGAATGACCTCTTGTGGCCTTGGTTCAAATTTCTTTGTCTCTGAACAAATGTTCAGGTTTAATAACCAGAGTGTTTTATACATTTATTCTGTTATGCCTCTTTAAATGACGTATGTGAACAAAAAGCATTTTATTAACTTCTGAACTCACATGTCCTCTTTTCTGTCTTTAAAGTATCATGGCAAGGATGGTTAAGTATTCTCTAAACATCACACAGACACAGAATGAAAAAAAAAAAAAAAGAACTAATGTTTGTTTTATGCCCCAAATTAAGAGAAGTCATTTCCAAATCTTAACCTAGGGATATCGATTCATGACATTTTACCTTCAACAAGAAAATATCTACTTTATAGGTAGAACTGTTAGGGATTAAAGTTTTTGTTGTTTGTTTGTGAATAAAAGAATCTTTATTTATTGATTGATTCCCATAGGTTTATTTTTTATTTTATTTTTTAACATCTTTATTGGAGTATAATTGCTTTACAATGGTTAGTTTCTGCTTTATAACAAGGGATTAAAGTTTTTAAAAAGTTATTTCTTTTTATGAATATTGTGGTTTCCTACTTATTTAAAGAATAAAGACTAAATCTGATTCTATGTTAAAAGTACTTAGTTGCTGACAACAGAATCTGTACAACATTGTTTTTAGAATAGCCCATTCATTCAACATACATATGCATCCTTAGCACACTGCCTAAAATGTGGTTACTGCATATGTATGTTGAATGAATGAATGGACCTCTCTAAACACAAACGTTGGGAAGACAGGCAAACAACAATTCTAATATAGTGCCACAACCAGTGTATGCAGAGTAACGTGTTAGAAGAGGCAAGGCTATAACTTGCCTTGTCTCTTCTAACATGTTAGAAGATGGAGGGGTCAGGAAAAGTGTGTGAGTGGAGCTGTGATACCTGGGATGAGTCTTGAGATAAACAGATAAGAGGAAAGGAAGTGTGCTCCAGACAAAGAAAATTTTAAATGTAAAGGCACCCTGGCTTGAGCAAGTAGGCAACATGTCAGAAGCACAAGAACAAATGTGGGGCTTCCCTGGTGGCGCAGTGGTTAAGAATCCATCTGCCATTGCAGGGGACACGGGTTGGAGCCCTGGTCCGGGAAGATCCCACATGCCACAGAGCAATAAGCCCGTGCGCTACAACTACTGAGCCTGCATGCTGCAACTAATGAAGCCCACACACCTAGAGCCCGTGCTCCACAACAAGAGAAGACATCACAATGAGAAGTCCACGCACCACAACGAAGAGAAGTCCCCGCTCACCGCAACTAGAGAAATCCCGCAGGCAGCAATGAAGACCCAATGCAGCCAAAAATAATAAATAAGTTAATAAATTTTTTTAAGAAGTACAGACTCTAAAAAAAAAAAAAGCAGCAAATGTGAAGGACGGGCAAAGGTGAAGCTGAAAATGTGGGCAAGATGCAGATAGTAAAGTGCCCTGTATACTATACTAAGGCATTCAGATTTTGTCCTATAAGGCACCTATACTGACCTCGAGAAATTCGTATTATGTAGCCTCGAGGTTATGAGATTTCTCTAGAGAAACGTTTTATTTTTAATTTGTTAAAAATCTAAATAAAAAAAATTTTTTGAACAAAAGGATACTCTGGATCACCTGGATGACTACCTTTTAATTGATTACAGTACTGTCACAAGATTTCAGTTCACATGTTTGTGTTTAGGACTGCACTGGCAAACAAGTGGTTTATCATTGGCACAGGTTTAATGAGAGACATGGAGACTTTTACGTAAATGATATTTGTCAAGTGAAGGTCAAATGAAATCATGACACAATGAACAAAGGAAGATTTTTACACTGGTTTAAATAAAGAAAAGAGGTGAAGTCACTGAGTAATCTCTCAACACAAGGACAATGCGGACAGGCCTTTCTGTAAGGAATTTATGCCCTGGAGGACAGTGAAGGTTTACTTTTTAGAGCATGATAGGTCCAGCAAAAACAGTCTCATTGTTAACAATAAATAAGCATTCATCAGAATTTATTTGTTTTATAGTTTTGCTTCATTTAATGTACAACCATTTATACCGAACATATTTTAAGCTCACCATAGAGAATCCTAGGTATCTACTTAGGTTTGAGAAATTCTGCTCTGGGTGACGGGGAGCTACTGAAAGATTAGATAGGGAAATGACAGATTTGTGCTTTAGAAAAATCACTCTGGCAGCAGTGAGGAGGATTGGAATTGAAAGTATTTAAGTAAGGCAGAAAGGAGGCTACTTAACATAATAATGTGATAAAATGGTGAGGCCCTAAATTACTCCGGGGGGGATATGAAGAGGAGATGGATAACAGAATCAAAAGCACTTGGTTGAGGGTGACAGAAAAGAGGGCATCTAGGATGACTGTCCCTTGGGTGACTTGGTGGTGAGATACAGACCACGGGGAGACAAACAAGTTGGGGTGAAGGGGAAGGAGAAAAAAAGAGGTGATCAATTCAATTCAGCAATGATTTGAATTTCATTTTCGCCAAAGAAAACCCAGTTATCTTTTCTGGGTTCGTTTTCTCAGTGACAGCTGCATTCATGAATTACCAAATTAACTATTATAGCGCTCTCTAAAAATATACAAAGCACTCCACAGTATGCTGTAAATAAGTCATGAAAAAATCAGCAAAAGCCCAGGCCCTAAAGGAAATTCAGCAGAGTTAAAAAGAGATATGACAAATTTTTCCTAAACACTTAAAACCAATGCACTCACCCAGTATTGTACTTTTTGCTCTGTCAGTCAAATGCAATCACTCCCTAGCCCACGTCTGAACAAGAGGCCACGTGGGAGATGCAAAGACACCACCCTCAAGGCACTTAAAAGCAAAGCAAGGGCCCTCGTCTGGTGCATGATTACTGAAACCTTAGTGTGGTAGGAATGTCATATCCTCAATGACCCAGCCCTTGAGGATATGACAGGAACCTTGACCCTATAGGCAGGGCTAGTCACAAAGTTATCTTTTACTTAGAGGAATCAACGTGGAGTACCCTAGGCAGTTCAATAACAATGTAAATATTTCATATTTCATTCCCGATAAGGAGGGGAAAAAAAGGCGAGTAAGGACAATGCAGCAATTATCGCAAAACCAGCCTGCGTCTCTGCGGACCACAAAAGGGCGGGCCTCCGGGAAAATAATTCAACTCTAGTTTGGTGGGAATGCCAGCACCTTCACCACTAACTCATAATAACAAAAGCATAGTGTTTACGGACCCAAAAGGTTTAACCGTACACCTCATCCACAACGTCCAACGCGTGACTGAAGGGAAAGCCGAGGGCGTACCTTTCTTTAGCACTGGACGCTGCCTTCGGGGGAGAGGGGCGGTAGCACACGACACCGTCACCCTCTCGGCGCCCGGTCAGGGCCTCTCAGAGCAAAAGTCGGGGTCTGAGAGACGTAAGGGTACTGGGGCGGCAAGGGACGCACCCCTGAACGCAGGGCTTGAACAGGTAACGGGGATCAAGAGGCTGCAGCACAGCGCCCCCAGGGTTCTCCCTTGGCGCCGCGTGCTGAGCCGGAAAGGCGCGCCAGCCCTACGGCGCAGCCTCCGCCGGGGCCAGAGGAGGCAAGGCCGGGCGGGGCCGCGGCCGGTTGGAGGCGGGGCCGGGGCAAGCGCTCGCTCCCCGCTGCCTTGTGGGGGTTGTAGTTCTGGACAGAAGTCAAGATGCCTCCGAGGGCACTGGGAACTACATTTCCCAGTGAGGGAACGGCTCCGGCGGACCGCGCGTTACGGTCGTCGCAGTGCCGGCCGCCGGGTTCGGAGCCGGAGAGCGTTTGAGGGGCCAGCCAGGAAGGAAGTTTCTTTTCCTTCCCAATTGCCCGGTTTCGGGCGGCGCCGGCTCTGCCTAACCTCGCGTCACTGCCGTGCGCCCCCGGCCCGGCTCCGGGTGTCAGCTTTTCCTGGGCCCCTCGGGGAGCTGGGGCCTGGAGGTTCGGAGGTAGCGGCTCCTGCCCAGCGTCGGAGTGAGGGGCGCACCCCTCTTGGGCCCTGCCAACTCCGCCACCGGCCCGCACCTCCATGGGCCCAAGCCAGAAGCCCAACGTGTGCCGCAGGCTGAGTCGCCGGGCGCTGGGCTTCTTCTCTCGGGACGCGGGCGTGGTGCAGAGGACGAACCTGGGTATCCTGCGGGCGCTGGTGTGCCAGGTGACCGCCCGCCGGCCGGGAGCCGAACCAAGGGCAGCGGGGCGATTGGCGGAGGGTGGGGCTAGGGGTGGGAGTCAAGCTTCCTGCAGGGCTGCAGTTTTCACGCAATACAGCCCCGTTTTAAGATCACCCTTGATGGGCAGGGTGATCCAGGCCTTGAACCTGGAGGATTAGTAAATAGCCTTTAATAGAACCGGCACATGCTTTTACTTTTAACTTTCTTATGTCTTATTGCAGACAGTTTTTTTTTCTAAAAATTGGTCACCCCACTTAAGCCAAAACGTGAAGGCAGAGTGAGGAAGAATTGAACATAATGTTTTTTTAAGAACGTACATGAAATTACTTTGAAAACTGTAAATGTAACTATCCAACTTAAAATTGGTGCACAGTAGAAAGGAGTTATTTGCTAAATCGAAATTCCTTGTGTCTTTCAGGAAAGTACTAAGTTTAAGAATGTTTGGACAACTCATTCCAAGTCACCTATAGCCTATGAGAGAGGAAGAATATATTTTGACAACTATCGGTGCTGTGTCAGCAGGTATCTTTTTGGTGAAAGTTTTTGCTGTAATTCATTTGACTGTTGATCTTAACTCTAATTTTTATAGAAACACATGCCTACATTAGTGCTTAGTGAAATAGGAGAATGGAGAAATCGGTCCAAAATAAGGGTAGGGGGTAAAATACATGTAATTTTAAAATCTTGTTAAATCTAAAGTTTGAGGTTTTATTCTTGTAAACACCAACTTAAAGCAAATTTATATTGCAGGCAAAATGACAGTTTGCTGAGTACAATGTAGTATTTTATTCTGCTTAAAAGATACCAGAGCCAAGAGATCCAGGTACCTACTAATTAGATGATGTTTTAGAGAAGACTTTCTGTGTTTTGTTTTGAAACTACTTGCCTTTGTTTTAGAAGGAAATTTTCAAACTTGCTCAAGTAGAGAATAGCATAGTGAACCCCATATATTCATTACCTAGATTCAAAAAGGATCAAGATTTTGCCATTTGCTTATCTTTTCCCACCCCCTTTTCCTTTATTCCTTTGCTAAATATTTTAAAGCATATTCCAAACATCATGCCGTACTTAAGTTTGCTTCTCTAAAAAAATATGGCCATTTTCTTTTTCTTTTTTAAGAAAGAATTCACCATTTTAAAGTGTACGATGCAATGATTTTTACTTCCTTGAAATTCAATGAAAATGAATTTGATGAACCACTGATGGTTCATATAGACATCACTACAGTTAATTTTAGAACATTTTCATTACCTCAAAAAGAAACACTGTACCCTTTAGCTATCACCAGGATACCTTCATCACCCTCAGCCCTATGCACCTGCTAGTCTACTTTCTGTCTCTATAGATTCATCTGTTTTGGACATTTCAAAAAATTGAATCACATAATATGGGTTTTTGTGTGTGACTGGCTTCTTAGTAGATTACCAGTTTATTATAAAAGTTTATAACTCAGGAACAACCAGATGGAAGAGATGCATAGGGCAGTGTATATGGGAAGGAGCGCAGAGCTTCTATGCTCTCTGAGCCTGCCACTCTTCCTGAATCTCCATGTGTTCACCAACCCAAAAACACCTCTCCTTTTCTAATATATATATTTAATGCCATACATTTCCCTCTAAGGACTGTTTTTGCTGCATCCCACAAATGTTGATACACTGTATATTCATTTTAAAATTTGAGAGCTTCTTTGATCCTTGTGTTAATTATAAATGTGTCATTTAATCTCCAAATATTTTGAGATTTTCCAGCTATCTTTCTGTTATTGATCTCTAATCTAATTCCACTGTGTTCTGAGAGCATATTTTGTATTATTTCTAGTTGTTTTAATTTGTTGAAGTATACTTTATGGCCCAGAGTGTGGTCTATCTTGGTGAATGTTTCACGTGGGCTTGAGAAGAATGTGTATTCCCTTGTTGTTGGATGAAGTACTCTGAAGATGTCAGTTGGACCCAGCTGATTGATGGTACTGTTCAGTTCAACTATATCCTTATGGACTCTGCTTGTTGGATCTGTCAGTTACTGATAGAGGTTGTTTCGAAGTCTCTAACTATATTAGTGGATTTGTCTGTTTCTCCTTGTGTTCTGTAAGTTTTCGTCTCACATATTTTGACATTCTGTTGTTAGATGCATACACATTAATGCCACTCTTTATCCCTGATAATTTTCCTTGTCAAAGTCTGCTGTGTCTGAAATTAATATGGCTACTCCAGCTTTCTTTGTTTCTTTGTCTTTTATTCTGTTTCTGCCTTCTCTGGTTTTAACTGAGCATCCTATATGATTACATTTTCTCTCCACTTTAACATATCAATTATATTTCTTTTTTAAACTTTTTAGTGGTTGCCTTGGAACTTGCAGTATACATTTACAACTAATCTAAGTCACTTTCAAGTCACTTTCTCCTACTCTCTTCATGAGTAGTGCAGCTACCTTATAACAGAGTGTTTCTAATTCCTCCCTCCTGTCTTTTATAATATTGCTGTCATACATTTTACTTATCCATAAGCTATAATCATTGAATACCTTGTTGCTGAATACATTATTATAAACACCTTTTTATCAGTTAAATCAATTAAGTATAAGAAAAACAATGGATTTTATTTTATCTTTATTTATTCCTTCTTTAACATTCTTCTTTTCTTTATGTAAATCTGAGTTTCTGACCTATATCATTTTTCTTCTCTCTGGAGAACTTCTTTGAGTTCTTAAGGCAGAACTTTCTTATAAGGCAGGTTCACTGACAACACATTCCCTCAATTTTTGTTTGTCTGAAAAAGTCTTATTTCTCCTCAACTTTTGAAGGATAACCTCTCAGGATACAGAATTCTAGGTTGGTGGGAGTTTGTTTTGTTTCATCACTTTAAATATTTCACTCCACTCTCTACTTGCATGGTTTCTGAAGAGAAGTCCAGTGTAATTCTTAACCTGTTCATCTGTAGGTAAGGTGATTTTTTTCCCTCTACCGTCTTTCAAGATGTTCTCTTTGTTTTTGGTTTTCTGCAGTTGGAATATGGTATGCTTAGGTATAGATTTTTTGGTATTTATCATGCTTGGTGTTCTGTAAGCTTCCTATGTATGTGGTTTGGTGTCTGTCATTAATTTTGGAAAATTTTCAGCCATTATTATTTCAGTATTTCTTCTGTTTTGTTCTCTTTCTTCTCCTTCTGGTATTCCCATTTTGTGTACATTACACATTTTCCAATTTCCCACAGTTCTTAGATGTTCTGTTCTGCTTTTTTCATTCTTTTTTCTTTCTAGTTTGGGAAGTTTCTGTTGACGTATGTTCAAGATCACTGATTCTTTCCTCAACTGTGTCCAGTCTCCTGATAAGCCCATCAAAGACATTCTTCATTTGTATTACGGTGTTTTTGATTTCTAGCATTTCCTTTTGATTTTTTCTTAGGATTTTTTCTCTGTGATTAATTACCCATCTGTTCCTCCATGTCTCCACTTTTTCCATTAGAGTCCTTAGCATATTAATCATATTTATTTTAAGTTCCCAATCTGATAATTCCGAAACCTCCACCATAACTTGTCTGGTCCTCACACTTGCTTTGTCTCTTTAAACTTCGTATTTTGCATTTTAGCATGCCTTGCAATTTTTTGTTGAAAGTTCATGATGTATTGGGTAAAAGGAATTGTAGTAAATAGGTCTTTAGAGTGAGATTAATATTTATCTGGCTAGGAGTTAGGCTGTGTTTGTTGTTTGCTGTCGCTGTAGGTGTCAGAGCCTAAAATTTTCTCTGGTGTTCTTGTTTTTGTCTCCCCAGTACTGACTCCAGCGGCTTGCTCCTGGGTTTTTGCTTCTAGTAAGCTGTGATCCTTGGTATCCACCTCTCTCTCCAGTTTTGGGGGCAGCAATTTGCCCTCTGACCTCAATTATCTGATGTAACTAATAAGAGTTGTTGATTTTCAGTTTGCTTAGCTATTTTCTTGTTGTGAGGACATGACTGATGGACCAGAAACCAGAAGTTAGAGACAATGGTTTTTTAAGTAGTGTTTGAGATTTGTTCTGACCCTGGAGGGCTCCTCCTAGCAATCTTTTTCTGGTTCTCTCCAGCAAATTAACCAGCCTACAGTTTAGCCTGTATGGCCAGTGAATCTACAGATCTCTACTCATTTGCCTTTCATCACAGCCTCCACTGGTTGTGAGAGTGCTCTTAGGCTAGAACTTCTCACTCTGTTACAAATGAAGTCAGTTTCTCTGGGAAGAGACTTGGAGCTATCTGCTTTATGGCCTTTTTCTCCGCCAGGCAAAATCTTCAAGCCAAGGCTCTCAAGCTGGTGGGGGGAGAGGGTCAGTGGCACTTTTGCCTCTGAATGACTCCCTTACTCTAGCTGAGCACATGGGGTTGGGGCAGACATTAGCCTCGGATTTTCTTGCCACTCTCAATGTGGAACCACTGCTTTATGAGGTGGGATAAGGGTAATCAGAGCTCCAGTATTCTTAGGCATGGCAGGCCCAAGGTAGAGCCTCCGTCCCATGAGTAGGGGCTAGGCAGAAGGGAGTCCCACCTCTTGACTGCACTAACCTAGAACCCAGGCCCAGCAACGAGGAGGTGGAGGCTGGATGGAAAATGCTGTCATTCTACCCTTCGAGGGAAGGTAACCCTCTAGGAGCCGGGGGTTGAGGGAGCCCTGTGCTCTTGGTTGTACCAGTCTGGAGTAGAGTTTTCATCTTGCTGAGCTAAGAATGGTGGAGAGGGAGCACATATTATTTCAAACACCATAGACTTACTGTTCTTACTGAGTTCTAGTAGATTTTTTTGAGTAAATGTTTTTTCATTTGTTATATGCCTCTAGGACCACTTCCAGAGACTTTAATTAGTTGTCCTTTTATAATTCTCACCATTTTACTGGGGAGCATGTCCATAGAGCTCCTCATACTCTCATGCTAGAAGTGGAAATCTGGACATCTTCTTATATCATCATAATGTCATTATCATGCCCAGCAAAATTAACAGTAATTCTTTGGTATCATTTAATGCCCGTATTGTAACTTTTCCAATTTAGAGATAGCTGCTTTAATTGAAAATTTTTAAAAAATCAGGGTAAGTGGCATTGATTGGTGATCCAATGGTAAATACCATTGGAGTTCTTTAATATTCCATTCAGGGGTGTTTTACCCATAGGTTAGAATCATATATGAGGTTGCTTTCATTCCTGTGAAATTCTGTTTGGTTTAAACCTTTGAGTCAGTGAGAGTACATCAAAGTTGAATAAAATTGTCACCCTAAAAATTGTTTCTAAATAGTAGTTTAATTTTAAAGTTCATGAGTTTAAAAAAATGAAAACATCTATGTACACCTCTTAGTAGTAATCAGGGAAGTATATATTAAAGGTAAGAGACTATTTTTCATATCAAAAATATAGTGTTCAATATTGGCAGAAGTATAAGCTTATTCAACCTTTCTGAAACACAACTTGGGAGTAAAAAAAAAAAGCCTTAAAGGGTATTTCCTTTATTATCTACTAATTTGCATCGCAAATAAAGGAACTCTTTATCTAATTAATTTTCATTTTATGATGTTGGAATAACAGTTTATGAATGTAGAATTCAACAGAGATATTCATATTAAATGTTAAAGGATAAAGAAAGAATTCAGTATGCTCCAATTTTGGAAAGTGATCAGCAGGTGGGTATGTGTATATAAAGAAAAGCTAGAGGGAAATGAACCAAGATATTAATACTGAGCCAAAATGTTAATATTGGGTAGTTTTGTACTATTATAATTTATTTTAATTTATTATATATTTTAGATTTTTTTCTATGAATGTGTATTATGAATTTTGTGATCAGAAAAAAAAATGTTAACATTTAATCAAGAAGAGGAAAACAAAGTAGCAAGTTGTATTTTTGGTATTCCAAATCTCTGAATTAAAAAAAAACAAAACCGTCAAATCTGAGCAAACACTACCTCATTTATGAAGAAGAATAATCTTTTTTTTTTTCCCCAGCGTTGCATCAGAGCCAAGAAAACTTTATGAAATGCCAAAATGTTCCAAATCAGAAAAAATAGAGGATGCTTTATTATGGGAATGCCCAGTGGTAAGATTTGTTTTTAGAGCACTTATTTCTAAAGCATTTTTAGCCTAGAAGAACAGATTATTGTTAATGTACTGCATAAAGAAATAAAACTTAGGCATCATAGTGATTCTTAAACTTTGAAAGGAATCAAGAAGAGAGCATATCTTTTGATTATCATTTTTCCTCACCAAGTAATTCCTGTCCTAAAAAATTATATATTAATACTATGAATATATTTTTAACTTTTAATACCATTTGTAAATCTTGAAAACTAGAAAAAGTTATGAACTGATTAAAAGTTTTATAAGCAATATAAGCTAGTTTATAGTTATTCTTAGCGTTTAAGAGATTATTCTACTTAATATATTGAGACAATAAAATATTTATTTAGGGCAACAGTTACGTTACGTGACTCTTTTTTTTTTTTTGCGGTATGCGGGCCTCTCACTGTTGTGGCCTCTCCCATTGCGGAGCACAGGCTCCGGACGTGCAGGCTCAGCGGCCATGGCTCACGGGCCCAGCCGCTCCGCGGCATGTGGGATCTTCCCGGACCGGGGCACGAACCCGTGTCCCTTACATCGGCAGGCGGACCCTCAATCACTGCGCCACCAGGGAAGCCCATGTGACTCTTTGAAAGTGGATTCTTACGGGTTTCCTCTATGAATCTTTTTAGGAAAATAATAAGATAAAAATAAAAATAATAAAATAATAGATAAGCTCATTCCATCAGATCAGCATTGCCCCAGTGTGTATTTTTTCAGAACACCGTTTTCATAAGATGTTAACATCTTATAATTGCTAGAGGAGTTGGGAGAATTAGGTTGTTTAAAGGGTTAAACAAGTTTATTTATAGAATTACTTCTCAGAGCCTTTAATACTATTAATACTTACAATAATACTACTGTTCATGGTGATTGTCAGACCGTTTTCCCAGCTTTTTTGATCATAGAACTTCCTATTTTGAGATATATTTTTAAATATTAATTTTCCATAGGATCAGTGTTCTAAGAAACACTTAAGAAGTGCTGCAACACATATATACAATGGAATATTACTCAGCCATAAAAAGAAACGAAACTGAGTTATTTGTAGTGAGGTAGATGGACCTAGAGACTGTCATACAGGGTGAAGTAAATCAGAAAGAGAAAAACAAATACCGTATGCTAACACATATATATGGAATCTTAAAAAAAAGAAAAGGTTCTCATGAACCTAGGGGCAGGACAGGAATAAAGACACAGACATAGAGAATGGACTTGAGGACACAGGGAGGGGGAAGGGTAAGCTGGACGAAGTGAGAGAGTGGCATGGACATATATACACTACCAAATGTAAAATAGCTAGCTAATGGGAAGCAGCTGCATAGCACAGGGAGATCAACTCGGTGCTTTGTGTCCACCTAGAGGGGTGGGGAGGGAGACGCAAGAGGGAGGAGATATGGGGATATATGTATACATATAGCTGATTCACTTGGTTATACAGCAGCAACTAACACACCATTGTAAAGCAATTATACTGCAATAAAGATGTTTAAAAAAAAAAAAGTACTGCAACAGGGGCTCCCCTGGTGGTCCAGTGGTTAAGACTCCTCGCTTCTACTGCAGGGGGCACGGGTTCGACCCCTGGTCAGGGAACTAAATACCACATGATGTCTGGTGTGGCCAAAAAAAAAAAAAAGAAGAAAGAAAAAAAGTACTACAACAAACTAATCAGGTCTGTGAATCTGGCTGTTTATTTTTTAGGAAAAATAGAATATGTGACCAAAAATAATGTTTAAAGGTTAAGAGACTATGCTTTGCATTTATTATTAAAATTCCTTTTTTTTTTAAACAGTTGTTTTTACATAAAATTGTAGTTTTCCAGAGCTGCTGCTTTCTTTTTCCCTGGACAGTTGCTTTCTTTTCATAGAAGTCTCCTTTTTAAAAATCAGGAAGCTTTAAATCTACGTTCTCTTCCCCAACTCCTTATTGAAAGTTAAAAATAACTTTTGTGTCCCCACATCTAAAGCCTTTTAATCCAGTCTCATTGGTGAGGGGAAGAGGATGACAGATTTCCTAACTGAGAAACATTTTGAAGACACCAGTGCAGAACACCAAAAATTTAGAGCAATCCTGCAAAAATAAAGTTTCTAGTAACCAAATTCCTAATCTCAATTCTCTTTAAACATTTCATTCTTATTTGAAGTGGAGCAAGATTTTCCACTAAGAAAAACTACAAAGCATATTGTATTAACATACTGATGTGAAACTACATTTAAACTAGCACCCTTCTTCTCTGAGATAATGTGTGAAATACAACTTTTAGTTTAGGAAAATAGCTTGAACCTGTTATGTATGCTACTTAATCCTTGTTTTTTTAAGTAGGCAAGGTATAAATGGTACATTTTTAAAAACTCCATGAGGTGATACTTATGTAAGACACCAAAGAATAAAAATATTTACATCATTGCCTGTGATTTTAGTGTAAGACTTCAGTAGCTAATAAGCTTAAACACACACACACCCCCCCAAGAAACAAACAAAAAAACCTTGTTTCTTTCCCTGACATTTGAAAGGGGAGACAAACCTTAGGAGTATAAATAAAATAACTACACTTACATTCTTTTCTATTCACTCTTCAGCCCAAGCAATATAAGAGTAATTTCAACTTCCTTATTCTTAACTTTCCCCTTAGAACATCTTTTTTATTCTATAAATCAAAGTAGAACCCTTGGCTTCTCTTTCTCTTTCTGCCTTAGTCTTCCACCTTATGGCAACCCCTCAGTGGCAGGTACGCCCAAGCAGCTGTCCTCTCCCTTTGTTGGGGGTAATCCATTGGAGACAGAGGTTCTCTTTAAAATTAGGTCTGATTCTTTTCTTCTTTGGCTGCCTTGATTCTGGATTTTAGCTTTTCATTTGAGGTTAGAGTAGAGCCACAGTGACTAATGGGATAATTTGCTCTTTTGCCATTTTAACTTTTATCAAAAGGAAAACAAGAATAAAGAAACATCTATTCTAGCAGATGACTCTTAATTGCTTATGGTATTATACATAGTTTTAAGAACTGTTATTGGGGCTTCCCTGGTGGCACAGTGGTTGAGAGTCCGCCTGCCGATGCAGGGGACATGGGTTCGTGCCCCGGTCCGGGAAGATCCCACATGCTGCGGAGCGGCTAGGCCCGTGAGCCATGGCCACTGAGCCTGCGCGTCCGGAGCCTGTGCTCCGCAACGGGAGAGGCCACAACAGTGAGAGGCTCGCGTACCGCAAAAAAAAAAAAAAAAAAAAAGAACTGTTATTGTTGCTATTGTTATCACAGCAGCATCAGTAGTACTCCTATTACTGTTGTTATTATGATAATGATTGGCTAACATTTGTTGAATACTTAATGATTAATACTTAATAAGTAATCAGTTATTTCAGGTACTGTTGAAGCACTCCATGTGAACAAACTCACTTAATAAATTAATGATGAAAATAATTATTCATGATTTTAATCTTTCCTTGTCTTAATTCTTTATTTGTGCATTAATAGTTCTTTTTTAATTTACTTATTTGACTACTTCTTTAAGTGTTTAGCTGTTTTCTTTGGATATGGATTACTGCAGATTGTTTATGACTGTGGAGTTTCAGTTTTATACCTCATTTTTTTTAAGGGAGAAATGCTTCCCAATACATCAGATTATAAATCCTCACTCATAGCACTGACTGCTCATAATTGGCTACTTCGTATATCAGCAACTACAGGAAAAGTCCTTGAGAAAATATATCTTGCTTCATATTGCAAATTCAGGTATTAAGTGTGACTTTGTTATTTAAAATTTTATTATGAAAAATTGAGACTTGTGGCCTGGGATATTTCAAGATTTTTTTTTTTTTAAGTTTTCCATTGTATACATAGATCTCAGTTTGAAAACCTATTCTATTTTTCTCTCCTCATGACTACTTTTGAAGATTTGAGGATGGAGACCTTTTATCATTTATCTTTGTATTCCTCATAAGTAACTAACCTCTAGTAGTTGGCAGATACCCTTTCTTAAAAAAATTTACTTTTTACAAATAGTATTTTATATGTAGGATGTATTTTATGGTAGATTTTTCTGAAGGCTGGTCTGTTGAGTTAAATTACCTACGTAATATAATCTAAGAACTGTTAATTTTTAACTAGCAATTTTATAAATTAGATATAAATTTTTGGAATGAATATGTGCATGCAAAATGTGAATGTAACATTTTCAATGCTTTTTGTAACTTCCATTTTAAATCAGGAATGGTTTTTTGTTTTCTAAGTTTTGAATACTGACAGATCAAATATAATTTTTATTCACTGAGACTCTAGAAGGATTAAAATTATATATATATTTAAAAATAGGAATAAATACATATAAGGATCCAAGGGAATTCTTTTAGTTAGTTACTTGTTTTTAAAATAAACTGCTTTGCTTTTATAATTTAAGTAACTGAAAAACTGTTCACTTTTAAAATATCTATTATATTTTTATTTTAAGTATAAGGAAATTGACCCAAATGAATAAATTTCTTTTTATTCTTTTAAAAGATACTTGAGCTGGGACACTCCTCAAGAAGTCATTGCAGTCAAGTCAGCTCAGAGCAAAGGCTCAGCATTGGCCCAGCAGGTAGACATCTTTAAACATTCAATAAAATAAAGAATTTGTTTCCAGAGGAATTTGTCTGAAAATTTGTTATGAAAGAACTAATTATCTTTGATTTCTGAAGCATGCTATAAAAGTTGTTTACCACAAATTTAGGCAATTCCCTTCAAGCCACTCTGGGGAAATACCACAGATTATTTTATATTCCATAACGGAAAGAAATTTGAACCTTGTTCTTCAGAGTAAAGGAGATATCTTCTTCAAGCAGAGAAATCACTCGAGTTTTAATTGTTGATACTTTTTTCTATTTCTATTTTCTCATGTTAGTGTAATACTGTTTTGTAATGCTAAATGATATGACCATGATAACTCTGTGTCTTTTGATTAGGCCCTTGATTATTAGAATTCCAATTCACAGTATAAATTATGTTGTATAATAATATAATACAATATATTAATTTATATTATAATCTATTATATAGTATATAAATATATTTTGTTATACAGTATATAAAGTATGTTTTTGGAAAATATATTTTGTTGTTAAGAAACGTTTACTGTTATACTTACTTCTATAGATTTTTGTGTGTATATGCAGTTTGTAGTATCTGAAGGACTAAAGGCTTAGTGGACATATTTTGAACATGCAGCCCTTCCTGTTTAAGTAACTTTGCAATATAGATAGAGGAGTGTTTTTAATTCATGAAAACAGTGTTTTTATTTTTTTAATTAAAAAAACTTTTTATAGAAGTATAGTTGATGTATGATATATGTTATAGATGTACAATATAGTGGTTCATGATTTGTAAAGGTTATACTCCATTTATAGTTCTTATAACATATTGGCTTTATTCCCCATGTTGTACAATATATCCTTGTAGTTTGTCTTATACATAATAGTTTGTACCTCGTAATCCCCTACCCCTATATTGCCCCTCCCCCACTTCCCTTTCCCCACTGGTAACCACTAGGAAAACAGCAGTTTTAAAATACTCTTGAGAGCTGCCTATGATTTTAGTCTTTCCTTTTAGGCAGGCATTCAACAACCTGTTTTGCTGTACCTTGCAGTGTTCCATGTGCTACCTTTTTCACTCATAGGGATTCTGGAGATCAACAAAAAGGTAGGAACTCATTTCTGATTTAATTGTAATACTAATTTTTTGACAATAAGGTGTAATATCATTGTTTAATTATTTGTTTATTAGGTGTTTGGATTGGAAATGTTCCCTTGACTGTACAAAGCTTGCTGATTTAGTTTATTTCATATCAAAATACATGAGAACATTTGATGTGGGACGAGAGTCCAATAGTCCCTTCATCTTTCTACATGTTTATTTAGTTAGTTAGTTAGTTATTCTTGGCTGCTTTGGGTCTTCGTCGCTGCGCATGGGCTTTCTCTAGTTGTGTTGGGGGCTACTCTTCATTGCAGTGTGTGGGCTTCTCATTGCGGTGGCTTCTCTTGTTGTGGAGCATGGGCCTAGGCACGTGGGCTTCAGTAGTTGTGGCACATGGGCTCAGTTGTTTTGGCGCGCGGGCTCTAGAGCATAGGCTCCATAGCTGTGGCGCACGGGCTTAGTTGCTTCACGGCACGTGGGATCTTCCCGGACCAAGGATCGACCTGTGTCCACTGCATTGGCAGGAGGATTCTTAACCACTGCGCCACCAAGGAAGTCCCTTTCTGCATGTTTTTATGCTTTTCAGGTGGATAGTGTTGAGTACCAGTCATTAACAAACCACTGTTCTATAAAATTATGAAATGAGTAAAATATTTTTTTCATTGGGAATATTCCAAAGCTTGTTAAAAATGATCATAAAGGTAAAAAGCTGCAACAAAGTGCCTCATTTTAATTGCAAAGTATAGATCTAAAACTTGTTTTATGGTATATAAACAAGTCTTATAATTAAATATGTAAGTTCTTCAACTCATTCAGTGTTGGGTTTTGTTTTTATTTTTTGCGGTACATGGGCCTCTCACTGTTGTGGCCTCTCCCATTGCGGAGCACAGGCTCCAGAGGCGCAGGCTCAGCGGCCACGGCTCACAGGCCTAGCCGCTCCGTGGCATGTGGGATCTTCGCAGACCGGGGCACGAACCCGTGTCCCCTGCATCGGCAGGCAGACTCTCAACCACTGCGCCACCAGGGAAGCCCAGTGTTGGGTTTTATTGTTGTTGCCATTGTTCTTGATTTGTGGGGTGGTTATTTGGGAAGAAAGAAAGGACATATTTCCTCTGAGTAAAAGAATCAATAGTTTGCTAGTTTCCTTTAAAAAAATTGTTACTTAGTTTGGGTGAATAGTTATTTATTGGTCTATTCTACTAGTCTTTAATTAAGCACCTGAAGCATTATTGAGGCCAGGTCTTGAGGGTCCACTAATACTTATAAGCAAACAAGATGAATGTATTTTAAAAGTTTTATATAAGCATAATATACTAAACTGCATAAAGACTAAAGAACTAATTATTTATTAATTGTTCATTTTGTATCAGGCACTTTGAATATTTTACGACATATAATAATAGTGTAACATATAAAGTATTTAACTAGGAGGTTAAGCAGCTACCAAAATCCTAAAGGTAGTAAATGGAGAAGCTGGAATTTGAACTTAGATTTGACTCCAGAGTTTAAACCAAATTTTAAAATAAGAGTGGCTACTTTATTATAGCACTCATCATCTGAAAATACATTTGAATTAAACAAATCCTCCTTTCAAATTGGGGAATGAGGATCAGGGAATAAAAAGTCATAGGCTAGTCAAGAGCAAGGCAAACCATGATTATCCTTTTAAGAGATGACAGAAAACACAGCTCATAAGTGTAATTGTTCTCTTTGTGCTTGTGGATTAAGTGTGTATACTTATTACAGTCTACAATAGGAGTGAACACTTAGCAAAGTCATAAATTGTTTCTACTTATTCTTACATGTTCGAGATAATCATTTGAGGGATTTGATTTTGATTACAGTTATTTGAAATTGACATTTATCTTTCACTTACCATGCATAATAAGACTACCTACGGGCCAGGCTCAGAATGTACTTTAAGCTGTTTGTTGGGGGAGTAAATCTTTACTAAATGATTTCTCTTGAGTAGAAACAGAAACAGATTTTCACTGAATTTCTACTTGTTCTTTCTTTTTTATTTATTTATTTTTGGCTGCATTGAGTCTTCGTTGCTGCATGCAGGCTTTCTCTAGTTGTGGCGAGCGGGGGTACTTGTTCTTTCATTGCTATGAATATTTGTTTATGTTAGTTGGCTTTTGTTAAATATTAAAATAGGCACAGAATCAAGTTCTTTTTAGAGCTCTATGGAGCATCATGACAGGATCTAGTACATAGAACAGAGACAGAAAGGGAACAATGAGCCAAAGCTCCTCAAGGTTAGCTAGGCTAAATGTTTCTGGATGTATTTGGTTTTTAACATGTTCGGTTTTAACAGTATTAGATATTTAAAGAACAAGGTAATGATAAAATTCTCGAGTAGGCTATTTTTTACTAGAATTACTTTCTTAGACCCAATCTTTTCACCTCCAGCTAAAAAAATGTCCCTTTATAAATAACATTTTATGAAGAATAGGTCCCTGTATTTATTCTGCCGTGCATATTCTGCGTGGTAGAATTAAATGGACTCAGTTTACACCTATGTCCATGAGGAAGAGGATTTGTTATTAAAAGATATTGACAAGACTGTGAAGCAAATGTATGCTGCTGCATCATTTTGAGGGGTATGTCTTACACTCCCATTAGTGCTTCAGTTTGAGACCCCAGTGGCTTACCACTCTGCCCTAATAACACCTTAGCTTCCAGTTTCTAAATTATAATTAAGTTATAATGCTAGGCAGCAGTGTTGTAGTGGTGGCCTGAATATTAAACAGATGGACAAACCACTCTGAAACTCAGAGGATTGGCCTTCTGGTCTTTTCTCAGGTGATATCTACCTTTCCCCTCAGATTTTCGGGAGCGTAACAGATGCCACCTTGTCTCATGGAATACTGATTGTGATGTACAGCTCGGGACTGGTCAGACTTTATAGCTTCCAAGCCATCACTGAACAGGTAGAGAAAACTGAAATTTGCCATATTGAAATTAACTTGAGATTTGGACTGAGGTATGAATTTTTTTTTGAATTTTATTTTATTTATTTTTTTTATACAGCAGGTTCTTATTAGTTATCCATTTAATACATATTAGTGTATTCATGTCAATCCCAATCTCCCAGTTCATCACACCACCACCACCACCCCCCTCGCCACTTTCCCCCCTTGATAGGACTGAGGTATGAATTTTTTAATGAGATGTTTTTAAAGTAAGGCACTGTGTAGATTTCAACGCTACAAAACTGTACAAATGCAGAAAGACAAAGTAACCTTTAAAAGAGGGGTGGGAAGATAAACAGAAAGGCCCTTGAATAAATAAAGACATTTCCTCTGTCATATACATGTGAATTTGATTTTTTTCTCTCTCCAGACAGCAAATAAGTAGGTGCTAAAGCCACCATTTTTGTTTTGTTTTGTTTTTAGTTCATGCAACAGAAACTTGACTTAGGGTGTGCATGCAGATGGGGTGGGACTACTGGAACTGTAGGAGAGGCTCCTTTTGGCATTCCTTGTAATATTAAAATCACAGGTATGGCTACTATATAGTACTTTCTTCACCTTAAAAATTAAGTGGTCATATTAATAGTTATTAATTGTAATCATCCAAATGTTTTTTGCATGATTTAATTATAAATTAATTCATTTTATTCCTATGCAGAGTATTCTTTGCTTTTGAATAGGCATTCACAAAAATCTGTTATTCATTTAGATAAAGGCCTGGGGATGCTGGACCTTGCTTAGCCAGAGATCTGTTGCCTTTGGCAAGTTACTTTTACCTTTCTGGTCGTGATTTCCTTATCTGCAGAATAATAAGTTGCAGCAAATGATACCATCTTAGTTCCTTTATAACTTAAAATTTTACAATTCTGTGAAATTTACCCAACTTAAAGATCAACAAAGCACAAAAAAATTATACATAATTTTATAAATATAATAAAAATGTTCTATATTTAATTAGCTTATCAAATTCAGCAGTTTATTAAAAGGAAATGAACTGCTACTCAAATTGAGCGATGTGTGTTAGATAAACCATGACTGACCAGAGTTCATCTCAGCAATACAAGAATTATTTAATGCAGACAGATGTAAAACTGATATGAATAAATTTAAAAAGATAATACATTTTGTTATCCTAATATTTGTTTATCTTTAGTCTTGGTTCATTAAGAATCATTCTTGGGACTTCCCTGGTGGCACAGTGGTTAAGACTCCAGGCTCCCAATGCAGGGGGCCCAGGTTTGATCCCTGGTCAGGGAACTAGATCCCACATGCATGCTGTAACTAAGAGTTTGCATGCCACAACTAAGGAGCCCACATGCCACAACTAAGGAGCCCACCTGCCGCAATTAAGACCTGGGGCAACCAAATAAATTTAAATAAATAAATATTTTTTTAAAAAAGAATCATTCTTTGTCATATTGAGGATATTTCCTTTTACTTCTAACCAATAAACATCACATATTTAGGTGAAACTCCAAAGGTTTTTCTAATGTGGGTCAAAATAAGACAGTAATTTTTTTCTATTATTACTATTTAACATTACATCATCAACAGATCAAGAAACAAATGAAAGATTTAATTGTGAGAAAGGAGATGTTCTTTTTATTAGTAAATGACAGACTATAAAAACAGAGTCCAGTATAGCCATTATTCAAGAAACTCAAAATAAATATTCTAAAAATTACTCGGGGTTTTAGATGTCTTGGACAAGCTGAATTAGGCAGTTCTGTGATAACTCAGCCTCAGCAATACCTCCTATATTTGATACAAATATGCTAGCAGGAATCTATTAAGAATTTTAAAACTACAGGCTCCAGTAGTAACTACAATGTATTATTTTGAAGAGAGTTTCCCCAAATGGTACATTGTTCTCATTGAAATGCAGATAGTAAGCAAATAAAGCAAAGAACAGGGTGATAAAGAAAGCTCATAGAGCCTTTGATTGTGCTGTGATTTTGGTCCCTGTTTGTAGAGAGAAGACTAGATTTGGGATCACAATCTTGTTCTGCTACTAGTAAGAGTGAAATTCCACTACTAACTGGTGGTTATGATAGTGAGCAAATTACTTAACCTCTCTGGGCCTCACTTTTATCAACTTTAAAATAATAACATTTGAAAATATCTGTGATATCACATGCCATTGTAAAACAATACAGCAATTGTTGGACATTTAGCTTAGAAAAGTAGCATACTATGTTGGAAACTTTGAGTATTTTTTCAGACTATATTGACTGAAATCCTATTCATTTCTACAGATTTGTTTTTCAGGATCATTAAGCTCTGTACAAAATTATTCCTTTTAACTGTAAATAACTTTTTTTAAAAAATGCAAAGCAATTCATTTTCATTACAGAAGAATTAGGAAATAATGATAAACAGAGAAAGTTTAAAATACTCATAGTCCTCCTGCATAGAATTAACTGTTATCACCTCAGTGTGTTTTTTTGGTAATCTTGTAATGTATATATGTCTGAAACCAAAAAAGAATCATACTGTGAATACTCTTTCATAACTTGCTTTTTAAAAAAATAATGAATGAATGAATGAATGAATTAAATAATGGCAATTCCCTGGTGGTCCAGTGGTTAGGACTCCGTGCTTCCACTGCTGGGCTCCCAGGTTCTATCCCTGGTCAGGGAACTAAAATCCCACAAGCCACACGGTGCAGCCAAAAACAGAGAAAAGAAAAGAAATAATAAAATGATTAAAATAAAATAAAATAATTTAAAAAAAGAACTCAAAGTATAATTTACATGCACTTAAATGCCCTCATTTTAACTGTACAATTTGAGTTTTGCCAAATGTTTATATCCATGAAACCACTACTACAATCAAGATTTAAAATCTTTTCATCACTCCAAAATGTTCCCCTGTGCCCTTTCCAGTCAATTCCCTCCCCATCCCCCGCCTTAGGCAACCAATGAACCTGCTTTCTTTCACTCTAGTTTTCTGGAGTTTCATATAAATGGAAGCATATGATATGTACTTTTTTATCTGGCTTCTTTCACTCACCATATTATTTTTGAGATTCATTGCATATTATTGCATATATCTGTAGCCTAACCCACTTTTAAATGTTAATATATTACAAATATTAATTTCCATCTAGATTATTTAATAGATGGTCTTATGAAAACAAAGTCAGAGTTCTATCTCTTTACATCAAAAGAAATAATAGATGGATCAAAGATTTAAAGTTCTATAAGAAAACTTAGAGAATCTTTTTATCTCAGAGTTGAGAAGAGCTTTCTGACACAAATGCAGAGCCATTAAAGAAGGGATTGACAAATTTGGCTACATAAAAATAAAGTGCTGCAAGGTAAAAAACAAAAGCACACACATAAACCAACTCAAAAATCAAACAACGAACAGGATATATTTGCAACATACACTGTAAAGGGGTAATTTCCTCCTTATATATGAGTTCTACAGACCAGTAAGAAGAAGTGACTACAACAACAACAACAAAATGAGCAAAGGATATTGTTCAGAAGAAGAGGAAATATAAATGACTTTTAATTTGGGGAGGACAAAGCCCAACGTCACTGATAAGAGAAGCGCAAGTTAACACTATCATAAGATACTTCTTTTCAGATTCTCAAATATCAAAAAGTTAGGTAACAGGGTTGGTGAGAGTATAGAAAAGGCACTTTCATTTATTATTGGAGTCCCTTGGGGAGGACAATTGGTCAGTATGTTTCAAAATTTTACATGCATATATTCTTTGAGCAATTCCATTTTTAGGAATTTATCCCAGATACATTCACATGTGTACAAAATGACAAATGTACAGTTACAACATTGTTTCTAACAGCAAAAGATTGGAAACAATGTATATTGATACATTGATAGGTGACATTAGTATTCTATGATTGTTTGGCTATGTCATAAACTTAATTGTTAAAAAGAAACAGGAATTCTTTTTGCACTGGTATAGAGAAGTTTCCAATATATATTAGTAAGTAAAACAAGGAGTGCAAAACTATGTATATAAAAAACCTCATTTGTGTTAAGTATTCATATGCATATATTAAAAGTATAGATATATGAGTATATGCCTTTAGGATTGCTTGAAATATCTGGAAGGGCACACAGAAGACTGATAAATAGTAGTTATCTTTGAGGGATACAGATGGAAGGAAAACTTAGTTTTCATTATATTTCTTCTGATGCTTTTTGAATGCAGTACTTATATTACCTTTGCCAAAGAGTGGTCCTGTGTATATATGTGCACATGCTAAGCTCCTCAAGGTTTTAAAATCTCAACTTATGTACCATTAAACGCATGAACTGTAAATTTATTTAACCAGTTTACAATGGACATTTAGGTTGTTTTTAATTTTCTGTGATTATAAATAATATAAGAATGTTCCTGTAATTATTAATGATCCTAAAATTTCCTCATCACAAGACATGGAATCAGCCATTCTCTGAGAACTCCTAGGCCCTTTCAATTGAGAATAGTATTAGAGATCAAAATTTGGGCTCTTGGGGCTAATGGGGACCCACCAGGGTTGTGGTGAGCAGAGTCATGCTGTGCTTTTGGGCTATTTTTAGCAACTGCTGGGAAAAGTATTTCTTTTTAAATACATCTTTTTGCATTGATTTTTTTTTCCTATTTTGAATTCCTACCTTATATTCTCTACAACATACCTACTTAAATTTTTAACCCCAAATTCAAACTCTAATTGTATTTTTTTCTCTTTATAATTCTTCTTTTCCTCATCCACCATCATTTGGTAGCCACCATATTATCACACATGATGTTTATGTACCTTTCACAATTTACCAACTGATGTCCTTTGCCCATTTTTCTATTGGGGTGTCCATCATTTTCTTATTACTTAAAAAGGATTTCTTTATATATTAAGAATATTACCCTTCTCTTAAAAGGTTTTAAAAAAAAGGTACTTTAAATATAGTTGATATGTTTATACTTATCTCTTCTTTCTCCTTAAGATTGTCAGTTTGTAAACTCACTTTTCATTATTTGTTGTTCTCTTTGTATAGCTTTAAGTAGTAAATTGCCCTTATGAAGAAACCTAATAAGGCACACACTTCTATATGTAACATGTGATTTTTTGAGTGAATGGTCTCCCTAAGACAAGTCCCTTTACTGACAGTGGTGGCCTCATAAGCCAAAGATTAAACTCTCAAGTTAGAGGCATAAACAAAGGACTCTGATTAGTCACCTTCACAAACAGACCATGTGGTATTTCAGTAGGGCTGCCCCAAAGGAATTCTGGTCTTCATAAGCAGCACTACCTTCCATTTATACATGTCTCCAAAAGTAAGTCTGTTATGCTCTATATAAAATTAATTGTCATCAAAGAAGAAGACTAGGAAGCACTAACAGATAGTTCTTTTGTGTTGTCAGTCTCCAACAGACAGTGACTGACTGGATGTATCTAAACTACCTTAAAATTAACTTGTCTAATGATTATACTAGTAGTAGTGGCTATCCTTTGATAAAGCTTCCACGGTAACAGGACCCATCCTAAGTGGTTACTTTTCATTATTTCAGAAGTGGAAATCTTAAGCAACACTTCTTTTGTAAAGTTTGCTAAATATAACCGGTTAGTCTAGAATATGAAGGTTCTCTTCCTCACATTTGAAGGAAGTATTAGACCTAATACCTTGTTGGATTGTTACGAGAGATGGAAATAGTATCTAACCAAGCCTTGTAGATAGCCGGTGCTTATTAAATGGCAGCTGCTTTTGTTAGGTATACTTTGTCATTTTTGCCATCATAAGCACCTTCAGCCCATTTTTTATCTCCATCCAGCTGCATGTCACACATATCCTGAAAACGGATGTCTGGGAAGTTGACTCATAACCTAACAGTTGTTTCCTATCAGATTTTTCTTTTCTTAAGACTATGGAAATAAGCAATAAGCATCTTTCCTGATTGTATTTTCTTTCCTTGAACATAGTAATTTTTCATTAGTGGAAGTTCATAGATGATGCGTGCAAAGGTTGAGTTCAGTTAATGAATGATCCAAGGCTACCAGAATAAAGGAGCTAATACATTCCTTTTGTCTATCTCTGCAGATACACCACCACTGCTCTTTGAGGTGTCCTCCCTGGAGAATGCTTTTCAGATTGGAGGCCATCCTTGGCACTACATTATCACACCTAATAAGAAGAAACAAAAAGGAGTTTTCCATATTTGTGCCCTAAAGGACAATTCCTTGGTAAATCAAGGTGGTCAGACTTCAGTAGTAAATTTATATCAGAAATTCTTTATTCTCTACTTCTCTAATAGGTCCACAATCCTAAGAATTACTTTTTTGTTTGTATTAATAATTTGTAAACAACGTAAAGTACAGGAGAGTACAAAGAATATAGCAAACACTTGTATGTGCTACCCAGAATTTGAAACATTAACATTTGAAAATTCTCAGGACACCAAAGATTTATTAGGTTTTTTGTCCTTACCATCTCCTTGATCCCATTTAAACATCTCTGAAGCTGCATAGTGGGAATCGTTGATGGAATGTATTCAGGCTGCCTCTGAAATTACTGGTGGAGTGTGTAGTTGGTTCTGCTTCTTCATGGTTTGTTGCTCTTGGCTCTCTAGAGCAGAACCAGATTGAACTCTGTTGGTCATGGTATAAACACTGAAACACTTTGAGTTTTCAAGGATATTTTAAAGTTATATATGGCAGAATAGAAAGAAAGGGTATATGGCAAGACAAGACAAAAAATTACCCCTTGAGTTAATTTTTCTTTTTAAAAATGACTTAGGCATTGATTTATCATTTAATAAACATTATTGAGGGCCTACTGTGTGCCAGACTTGGCTGGGGACACATTCTCTTCCCACAAGTTGCTTACACTCTCAAAAGAAAGCAAATGTGTAGGGAAATAAGATGCAGTCCGTTAAGTACAGTGATTGAGATAAGTACAAGAGTGAGTGCGCAGAGGAGGGGGGTTCTATCTTTGTTTTATATTGCTGATTTAGTTTAGTTTATTTCTGGAGCCTCTTGATACATCAAATGAACTTTTTATGAGGCAGACTCAGCTTATTCCACATGCTTCTCTTCCAGAATCTTTTTCCATCAGTCACTGTTGGACCCAGTGGCTTTGAGAGTCACAGGTCACCTTTCACCACACCGAAGACGTACACAGTCTTGGGTCCATTTATCTATTTCCTTTGGTGTCATGGCCACCAGGGAACATGGTGTATAGTGTGTTCTCGTTTTTTGTTTGTTTGTTTGTCTTTTTGCAGGAGCATTCTTCCCTTCCATTTTCTCATTAACCTATCA
The DNA here is from genome assembly GCF_011762595.2 of Tursiops truncatus. NCBI lineage: Eukaryota > Metazoa > Chordata > Mammalia > Artiodactyla > Delphinidae > Tursiops > Tursiops truncatus. The sequence goes on along the minus strand of NC_047040.1, from coordinate 60,823,147 downwards.
CATGTGGGAGCTCCTGTTTGGCCCAGCCCAGTGACATCCTCTTTTACAAATGCGGACTGTTTCCCACAAGTCTGTGGTTTGATTATTCACCTCCCAGCAGTGGACATCCTTCAGCAACCAGGACCTGTCACATCTCTTTTTTTTTTTTTTGCGGTATGCGGGCCTCCCATGACTCACGGGCCCAGCCGCTCCACCGCATGTGGGATCTTCCCGGACTGGGGCACGAACCCGCGTCCCCTGCATCGGCAGGCGGACTCTCAACCACTGCGCCACCAGGGAAGCCCCACATCTCTTTTTTGCTGAACTTTTCTATCTAGTCAAACCCTGCACAGTTCACATTCTAGACATTTAGTACATATTCTTCTTATATAAGAACTGATAATACATATTCTTTTATGTGTGTGTACAAAATGGCCTTCAACATCTACATCAAGCATGCCTGTCAAGTATTCTCCTTGTATGATTACTGATTATAACATTTAGTCAGATCTTATTTCAACATATTCATAAATAATTGCTAAATCCAGGGGAGTTTTCAGTCCTTTTGCTCGACAACTTTGTTGAGGTGATATTACCTTAATGATGCATATGTGCATTACCTCCCCACCTGTCAGTCAGAAAAATACATAACCCAAAAACATACATGTAGGCAAACTGAAGAATTCAGAAAATGATTCATAGCTTTCTATTAAACTGAGCTTTAAACTAGCATTTGAGCAAATAATAAAAACTACAGAAGCTGATAATAATGCTGCCTAGTATTTAACACAAAGAGATAATGTTTCTTTTGCATGTTGTATTTAGATATTATAATAAAGAGAATAGTCTCCTAAAGAAAGAAAGATATGGGTTTTTTTTGTGTGTGTGTGTATATATATATATACACACACACATACATACACACACAGCATAAAAAAGTTTTATAGTGGGCTTCCCTGGTGGCGCAGTAGTTGAGAGTCTGCCTGCCAATGCAGGGGACACGGGTTCATGCCCCAGTCTGGGAAGATTCCACATGCTACGGAGCGGCTAGGCCCGTGAGCCATGGCCGCTGGGCCTGCGCGTCCAGAGCCTGTGCTCCGCAACAGGAGAGGCCACAACAGTGAGAGGCCCACATACTGCAAAAAAAAAAAGTTTTATATTAAACAAAGGAGCATTTGGAGCTGATGCCAAAATGTACATTGTTTTAGTGGTTGCAACAAAGATGTTTAATTGTATTGATTTTCTTATATGTAAAATGCAGTAATACCACCATTTCTATTAGAAATCGTTAGGATACTTATAAAAATTCTTAAAAAATTAAAATGCATGTGCTAATTTGATACCTAAAATGTGTTAAATTCCAGTTTTTAAAAAAGCATGGCATACAAAGCACTTGTGATGTAACCTCAGCCTACCTCTCCAGTCTCATGGCTGGACACTCTACTTCTCAATTTAATTTTATCTGCTACTCGTGTTTGTGCATATACATGCTAAATGGATCAACACTTCTGTGCTTTTGATTTTGCTGTCTCTTCTTTCTAGCCACTTTATTCTCATTTCAAGGCAGAGTTCAGGCTCCTGAAATTCTGCTTACTTGGGTTGGATGCTTGATAATATCCTGTGCATAGCTTGACCACTTTGTTTTCTACACTGCCTTATTCTATTTCTGTTTCTATCTCCCTTCTTTTTTTTTTTTTTTTTTTTTTTTTTGCGGTACGTGGGCCTCTCCCTGCTGTGGCCTCTCCCGTTGAGGAGCACAGGCTCCGGACACGCAGGCTCAGCGGCCATGGCTCACGGACGCAGCCGCTCCGCGGCATGTGGGATCTTCCCGGACCGGGGCACGAACCCGTGTCCCCTGCATCTGCAGGCGGACTCTCAACCACTGCGCCACCAGGGAAGCCCCTATCTCCCTTCTTGAATATGAGCTTCTTGATGACAAGGATTATGTTTAGTGCCTAGTGTGATACCTTAAACATTGTGTCCTGTCAGTATATGCTAATGGAATTAATAATTTTATATATCAGAAACTTTTATGAGTATCTAATAGGAAAGATGACATCATTTCATTTTACATTGGAAAAATTAAGTTAAGTGACTTGGATAAAGCCAGTGAAGTTGATATATCCATGCTGGTATTAGTCCCCAGTGCTCCTGTGTATAAGGTAAAACATTTATTACATATGTGATCACATATGGAGGTATCTTTTTCTTTATTTTAATGTATAAATATACTACTATGAAATCAATCTCTCTACTTACCTTAAGTGCTAAGCAGTATTAGACCGTTTCCTCAGCATTAGAGTTTAACATCTGACTTTTGCAAGGAGATTGTATGACCTGTTTGGTTGCATGTTTATTTTTGTGCTATCTACTCTTCTGATTGACAGTTTGTTGAGGATAGGGAAGGGAGAAGGATGTTGTGGGGGACTGCATGTACATAATTATGGCAGAGTTAAATAATGGAAAATCCATGGACTTTGGAGTCTAATCTGCTGTTTAGTAGGTGCTGAATACTAAGCAAATGATTTATCCTCTTTGTGCATCAGTCTCCTCATCCATAAGATGGGGATAGCAATATATGCTTCAAGTATTGCTGAGATCAAAAGAAATAATGAGTATAAAACATCTAATGCAGTGCCAGACATACATTAGGTGCTTGAGATATGGTAACTTATTATTTGTGAGCTATAATATATAGTGCATGGTGCATCTATGAAATTTCTGAATTGAAATGTTCTGGATTTCTCAAGTTTGAGTGTCCTAATTCAGCCCTAATACACATCCCAGTTCAGCTGGTTAATGTTTTCTCTTCCTTTACTTTTGACTTACTGATCTATCACTGATGCTGGATTGGAAAAATTATTTTATTTTTCCTTAATTTTTATTTTCAATATTTTGTTCCAATTTCAGGCAAAAAACGGGGTCCAAGAAATGGAGTGTTGTTCTCTAGAATCTGACTGGATCTATTTCCATCCTGATGCTTCTGGTAGAATAATACATGTTGGCCCAAATCAGGTCAAGTGAGTATTTTCCTTAGTTACTTTAAAGTTAAAAGTAGCCTTTGGTAGTATTTATTGGCATCTTTATTTTTGCCAGCTAACTACTGAGCAAATTGTGGAAATAATTAACTTTTTGTAGGGTGCTTCCTCAGAGAATGGCATCTAGAAAACCTGACTTTATTCTTTCAACCTCATCATTACTGTTTGTAAATATTACATTTGAGTAAGTTCTTTGTTGGATGATAGATGACGTGTGAGGAAAAGATTACATATTGGTTCATCCTCATCAGGTCTTAATTCATTCTCCAGGATTAATGAGAGAGATGATTTATCTTTGTTCTAAAAGACAGCCTTACTGCTGGAGAAGCAGCAGGTTGTTTGAAGTAAATCTTGTTGTATTTAGTTTACCCACATCTTCCACACAGTTGACCTCTCCTTCCCTGAAACACTCTTCATTTGGCTTCCCTGACACCACAGTGCTCCTGAATATTTTCTTCCCTCTCTGATCTGTCTGTCTTAGTATCCATTCACGTTCTTTATCTTCTTTTTTTTTTTTTTTTTTTTTGGTGTACGCGGGCCTCTCACTGTTGTGGCCTCTCCCGTTGTGGAGCACAGACTCCGGACGCACAGGCTCAACGGCCATGGCTCACGGGCCCAGCCGCTCTGCGGCATGTGGGATCTTCCTGGACCGGGGCACGAACCCGCGTCCCCTGCATCGGCAGGCGGACTCTCAACCACTGTGCCACCAGGGAAGCCCACGTTCTTTATCTTCTACTCAGACTTTAAGTCCTCAGGACTTAGACCCTCTTTTCTCACTCTTCGTTCCCTTTCTGCTTGATTCTCCTGTTTATTCCCTTGGCTTTAAAGATCCTGTATACACCAAAACTCCAAAATTTCTCTTAGCACAAACCTCTCATCTAAGTTTATGTCATAAGTCTGGAATCATTGTTGACACTTTCTTACCTTCTTGTCTTTCATCAGTATACGTGTACTTAAACACTCACTTGCATTTTCTCTCTCCCTCTCTCTGTCTCTCTCTCACACACACACACACACACACACACACGCACCATATATCCCATCAATCCAGTTTATTTTGCTACTAAACATTTCTTAAATCTGCCTCTTTCTGCCCTTGGCCACTGTCACCACCTTGGTCAGATCATTGTCATCACTAGCCTAGACTATAATATTTGCCTTCTTACCGGACTCCCAAGGATCTACTTTTTACTCTTTAAGTCTGTTTTCTTCTCAGCAACTAGAGTGATTTTTAGAAACATTAACAAACACAAAAACCTAACCAAGTGAATTCTGTTTTAACCTTTTTATGACCTCCTATTGCACTTAAGATAAAGACCAACATACTTAGCTGGTCTAAAAGATTCTTCCCACTCAGTTTACTTCAGTCATGCTGTCTTTTCACAAAGCTAAGGACCTGTTCCCTCTATTTGAAGTCTGTTTCCCCTACCTGTTTTGCCTAATTTCTATTCATATTTTATGCCCCCTTAAATGTCCCTTTTTCAAAGAGTGCTTCCCTGGCACCCTTCATTAGATTAGCTGCCCCATCATATTTTCACTCTACCCACTATATAATCTTCTGTAGCACCTACAGCAATTTAAATTAATTATTTGTATGATTATCTGTTTGAATATCTAGGTTGGGAATCATGAGCTCCATGATAGGGAGAGAGTCTGTCTTGTTGACACCTGTAACCCTGGCACTGAGCATAGGTCTTAATACAGAGTAGGTGCTCAGTAAGTATTTGTTGAATAAGAGGAGTAGTGTCTGCGTTCTTTATTTTGTATGCTTCATGATAATTCGTCTACTCTGAATCAGTTATAAGGAGGATGAAGGGACTTAATGAAAAAAGATTATGAACTTTTATAATAAGTCATAAAAAGTATGGTCAGCTTTAATAAACCTTACTCTTTTTTTTTTTTTGCGGTACGTGGGCCTCTCCCGTTGCGGAGCACAGGCTCCGGACGCGCAGGCTCAGCGACCATGGCTCACGGGCCCAGCCACTCCGCGGCATGTAGGATCCTCCCGGATCGGGGCATGAACCCGTGTCCCCTGCATCGTCAGGCAGACTCTCAACCACTGCGCCACCAGGGAAGCCCAATAAACCTTACTCTTAATGTTTGTTACCACACATCTTTTATATTAGTTTGAGTTTAAGAAAATAAGGTCCACAAAGAGTGTGTGCCCTTTTGCTAGGTTTTAAAAGATAGGCACTCTTAAATATTGGCACTAATTAAGATAACTAATTAAGGAATTTAAAATGTAATCTGATTTCTTTGTCTCTGGCAAACTCTAAGGCCTCCAGCTCTCTCTGGCCACAGTGGCTGCTTCTCCCTGCTGTTCTCTTTGCCTGCATTTGAGACTTTAAGCTTTGAGGACATTGTGCTTTTGATGCTTGTTAATGCTGTGAACAGATTTGTGTAGGTGGTGAGAATATTCTTTTACTTTCACTTGCTTAATAAGCTCGATCCGTGAGGTCATTTGCACTCAGAAAACTCAAATCTTTAAATATAACCTTAAGAAAAAAGAAAAGAATTAAGTCATTTGCAGTTTTAAAATACTACTCTACTATGAAAACTCTCGGTTTAGAACTTAGTTGCCAGTCCAGTCTATATTATATTTAACTCTGAGTGTTGTTCATTGATACCTCATTCTATCTTCAGAAATAAAAATATAAATATCTACTATAATGCCATTGTTAAAGCTGAAATGTTGAAGACCTGTTGCAGGATGGTAGAGAGGAGGTTCTTTAGAGTAACTTTCATTAAGCCAGTTTGGAAGATAGTGTAAGCCTCAGCAAGCTGCTGCATTACCTACTTCAGTAGCACCTGTTGTCACATATCCTGTTTTTCTGTTTAACAGAATCTCTAAATTTGAAGAAATTTATGGACACTTAAGTTATCAGACATTAATATTTTGGACTAATCAGGAGGAGAAGAGAACTAACTCAGTGTTGTTACCATAATTTTCATTTGTTAAGTTTCTTTTCATTAGTTCAACTTTGACATTTTGATGGTGTGTTAAGATCTTAGGTTCTTAGAATCCTTTTTACCTTTTCAGAGTTTTAAAGCTAAGTGAAGTAGAAAATAATAGTGCCCAGCATCAGATCTCTGAAGATTTTGTCATTTTGGCCAACAGGGAGAAGAACAAAGTAAGTCAGGAGTACTTTAAAATCCTTTGTATATCACTGTCTTTCTATATAAGAATATAATATGCAAATGTATTTCTCTTTTAGTGTGGCAGAAAAGAAAAGCACAGTTCTATAAAAGTCTGTTCATTTTGTCTACATGGGTAGCTAGTCTTAGCCCCATGTATAATATCTATGAGATTTGAAGAGAGCTGATTATATTGACTTTATCTTTTGCTTATTTCTGTTTCCTTTCTGGGTTTCTCTTTAAGTTTTTATTGATGAATTATCAACCTTTGGGTTTAATTAATTGTGCACACTTAGGGTAAGAAAGGTTAGATATAAACTTTAAAAAATTACACACCATTCTTTGACTCCAAATGGTTCTTTGTCTTTAGCATACAAATTAAGAGCCTGAAGAAAATCATGCAGAGGGAAATTTCCAAAAGCAGATCGACTCTTTATTTGCTGTACTATACTAAGGCAGAAATCAGAAGGGCAGGTGAAGTAACAAATCTGTAACCTTTGTATTTCTAGTTTGGTATTTTATCCATTAAAAACTTTAATAAAGTATTTTTATTAATTGGAGGATCCAAAATCTGGTTCAGAATTTTCTCAGTTGAGGAAAGAATTGTGGATGTTAGAGAAGGGTTGGTTAGTTAACAAATTCGTTAATACAGTTTTGCCATTGACTACATAATAGGACTTGTCATATATTTTTATTTCTCTCCATATGATAGAATGAAAACTTACCCACTGTTACAGCTTCTGGACGGGTGGTAAAAAAAAGCTTTAACCTTCTGGATGATGACCCAGAACAAGAGGTATTACTTTAGCCAGAAATAATAAACTAAGCTTGTATGAACTTGCCCTGGGGTAGAGGTTGGGGAGCTCCATGCAACCTTAGTCTGCAGGAGTGTGTGTGCTATTTGAACCGATGTGTCTCTGTCTCCTCTCTTTTAATATTGGAATTATTCTTAAGATTTTGTTTGCAGAAGATTTCATAGGACCGAAATAATTTGAAAACACTATTATTAGCTTATTGTTTTGTTGATATGCACACTTCCTAGGGAAATCTCTTAATAGAAAATTATTGAGTTACATCTTGATGACTATGGCTTTTGCCTTGTTTTTCACTTACTAGACATAGATGTATTTGTTAATGTTCATGAGCCAGAGGAGGAGGGTGTAAGGGTGTGGTAAATCAGTTCAGCCTTTGGCCTCAACTTGACATTGCCAGTCACTAAGCTAATACATTTTTATCCTTTTCTTAAAAAAGAAAAAGCACTGGAATTACTTATGAAATCAACTCAAAGTGTTCATACTTCAAATATATAGCCTTTGCGTAAATACTGAATCCCTTTAGACTCTATAACTATATAGTTCATATGACCATTTCTAAGTAGAAATATTGAGTAGATCTCTAAGGATAGTTTTTTTTTTTTTTTTTTTTTGGCAATACGCGGGCTTCTCACTGTTGTGGCTTCTCCCGTTGTGGAGCACAGGCTCCGGACGTGCAGGCTCAGTGGCTATGGCTCACAGGCCTTGCCGCTCTGCAGCATGTGGGATCTTCCTGGACCGGGGCACAAACCCGTGTCCCCTGCATCGGCAGGCGGACTCTCAACCACTGCGCCACCAGGGAAGCCCTAAGGATAGTTTTTGAAAATCTTTTAAAATAGGTTGGAGGTGGCACAGTATGTGGCTACTCTCAAAAAAGAAAAAATATATATTCTTTTGAACCAAATATATATTTATTCTTTTGAACCATCGAGAACAAAGCAGAAAGCTTCCTACCCTGTAGGTAAAACTGTATTCAAAAAAAAAATACCAAAAAAAAAATGCCAAAGTTACCAAAAAGTGGCAAGAATACTTAAGAAGGGAGAAGGTAGTAGCAAAGAGAAAGATACTCTGCATTGTGAGATTAGAATACAAAAACTTTTCACCTGTAAAGGAAAAGTTGAAAGGGGTTGTGACTAAAATCTATAAAATTACTGACACTCAGGCAAGAAGTCACCTTTTGAAGTTTGCCCAAGGTAAGATTACGGCAAAAAGTAAATTAAAAGGAATCACTGGTAATAAATCTACGTAAATTTTTATGTCATAGGTGGTAAAGGCAGAAAATGTAAATGGGTTAAAAAGCAGTTTGACCAAATGTGAGTGAAGGTTTAGTATTTGGTGATTAAGAGAAACTTGCTGTGCCTGTCAAGATGTGCCATCCCTGGATGGGTGAGCATAGATCTGCTTCCCCATGAGACTGTTGGAGTCCCAGGTTTTCGTCCTTGAGACAGAGTTCTGGGGTTAGATTTTTCTCTCTTAATGTCTTTACCATCATTAATCATTTCTAACTAACGTCTCTTATCCCAGTCCTGTTCTGTGGGTTGGATTTCTGTTCCTAATATTCTCCCTCAAGTATTAGCAGCCATTTTTGCTTGCAGGATCTTAATTCCCCGACCAGGGATGGAAAGCGTGTAGTCCTAACCACTGGAACACCAGGGAATTCCCTAAGAAAGGGTTTTTTTTAAAAAGGATGGCAAATAGGGTCATAAATAGTATATGATGGGCTATCAGTTCTTCTTGAAATGACTTGTGTTTTTCTGGTATGAGAACCTTCCGAGCACAGTGGGAAGTCTTCAAGTTTTAGAACTGAGTTTTATATATTTAGTCCTATGTGGAAACCAGTGAACACACCTATCAGTGTCAGCAGTTGAATACCTCTTTCAAATTTGGAGACACTCTGGCTTGCTGTCATAATAGAGGATTTCAGTTATACTTTGGCTGAGATCTACATAGACTTGGTTGTGTTCATCAAAATCTGTAGGATACTTCTTGAGTCCTAAAAATCTTGAGACTGATATTTTACTAGGCAGATAAGTGGAAACACATTTCTATCTATGCTCCTACCCATTCATTTTTCTTTCTACATATTTTTATAAATAGTAGTTAAGCCACAAACGTAGAAATAATCCTAACTGGATTTTGCCCCTCTTTTCTTTTGCCTTATCTATTCCCCAAGACTTTCAAAATTGTGGACTATGAAGATGAGTTAGATTTGCTTTCTGTGGTAGCTGTTACTCAAATAGATGCTGAAGGAAAAGCTCACCTGGATTTCCACTGTAATGAATATGGAACTTTACTTAAAAGCATTCCACTCGTGGAGTCATGGGATGTGGTGAGTAGAGTCCATGGAATACAAAGTTGTAAGAGTTTCCTTTATAGGTGACATTTATTGGAACAGATGTTACTGTGTTCACGTCAGTCCAGGTTCACCTATACCAGTGACCACATGGAAGAGGTTATCATCCTACATGCAGGACAAAATGAGTACTTCTTTAGACTTTCTCCTCTAGGGATGAGAATTTCTCCTTACCAATGGCTTTAAAGATAAAGTTTTATGCTTTTTTCATGAGACATGCTGTCTATTTCCTTACCATAGTCTAGTTTTCTCCTATTTTATAAGTTTGGTAATGTTTTAAAAAATAAAAATATACTGTATCAAATCCCCACAGTTATTTAATAGAGACAAATCTAAGCGTGTAGGGTTTTCAAGCACTCTTAGAAGCGTTTGTCTGCTCTTCTAAGTATTATAGAATATAAAAGTTATAAAGAACAGTAGATGTTACTTTACCCAATCATTGTTTTATCAATGGAGAACCTGAAAGATTTAGCAACTTGCCCACGGTCACAAGTGAAATAGTGGCAATGTTGGCAATAGAATCTGGGTGTTCAGACTCCTAAGTCCAGGGTTCTTTTCATTCTCAACATTTTGTGTAATGCTTTTCTCATAAGTCATCTGCATATCCACAAATAATGAAAAATAAACTATTTCTGGCAGCTATTTTGCCTCCAAGTATATATTTGAACATCCCTAGCATAGACGCTGTGACATTTTAATGACTCAGCAGTGAATATGATTATGTGAAGAGGAGATTCCATTTGCCTTTGTTTTCGTTACAGACATATAGCCACGAAGTTTACTTTGACAGAGACTTGGTACTACACATAGAACAGAAACCCAGCAGGGTCTTCAGCTGCTATGTTTACCAGATGGTATGTGACCCTGGGGAAGAAGAAGAAACCACAAACAGAAGTTGTAAAAAAGATTGCAATAATTTTAAATTTTGAGATGTAACTTCTGAGACTTCTAGCCAAACACCCCAGCAGCCACGTCCAGTCCTCCTTTTTATTATCTGCATAGCATATTCTCCAGTATTTTCCAGAAAAGGTCTTGTGTTGACTTCAGATGACTGTGACTTCTTTTTTAAACTCTTGCCATACAAGGTGGTGAGTACTTCATTTTATGTAGAGATTTTTTACAGTGACATCCCAAGAAGTCTAACATTTTGCAGTTTTTAGGCGGGTGGTGATGCAAATATAAAACATTGAAGAGCAGAGCAAAAGGTTAATTCTAATTATTGGGAGAGGGTCATTGATGAGTAGGTGTTTAACGTGGTTGTTAAAGGATGGCCTGGGATTTTGATTAGTAAAACTAAGGGTGAGAGATAAAAAGAAAGATACAAAAGATACAGAAAGAAATCAAGAAATCCTGTATCCTCTCACCCAAACTTTGTTTAAGGATGGAAAATGAGATCTATAATATGAAATAATACTTTGAGCCAAAAATGTGTCATCACAATTAAAAAAAAATGTATATGTATATATGTTTTGTGTTTGTATATAGTATCAGGAATTGGCTGTAGTTCCCCAATATCTTTTCTTCCATGGTTTTATTCTCTTGGTTTGATGTTCCCATTGGTTTTTTGTGTTTCTATTAGGCTAATGTAAAAGATTTCAAGCAAACTGTAAGTGAAATTTTTTTTCTCATATGTAGGCTGTTTAGCTGTTAATACATCTAAGAATGTTGTATTCATTTCACTCTTCTATTTATTTGGTGAGTCTTCCAGTTCTGCTTAGGCAATATTTTCATACCTAGGCAATAAGATAAAGGTATCCTGGGTTGTACCAGCTCTGCTCCCTGTAGAAGAGTAGATAAAGTCCCAGGAGTTCTTACTAGCTTGGAAACTGACTGGCAACTAGAAAAAGGTTTGGGCTCTATCTTAGCTGTGAGATGAGTATTTTTTCTTCTTTGTTAGAACTGATCAAAATATGATCCTTGAACTCAGATAATCATTCTTCAGAATGTTAAATAAAAGCAACCCAAGTAAAGGGAGGAAAATGTTTCTTTGTGGTTCCTGTTTGAAAAATCCAGTTGCTTGCAATACATATGTTTAGCACATTTCTCTGATTCAGGCTCAAAAGAATAACTAGTAAAAATAGAAGGGGAGGAGACAGCAGTAAAAATCATTGCTGATTCAAATTTAAAATTAAAATATGGGATATTAGCTTGGATGATTTACATCAAAATCCTCCAGTTTTTCCTTCAGTTTTGGCCTTATGCCACGTTAAGAACAATGTGAATTCTGCCCTGTTCTGCCCTTGAAGTTTGCAGATAAATTTCAGGCTAATTATGATCAACAGGGCTGGTGAGAGAAAGGCGTTAGCTATTCCAAAAGTCTAGAAATTAGTAGCAGAGTCCATAAATTAAAAAAAAATAAAGCCTAAAACTGTCTTTTGTGCAATAGAAAAGAAGATTGCTAACATTTTAGAATAAGGGAAAATATTTATATGTTGGCTAAAAATAAATCTTTCTGAATCTGCACTTATGTATAATAACCACTTGGGAAAGTAAAAGTGATTGATTACCTCATGAGCAAGATGATAAAACTATCTTCATATATTAAATTCTAATACTTTTATATCTACAAGTTGAAAAATCCATTCTTGTTTTATGCATATTTAATAGTACTATGTAATATAATATTTGAAGTCAGAGTATTTCGGAGACATGATTGTGATTACAAAGCACAGTTATGTATAGCTGAATAGTTATGATGTGCTAGATATTGCCCCAGACTTCCAACTAGACATGAGCTATATCTAAATAGTCCTGCCCAGTGAATTTATACCTTGAAACAGGTTCGATAAGAGGAAATAGATAAATATCAGAGAAAAGAAAAGAAACCAGTATGGTGGGTTTCAAAGCAAATGCAGTGCTATGTAAAGGCAGAAAGCCTGCTCTCCATTTCCAAAAGTGTTTCAGAAAAGGATGTCTTAAGACTTCAATTCTGTCAGATTTTTTTTTAAAAAGCAGGCTTGTTGAGTTTACCTTTCTCTAAGTCATTGCCTTCTTTTTATGAAGGAACTCATCTGTTCAGAAAGGCATCTGAGAACTATCTGAGATTCTTGGCTGCTTTTTCGGTGGGGGCAGGGTTGGGTGGAATACTTCCAGTCAAGACAGGAACTGAGCACTAAGAAACGCCTATTGTCTCACTGCTGCCCAAATCAAACTAGACCTGGATCCACATGCCATATGGGCCAGGCAGGAAATGCACCTAGTGTGAAAGACAATAGGGAGTTGTGGACAGTGTAACAAATAGGAGAGCTATGCCCCAACTAAAGGGACAAGCTGCTACTGCTTAGTTAATTAAGCTGCTACTGCCTAGTTTCAGCCAGTTGTAACACCATGTGGGAATGTGGACTGCGTGATTGTTAACAAGAAGGTTAATAAAAAGGGTGCCAAGAGATAAAGAAGATAACAAAGAATGTGGTAAATGCACAGGTAACAGACATAGCAGGAAACAATAGAGCATGATTCCCCCAAAATTATTGGCTTCCCAGCTCCCTACAGTGGCAGCAGCTGCTCATTCCGCCGCCTGCCAGACATGAGACTGCTGTTCTCCTGAGGGCAGAGGGAAGTGGTAGTTAATATCTCCTGCCCCTCCTTAACCCTCCTCTCTATCTGACTATTTTAGAGGCTTTAACTATGTGCCAGCCTACTTAACAGGTGCTAGTGACAGGCATAAAACAATATGGGTGACATTTCTGAATGTTTAATGCAAGATTGGGTGAAACAGGGTAGCTTCTTTTAGATGGTCCAGATATTAAGCTGATGAGAGGTATATTTCTGCATTTCTCTCTTTGATCTAAGGGTCTGAATTCTCACAGTATCAGTGCAGCAAGATTATTGTTCTTTGACTTTCTAAAACATTTCTCGCAACTCAGAGAGAAAACAAAACAAATCCTATTGTAGTTGCTATTTGAACTACCTTGTGAGGAGATGATACTGTTCTATTTAAATAAACTAAGGTTTTGTTCCACATTTTTCCATCAATTAAATGTTTTGTTTCTTGTACACACTTTTTTCTTAATGATAGCATATTTATTGAGTGCTTTCTATCTGCCAATCACTGTGATACATGTAAAATGAATTGTCTCACTTAACATTCAAAATAACCGTATGAGGTATGAACTACCATTTTTCTTCCTCATTTGTAAAATGAGGAAAGTGAGGCTTACAGAAGTTAATTTGCCCAAGGGCCTACAACTAGTAAGTGCAGAGATGGGAAACACATTCAGATTTGTTTGACACAAACTTATGCCAGATTTCCTCTAAAGCTCTCAAAAGGCAAAGGATGTTATTTTATCCCATATGTAGCATGTTAACAATGATAACATTGGGTATATACGAAAATGCTTAAAAGTCTTTTTAAAAACTGATTAGATATCCGAATTTTGGACAGATTTTGGATGAGACACAATTGGCCTATTCATGTATATAACTTGACATAAAAGATGGCTCTTGGGCTTCCCTGGTGGCGCAGTGGTTCAGAGTCCGCCTGCCAGTGCAGGGGACACGGGTTCGTGCCCCGGTCCGGGAGGATCCCACGTGCCGCGGAGTGGCTGGGCCCGTGGGCCATGGCCGCTGAGCCTGCGCGTCCAGAGCCTGTGCTCCGCGGCGGGAGAGGCCACAGCAGGGAGAGGCCCGCGTACCGCAAAAAAAAAAAAAAAAAAGATGGCTCTTCATGCAATGGCTGAAAAAAGTCAGTTTTTAAAAAGATACAAAAAAATGGTACTCTCATCTTGTTTGTGGTGATAATAAACACCAGTATTAGTAATTACTCTTAATGTAACTTGATTTTCTTTTCAATAATTAATGTGTTTTCTTACCTTTCTTACAATGTTTACATGTATGACTTACCTTTTAGAATCCCAGGGATTATGCAGGGCTAATTTCCGGTCCCTGTGTTTCTATAGAGTCTCTATCCTATAGAAAGGATAATTTATTTCAGGCCAAGGATAGATAATAGAAATATAAGACCAACTGGCTTTTCCTAATCGTTTTATTATAAAAATTTTCAAACATACAGCAGAATTGAGAGAATTTTACAGTAAATACCCAAATACCAACCACATGGATTCTACATTTTATTCTACATGTTTTATTACTTATCCATCCATGTTATTTTTATGATGCTTTTCAAAATAAATTGCAGACATCAGTATATATCCCCCTAATACTTCAAAAGGCATATCATTAAGTAGGGTTTAGTATGGTTTCATTTTTTTCATTTTTAAGGTACATTCACATGCAGTGTAATGCACAAATGTTAAGTATAAATTTGCTAATTTTTCCCAAATCCATACACCTGTGTAACCCAAACCCTTTTCAAAATTTAGAACATTGCAATTATGCCAGAAAGTTTCCTCATGCCCCTTCCCAGTCATTCCCTACCCCAACTCTCAGATGTAACTACTGTTCTGATTATTTTGCCTCACAGATTAAATTTTTCTATTCTAAAACTTCATATAAATGAAATCATGCAAAGCATAATGCCTCTTTCACTCAGCATGTTTTTGAGATTAATTCATGTTGCCTGTATCAGTGGTTCATTCCTTTTTATTGCTGAATATTCTCTTGTATGAATATGTCAGTTTGTTTTTTTCCATTTTCCTGTTGATGGACACCTGGGCTGTTTCCACTTTTCTTTCTTTTTTTTTTTGCTGTTATGAATAAAGCTGCTATGAACATTCTTATACAATTTTTTTTATGAACACATGTCTTTATTCCTCTTGAGTAAACGTCTAAGGGTGGAATCATTGGGTCCTAAGGTAGGTGTATGTTTAGTTTCATAAAAAACTGCCAGACCTTTCTTCCAAAGGATTGTACCATTTTACGTGCCTTCAACAATGGGGACTTACCGTTACTCCACATTTTCTCCAACATTTGTGTTTGTCGTTTTTATCTTAGTATTTTTGGTGGGTGTGTAATCATTTCCAGTTGATACTTAGATTGTTTCTATAATACTTGTGCCTAGAGTAGCCCTCTTGTCAGATCTATCCCTTCATCTTTTTTAACACCACCCCCTACAAGGAACGGCTGAAAACATTCTTTGTGATAATAGTTAAGGTAACCTAAAACTCAGGTTGAGTTATTCTTTCTCAAACATGGAATACATTGCTCACCAGTTACTTTTGCCTTAATGGAGACCAACCTAGGAAAAACCTAGGTTGCTAAAGGGACATGTCAGACTGTTTCCACATGACTGCTGGAGCTGGACAGGATGGCACCAAAACATTGTAATAAAACAGAATATGACCTTTTCCTATAATAATTATGAGTTCATGTTATTTCTAAATCAGGTGAATTTTTGATGCTAATAGGAAAGCATATTAAACAACCTTTATGCTTTCCCCAATAACTATATTAGATCTCTGTGTGGTTTTAATTTATATTTCCTTATTAACTAATGATAGTAAGCACATTATGTGTTTGTTTGCCATGTGTAAATTTTTAGTTTTCTTAACAAATTTATTGAGGTATAATGTACATACAGTAAACTATGCATATTTAAATAATACAGTTTGATCGTTTTGACGTGTATGCATCCATGAAACCATTGCCACAATCAAGATAGTGAATACATCCATCACCCCAAGAAGTTTCCTCTTGCTCCTTTGTAATCCCTCCCTCTTGCCTCTCTGTTCCCTTCCCCCTTCCCAAGGCAACCACTAATCTGTTACTGTCACTTTAGATTAGTTTGAATTTTCTAGAATTTTATATACATGAAGTCACATAGTAAGTACTTTTTTTTCTGGCTTCTTTCACTCAGTTTTGTTACTTTGAGATCCATCTGCATTGCATGTATCAATAGTTCATTTCTTTTTATTGATGAGTAGCACTCTATTATATGTATATAATCACAATTTGTTAATACATTTACCTGTTAATGTACATTTGGGTTATTTTCCTTTTTTGGCTACTACAACCAAAGCTACTATGAACAGTTGCATACAAATTTTTATGGACAGACATATACGTTATTTCTGTTTGGTAAATACCAAGGAGGGAATGACTGAGCCATAGGTTTAGGTATATGCTTAACTTTTTAAGAAGCTTCCAAACTGTTTTCCCAAAATGGCCAAACAAAATTAATCTGCATGATGTGATACTCTATATAGAGAACCCTAAAAACTCCACATAAAAACTAGTAGAACTAATAAATGAATTCAGGAAGGTAGCAGGATACATGATTAATATACAGAAGTCTGTTGCATTTCTTTGTACTACCAATGAAATATCAGAAAGAGAAAGTTTAAAAAAAAATCCTGTTTAAAATTACATCAAAAAAATACTTAGGAATAAACTTAACCAAGGAGGTGAAAGACCTATACACTGAAAACTATAAAACATTGATAAAAGAAATTTAAGATGATTCAAAGAAATGGAAGGATATCCCATGCTCTTTGATTGGGAGAATTAATATTGTTAAAATGGCCATACTACCCAAAGCACTCTAGATTTAATGTGATCCCTATCAAAATACCCAGGACATGTTTCACATAGAACCAATAATCATAAAATTTATGTGGAAACAAGGAAGACCCAGAATTGCCAAAGCAATCCTGAGCAAAAAGAACAAAGCTGGAGGCATAGTTCTCCCAGACTTCAGACTATACTACAAAGCTACAGTAATCAAAACAGCATGGTATTGGCACAAAAACAGACACATGGGTCAATGGAACAGAATAAGAGCCCAGAAATAAACTCACACACCTATGGCCAATTAATCTACAACAAAGGAGGCAAGAATATACAATGGAGAGAAAACAGTCTCTTTAGCAAGTGGTGTTGGGAAAGCTGGACAGCTACACATAAATCAGTGAAATTAGAAAACTCCCTCACACCATATACAAAAATAAAATGGTTTTAAGACCTAAATACAAGACATGACACCATAAAATTCCTAGAAAAGAACACAGGCAAAACATTCTGGGACATAAATCGTAGCAATATTTTCTTAGGTCAGTCTCCCAAGGCAGTAGAAATAAATGCAAAAATAAACAAATGGGACCTAATCAGACTTAAAAGTTTTTACACAGCAAAGGAAACCATCAATAAAATGACAAGACAACCTACAGAATGGAGAAAATATTTGCAAACAATACAACTGACAAGGTGTTAATTTCCAAAATACATAAACAGCTCATACAACTCAAAAAAAAGGCCAAAAGACCTAAGTAGACATTTCTCCAAAGAAGACATCCAGATGGCCAATAGGCACATGAGAAGATGCTCAACATTGCTAATTTTAGAGAAATGCAAATCAAAACCACAATGAGGTATCACCTCACACCAGTCAGAATGGCTATCATCAAAAAGTCTACAAGTAATAAATGCTGGAGAGGGTGTGAAGAAAAGTGAAAGCTTCTACACTGTTGGTGAGAATATAAATTGGTGCAGCCACTATGGAAAACAGTGTGGAGGTTCCTTAAAAACTAAAAATAGAACTATCATATGATCAGCAATCCCACTCCTGGGCATATATCCGGAAAAGACGAAATTAATTTAATCTTCTTAATTCAAGAAGATACATGTATCCCAGTGTTCATAGCAGCACTATTCACAATAACCAAGACAAGGAAGCAACCTAAGTGCCCATCAACAGACAATTGGTTTAAGAAAATGTAGTATATATACAATAGAATATTACTCAGCTATAAAAAAAGAATGAAACACTGCCTTTTGTAGCAGCATGGATGGACCTAGAGTATATCATACTAAGTGAAGTAAGTCCGACAGAGGCAAGTATTGTGTGATATCACTAATATGTGGAATATCTAAAAAATAATACAAATGAATCTATGTACAAAACAGACAGATTCACAAACAAACTTATGGTTATCAAAGGGGAAATGGGGGGAGGTATTAGGAGTATGGGATTAACAGATACAAACTACTGTAAATAAAGTAAACAGCAAGGATTTATTGTATAACACAAAATCTTGTAATAGGACTTCCTTGGTGGTGCAGTGGTTAGGAATCCGCCTGCCAGTGCAGGGGACACGGGTTCAGTCCCTGGCCTGGGAAGATCCCACATGCCGTGGAGCAACTGGGCCTGTGCGCCACAACTACTGAGCCTGCACTCTAGGGCCCACGTGCCACAACTACTGAAGCCCACGCGCCTAGAGCTGTTCTCCGCAACAAGAGAAGCCACTGCAATGAGAAGCCTGCGCACCACAACGAGGAGTAGTCCCCGCTCGCCGCAACTAGAGAAAGCCTGCATGCAGCAACAAAGACCCAACACAGCCAAAAAAATAAAATTAAACAAAAAATCTTGTAATAACCTATAATGGAAAAAAATATGAAAAAGGTACATATATATAACTGACTCATGTTGCTGTATACCTGAAACTAACACAATATTGTAAATCAACTATATTTCTATTTTTTTAATGTAAATTGCTATGGACAAAGACCCAAAGAAATTAATCTGCAAACTCATGACTGCTTTCCAGCATACCAAGGGCCAACTGTGTTTCTAAAGAACCTCTTTTGCCAGTTATGTGTTTTACTGTCATTATATAATTTATTACATTAATCCATGAAATGTGAGTATTAAAAAGAAAAATTTGCTTTTACTATTAAAAAGTTAAATGCTTTAGAAAGACTTGTTATAATCAGGTCACTAAAAATTTCTGTCAAATAAGGAGTGGACAAAGTAGCTGTGAAAGATTGAGAGATGTCTTAGCCTTGGGTTCCCTCAAAAACAGAGCCTGAAGCAAAGCCTATGTGCTACTTCTTTGATAAGGAGTGAAATCCCTGCAGGAATGAAGAGCAAGAGGAATGAAGCAGATACAGAAGGAAATCCAGGGCTTCCCTGGTGGCGCAGTGGTTGAGAGTCCGTCTGCCGATGCAGGGGACACGGTTTCGTGCCCCGGTTCGGGAAGATCCCACATGCCGTGGAGCGGCTGGGCCCGTGAGCCATGGCCGCTGGGCCTGCGCGTCCAGAGCCTGTGCTCCGCAACGGGAGGGGCCCCAACAGTGAGAGGCCCGCGTATCGCAAAAAAAAAAAAAGAAGGAAATCCAGTATCAAGCTGGCTAAGTGCAACTAAATGCTTAATCTCATGAATCAACCTCTGAGAAGGCACATGAACTGCCCCTGGGCAGTATGTGAGGGACAAGATGGGGAAAAATGGAGAATAATCTATCCCCCAGTTTTTATCATCTGCCACTCTTCAAAGCTCATCCCCAGAACATCATTCCCCTGAATGTCCAGACTGCACAAGGCTGAGTTCACCTTGACATCAATGGACAGAAACCAAGGGGAACTCAGAGAAAAGTGATGAGTGAGGTCGTTAGGCAGGTTGTGCCAGCATGAAGTTTGCAGAGTCCACACAGAATGGTGTTGGTAGCAGTGGCTGGAAGAAGAGAGGGGTGAGGCCAACAGAATTTGATTTTGTACAAGGTGTCTGATAAAAGGGGGAACTGAAAAAAAATGGAAGGATTCTGGACTCAGATTTCTTCACTTGTATCTCTGGGTTCTGGTCTGCTTTAAAAATACCAGTTCTGGAAATGATATCCAGTGAGTGTGGTTTATGCCAGAAAGATGGGAGAGAACACCAATCAGCAAAATCAAACCTAAAGAAAACTTCTTGGCCTTATATCAAAGATAGTTAAATGAATGTACCCTTTTATATTTTAAGTTGGAATAAAATCTTTGCAAGTTATGTATATCTTTATACAATGATTTCCTTTTTAATTAACTTTTTAAGTTAACTGACCAGCCAGCCTTCCTCAATAATGTCAGATAATAGAACTTGTTTATTCTTTCTAAAAAATTTAAGCCTTATTGATTTATTTTGATAGTTTGATTTTAATAGTTGGGAGATACTGATTTTTTTTTAATTGAAGTATAGTTGATTAACATTGTTGTGTTTGTTTCAGGTGTATAGCAAGTGGTTCAGTTACACACATATATATTATTTTTCAGATTCTTTTCCATTATAGGTTATTATAAATATTGAATATAGTTCCCTTTGCTGTACAGTAAGATATTGATCTTTAATAACTGCTTTATTGTGCTATAATTCACATACCATAAAAATTCACTCTTTGAAAGTGTACAATTCAGTGATTTTTAGTATATTTACAAAGTTGTGCAACCATCATCACTATGTAGTTCTAGAACTTTTCATCACCCCAAAGAGAAACCCTATACACATTTGCAGTGATTCCCATTCTTCCTTTCCCTCAGTCCCTGGCAACTGCTACTCTACTTTCTGTCTCTATGGATTTGCCTCTTCTGGACATTTTATATAAATGAAATCATGCAAAATGTGGACTTTTGTATATGACTTCTTTCACTCAGCGTAATGTTTTCAAAATTTCATCCATGTTGTATCATGTATCAGTACTCCATCCCTGTTTTTGGCCAAATAACATTTCACTGTATAAATGTAATATATTTTGTTTATCATTTCATCTCTTGATGGATGAGTTGATTCCAATTTTTAGCTATTTTCAATAATGCTGCTATACACATTTATGTACACGTTTTTGTACAGCTACATGTTTTCAATTCTCCTGATACATACCTAGGAGTAGAATTACTGGGTCATATGGTAGCTCTATGTTTAATTTTTTGAGGAACTGCCAAACTATTTGCCACAGCAGCTGAACCATTTTACATTCTCAACAGCAGTATGCAAGAGGTCCAATTCCTCCACCTCCTTACCAACAATTGTTATTTTCCATTTTTTATTATAGCAATACTAGTGAGTGTAAAGTGGTGTTTCATTGTGGCTTTGATTTTTATTTCCCTAATGACTAATGATGTTGAGCATCTTTTCATGTGCTTACTGGCCATTTATATCTTCTTTGGAGACATATCTACTCAAATCCTTTACCCATTTTAATGGGATTGTCTTTTTTTTTATTATTTTTTTTGGGATTGTCTTTTTATAGTTGAGTTGTAAGAGTTCTTTATATATTCTGGATATAAGTCCCTTATCAGATGTGTGACTTGCAAATATTTTCTCTCATTCTGTAGGTGGTTTTTTCTCTTTCTTGATGGTGTCCTTTGAAGCATAAAAGTTTTTAATTTTGATGAAGTCCAATTTATCTGTTTTTTCTTTTGTTGCTTTTGCTCTTGATGTCATAAGAAACAATTGCCTAATCTAAGGTCATGAAAATTTATTCCTATTTTTTTTTAATATTTATTTATTTGGCTGCGTCGGATCCTAGTTGAGACACGCCGGATCTTCGTTGCAGCATGTGGGCTCTCTAGTTGTGTCTTGTGGGCTCGGGCTTAGTTGCCCTGAGACATGTGGGATCTTAGTTCCCTGAGCAGGGATCGAACCCGGCTCTCCTGCATTGGAAGGCAGATTCTTAACCACTGGACCACCAGGGAAGTCCTACTCCTATTTTTTTCCAAGAGTTTTTCGTCATTTAAGTTGACTGTTTAATCTATAATATTTGGATGAATGGAATTTAATGTTAACACTACTTACTTTTTTATTCCTCCATCTATTACCTGGAAAACAAATGGCAGTTTGATTCTAAGTTTATTCACAAACTCGAGGCTGGGGACTGCCCTGGGAGGGGTGAGCATGAGGGCTAGGAGGGATGTTGCTGGGAGTTCATTCCCAGTAAGAGTTGATGAGAGAAACAGGCCCCAGCCACTGGCTTCACTTAGAGCTAGAGGAATAAGATTTCATCTACTCCTAAAAGGAAGCGCGGGGGAAACAAGGTACTGCCAGCATATCAGTTCAGGCCCACTGGTGGGTTATCTTAAATATTTTTACTTCCCCAAAGTTGAGGTGGTTGTGGTTTTCACATGGTCCTACAGTGAGTGAATACACATTCTATGATCAGTGAGATTAATACCTGTTATTTTATAAATATTGACTCTAATAGGTGACAACAAAATAGTGTCTGTGATATAAGCTTGTATGACTTTCTGATCAATTATCAACTTTTTCTGTCTCAGAATCTATCTTAGAATTTTGATAATGTATTATGATAAATATCTGTTACCCATTTTATTTATTTATTTATTTATTTTAATTAATTTATTTTTGGCTGCGTTGGGTCTTTGTTGCTGTGTGTGGACTTTCTCTAGTTGCAGTGAGCAGGGGCTACTCTTTGCTGCGGTGCATGGGCTTTTCATTGCAGTGGCTTCTCTTGTTGCGGAGCACAGGTTCTAGGTGCATGGACTTCAGTAGTTGTGGCTTGCGGGCTCTAGAGCACAGGCTCAGTAGTTGTGGCACACGGGCTTAGTTGCTCCGCGGCATGTGGGATCTTCCCCAACCAGGGCTTGAACCTGTGTCCCCTACATTGGCAGGCGGATTCTTAACCACTGTGCTACCAGGGAAGTCCCCCTGTTACCCATTTTAAACTTAGTAGACTACACAGAAGTGTCTAAGAATGCTTTTGAGTCATCGCAGGGACGTGACTGCTAATAAGGACTAAAACATTGAGACACAGCAGCTTCTGTGGCTATCTCATGAGTTTGATCATTGAACTCATTAGGTGCTCTATCTTCAAAGAACAGCGTTGTTAATTGTGCTTTTAATGACATAGGAATAAAACAAGATGCATTTTAACAGCTATTGATACCTGCTAGAAGAAACGTATGTTAGGCAAGGAAGTGCAGGTAATAATAAAATGTCCGTGTCAATGAATACTAAAATTGCATACAGATTAATGAAATAAGACTTTGTATCTTCTGATGTTAATCTAAAATTCTGATGATGGAAAATGCTATATTTAGGTGAGTTCAAAAGTGCATAGTCACTGACAGTCATTCTAATAAACAATATCATTTGGGGTATAGTACTGGAGTTAATACCTAGAACATTTACTCATCTTTGAAGTTTTGAAAAATATATTGGTGTTCCAAGTAAAATCAACAGATTAATCAGGAGGGAGGGGAATTTGCTGAGTTCTTTTTTTTAGCAGCAAAATAGTACAGACTCATGAAAGACTATGAGGAGTAGGGAATGTCCTTAGTGAAGTAGGATCCAAGGTGTTGGAAGCAGCTGAAAATGCCCCGTTTGGGATTGGTCTGTGTCAGTATATGACTGAGGACAGGAAACCTGGGAATCACAGCTCACTGAAGCTCCTTGGCCTCAAGCTCCTTATCACAAGGGAAGGAACTTAGTTTGAAGTGGTTTCTGATGGTGTCTCTCCTAAATCTGGGTCTGTATTTCAAGAAAGGGGTCTAGATCTCTTCAAAGAACCAGTTACTGTCAGCCTCTATATCTCAGTGTCACTCAGATATTTTGTAACAGGGCACCTTACTGTTCCATTGCAGGTATGAATTTTAAAATGTTCAAAAGTGAGAAGTAAATCTCTCTCTCATGCACTCTCTGAGTCTGTGTCTGGGCTGTCTCTCATACTTCTCTTTTACGTTTGGAGCTAAAATCCATATGGAATTGATTTTTGCTTATAGTGTGAGATGGCGGGGTGTCTCTTTTCTTTCCCTTTTCATAGAAAAATCTAATTAATCCAGCACCACTTTTGTAATGACACCTTTATCATAAACCAGGTGTCTATATAAGGACTCTACTCCATTCCATTGGTCTATTTGTCAATATTTTCACCAATATCATACTGTATTAATTACTGTAGATTTATATCTTAATATTTAGTAGAGTATGTCCTCACATATTTTTCTTTCTCAGGAGTGTCATGGTTATTCTTGACCCTTGACATATTCTTTACTCTTCCACTTTAGAATCTACCTGTCAGGGACTTCCCTGGCGGCGCCGTGGTTAAGAATCTGCCTGCCAACGCAGGGGGCATGGGTTCGATCCCTGGTCCGGGAAGATCCCACATGCCGTGTAGCAACTAAACCCGTGCACCTCAACTACTGAGCCTGTGCTTTAGAGGCAGCGAGCCACAACTACTGAGCCCATGTGCCACAACTACTGAAGCCCACGCACCTAGAGCCCGTGCTTTGCAATGAGAAGCCACTGCAGCGAGAAGCTTGCAAACCGCAACGAAGAGTAGCCCCTGCTTGCCGCAACTAGAGAAAGCCCGTGCACAGCAACAAAGACCCAACGCAGCCAAAAATAAATAAATAAATAAATAAAAGAATCCATCTGTCAATTCCACAAAAATTAACTCACTGCAATTTTGATTGGGATTACATTGACTCTATAGATAAACCCAGAGAGTAATGACATCTTTACTATTTTGAGTCCTCTAATACATTGACATAGTATATCCCTCCATTTATTTACGTCATTTTCAATTTCTCTAGAAATGTTTTTAGGTTTTCTGTATAGAGATATTGCACATCTTTCTTTAGATTTATTACTAGGTGTTTGGTATGTTTTGATGCTATTGTAAACAGTATCTTTAAATTTCATTTTTTAATGGTTTGATGCTCAACAAGGGAAGTTCCATTGATTTTTGCATACTAATCTGTATCCTGTAAACTTGTTAAACTCATCTAATAATTCTAATATCAATCTGTGGATTTTATTTTCTAAGAATGCAAAGAATTCAATTTTTTTAATATAATTGTCCCCTTTTATTCTTTTAAATTTATTTATTTATATTTTGGCTATACTGGGTCTTCGTTGCTGCGGGCGGGCTTTCTCTAGTTGCGTCAAGCAGGGGCTGCTCTTTGTGGTGGTGTGCAGGCTTCTCATCGCGGTGGCTTCTCTTGTTGCAGAGCATGGGCTCTAGGCGCATGGACTCTGTAGTTTGCAGCAGGTGGGCTCTAGAGTGCAGGCTCAGTAGTTGTGGTGCATGGGCTTAGTTGCTCCATGGCATGTGGGATCTTCCTGGACCGGGGCTCAAACCTGTGTCCCCTGTGTTGGCAGGCAGATTCTTAACCACTGAGCCACCAGAGAAGTCCCAAGAATTCAATTTTATTTCCTCTATCTTTAACACTGTTTTCTATTTTTCTTGCCTTATTGTATTGGCTAGGATCTCCAGTGTGTTCCTGATTTCAGAGTGAACAGTTTTAACATTTCACCATTAAGTACCATGTTTCCTGTAGTTTTGTTTTCCGTAGATACCCTATAACAATTTATAGATGTTTCCTTCTATCTATAGTTTGCTAAGAGGTTTTTTTCATGACTACATGTAGAATTTTATCAATACTTACATCATTAAGATAATCATGATTTTTCCTCATTTCTTCTGTTACTGTAGTGAATTGCACTGATTAATTTTTATATGTTGAAACAATCATATTCCTGAAATAAACTCAACTTGGTTGTGATGTATCCTTTTATATTTTGCTGGATTCGTTTGTTTAATGAAAACCTTAACTTCTCGGTAGGATATATTAATTTGCAGTATTCCAATGTTTTTGTTGCAACAACTAGAAAATAACATGGATAAATTGCAAATTTATATTTGTAAAGATATCAGAGAGTCGTGGAACAAAGAGGAATGGGTGAACTAAAATTCCAGAACAGTAAGAACCCATCCTAGGTAAGCTAATGATTGTTTTCTTCCCTGGTGGGCTTGACTTAAACAGGGAGACTGTACTAGAAGAAAAAGAAGCCAGAAGAATTTTTGACAATCACACAGAGCTGTTGTGACCTATTAGAAACTGGAAGAGCCCAAATGCAAGGCTGGTTTTCCCCATGAGACATTTCCTGAGGGTGATGTGAGGCTGGGTGCTGGCCAGAAAGGCAGATTGTGATCTCCCATTGTCTTGTGGTGCTTGGGGAAAAAAAATCCTTCTAGGGAAAGGAGGCTTTCACAAATTCACAACTAGTCTCTCCCTCAGGTATACATACATGGGTGAATAAGCTTGCTAGGGCTGCCATAACAGAGTACCACAGACTGGGTAGCCTAGAAAAGTTTATTTTCTCACAATTCCTGAAGCTATATGTCCAAGATCAAAGTGTCAGCAGGGTTGGTTTTTTCTGAGGCCTATTTCCTTGGCTTTTGGGTTATGGTGGTCTCCCTGTGTCTTCACATGGTCTTCTTTCTATATATGTGTCTGTGTCCTAATTCTTCTTATAAGGACATCCATCATATTGGATTAGGGCCCTCCCTAATGAACTCATTTTAACTGAATTACCTCTTTAAAGACCCTATCTCCAAATACAGTTACATGCTGATTACTGGGGGTTAGGACTTCAACATGTGAATTTGGAGCTGAGAGGGGATGGGGGATACAATTTAGCCCGTAACAATGGGGTTGTATGCAAAGAGCTAAGCTCAAACCTCTGAAGGACAGAACTACAGGGCTAAAGAATCAGAGACTATAAACTCTCAATTAAAAGCCCTGACCCAACTCAATCACTGATTGGATTGAGGTGATCTGTCCTTCAGTCTATCTGTCTAACTGAGGAAAGGGGGACCCTCCACTAATGGAAGATATCAGCTGGAGCCTTCTTCTTTTACACATAAAGTCTGTCATATAATAAAAGATTATTAGACGTGTAAAGAAGGAAAAGGTGACCAATGACAAAGACAAAATACTAATAATAGAAGCAAACCCTTCCTTTCATTGAGAAGGCTTTAAATTACAGATTCAATTTAGTTAAGAGTTACTGAATTATCTGGTTTTCTCTTTCTTCTTGTGTCAATTTTGGAGAATTGGGTCTTGCTAGAAATCTCTTTCATCTAATTTTTCAAAATTATAAAGTTTGTTTATAATATCCTTTTGTGATCTTTTAATATCTAAACGATTTGTAATAATGGTAAGCACATGTAAAACGCCAGAAAGTTCAGTTCACAGCTGATCCAGGCTGAGGTAAGGTAAGATATTTTCTCTTTTTTCCTGATCAGTCTCACAAGAAGTTTATTATGTTCCTTAGCTTTTTTCAAAGAACTATCTTTTAGCTGTGTTGATTTTCTCCATTATATGTATGTTTTTATTGCATGAATTTCTACGTTTATCTTTATTTTTTCCTTTCTTCCACTTTCTTTGGGTTTTATTTCTGCTCTTTTTCTTTCTTTTTTTTCCCCAGATGCTCAAACTTTTAATTCTTACAAAATATTATAGAAATGAACCCAAACTAAACAGATATGTAAGTAATTACAAAATTTTACTTCTGAAAAAACACTATAAAAGTAGACAGTTAAAAAAACCAAAAAGATTTAAAACCAGTACTATGAAATTGATTTTCTCAAAGTAAAGTAAAAATAATTTTAAATGGCTGATTGTAGTTGGTTTTCTAGGCTTATTTACATAATTTATTGTGGTCAGATGTATAAAGGAGCTTTTTTTTTTAAGAATATCTTTGGTTTCATTTTATTTCATCAAATAATCCTGAATTTTTTCCCTTTGCAAATCTTTCAACATGAGGACATAGCATTTAAGGTACAAATCAACTTTGGTCTTCTTGCTATTGAGTCACAGGTTAAAGGGCAATGTGATTTGTCCTCTTTCAGGATCAGACATTCAAAGAATTCTAATCAGTTTACTTGACAGAAGTGAGCTCGTGCTTTGAGGGGTAAGCAAGATAAATTGACTGAAACATTGGGAGTCTGCTGTCTTGAGTCTCATGTTCATTGCAGTTCTTTGGTTAACCATATCATGTAGACATCAAACTCATCCAGGCATCTGAGAGGAGATTCAGTAGTGGACCACAGGGAAAGAATGAAGCAAGCCATGGAAAAAACAAAACACCACCACCAACAACAACATTCGCCTCTGGAGAAGGCCCTCATGTTATTGAAAGGAGCTTTGTTTCCCTCTCCAGGCTGAACTGATATAGTAACAGTTTCATTCTTGTGGTCAAAATTCATTTTTCCACAAATAGGCTGGCTGAGATAATAAGTTGTCAAAGTACAATTTGCATTGTAAAGTCAAAGACCTTCTAAATTGTTGATATGTTTCATATCTATGGGTTCTTATTTTCTCCAGTAATTTAATAAACCTTTCAAAAGTCCTTACTTTATTATCCAGATCAAGACACCTTTCTTTTGCTTCTTAGTACTGCCTCATTATTTCCTCTTGATCTCCATGACTAGCATGTTCTGCCTATATCTTTTGTCTTAATCTATTAATTTCTTTATCTAGAATCGATGCAGAATTTTTTTTCTTCTATCTGCTCTGGGCAGATTTATCTTCCTTTTTTGTGACATTTTCTCTTCTAGTTCTTTTTCTTTCATATCTAGCTCTTATTTCTTTTTAGTTAAAGTATCCAAGTGTTCTTTTTGTTTTTCTTCAAAATGCCATTTCTCTTGTTTTTGGTTATCCACTTCAGAATCATCAGGGTTTGATTCATCCTTAAGTGGATCTGCTAGCTGATTAATTTTCAGTTTAATTGCATCATCATACTTGTTTTCTGCTTCTATTTTCAGATTTTAAGATGCTCCATGTTTTCTTTTTGTTGTTCCATATTTTTCTCAACTATTTTCATTTTCATTTTATTTTCTTGAGGCTCATCTTCCAAAGTTGCAACATCTGTAGACTGGAGTTCTTCTATATTCTCAAGTTCCCACATTTTAGAAATACTTTTTCTTATTTTTATCTTAACTCTTTATAATGTAGTTGGCACCTTCTAAGAAAATTTTCATTGTGTTTAATATCCTTTCCAAGGATAGACAAATGTTGCTGAAGATTTAATATCTGGGCTTACTTATTTTCATCCTCCTCCAAGTCAGTTTGAAATAAATCCACATCTCTGCTTAGAAACTTAGGTCTTATATTTTCAGATAAATAATAATGTCCCACAAAAACCTGATCACCATCAGCAGTAAAAGCTACAGTTCTTGGCTAGCTTTGGGACTGCATTACTGCACAAGCTACACAATTATTTTTGACTAGTAGCACTGTCTCTATGCCTCTCATGTCAGGCTGTTTGCAACAACTGCATTTTCTATTTCTAAATCTGTCAGAACTGTTGGAAACTGGATGATAAGCAGCTCTGTGTCTAACATCATACGTCTTATTCCAAAACTCAGAAAATATTATCTGTGGCTTGGTGAATAAAACCTTTTCATCAGTGCCTGAAGCATTCTTTCATCAGCATGATTATGGCAACAATAGCTTTGCAGAAGTCCTTTTAAGCAAGGTTCAGTAGCCAGAGCAAGCTCAGGGTCCCAAAGATGAATGCAAGCTCCTGAAGAGCCTATGGGTTTATAGGTAAAATGTCCACATCTATAAGCATCATCTCTGGCTTTGAGAAGAGTTGGACCATGAGGGTCAAATCCTTTTAGTCGATCAGTATTACTTTCAGTTCTTTCAGTTGTTGCTGATTATAGTTCAGCATATACTTCACATCTAATTCTTCTCTCAATTCTGGTATGTTCCTCTTTGTTCTTTTCTATGGCTAAAACTGTTCAATCTCTTGATTGAACTTTCTTGATCCTGTAAGGCCTTTACACTCTCTCCTTTTTAATATATATAATTTTTATTTGATTATAGTTGATTTAAAATGTTGTGTTTCTGCTGTACAGCAAAGTGAATCAGTTATACATATATCCACTCTTTTTTAGATTCTTTTCCCATATAGATCATTACAGAGTATTGAGAAGTGTTCTCTGTGCTATATAGTAGGTCCTTATTAGTTATCTATTTTATATATCAATCCCAATCTCCCAATTTATCCCTCCCCCTCTTCCCCCCAGTAAGCATAAGTTTGTTTTCTACACCTGTGACTATTTCTGTTTCGCAAATAAGTTCACTTGTACCATTTTTTTAGATTTCACATATAAGTGATAGCATATGATATTTGTCTTTGTCTGACTTACTACACTCAGTATGACAATCTCTAGGTTACACTAGGTTACACTCTCTCTTTTTTTTTTTTTTTTTTTTTCGGTACGCGGGCCTCTCACTGTTGTGGCCTCTCCTGTCGTGGAGCACAGGCTCCGGACGCGCAGGCCCAGCGGCCATGGCTCACGGGCCCAGCTGCTCCGCGGCATGTGGGATCTTCCCGGGCCGCGGCACGAACCCGCGTCCCCTGCATCGGCAGGCGGACTCTCAACCACTGCGCCACCAGGGAAGCCCTACACTCTCTTTTAACTAAGATAATTTTTTTGCCTTTTCAGCTGCTCCAGTTCCAAAGGTTGATTAGTACTTTTTTTAGTTCTTCAATTCTTTTGCAAAGCTACTCATCATCTTTCTTTAATGTTCAACATGCATTTAGGGAATGGTTATATAAAACTTCAGCTTCATTATAGGCCCTTTTCTTAGGAGTAACATCTCTTTTCAATACCATACGTTTTGGTGTTCAGGCAGTTGTCTCTTGACTAATCTTTTCTATTTTATCTTGAATATCCTTGTATTTTTTCTGCTTCATTAAGTCTGACCTGCTGTTTTTCCATTTTCCTGTCAAGTCTAGCAGCACGATCTTCTCCAATTTTTATATTATCTCTGATAGCACTCACTTGCTTTTCAGTTTCATTGACCACTGCCCAAGGCATTTCACATTTCAAGTACGTTAAATTAGCCTTCATTGTACTTACACTAGCAATACTTTGTACACGTCTTCTCTCTCTAAACACTGGCACTTTAGTTCAGTAAATTACTCTTCCTTGATTTATCTACTCCTTTGTTCTTTGTTTCCATAATGTATAAATAATCTTCCTTCATCTGTTCAAGTGGGGTTGCTTTCATGAAGAATTTGTATTTGTCTCCCTCAATTTTAGACAGCTATAACTGGTTGCTCATCTCTTGTGTTAAAACAGAAACTGGATTAACAGTCCTAATCACTAGGATGTAAGCTAGGATTAACTGCAATTAGCTCTTCTTTCCTAGTAGAAACCACGTTTCCATTTCACTTTTTAGTTTATAAGATCAACTTCCGTCCATGCTGATGAGACCTCGCACAGCTGTAGAGTCACCATACGCATTTGTTTTATAGGCATCATCTCCACTGTTCCTTAATGTTATTGAGACAGCTGCTGAGTTCCATTGTTGCCAGCAACAAAGTTGATATTAGAACCAAATTTAAAGGGTGTAAGCATGGAATGAAGTTTCTTAGCTGAATACTCTCAATTATCCCAACTTCTCCTGCAAAGTAGAAGTATCATTAATGAAAGAAACTGTACATTCATCTTCCTCACTTTATCAGAATCTTCCAGCTCTTGTCTCAGTCTTTTGGCATTTTTAGGAGAGAAGTTTTCTTCCTCTCTTTTGGCCATCAGGTCTCAAACAAGACGAAGTCTCCTCAAGGAACCAATCAGTGGGACTGTCGCGGTGCAACCCTATGCTAAGGCTACTCTGGGAGCGTCCTGGCCTCGCCTGGCCGCCATTGGCCCCCTGGAACCGCGTGCTGCCCGGTGCTCTGCACCTGCCTCTGCTGTTTTTCTAATTTCATGAGACATATTTTTAGATCATAAGTTTTTCCATCTTCCTTCTTTCCTAATATGTGCATTTTATATGCTGTAAATTTCCCTCTCAGCATGGCTTTTACTGCATCTCCCAACTTGTGACAGGTTGTACTTTCAAGTGTTAATCTGCTTAAAATATTTTCTAATATCCTTAATGATTTCAATGTTTGAACAATGCACTATGTAGAAATATATTTCTTAATTTACAAATGTGTGAATTTTCTACTTAAAATTTTATTTATTTCTAGCTTAATTCCACGGTGGTCAGAGAATATGCTCAGTATCATTTCAGTTCTTTGAAACTTGTTGAGACTTGCTTTGTGGTTCAGCATTTGGTCAGTTTTGCTTAATTTTCCATTTACACTTGAAAAGTTCTACTTTCCCCTAGAATTTGCCTGTTCATTCCTGGCACTCTCTTGTGGCTTGTTTATCTTAGTAGTGATTTCCTTTACTTCCTTTTTTGAAAGGTTAAACTGTGAAGTATAACATGCATCGTGGAAAAAAACATAATTCAAAAAATAACCAGAAAACAACAAAACCCATCCTCCAGGTCAAGATATAGAATATTATTAGCACTCGAGAAACCACATGTGTGTGCCTTTCTGCTCACAATTGTATCTCTCCCCAGGATGTAACCATTATCCTGATTAATTTCCTTGCTTTTCTTTATAAATGTACTACCTCTGTGTGCATTTCGAAACAAAAGGGCTTACTTTTGCCTCTTGTTGAACTTTAAGTATATAATCACATCGTATATACTCTTCTGTGTTCTGCTTTTTTACTCAACACTAGGTATATAAGATTCATTTATGTATCTCCAGCTTGTTCCTTTTGTTGCATTTCAGTTGATTTTTATTACTGTATAACGTTCAGGTGTGTCAAAATTTACTTACCCATTCTACTGTTGATGGGCTTTGGGGTGATTTCCAGTTTAGGCCAATTAATAACAATACTGCTGCGAACATTCTTGTACATACATCCAGATGCACATCTGCATGTATTTCTCTAAGGTATAGATCTTGGATTTAAATTGTTGGGTCGGGGGTACATATATGTTCAGCTTTATTGGATGCCACATGATATTTTCAGGAAGAGTATACCAGTTAACAATCTCACCAGCATTGTTTGGATGTTCCTGTTGTTCTGTTTTTCTCTCCAACACTTAATGTTGTCAGACTTTTAACTTTCTTCCCAATCTGATAGGTGTGTATCCCATTTTAGTTTTAATGTGTACTTCCCTAATTACTAAGGAGGATGTCTGTTTATTGATCATTTGGATATCACCTTTTGTATAGTACCTGTTAAAGTCTTACCCATTTTTCTGTTTGATTTGTGCTATCAGTTTGTAATAGTAATGCTTACTAGGCTTTGCTGCTTATATGTATTGCAAATACCTTCTCCTATATTTTCTTTTTCTTTTTCCTCTAATACCTAATAATAATGGAGTCTTTTGAGGAACAGAAGTTCTTAATTTTAATGTGGTTAAATTTATCAATCTTTATTTTATAGTTGTTACTGTTTGCATCTTCTTTTATAAATTCTTTACTGTCCTGGGGCTATGAAGATACTCTCCTCGATTCTTTTCTAAGAGCATTATAGTTTTGCCTTTCTTATCTAGGCTTTAATCTATCTGTAACTGATTTTTGTGTAGCCAAAGAAGCCATCATTCTGGGATCACTTCAGGGTCTTGGCTCAGTTCATCCTTCCCAACCTTGTGTTGGCCAAAGCCTCAGTATCCTGATAGCAGTGTTACCACTATCCTCATTTACCTCAGAACAACTCTGGTTTTATTTTGATTTTTGGAGTGAGAGGGCCTTCAGAGACCTCCCCTATCTCTTGAGAGACCAACAATGCCTCAAAGAGACAGGTCCTATCCAAGGTCTAGTTGTTCCTTAGCAGAAGGGCGCCTCTGTGAACCTAATCAGTCACCACACCATTTGGAAATCCTTCACAATATATTTTGCATATTGGTCCAGGTCAGTACATACAGAGCATTTTCATTCTTTTAAAAGGCTGCATAATGATCTATTGTATGAAATTTATTTAACCAGTCCCCAATGGTGGACCTTTATATTCTATCCAATTATTTATTTTTACAATACTGCAGTGTCATTTCACACCTGAGTATATCTGTATTATAAATTCCTAGAGATAGACCTACTAGATCCTGTACCCTCCCTCAACCCCCAGCATAGAGTTTGTATCAATTTAAACTCCAGAAATGTAGGAGCATGCCTATATTTCCACATTCTTATCAAATGCATTGTAAACCTTTTATACTTATCCATCTGATAGTTGAAAATAATATCTCATAATTTCAATTTGTATCTTTTACTGTTGGTGAGATTGAGTGCCTTTTTATACAGCTAAGAGAAATTTGTGTTTCCTTTTCTTGGAACTATAATGTTCCTAGTCTTTGCCTTTTTTTTTTCTGTTGCGTTTTCCAGGTAGTTTTTAAGAATCCAAAAGTTTGCAAGGTCTTGTACTGAAATGTACATAGAATATTTGCTTTATGCAACTTTAAGGAAATATACCACAATGTTCTTTGACAAAGTATATAGATGCAGTGTTGCAATTTAGATATTTTACTGAACTCATTAAAAAGAAGATTTTATGGGGTTTGGAGAAAAAGTAGAACTTTGTAAGTACACGGGGAATATTAAGCAAAACTGTTCAGTGCTGTACCATAAAGCAAGTCTGAACTGCCCCAAGCGTTATTCTTTACATATGAAAGATTATCTTGTTTTTCTTTCTCTATGAAGAACCAAGCTTTACAAAGATTTATTACTGCTGAAATTTTAATCTACTTAATTAATTTGTGAATTTGTAAATTAATTTAAATAAGTATGCAAATCTGAAGTCCTTTAATAGATTAGATGTCACGGAATTGAAGGTCCACAGCTAAAATGGGCAACAGATTCCGTTATCTTATTTCCTCTGCACGTAAAGCTAATTGCACTTTCAATGACATTTTTATGATATAATATTAGCCCAGCTAATAGCATTCATAAACTTTAATATAGCTGAAACTTAAAAATATAAACACTAATCATTAACTTAGTACACTGTTAATTGAAACTGAACTCTGTTCTTGTTTTCGAATAATAGTAGTAAATTCCTTTGGAAGCAAACAAGGGAAAAGGATTTTCATGTCATCCAGTTTTTCTGATTTAGGACGCTAGCATATCTAATGCAAAGTATCTTCAAAGTAAAGCAAGTTCACACTCTCACATTACTTCAAAGACTTTTGGTGTCTTTGGCAACTTGATAATTTATGTGTATTTGACCACTTCCTATTTTTGAGCCACTGATTAAATTATATTTAATTAAACTGCACAAGCATTTAACAATTCTCCTGTAGAGTATATCCAAACTAAGCATATAGCCTTAACACTATGGTTAAAAAATCTGACAGTTAATCTAAAATTATTGACTTTGCAATATATGTACTCCTTAGCACTTGCCCTTGGAAAACACTAACAGACATTTTAAACATTTGGGCCACAGGTAAATACCATTTTTTAAAGATGAAGTTATTTTAAGATTGGAGGAATTGCAAAGAATACCTGGTTTATTCCCCTACTTCATCCTAGATAAAAAGTGAGGCACAGAAAGACTGTGGCTTGCCCAACAGATAAAAGCAGCTCAAATGTACAAAACTTTCTGATTAAGTCTGCTTCCCGGATATTAGTAGAATTATCATTCTGTTCTAAGTTTCACTTTTGATGTATGAAAGATGCAAGTGATGGAGACCATCCAAAGAAACTAGCCCCTCATTCTTTGGAGCTAGATTTTAGTAATAAAGAGGACATTCCGAATAACTATAATAGTCATTCTAGTGCTTACAGGGAAGCATCACTTAAAAGGTTCCCACCAAAAATTTAAGTTTGATGGCAAATATCCTTGCCCTCCAAACCATACCACTCTAGAATCAATGTATACTGTTCTAAGTTTAATCTTGGAAAACTACTGAGGGACAGAGTAAATGGAGTTATTCTTCTCAGTTTTAATGTCTATGTCAAACTAGAGAGCTAAGGCTGGACTTCCAGATCCTTATATATTTCCATAAAACACCTTCCCATGAGTTTAGCCTGGGTGAATCATGCAAATTAAAAGAAAATTATTAGTACCTAATTGCCCCCCCCCCAATAAAGACTGTTCCCACACAGACAGATATGGGCAAAATTTGAGTCAGAGCAAACATGAGAAACATGAAAAAGAAATACCATACTCATTTCATCGTTGGCAGGTACTGTCTTTGCCAGAAATTGCTGTTATAGTGGAGATTGCCCAAATCAAAGTCCTCAAACCCAGTGGCTTTTATGACTCTGTACATAAGCAAGGAAAGCCTTTATGATGTCACAGGAGGGGAGCCAGGAAATTACTAGAATCTTGTTTTAGCACTTTAGACTTAAGTAATCGTCTTGATGTACCTCAAATGCAAATTTATTACCTAAGAGATGGGTTTGGAGGAGCTTCTAGAAGCTAAGTTTGTTGCAGCTTGGAACACAGCTGGACCTGGAGTGGCCTGGTCCACGATGGTCTGGGATGCACTGATTTTTATAGTTGCTGATTCCTAGAGTTAATCTGCCTTCCTAGCTGGGGAAACACTGAGGGAACTGACCTGATGATGGCTATGGGTGGATGTCCAGCCAGCAGACAGAACATGTTATCCAAAAGCTATGGCCACAAACTACAGAAAGATCAAGTCAGCAACAGGCAGATGCAACCTGGGGTAACGTAAAACTCATGAATATAGCTGTTCAGATCATGCACTGTATAAACCTAGATGATACCATTTGCATCGATAGTATGTCCCAGCAGGTGGACCAAACATAGATATTGGTAATGCAGGAAAAATAAATAAATGGTTGTCCAAATAGGTATATGGAGACAGTTGGAACAGGCAAAGTCTACCAATGGTTAAGGATTCAGAGACAGGACTCCAGCCTAAGAAGATAAACCATAAAGGAAATTGTCATGTCTTTAATGAAAAAGAGAATCTTAAAGGTTTTGTCACCTTGGGGTGTCATCAGGAGGTGATTCAGCAAGTGGGTCTGGCCACCTCCTTCTGAATTTCACCTCCTCTGGATTCTTGCTACTGCCATGGGCACTGTAGCCCACTGGTCCAGTGCTTTGCCATTAAAGTTCTGGTACAAGTGTGGACAAAAATACCTTATTTTGAGTCTTCCCAATAAAGTAGAAACAAGCTAGAATTTTTCCAAAAAAGATTTCACTAAATAAAAAACATGAACCAAAAAAATATTTAAGGAACATAAAAAGAACTATCTCCACCCGGCTTTTGCACTTCTAGGAATTTATCCAAAAGAAATAGTTATGAATGAGTGTCAATTAGGGTTTGATCAGAGAAGCAGAACCACTTATGAGTGACATAGTGAGATCTGTATAGAGATTAGACCTTATACAGTTGTGGAAGCTGATTGTGCAGTCTGTGCAAGACTGCGGCTCTTCACCTGGTGCCAAGCCTGAAGTCGGCAGGGCAGCAATTAGGACAGGAAGATGCATGTAAAGTAGGAGAGAGTGGGGACAAACTGGAAGCCACAGGATGAGCTAAAATCAAAAGGCTGGAACCAGAACTTGCACCTGCCTCTCACTGCTTCCAAACATCCAACTTCAGTGATGTGGAAGACTTCTAGAAGATTGAGTGCACTTTACCACAGGGCTGCACATGTGCCTGGGCCAAGATTTGGAGAGGTTGAAAGAGGAGATCTGGTGGGAGCTGGATCTGTGAGGCCCAGGTACTATCCCATGAAGAACTAGCTGGAGTTGCCACAGGCCTGGCTGCTGGCCCCTCTAACAAGATGATCCACGATGATGTACATGAGCTCTGACAGTGCCTGACCCTACACCAGTCTTCCAGGTATAAGTATGACAGCTGCTTCATTTCCACCATCTAAATCTCATGCAAAAAAAATTTATGGCTCTCATTAACTCAGAACCATGCAGGGCAGGGGGTTCTGGGAAATGTAAGTCCAGATTACTTGACACAGTACAAAGTCATCATAGAATATGTGCCAAAAATTAACTACATAGATTTTCACTGCAGTGTTATTTATAACGATAAAGAATAGACTATGACCTAACTGTCTAACAGTACAGAAATGGTTAAAATTTTATGGTATATCTACACATTAGAATATATTACAAAGGATGTAAAAGAATATTTATGTCCATAAACCTATGTTCACAACACAATTATCATTGTACCCGGTTGTATAAATACAAAGTTTTGATTAAAACACTATGGTGGGGGCTTCCATGGTGGCACAGTGGTTAAGAGTCCACCTGCCGATGCAGGGGACGCGGGTTTGTGCCCCGGTCTGGGAAGATCCCACATGCCACAGAGCAACGAAGCCCGTGTGCCACAACTACTGAGCCTGCGTGCCACAACTAGTGAGCCCGAGTGCCACAACTACTGAAGCCTGTGCACCTAGAGCCCATGCTCCGCAACAAGAGAAGCCACCGCAATGAGAAGCCCGCACACCACAACAAAGAGTAGCCCCCACTCGCCGCAACTAGAGAAAGCCCGTGCACAGCAATGAAGACCCAATGCAGCCAACAAATAAATAAATTAATTAAATTAAAACTGTGGAAAGAAAGCAAGAAAAAGAAATCACCTGAGTTTATACAATAATGATCCTACCTACCTTCTGAGTTCACAAGCCTCGTCCCTATCACATTCTGTGAGAAGGCCTGAGCCCAAAAGGATGGGTATAACTTGCTAGCGACCTGGCCCAGATTCCTCACTCTCTGGTCTCTACTCTGTACCCACATGGAGGGTGCTGTCTTGTGACCTGCCAGATGGGAGCTGGACTCCAATATAAAACTCAAGAATCTATATCTTTGAATATGACATTGTCTGCTTGGGACTGCCTTACAGCACTAACCCTGGCTTTCATCCAAGAGACTGACCTCTCTCGAGGTATTTGGCAGGAACCTGGAGATTAACATAACATATTTCACTCTTCAGGGGAAACCTGCACTCCCTCAATCCTAGTCACTAGGATGTAAGCTAGGATGTAAACTTTAAAAGGGCACTGGACTGGTTTTGGTTTTGTTTTGCTTTGTTTTTTTGGTTCACAGATGTGGTCCCTAGGTCCTGGCACATAATAGACTCTTAGAACATTGAACTAATTTTTTTCTGTATAGCAAATGGCTTAGTCTTTTATTTATTTTTTTATTTTTATTTTTTTTTTGCGTCATGCGGGCCTCTCACTCCTGTGGCCTCTCCCGTTGCGGAGCACAGGCTCCGGACGCGCAGGCCCAGTGGCCACGGCCCACGGGCCCAGCCGCTCCGCGGCATGCGGGATCCTCCCGGACCGGGGTACAAACCCAGGGTCCCTGCATCGGCAGGCGGACTCCCAACCACTGCGCCACCAGGGAAGCCCTGTCTTAGACTTTTATAGACAATACAGCAATCTCTTATTTTTAAATTCTAGACAAGGACGTCTCCTATGCTTTCTCCCTCAATCTCCATCTTTATCTCATCCCCTAGGAGTTGCTGATTGGTTAGTCAGAAACCTGGACAATGACTGGGCTGAGTTTTCTAGGGATAGAGGTTTCATGTGTTTAAAGCTCAGTAAAAGGTCAGTTCTTGAGGAATGACCCTTGCCCGAATATCTCCCTTCCACATTCTCTCTCACTCTGTGGCTCCATTCCCCTGCTGCTAGAAGCAGGCACTGGATCTACTTTTCCTCACAGCTGAGATGATTTCAGGTCCAGAATTCAAGTTTAGTATTTGGAGAGGACTGTGAGTTCCATGAGGACAGAGACCTTTGTCAATTTTTGCTCAGTTATATTCTCAGCACCTACCATAGTGTCTGGCATCTCTCTCTTAGATAGATAGATAGATAGGTAGATAATAAATAGATGATAGAGACAGGTCGATGTAGATAGGTAGGTATAGACAGATATACAGAGAGAGAATCTCTAAATCTTTCTATAGAGAGAGGTTATTTTGATTGAATGAATGTGGAAAGAGCTCAAAGCATACTTTAGGAAAAAGGAGACTTTCACATGATTCTAGCTCAGCATACCAGATTTCTACTTTGAGGTGTTGGGTCATAATCAGCTTATTGTAAAACGCCATTTTACCTTCTATGTGTTGGTCATCGTCCTGTGCATACATTTTCACTAAGAACCTTAAAGTTTTACCAGGTTCTCCAGTGATGATAAAACCATTTAAGAACCCCAAATCTCACCCTGTTTTCCAACATGAGTCAATTTTTTTAAAAAAGCCATAGCATTTATACAAGAAATATAGTCAGACTTCTTAAAGGAAGCCTATCAGGATAGCTGCTAGCCTTCCTAAAATCTCACTGATTTGAGATACAGATCCTTAGAGAAACACAGACCCCTGTCCCTGGCATTAGATAAGCATCTGGGAGAGTCACAGCTGGCCAGGCTGTGGTCATTAGGTTGTGATTGTCAGGTGTTAAGCATCTTGAGGTAGTGCTTTTGTCCTAGGATAATGCTTCTCAAACTTAAATTTCTTACTAACCACCTAAGAAGCTTATTAATACGCAGATTATGATTCAGGAAGACTGCAGTAGAGTCTGAAGTTCTGCATTTCTAACAAGCTGGTCCAAAGACCACATTTTAAGTAGCAAGGACCTAGAACACTGACCTCTCTTCTTTCCACATGCAGGAGGTGCTTTTGTCCCATGATAGTGGAGAAAAAGTAATTTTTGAAAATGGTAAACTATTTAAACATTCTGCGCCTCTGTTTAATCACTTTTTTGATAAAAATAATATTACAGGTAAAATCCTTTTCTTCAGGAGGAAATGAGTCTTCCAAATGTCTCAATAGCTTATCTACATAAGGTACTTTTCTCCACCCTATGTGGTAAACAGAAATCACAAAAGGAAACGGTAGGAATCAGTCTAATATATCAATAATCACAATAAATATAAATAGATTAACTCACCTATTAAGAGATAAAGGCTAGCAGAGTGACTTTTTCCCTAACATTTTATTATGAAAATTTTCAAACGTGCAGAAAAGTTGAAAGACTTTTACAGTATACACCCATAGACCCAGCACCTAGATTCTGCAATTAATATTTGCTGTAATTGCTTCATCACTTGTCTCTCCACAAACTGACTTTTTAAAAAAAATCCAGTTATATGCTGCTTACAAAAGACACATCTAAAAACAACAGAAATTTGCAACTATGTGTGGTGATGGATATTAACTAAACTTGTGGTAATCATTTTGTAATTATATACATATATCAAATCATTCTATTATATACTTAAACTAATACAATGTTACATATCAATAGTAAATGAATAAAAAATAAACTATAAATAAATAAATAAAATATAGAACAGAAAAGTTTAAAAAATGGGATGCAAAAGTCATTTGCTGGAAGGCTAATGATGCTACCCATCTTGTGAAGTCCTATCCACGTGATCAGCTGGATATACTAATTGATCAAGGAAAAGATGACCAGTTCCTTTCAGATGGACAGTTACTACCTGAAAACTTCATAGCTGCCTGTACAGAAAAGAAAATCCCTGTTGTTTTCAGATTGCAAGAGGGTTATGATCATAGCTACTACCTCATTGCAAAGTAGCTTCATTGCATAGCTACTACTTTATTACCAGTCACATCAGATATCATGCAAAATATGTGAATTCCTGAAAAACTTCAGATAAGTGAATCTCTTCAGGATTACAAAATTGTAATAAACAGAATTGCAAGGAAAAAAGATTTTAAAACATTGGATTTCTTAATGCTAAAAATGCTTTATTCTGTAGTTGATTCACCCTTTGGATAAATATAACAAAGCTGAAAAAAAAGTCATTTGCAATACCATATGATATCACATATGTGGAAATCTAAAATATGACACAAATGAATCTATCTATGAAACAGAAACAGACTCACAGACATAGAGAACAGACCTGTGGTTGCC
The DNA here is from genome assembly GCF_011762595.2 of Tursiops truncatus. NCBI lineage: Eukaryota > Metazoa > Chordata > Mammalia > Artiodactyla > Delphinidae > Tursiops > Tursiops truncatus. The sequence goes on along the minus strand of NC_047040.1, from coordinate 60,781,704 downwards.
AAGCAGGAGGGGAGGTGGGGGAGGGATTGACTGGGAGTTTGGGATTAGCAGATGCAAACTATTATATATAGAATGGATAAACAACAAGTTCCTACCGTATAGCACAGAGAACTATATTCAATATCCTGAGATAAACCATAATGGAAAAGAATATGAAACAGAATGTATACGTATTTATAACTGAATCACTCTGCTATACAGCAGAAATTAATACAACAATGTAAATCAACTATACTTCAGTTTTTAAAAAGTCATTTGCACATCATTTTATCTTTATCAGGAGTTCTAGTTCTATGTGTTCAAAATAATGGGGAAATACTGAAAAATAAAAAAGTATTAGGTTTATAGTAAATAATTTGAAGATTCTTCCTTACAGTATCCATTGTCACTACTGGCCTTCTCAATCTTCTTTAAAACATGGGATTACAAAGAAACCAGCTATACTGAAGAGTTATCAAAATTTTAAAAAAGAACAATTTGTGGTACAATGGTATATGTGCTTCATTCTTGTTGCATTACAAGATCTAGCTGCAGGCTTAATAACTGTTGTTACTCTGAAGAGGTGCTGAGCACAAATGGAAAGTTGAGATACCTGCAACAGCTCTCCATGGGACATGAGAATATCAGTGATTTTATTGGTGACAAAATCACAGCCACTGCGAATAGTAGTGGAGCTTGTCTGCATTCATAATTATAGAAATTGCTAAATTTCAGTTACAAAGTTAATGAAAATAGAGGTGCAGTTTTTCTCCCATTCAGGTTTTATCCATAGACATCCGGTTAAGAACCCCAGACTAGTCTGAAGCCGTCCTGTCACAGATCAGCAAACTGCCTCCCAGTTTTGGGCCCATGTAAATTGTCTGATTACACAGCAGATTGAAATCCTGGAACAATGTATGTTCACTAATTCCAAACTGCTTCGTGTTGACTGGAATCTCAAGGCTCTAGGCTTGGAGCAACATATAAATGACAGAAGCCATGCTAAATTTATTTTGGTACAAAAGTAAAATTTGGACTTATATCATTTGGGTTTTCTCTTTAAAAAAGAGCTTTACCTGCTACCAGAAATTATAATCAAGGTTTTGCAAGATTTTTGAGGTCTAAGAATGTTTGAGGTCTGTCTAAGCTGTTTGCAGATAAAATTTGTTTAGTGAAATATTTGGCCAATTAAGAAAGCCTCTCTGGTCTGCTTTCAGAGTTCTTTTTTGGACACGATCCCTTCATACTTTAATAAAATCCTGACATCTGTGAGCCAAAATTCTGGAAATATATTTCTGAGACACTCCGTCTGTGAACACCCTTTAAAAAAAATGCATCAGTGACAGAGAAGACTGTAATTAGAGCACTTATTCCTATTATTACACAGCCAAACAAGGAAGCATCCCATAAAAGTTCTCCAAAAGTAAACAATGTTTTTGGCTACTCGTTAATAATAGTATAACCCAGTTCTTCACGTACTATAAAGTCCCATCCAAATAGTCCAATGTGCTTGTAAAATTTGATTTATGTGGAAGAAAGCTTGGTTACAAGAAAAGTGTTCCAGAGCATTCTTTCCTTTGCTAATTCTCTGACTTGATTTTAGGCTCTCTATTCTAACCTTGTCAGTCTGTCAGTCAGTCCAGGAGTGTGTTTTGTTTTTGTTTTTGTTTTTGTTTTTGGTACGCGGGCCTCTCACTGTTGTGGCCTCTCCAGTTGCGGAGCACAGGCTCCGGACGCGCAGGCTCAGCGCCCATGGCTCATGGGCCCAGCCGCTCCTCGGCATGTGGGATCTTCCCAGACCGGGGCACGAACCCGTGTCCCCTGCATCGGCAGGCAGACTCTCAACCACTGCGCCACCAGGGAAGCCCCCCACTTAATTTTTGAAATCGCTTCCATCATCATCCCATTTGAGTTTGGAGAAACAGGAAGCACTTAGGAAAGAGATTCGTATCTCTTCCTAATCACCTTGCATCTCTCTAATCATCTGGCAAGATAAAATTACAATGGCCCTATCTCCTCAGCCCAGACATTAGGAGTGGCATTTAGCTCAGGCATTCATCCAGACAGAAGAGAAATAGGATAAATTCCTCAATTCCCCAATTTTCATCTACCACCTTTATTCCATAGGTTAGCAGGAAATAACCAGGTGAAGAAGAAAGGAAAGGGGCTTGATCCCACCTAGGTTCTCTTTATTCTAGAGCACTCCTCCCCATGCAAATTTATAAAGCCAAGGTTAGAACATAAACTCCTTCAGGGTGAGGATTTGGTCTTATTTGTTGCTGTTCTTCCAAGGTCTGTGTTCTAAAAATGTGCTGGGATTTGTTTTGAGCAGGTGTAGCAGGACACACAGACACAAAAATGACTGCCACGAAGGAAGAAGTTATTTTCTTGTATTCACAGTGCCCTAGGAGCAAGAGGCACAGTGCGCCATACAGGGCCACACAGGGCCACACAGGGAAGCACCACAGCAAGATGAGCAGGCAGAGAAGGGAACTGCGGTCAGTTTTTGTTGTGGTTTTCAAGGGAAAGAATGGGCGAAGCAAGACAAGCAGGTGGAACAAACTTACCGTTGGATAGTTTGAATAATGTCGGCGGGCTCTGCTTGTAGGGGTGTCCTCAGTTGGCTGGCACCTGGCCCTGTAGTGATGGGGCAGGGGATGGTGTCCCTAGTCTGGTAAAGTCTGGAAGAGAGTTACTTCCTGCCTCTTCTCACACTGGGGCTCCTCAGGCTGTGCCAAATACAGATGAAATCTTTCCTTGCTGCCCTCTTAGGGCGGCTGGACTCTGGGACCTTCAGGTGAGGGAAGTGGTAGAGGCGGGTTCCACCGCCAGAGCGGGGGGCCAATCTCCTCAGCAGTTCCCTCGGAGGAGAAACACCTCAGCAAAGCCGACATTTGGTTTTTGCCCTGAAGACAACACAGGAGGAAAGAATATTCCTCCCATTAACGTGGAGTTGTGTTCTTTTCAAAACTGTAACCCTTGTTTTCTTTCCCTAAGGAGCCTTTGAGCACTGCCTGGGCTTGGATTACAGCATGAGTCCCGGCGTGAGCTGTGAGTCACTTTATCTTAGTCATCTGAGAGCGCTTTCTGATCCCCAAATCTCTGGTCTAGTAGAAGAGAAAAGAGGAAGATGTGTGAGCTCACTTCTCCTGCTTGTGATTTTTTTCTTGCTTCATATATTCCTCCTTTCATAGTATGTCCTAAGAAGGCACAGACAAGGCTGGGGAAACAGTAGTATTAGGCAAGAGTATTTTTCCACTTGTCTCTGTCACGGTCCTGCAGGAAACAGCTGGTTTGCACAAAGTCTTTCATTCAAGAGCGTTTAATAAGGGGACTATTTACAGGGGTGCAAACAGACTCTTCTGTCTGTTTGGGTTACGAACCCCACAAGGAATGGTGAGGACCAAGGACAAGTACGAGCCGGCAGCCGATACCACGCGCAGGCCTGTAGAAGGGAGTGCGCATGGTGTTACTGGTCCCAGGGGGAGCTGTAGCTGGGGAAGAGGGGACACTAAAAAGTCCCCATGTGTTCCTCCAAAAGAGGAACACAACCACTGTAAAATCCATGGTCTGGCAGGGCTTCCCTGGTGGCGCAGTGGTTGAGAGTCCGCCTGCTGATGCAGGGGACACGGGTTCGTGCTCCGGTCCGGGAAAATCCCACATGCCGCGGAGGGGCCGGGCCCGTGAGCCACGGCCGCTGAGCCTGCACGTCTGGAGCCTGTGCTCCGCAACGGGAGAGGCCACAACAGTGAGAGGCCCGCGTACCGCAAAAAAACAAAACAAAACAAAAACCATGGTCTGGCAAGGGGGCATGGTGGGATAAATAGATCGATGACTCCTCTTTCTTCCTGCTCTCTGACCTTCCAGCACCACCCATTGACCAAAGTCAATTGGAAGCCAGAGGACTAGAGTCTGTCAGGGCACAGGGCAAGACCAAGAAGGGTGGAGAGTAGAGGGGCAAACAGAGTAACCAACACACAGTCAACATTTGAATATTTAAAAAATGGTCCACTTACTCCAGACAGCAAACACTAAGTACAACTTATTAGACTTTACATTAGAATACTGGACTTCTGTACGTGCCAAAGAAATGCAACACTGCCTCGTGGAAGATCAGCAGATAAATGGCAAACAGGGCCCCTGGTTCCTGATCTCTTGATGAGTGGGGTTTAGATTTTCTCTCCCTGGCCCTTCACAACCCTCCTCACTCTGCATTTTGTGTCTGTCAGGGACAATAAAAATCTGTGCCAATACATACATGTTTCTAGAATCATAGGTTTTTCGGAAGGCTATCTTGTTCAATGCCCTACCCCATCCCCACACATCAGGCAGCCCTTTGATAGCATTGATGTAAAAAGTACTTGAGTAAAGTAACTTTGTAAACTTTACAAAGTACTTCACAAAGTATCTGAGTAAGTACTTTGGTGGCAAATTATTTACCACCCCCTGAGGGAAACTTATATAACAAATCTGTTTTTAAAAGTTGTTAATACCAAGCCACAACAAACTTTATTAAAAAGTTTCCTCTTTCAAGTGACAAGTTTTATCAAAGTTAGGTCCTTAAAGGACAACTTAAAAGTTGAAATTTTTCTCAGTTTAGCTGGTAACTTCAGGATGATTCAACATCATCCATACTATTTGGCCATGTTTTCATTCTCCTGAGATGTTTTGTTAAATGGAGTCTGGAATCCCACAGATTCTTCTTTGCTGCTGCTGCAGAGTAAAATCAACTCGAGAGTGGAGTGAAGGTGTTGGGCTAAGGGGGTGAAGAAGTTACCTGGGGACAAGAACTAGATACTTTTAGGGAGAAGAATAGGGACACAATGATATTGTTGTTAAAGAATTACTAGTTAAAGGTCGAAGAGGAAGAGAAACAGCATAAAATTAAACAGGGAATCTTTGTAGCACTCAGGAACCCAAAAGGTCTGAAAAAATAAAACTGGAAGATTCAGTGATAGTGTCTGTTTATTCCTATGGATCTATTCTCACCCTTCTCCACTCTGCTGTGTCCTGGAGGCTGACCTATATGGGCTACATCATCTTCCCTCTGGGTTTCAGATTAGCTTCAGCCATTTGGGACCAGGCAGGAGATTGGAGGGGAAGAGAGTAAGGCTGGAATATTCATGCTGCCTCCCATTCTTCCTCCCTGTGGGGTCCCTGCCGGCTGACTGCATCCCTCAAACTCAAGGCCATAGCCTCAGTCAGCCTGCCCTTTTTACACTGTTCTCTCTCTCTCTCTCTCTCTCTCTCTCTCTCTGTCTCTCTTTCTCTCTCTGGATTTCAGTAACCCTCTCCCATTCAGGCCTGGGCACTGCAAAACCCTTGTGGTTTCCCACACCCTGCCCACAACTTTGTAAGTAGCCCTGTTCGTTATAAAATTGCCCAACTGGAATGAGCCATCTGTTTCCTGCCAGCACCCTGACTGACACACTCAGTCCCATTCTTCTCCCAATAGTTACTGAGTAGCTACTATATTTCAAGGAAGAATAAAATGATAAATTAGACAGTTACTAATCTCAAGGAGGCTGTCTGGGGAGTGGAGACAGCCACAGGAACAGATGGTTATATCACATCTTGATAAGTGATGCAGAGAGGCACTGGATGGGGAGGTGGGTAGAAGTGTAAAATAGGGGCATAGGCAGACTCAGGGAAGGTTTCTTGGTGGAGATGGGGTTGGACAGTTTTAGAGGCAGGGACATGGGTAGGGAGTGGTGAGGAGTTGGGAGAGAAGCCATGGACATCAGGGCCAGACCGTAGAAAGCCTTATACTGTGGGTAGGGGTCCTTCTTTTCCACTTGTTTACTCTCTTTCTTTTTCTCCCTTTCTTTTTACCAACAAGGGAAAAATAGTGACATCAGTGAAGTCTGCAGCCCCTTACTCTTAGACCTCAATCTTGCCCCACTACCAGTGCTTGACACTCCTACTTCCTTGCCTAAAACCTGTCTTTTCCATTGAAAATCACTCCCATACATCTCCTGCATATTCTAAGGCCTTTCAAAATGGCAGGATGATAATTTGGTAAACTAGTCCTTGGAGGTGAGCTACAGGAGAGAGCTAGAAGTGAACGTTCCCAAGTGCATTCTAGGAGCCCTAACAGCCAGAGCCCCATTTTCTTTAACAGCAGTTGATAACACTGACACTTTTCTTGTCCAATGGAGAAGGGTAAACTTAATGTTGGAAAGAAGGCAGGGAGTGAGTGAGCTTCACTCCACCAAGGTGGGGCTTTAGTTCAAATAGGTTTGAGCAGGTGGCACTTTTAAGATCCATTTTTATCACATACGGACAAGTCCAGGGTCCAGGAGGTATCTGCCTTCTCTCTCTTAGGTGCACACTGCCAGTAGTTTCCTTGCTAGGTAAGGCCAGGTCCACACAGTCCCACAGTTGCCTCCTTGGCATCAAAGACAGCCAGTCCTCTAGAACTGCGGCTCATGAGGCTTCGTTAGTCAAAATCACACACACACAAAGCCACCCAAAGGACCCCTCTCTTCTGTTAACCGAGAGTGCGCACCACTGCCTCCCCTCATATAAGGAAAGAGACTCGGGAAGAGCTAAAAGAAAGTGGTGGGTATGGAACCCCAGCACTCTCGCTCTCAACAAGTAACCGGATCGGTTATTCGAGCTCTCCGCAAGCACGGACGCCGGGCCAGGGTCAGCCACCCCGCAGCGAGAGCTCTGGGCGGCCACTAGAGCCCGAGGGTGGGGCTAGTCTCTGAGCACCGGCCAGCTGCCCGCCCCCTGGAGGCCCCGCCTCCCAGACAGGCATGCGAGAAAGCCCCTCCCCCGGGCGCTCCTAGAAGTCGACGCCGCGTCCCGCTGCTGTGCCAGTACCTAGAGGCCTCCGCCGCCGCTTCGCGGGGTTCCTGTGGCTACCACCGCGCGGAGTATGGGGCGCTGATGGCCATGGAGGGCTACAGGGGCTTCCTGGGGCTGCTGGTGTCGGCGCTGCTCGTCGGCTTCCTGTCTGTGATCTTCACCCTCATTTGGGTCCTCCACTACCGGGAGGGGCTCGGCTGGGACGGGACCGCGCTCGAGTTTAACTGGCACCCTGTACTCGTGGTCACCGGCTTCGTCTTCATCCAGGGCATCGGTACTGGCACCTCCTGGGAGGAGGCGGGGAGGCAGGGGCCGGGAGTTCCCGACCGAGTTCCAACCGAGTGGGGTTGGGCGAGGGAGGGGGTGAGGGAGCAGCGCGCGGCGGCCCGGGAGCGGAGTCGGCGGGGCGCGGCGCTGGAGGGAGGTGGGCGGGCTCCGAGGCCCGGGGGCCGCGGGCCGGGCCGACTTGGGCGAGCGCTGGGGCGGAGCGCGCGGGGCCGGGGTTCGCGGTGAGACGCGTGGCGGGGTCGGCTGGGCACTGACGCGACGCGGAGGGCTGGCTGGGCGCGCTAGCCCGGCTTGGTTAGTAACTCTTTGCTGCGAGTGGTTGCGACGCGACACCAGACGACACCAAACGCGGGAGCGTGGTGCGGCCCGGCAGCCCACAAGCCCCCGAAAATCGCCCCCTGTGGACCGAGCCTGCGCCATCACAGGCGCGGAGATCTCTTTAGGAGACGCCTTTCGTTGAACTTGCTTCAAGGCTGCGGGTTAGGAGAGGAAGGCAACGGGGGCGGGGGGGTGGCAGTGGGAATGGAGGGGCGAGAATTTGCTGCTTCTTGTCTCATCCTCAGCCCTGAGCGAAGGGGCCCGTCAGCGGGTAGCCGGGGTGAGTGAAGGAAGCATCAGCTCTGGTTTCACTCCTAGAGCGTTAAACGCAGTCGAGCCGAGAAGCTGCCAAGACTCTGAAGGGTGTTTCGCTGCCCTGCCTGGTTATTGGACAGTCTGGAGCCCGACTTGTTTTTGTGGCTGCTGCCCAGAGAAAGTTCCCCTGCGGGGCTTCCTGTTGGGCGCTAGCCCGGAATGCGGGACCAGAGATGCCCGAGGGGGCCTCGCGGCTGCTGGGCTGGGAGAGATGCTTCTGCTTGGAACATCTTTGGGGTTTGCTGCCTCGGCCTGCAGCCTCTGGGATGAGGCTGGCACGGAGGGAGCGCTCAGCGGATGGCAGTTTTTGTTCTTGTTTTTGAGATATAATTGATATATTAGTTTCCATCACCTCACGTAGTTACAATTTTTTCCCCCCTTGGGATGAGAACTTTTAAGATCTGGTCTCTTTAGCAATGTTCAAATCTACAGTATAGTACTATTAACTGCCGCCATCATTCTGTGCATTACATCCCCAGAACTTATAACTGGAAGGTTGTACCTTTTGACCACCTTCACCCATTTCCCCCCTTACCTCCTCTCTCCGTCAGTGTCCGGTTTTGTTGTCTTTGTCTAGTGCTGCTCACAATGTCCTGACAGCTTCCTTTCCTTCAGCTGCTGTTGAGCTGGAGGAACCTCTAGCGAGTGGTGCAAGCGCCATTTGTTTGTAACCACTTTCCAAAAAGTGAAGTCAAGGCCTTGGCAGAGAAAGTATTTAGAACAAGGCAGAAAGTAGCGGACTGGAGTTATGTCGTAGAAAGTAATGGAGAGGAGTGGAAAGGACTTGGGAAGGAGGTGTCCACCAGCCGAAACCTCTAGCCTTGCCTCTGAGCAAGCTGCCTTTTCTCCACCAGTATTTAACTTTCCACAAACAAAGAAGAGAACAAAAAAGCGCCCACCTCCTTTCTAAAGAAAAGATTTTTGTTTCCATTTAAAACGTGGGCAGCAGCCTTGGCCAGTGTGGCTGGCGTGGCTGGCATCCTCCCACTCTGGGAGGTACTGGAAGCTGTTGCCAAGGCCCAGCTGTGGTTCTGAGGCTTCCCTGGTGTGAGATGGCACCCGGGTGTGAGTACCACTGGCTGGCTAAGTTATTCGTTGCGTATTTTGCCGCTAAACTAAAATGAGAAAAACACACTCAAGTTCCAAAGTCGCTGTTGGCAGAAGCACTCTTTCCTTTGTGGTGGAGCCCTTAAGTTTGGCCGGAGCTGTCAACACCTTTTGTTTGCTCACAGCAGTAGGAACAGTCTCTTCATCTCTTCAAACCAACTCCTCAGAGCAGCTTCTAATACTAAGAAACTTTCCGGAGGGGCTAGAATATCTCCTTACCATGGAGGGTAAGGGAAACACAGGTGATAATACTTGTTTCTTGACTTCTAAAGAGGAGACGCTCTAACATTTACTTAGTGCACTAAGTGCACTATTTCACAGATATATAAGGGTAAACTGGGCTTCCCTGGCGGGGCAGTGGTTGAGAGTCCGCCTGCCGATGCAGGGGACACGGGTTCGTGCCCCGGTCCGGGAAGATCCCACATGCCGCGGAGCAGCTGGGCCCGTGAGCCATGGACGCTGGGCCTGCGCGTCCGGAGCCTGTGCTCCGCACAACGGGAGAGGCCACAGCAGTGAGAGGCCCGCGTACCACAACAAAAAAAAAAAAAAAAAAAAGAGTAAACTGAGGCACAGAGCAGGTGCTACTTCTGTGTAGCACTACTACACAGAAGTAGTGTGTTTTCAGGGGCTTTATTTTCAAGGTTCATTTCTCTGCTTTTATGGCAATACGCTTATTTTCTGTAAGATATTCTGTTTGAGAAGCAAAAAGCTTCATGTAAAATACACTTTGAAACTTTTCCTTCATGTTAGAGTCCATTACAGTTTTCCTAAAATAATTTATAATTTGTCTAAACCTTGGACTTTTCTTAATCTGTTTATATTCACTTTGGAGCAAAAATATGTACATGGATATTTTGGAAATTTTCATCTGCTGCTTTTATTTAAGCTTAACTCCTATATTTGTATTAGTTTTGGAATGTTTGTCCTGTCAACATTACCCATCCTGTTTACTATTTGGATTCCAGATATGAAAAGCACTTTAATCAGATAACACACTTATTTTTAAAATTTATTTTATTGAAGTATAGTTGATTTACAATGTTGTGTTAATTTCTGCTGTACAGCAAAGTGATTCAGGAATACATGTGTACATTCTTCTTCATATTCTTTTCTATTATGGTTTATCACAGGATATCGAATATAGTTCACAGTAGGACCTTGTTGTTTATCCATTCTATATGTAATAGTTTGCGTCCGCTAACCCCAAACTCCCAATCCGTCCCTCCCCCACCTCCCCTCCCCCTTGGCAACCACAAGTCTGTTCTCTATGTAGGTGACACATTTAATTGACATGCACGTAAGCTTTCTCATACATACAGGCACATGCATAGCACTCATGAGTTCTTGCAAGTCTTGGCCCACCTGCATGTCCTCACATCCAGCAGTAGGAAGCCTCCAGTAGAAGGACTAGGAATAAATAGTTGACTTCATAGGCCGGGGGAAACACACATGTTACAGACCAGCCATGTTATAAAAGCTTTTTTACTGTGTATAATTGCTTCAGGGAGCAAATTTTTAGGCTATGTTATTTCAGATCTCTAATAGTGAACGTGATGTAATTGAGCTCTGTGATACACAAATGTTCAGCGATGAGGAGGGAAGGCCAAAGTACAGTTTTTACTCTAAGCATAAAATGCTTTACAAATGCAAACAGTAAATGATATTTAAAACTATGTGAGAATAAATATGTGTCCTTTGAAACACCTTTAAGAAGTAAGCTCTGAAGAAAGCAAGGGTAACATAGAAGTTACAAAATAAATATCTATGTGTCTTTTGGAAAATATATGTGTTCTAAAATAAAGTGTAAGAGACTACAGGATAGTTAAAACTGAAATAAAATTTTAAACTAGTAGGAAATCCAGCAAACATGAATGAGGAAGTTTCAAAGAGAACTTTTAGAAGAGCTTTGTGCTTCTCTGAAGGGACTGTTTCCCATGAAATAAGTATACTGCCAGGAAATCAGAGAAACAAAACTTGAAAAGGCCACAGAAAAGACTGAAACAAATAAATGCTCTCAAAGTGGCTGTTGATCTTTTAAAAGGTTCAGCAAGGTGGAATGTGTTCTTTAGTAAAAGGTAGAAAATTCAAGTATATAAATTTAGTGAAAAGAAGCCTCAGCAATTATATACGCCTTACTTTTCCACGTGTAGAACTCTTTTGACTGTATAAACTGAAGGAAGAGAAATTCAATAGTATAATGATCTCAGGTTGGTTTTGTGAGAGAATATAACTTCATTTAAGTCACATTTAAAAGAATAACAAAAAGAAATTAAGGGTAGTTCTTAAAAGGCAGATGGGATATCCTATTAATGTATCTAAAAGTGACCAAATTCGAAGACCACTTAAATATATTTGGAAAGGCTCTTGGGGTAAAACCTGGCAAAGAATAGAATGGAGAAAGTGCTCCAAATACCTACTCCAAAACCAGCCTTTGGGACACCATAGATAATTAAATTTATGTCATTCATAAAGAAATGTAATTAAACCTGTCATTCATAAAGAAACGGGGTTTTTTAAAAGTATAAAGACACAATTCAAGACAACAATTCAAGACAACCACAAGCACATTTCAAGACACAATTCAAGACAACCACAAGCACATTTTTTTTTGTTATAAATAAATACATGCAGATCTCTTTGTAATACATCTAATAAAAATGTTTTAGACATGATTATTTTGCTCACTATTGCATCCCCAGCATCTAGAATAACACCTGGAACTGGCACAAAGTAGGCCAGTAAATAGTTGTTGAATGAATGAGTGATTATTTCAGTACCATCGCCAATTGTTAGTAACAAAATGCAATTTTACAGCCACTCATTTGTGGTGATAATAGTAGCATCCAAAGAAAAAGTGCCCTCCCTTCCCCTCAGTGATTCTGCTGTTTACAGCCCGTTTGGAAGCACTGCTTTAGTCAGCCTCAGGGGAGAATGGGCATCATGTTATATTGGAAGCGCATCTCTACTCTAAAGGCCTCAAGCTCATTAGAATGTTACTGCCTCATTAGAATTGCCTACCACCTGTGCCTTCTCACTCCATCAATTCTCCCCTTTTCCTTGTGCATCAAGTTTCTCCCCCATTGGATTATTTTCAATGTGTTACAATTTCTGTCATCTTTTTAAAAAGATTAATTAATTAATTTATTTTTGGCTGCGTTGGGTCTTCGTTGCTGCGCACGGGCTTTCTCTAGTTGTGGTGAGCAGGGGCCACTCCTCGTTGCGGTGCATGGGATTTTCATTGCGGTGGCTTCTCTTCTTGCAGAGCACAGGCTCTAGGTGTGTGGGCTTCAGTAGTTGAGGCATGTGGGCTCAGTAGTTGTGGCTCATGGGCCCTAGAGCACAGGCTCAGTAGCTGTGACGCACAAGCTTACTTGTGTATCTCTTGCAAATACTCTATGGACCTGGTTTTCTTATTCCTGAAAAAGATATATAGTGAGTTGAACAGTGGCTCCCAAAAGATATGTTCAAGTCCTAATCGCAATGACCTGTGAATAGGGCCTTAGCGTCTTTGCCGATGTAATTAAGGATCTCAAGATGAGATCAGCCTGGATTCAGGATGGGCCCTAAGTCCAATAACTGGTGTCCTTATAAGAGAAAAGAGAAGGAGATTTGAGGCACAGACACACAGAGGGGAGGCCATGTGAAGATGGAGGCAGAGATTGGAGTGATCTGTCTACAAGTCAAGGAATACCAAGTATTGTTGGCAGCTACCAGAAGCGAGGAGAGAGGTATGGGATGGATTCTCGCTCAGAGCCTCCTGAAGGAACCAGTCTTGCCAATACCTTGATTTTAGACTTCTGGTCTCCAGAATTGTGAGAGAATACATTTCTGTTGTTTTAAGTCACTCAGTTTTGGGTACTTTGTTATGGTAGCCCTAGGAAACCAATACAGGATATAACAGTTACCACTGCTCTCTGGGAAGCCCAAAGTATGGTATTTTCATAAGGTTTTTACAGACTTTTTGTTGTTCTTCCCAGTCCGGACACAGTTTACCAATCAGAGGCCAATTTTATTATAAGCAGTGTTGCGCAATAACATTGGTGAGAAACCTCTCTGTTTACTAGCGCATATGACCAAAGGTCAGATCCTCGTGCAGCAGGATATAGGTAGAGAATCGGAGATTGCCTACTCCTGGCAAAATAGGAACCTCTTAGCTCCAGCAGATTGTGGCTATCTGGGGATGCCCACAGTGACCAGAGTTTCTCATTATCCAGGAGAATCTAGATTTTAAAAAACTGGTTCAGTCTAAAAGTAAACAAGCCACAAAACCAAAATATAACCCCCAAATCATGCTGATCAAACAAAACACATCTGTGGACCAAATCCAGTATATATCTTCCAGTGACTTCTAGAGTTTTCTATCTTGACTTGGTGGGGTTTTAAACTTTTCCCTTAAAGAGTAGAACAATCTTCCCTTTTAAGAAAGATAAACCAGAAATATTTGTTATAACTGTTTTTCTTCCTATAGAAACTTTCTTAAAAGATCAAAACAGGCTTTGAAATGACTGCAGACTTCAGCTGTACTTTTCTTTTAATTAATTAATTAATTATTTTTGGCTGTGTTGGGTCTTCGTTGCTGGGCATGGGCTTTCTCTAGTTGCGGTGAGCAGTGGCTACTCTTCGCTGCGGTGCTTCTCTTGTTGTGGAGCATGGGCTCTAGGTGCGTGGGCTTCAGTAGTTGTGGCATGCGGGCTCAGTAGTTGTGGCATGCGGGCTCAGTAGTTGTGGCTCGCAGGCTCAGTAGTTGTGGCACACAGGCTTTGTTGCTCTGCAGCATGTGGGATCTTCCCGGACCAGGGCTTGAACCTGTGTCCCCTGCATTGGCAGGCGGATTCTTAACCACTGCTCCACCAGGGAAGTCCCAGCTGTACTTTTCTAAGTCTGTTCATTCATTTATTCATTCGATTTCTTCATATATTATCCTATTTATTTAATTAGCATTTATTAAGTGCATTTATTAAGCACTTACTGTATGCCAGACAGTGTAAAATAAATGAGTTAAGATGTAGCCCTGTCTACAAGTTGTTCTCATTTGTTTTGTTAGAGGCAAGTTATGGTTTTCTTTTAGAAAACCTAAGCCCTAAATATTTAGAGCTGTCTAGGACTTGAAGTTCAACTCCTAATTTTAGAGATCAAATGCCTAACCAGGGTTAGACCACCAATGATATCAGAGCCAATACTAGTTCTAATGTCATAATATTGATATGAGGCATAAGAAAATATAACTGGTGTTTCTGGGTATTTGTAAACGTCTAGCCAATTAATTGAATTTTTCTCTTTTCATACACTATTTTGTACCAAGTAGGTGCCTTTGTGAGGGTTTTAGTCACTTCAAAGAGATGCTTCTAGTGCCAAGTTGCTAAAACAAATCTTCCAAATCATCCAGATCACTTCTTTCATTTGGATTCTCCAAAGGTTTTCAGTTTCATGGTATTCATGCTGTGAGACAGTCTGAGAGCACAGGCATGTTTCAGAGCTCAGATTCTCTTTGGTAGCCACTGCAGGAATCTTTTCAAGAAGTGTATTTAAAGAGGATTTTCTGCTTTTACATTTAAACTTGAGGTCCTTTGGACTGTGTCAGGTGAATTCTTAGGTGAACAGGGAAATAAGTTGTAAATCTTGATAATTGTGCTCAGAACATACTACCAAGGAGGTCAAAGTAATACGTTATTCAGAGTGTTAAGAAAAGTGTAATGGGCACACCATATTTAAGTAGAATTTATAAGTGTCTTAAAATTCCAGTGTACTTCAGTCTCAATAACTTACTCTTATTTTATTTTGGGGTTCACTTAAAGCTTACCTAAAGCTATTAGGTGGGGCCGAGTGCAGAATACTTTTTACTTATTTGAAAGGACCATTTTTTAAAATATAAATTTATTTTTATTTATTTTTGGCTGCGTTGGGTCTTCGTAGCTGCGTGCAGGCTTTCTCTAGTTGCTGCAAGTGGGGGGCTCCTCTTCGTTGCAGTGCGCGAGCTTCTATTGTGGTGGCTTCTCTTGTTGAGTAACACAGGCTCTAGGCGTGTGGGCTTCAGTTGTTGTGGTGCATGGGCTCAGTAGTTGTGGCATGCAGGCTCAGTAGTTGTGGCTCACAGGCTCTAGAGCGCAGGCTCAGTAATTGTGGCACACGTGCTTAGTTGCTCTGTGACATGTGGGATCTTCCCGGATCAGGGCTCGAACCCGTGTCCCCTGCATTGGCAGGAGGGATCTTAACCACTGCGCCACCAGGGAAGCCCAACTGTTTGGTTTTATATGAACTAACACTGGGGTCAGCAGTTGAGGTTTTGATTTGTGCGTTTTTATTTGTTTGTTTGTTTGTTTGTTTTGGTACGTGGGCCTCTCACTGTTGTGGCGTCTCCCGTTGCGGAGCACAGGCTCCGGACGTGCAGGCTCAGCGGCTATGGCTCATGGGCCCAGCCGCTCCGCGGCATGTAGGGATCTTCCCAAACCGGGGCACGAACCTGTGTCCCCTGCATTGGCAGGCGGACTCTCAACCACTGCGCCACCAGGGAAGCCCGATTTGTGCGTTTTAAAAGAGGATCTGCTCATTTTCTGGGAAATATTAAATTACTGTACTTTATCAAGATTTGTATATTCAACACATACTTACTGAATTCCTACTATGTGCTAGGCTCTGTGCTAAATGCTGGGATCTGACAGTGAACAAGACTGACGTACTCCTACCTTTGTAAATCACAAGATTTAAACACAGAAGAACTGGAGTCAAATTGTTTTCTATGTCTGGGGACATTTCTCTCCCTCCAAGTGCCCTTCTCCCCACATTCACTTTGACAGATTCTAAATTTGCATTGCCTGCTATGAGACAAATTTGTATATGTGGATAGTTTTGTAATGGTATATGGATAGAAAGCTGGTGTCAAACCAGAGATTACATCTTGGAGAATATATATTTCACATATTCCTGAGTTGATTATGCTGCTAGGAACTGAGAAAATTTCTAAATAATTCAATTCAATTCAAGTTACTTCATTTTTCCCTTCATTGTTGAAAGAATAATTGTACACAGGTATTGATTTCTTTTCCCCTTCCTTCCTTCCTTCCTTCCTTCCTTCCTTCCTTCCTTCCTCCCTCCCTCCCTCCCTCCGTCCCTCCCTCCCTCCCTTCCTTTCTAAGTTTATCACAATAGCATGTTCCACCACCAATAATTTTTCTTTTAGAAAGATTTAAAATGTATTTTTCACATTATATGTGTTCACGTTTCCCTTCATTTTCTGGGCGAAAATGGTTTTGCCGACTAGGGCCTCTAACAGAAAAACCCTTGTTTCAGTCACAAGTAGCTGTTTGATAGCATTTTCCCTCTTCATGGGCTTATGAGACCTTTTTCTTCCTTCTCACTGAACCTCAGGAATGGTGTCTAGGTCAGTGCCAAGCCAAAGTAGCAAGAAATGTTTAAATTCCACTCTCCAAGGCAGTTTATACTACTGTTGAGAAGAGCTACTTGTTTAAGAAATGTGGTTGATTTGCTAAGATTGCCCTTTCTCCTGAAGTCCACCGTATTTTGGTTACTTATGCATTTTAAAAAGCATGTAAACACCTTATGCAAATGCGGCATTTTGCAGTTATCCTCCATCTATCTAGAGAGCATTTTGAAACATAGTCAGCTACCCCACAGAACTTCTCTGTTGCCAGGATAGGTGCTGAAAACTCCATGCCTCACTTCTATGAGAGCCGCTGAGATTTCCACAAGCTGCCTACTTAGCAGTTGAGACTAATTGGCTATTGGGTTTGCAAGCTTACAGAAATATTGTTTTAACTTTAAAACTATTATGAACTCTTTCAACCATACAGAAAATAATATAACAGATCCCCATGTACTCATCTCCCAGATTTAACAGATGTTAAAATTTTTGCCATCATAAAAATTTATAAACTTAAATAGAACTTAAAACAGGTAGGAATAATAGATAATGCAGGCTGATGGAGGGGAGAGGCTGGAGGCAGGCACCCTAACCTGAGCAAGAAACTAAAAGAGGAGATAGAAAAATTCTACACTAGACCCAGGGACTAAAAGAGAAACGTTAACTGTCTGGGCCCGTTTGGATCAGAGGCAAGTACCTCTCCTGCTTCGAAAGTTCCTAGGGACTTTCTCTTATAGTAATAGGGCAGTGTGTTTTGTTGATAACCCGCAAACTGTCAATAAAAGATTAAATTGTGTTCCACTCATGCTAGTGCTAGAGAAGGAAAGCTAGTGTGCAACCAATTTGAAGAACATTTGAGTAAATGTGAAAAGTTTAAAAGTCAAGTTTGGACACTCAAAGAGGGTAGACTTCAGTTTTTTGGAAAATTTGACACATTTCTCTGTGGTGCCCGTAGTATTGAGAAGAGTGAAAATTCTTCATTGGGAGCATAGTTGTCTATGAATTTTGGGCAACGTTTTTAAGGTACTTTTAATTGAAGAACCACATACATGCAGAAAAGTACCTAAATCATAAGTGACATGTTTTCATCACATGAACACACTCATGTACCCATCATGAAACAACATTCCAGGCACCCCAGAATCCCCTTGGTTACCCCTGTAACTCTCCTCAGTCATGATAACTATTCTTGATTTCTAACATCCGAGGTTAGTTTTGATTTTGGAAGTTTTTGATATAATATGACCCAGATTGGGGAGGAAAAGCTGTTGTGATTTATTGCTTATAATTTGCTATTTGAGCAAACATCCTGAGTATTTCCTTTCCGCATGTGGATGTTCAAGTTCCCTCATCTAAGATTCCTTCCCCTGGGGTGGTGCCTGGAGGATATAATGATGGTGACCACAATGATGATAACAACAGTGATATTAATTTAAAAACACTAAGATATTGAGCAAACTACTTCACATCTCTGTGCCTCTGCTTCCTGC
Organism: Tursiops truncatus; assembly: GCF_011762595.2. NCBI lineage: Eukaryota > Metazoa > Chordata > Mammalia > Artiodactyla > Delphinidae > Tursiops > Tursiops truncatus. The sequence continues at coordinate 60,764,016 of NC_047040.1, read as the reverse complement.
TCTGCATAATGGTAATAATAAACATACCTTCCTCACACAGTTGAGTCGAGGATTATAATGTAAACCTGTAAAGCACTTAGCATGGTGCCTACTACCTTGCAAGGCCTCAGGTGTTTGTGTGTGTGTGTGTGTGTAATAAATGAGACTAAACCAGGAGAAAGGGAAATGCGTTACTAGGTTTTTGGGTTTTTTTAATAAATTTATTTATTTTATTTATTTTTGGCTGTGTTGGGTCTTCGTTGCTGCGCGTGGGCTTTCTCTAGTTGTGGCAAGCAGGGGCTACTCTTTGTGGCGGTATGCGGGCTTCTCATTGCGGTGGCTTCTCTTGTTGCGGAGCACGGGCTTTAGGCGTGCGGGCTTCAGTAGTTGTGGCTCGCAGGCTTAGTAGTTGTGGCTTGCGGGCTCTAGAGTGCAGGCTCAGTAGTTGTGGCGCACGGGCTTAGTTGTTCTGCGGCATGTGGGATCTTCCTGGACCAGGGCTCAAACGCGTGTCCCCGGCATTGGTAGGCAGATTCTTAACCACCGCACCACCAGGGAAGCCCCACGTTATTAGGTTTTAATATTTTGTAGATTTTTATTTTACTGCTGCCTGATCACAGATTGATTGCAAAAAACTCGATTGTGTAGATAAAAGGTTACTAAGTCTGTGGGTAAAGAGGCATTTGCTTTCCTTAAAAACGAAAGAATCATATAATTACGACAGTGAAATTTATTTTACTTCAACTTTTTGTTGAAGTTAGTAAATATTGGAAATAATCTATATGTCAATTGTATGTCAACATACAATTGATTATTACCTAGAAAATCCAATATGTATGAGAATATTGTACAGTCCTTAAATTCATGTTTTCAAGGATAATTTAATGATATGTGAAATGTTCATGATATAATTTTAAGTATAAAAATAATTTAAAATGCAAAAAACAAACCAAAACCAAAAAACCCATTAGATCATATAGGATGTGCCGCTGAGTCACCAGAGGAGGAAAAGCATGAGAAGGGGAAACCACAGTGTTAGAGTTGACATCAATTTGATTTCTGGACTTTGATCAGTCTGCAGAAAGTGCTTTACATTTATTTATTTAAATAATACTAGGGCTTCCTTGGTGGCGCAGTGGTTGAGAGTACGCCTGCCGATGCAGGGGACGCAGGTTCGTGCCCCGGTCCGGGAGGGTCCCACGTGCCGCGGAGCGGCTGGGCCCATGAGCCATGGCTGCTGGGCCTGCGCGTCCCGAGCCAGTGCTCCGCAACGGGAGAGGCCGCAGCAGTGAGAGGCCCGCGTACCGCAAAAACAAAAAACAAAAAACTTAAGGGTCATACACACAAAAATAAAACTACTGAAATTCAAAAAAGGTTAATGGATTATATTGACGTCAATTTCCTGGATGTAATACTATACTGTAGTTATGTAAGATGTTACCACTGAGGGAAACTGTGTGAAGAGTATATGGGATCTCTCTGTATTATTTGTTACAACTGTATGTAAATCTACAGTATCTCAAAATAAGTTAAAAAAAAATACTAACGGAGCTGCATACATATTTTGAGCCCAGGGCTGTCCTAGGCTCTGGGGATACAAGGAGAAACAGCAAGACACATTTTTGCCTTCAAAGAGGATGAAGTAGGGATGAGAAGGGGCCTTGAACTAGCTTTTATTTTTAATTAATTAATTAATTAATTATTTTGGCCATGCGGCAGGGCTTACAGGATCTCAGTTCCCGGACCAGTGATTGAACCCAGGCCATGGCAGTGGACCTGCTGAGTCCTAACCACTGGACCACCAGGGAATTCCCTGAACTAGCTTTTAAAAGTGTACCTTTTGGGATTTCCCTGGTGGTCCAGTGGTTGGGACTCAGGCACTTTCACTGTCAGGACCCAGGGTTCGATCCCTGGTCAAGGAACTAGGATCCCGCAAGCTGTGCGGCATGGCCAAAAAAACAAAGTGTACCTTTTAAGGTGTTGTGTTAAATGGTTTGAAAAAATTTGTTGAATATATAAATGATTGTCTACAAAGTTTCCATATCCTTCAGGAAATATAATCAATCATTTATAAGATAGACATATATGCACTAAAATTAGTACGTGGTAGTCCTTCAGAATTTGTATTACATAAAAGGAATACTGTCCTAATGGTGAGGCCTGTCAAGTGTTGGAATGGAACCAAATAATAGGAAGATTGACATCTTGTGCTGAAAGCTCTAAAGAGGCTGAATTCACATCTATCTTTGTAGGTTTTTTGTGTTTCTGCCTGAAAATGGACAAGATAATCTTACATTTTTATGATCCAATTAAGTTTCATATATTCAAATTATAAATGTCTTTGAAGGGAAAAGGCAGCAGCAGTGTCTGCTTCTTCTTTTCTGGAATTAAGAAATATACATGATTCACTGCTGATATAATAGAATCCATTTTCCAAGGAAGTATTCTTTAAACATTTTCAATCCGCCATATATTTCCAGATATCTAAATTTTTCCTGACATGGACTGAAGGAGTGGAGTGAGGGTGGGTTGGGGCAGGATATTGTCTTCAGAACAAAAATTAATTGCATGCTGGGTGAGGTGGGTATATAACCTATTGCTTAAGCCAGGACACTAAAAATAAAAGCTTTTTAAGTATCTTTTTGTTAAAGTTTAATCTACATGCAGAAAAGTATACATATAAATATATAGCTTAATGAATCTTCCCTCGGTGATTACTTATGTAACCAACACCTAGTTTGAAAATCAGATTATTAGCAGGAGCCCAGAAATCCCTCGTACATTCCTTTCCAGTTGCTATACCCCTTCCTCACAAGGGCAACCAATATCTTGCCTTTTCTTATTGCAGAGATGAGTGTTGCCTGTTGTTATACTTCATATCAATTGAATCATACAGTATATACTTGTTTATGTCTGGTTTCTTGGCATTGACATTATATGTTGGTCCATATCATTGGGTGAAGTTCTAGTTTTAGTTCATTCATCCTCTTTGCTGTATATTATTCCATGGTGTGAATATATCACAGTTTATTTATTCAATCTCTTAATGATGGACATTGGGAAGTTCCCAGGTTTTGGCTATAATGAATAGCGCTGTAATAATATTCTTATACTTGTCTTTTGGTGAACTTATGTACAAACTTCTTTGGGGCATATACTCAGGAGTAGAATTACTAGATCATAAGGTATGCATATATTTTGCTTAAGTAGCTGCTGCTAGTTTTCCAAAGTGTTTGTTCTCATTTAAACTCTTATCAGCAGAACATGAGCATTCTGATTGTTTCACAACCTCTCCAATACTCAGTGTTTTCCATATTGAGCCATTCAGATATGTGGTAGAGGTATTCTCATTTCTCTGTTGACCAATGAAGTTGATATCTTTATTATGTTTATTAGTCACTTGGATATACTCTTTTGTGAAATACTTAGATATACTCTTGGATATACTTTGTCTATTTAAATCTTTGCACATATTTTTCTATTGTTTAGTCTGTCTTTTTCTTGTCAAATTAAGACACTTATATGAAGAAACCAGATCATAAGATTAAGAATTTCATTTTGGACATGTTGAGTTTAAAATATTTGAGAGTCATCTATGTGGAGATGTCAAGAAGCCATTGGATTATGTGGGTGTGGAGTTCAGAAGACAGTTCTGGGCTGGAGATGAGAATTTTGGAGTCCCTACCATGCAGGTAGCATTTTAATGAAAGAGTGAATGAGATCACGCAGAGAGAGAGCAGAGAGAGGAAAAAAATCCTAGGACTGAGCCTGAGAGGCAGCAAGTTTCGTTCATAAGTTGGGAGTAAAGAAGATGCCAGCAAAGAGCCCAAGAAGGAACCACTGAGAGGCAGGGAAGAGGGGGGAAGCAGAAGCCATGAGAAAAGGGTTTCACAAAAGGGAGTGTTCACTGTGTCGAATTGTTCATCTTGTGTTGATTAAAAAAACAGCACCACTACATTCTGTCCACCTTTGTCTCTTTTTAGCCATCATCGTATACAGACTGCCATGGACCTGGAAATGCAGCAAGCTCCTGATGAAATCCATCCATGCAGGGTTAAACGCTGTTGCTGCCATTCTTGCAATTATTTCTCTGGTGGCTGTTTTTGATTTCCACAATGCCAGGAACATCCCCAATATGTATAGTCTGCACAGCTGGGTTGGACTGACAGCTGTCATTCTCTACATCTTACAGGTCAGTATCTCAGTGTTTCTTTTTAATTTTTTTAAAAAGTAATTAATTAATTAATTTTTGGCTGTGTTGGGTCTTTGTTTCTGTGAGGGCTTTCTCTAGTTGCGGCAAGGGGGGGCCACTCTTCATCGCGGTGCGCGGGCCTCTCACTATCGCGGCCTCTTTTGTTGCGGAGCACAGGCTCCAGACGCGCAGGCTCAGTAATTGTGGCTCACGGGCCTAGTTGCTCCGCGGCATGTGGGATCTTCCCAGACCAGGGCTCGAACCCATGTCCCCTGCATTGGCAGGCAGACTCTCAACCACTGCGCCACTAGGGAAGCCCTCTCAGTGTATTTCTAAACAAGATATAAAAAGTAAAACAATTCAGATACTTTCGATGTTTTCCATTCATTCATAGTTTCTTGGAAATCATCTCATTCCCACTAGTCACTGTTCCATTTGTTTCCATTATAAGTATTTCCCCCTGAGGGGGCACCAGAACTGCAGAATTCAGTTATGAGTTTGAATGTAAGGGTTTAAATATGGACATATGTATGTAGAGAAATTGCCATCTCATAATATCTAGGCTGCCATTGTTTGGACTTTAAATTCCATGTGCTGGATCAACTAGCATAGGCAAGAGCTATAGATTTCTTTCTCACGTTCTCTGTCACTTCTATTTTCTAGGTTTAACTTTAAGAGTAAAGAGGTGAATTTTTACGTCTTTGTTAGATTTTGAAGGCTCAGTGATTATTTTATTTTCATTTCATTTATTAAATGTCTTCATTTACTAAAAACACATACTCTTTTTTAAGTATTTATTTATTTGGCTGTACCAGGTCTTTGTTGCCGCATGCGGTCTCTTAGTTGTGGCATGGGGGATCTAGTTCCCTGACCAGGGATCGAACCCAGGCCCCCTGCATTGGGAGCATGAGTATTAACCACTGGACCACCAGGGAAGTCCCCAAAAAACACATACACTTAAGAGCACTATATTTAAATGTAAGTTAATGGAGTGAGATAGGAATTTGGCTGTTCTAGATCACAAAAGTAAAGGTTAATTTTTAATGTTTTTGGTGTTAACCATTTTGTTGAAAAATCTTTGTCAATTTTTTTGACAAACTATGTCAATTCACTTCCCTTGCTTAGTACATATATCCAACTCCTGATTGGGACATCATTGTGAACTTACTTTTCTGTGGATATAGGAGAAGAAACTGGAGTGAGTTCATAAAACCTCAAGGCATATTTTAGAATGTATGAATGTATGACCTCTTTCAAAAAGGATCTCTTAGCAGACATGTATTTGTCATTTTTCTGCTTCTTAAAGTAAGGTTTTTAAAGCCTTAAGCCTTTTTGAATTTTAAGTAAGTAAAAGTTGATATCTATATGGACACTATTAATAATTTAAGTTTGCATTAGCATGCCTGGAGGTAGGGATTGGTGGATTGAAAGGTGCCAGACAGAAGGGGAGCATAGGGAGAACCCTGTATCAAACATGATCTTACTGATCAAGAAGGAACAAGGAGAATATCTCAAATTGGGTGGCTGAGCCTAGCCCAGATCTCCTGCCCTCAAAGTTGATTTTCCCTCAGTGTTCTCATCTGGGAGACAGCGTCCTCCTCTGCTGCCAGCTGGTGGACCCTCTCCCTTCAGAGAGTAGGATGGCAAGAGCAGGGGCCATTGAGATGCTGCCGGTTGCTTTGGGGACCCCCTTGGTCTACTAGCATCTCTTCAGGACTTTCCTAGCTTTCTGTTCTGCTTTCAGCGGTTTGTTCCCCTCCCTTTGCCTCACCTCCTTTGTGCCACACCAGAATGCAGGATATTAGAGCCAGAGCGCAGTGTGAGGCATTCTGCTTACCTCACGTAGTCCTTCAAGTGAGACAGTCTTTACAGATGCTGAGGACGCACAGGTTACACAGCAGGAGGCAGAGCTGGGACTCAGGCGCTGGTCTTTCCAATCCTGAGCTCTCCCCACATGGTCCTGCTGTTTCCACAACATGCCCACCATCACTCAGCCCATGTTTGATCATCCTCAGTGGACGGCCATATTTCTGAGGAACAGAATGGAGACTACCCAAAACTTTATGTAGCTTGCCTGTGAGAGGGTTTATGGTTCTGAGTACAGTAGTTAAAATGCCTTTAGTGCGTTAGTTATATGCCAAGGCATTCTCTGAACATCTGGAAAGATATGCATCAGAATGTTAACAGAAATGATCTCTAGGTGGCTGGATTCCAGTTGATTATTTTTCTTTTCACTTTTTGTATCTTCTAAATACACATGCATTTCTGTATAACAATAAAAGCTTTTAAAGCTAAAAAAAAAAGTTTCCTATACTAGATATACCTTTTAATCTGGAATTTCTAAAAACCAATTTATACTGTGCTCTATATCTTAATATATAAGATTAAGAAATATCTAGGAATTAGCAAAAAAGAATATTTATTGGAAAATATATGGGTGTTAGATAAAATGGTTCTCAGAGGAATATAGGCTTAAATGCCTTTATTTATTGAAAGAAAAACTTAAAATATGTAAATGGAGTATTCACTTAAGAAACTGAAGTTCAATTATATCTCGATAAAACCAGGAGAAAAAAAAAGAAACTAAAAGAGAACAGCAAAATATACAAGGAAAAGTAAACACCAAAAAAAAAAAAAAAATCCGTGAACAGTTGTATTAGTTTTCTATTGTTGCCATAACAATTTACCACAAACGTAGTAGCTTAAAACAACCCAAATATATTACCTCACAGTTTCTCTACATCAGAAGTCCAGATTGGCTTGGCTGGTTTCTCTGCTCAGGGTCTCACAAGGTCAAAATCAAGGTGTTAGCTGGCCTGGGCTCTTATGGAAAGACTCTGGGGTAGAATCACCTCCCAAGCTAATTTAGGTTGTTGGCAAAAGCTAGTTCCTTGTGGTTGTAAGACTGAGGTCCCCATACTCTCACTGACTGTGGGCTGAGGGTTGTCCTTAGCTCCTCTCTCTGTTCCTTGCACATGGCCCCCTCTGTCTCACTGGCTTGGAATCTCTCTGACTTCTCCTTCTTTCTCCTCTTCATCTCTTCTTCCTCCAGCCAAAGTTCTCTGTTTTTGAAAGGGTTCATGTAATTAGATTGGGCTGCCCAGATAATCCAGGGTTTTCTCCCAATCAGAAAATCCATAACCTTAATTACATCAGCGAGGCATCTTTTGCCATGTAACATAACGTATTCATAGCTTGCAGGGATTAAGTTGTGGACATCTTTGGGAGGCGGCATGATTTAGCCTATCACAACCATAAATTAAAAATAGAAGAAATTACAAATAAAATGAAAAGCTGGTTCTTTAAAACAAGTAGAATAAAATAGATAAACCACTGCAAATCTGATTGAAAAAAGCACAATATACAACATTAAGAATAAGAAAGAAATATAGTCATAGATATAAATAATATTTTAAAATTAGGACTGTTTATTAAATTTATTAAATTATTAATATATGGTAATATTCTTAAAAATCTTAAAGAAAGAAAAAAGGATTGTTTTCTTGACAAATATAAACTACCAAATTTGACCCAAGAGGAACTAGAAAACCTAAACAGACCAATAACATTATAAGCAACTGGTAAGATCATTTGAAATCTATCACTAAAAAAGACATCAGGTCCAGATTGTTTTATACCTTTGACCTACAAGGAACAGATACTTTAAACTGATCCAGTGCACTGGGAGAAAACAAACTCCTCTTAGATGTTGCCCCATTGTGCACTCCATACTTCACATCTAAGGTGGCAGCTCTGATGATAAACACCTTTACCAGTATCAAACAGCAAACATCAGCTTAAACTGTGAAATACTGAAGACACTTCCATTAAATAAATAAGACATTGATGCTTGGTACCTTTGTCATTCAACTTTGTTTTAGAGGTTTTAGCTAATGCATGAGATAATGAAAAAAATCTGTATAAATAATAGAAAATTTGTCACTTTTTTCCTGTTTGCAGATCATATAATACATGTTTAGAAACACAAGAGATAGCTAAAATAATGAGAGAATTTGGAAAGGTATCTGGATATAAGATAGCCATGCAGAATCCAATAACTTTTGCCCATTCTAGAAATAACCATTTAGAATAAGAAGTAGAATCCTGTAAATCTTATAGTAGAATACTATAAAAACTTATTGAAAAACAGAAAACATGGTATGAATAGAAGGATACCATGTTACTGAAAGAGAAAAATTAATATAGAAATATCCTTCCCTCTTCAACTAATATTTATAGTTAATATAATTCTAATTTTAAACCCAATGGGAGTTTTAAACTTTATGCAGAAAAACAAGTATCCAAGGATAACCAAGAAAATTTTGAAGAAGAGAAGGGAGACCTGCTTTGTTCAAAACAAGGTACTCACACAGGAATAAACAAAATATATCCATGGCAAGAACAAAGAGGACAGAAACAGCCCAAGTGTGTATAAGAACTTTTTCTATGACACTATGGTATTTCAATTTACCAGGGAAAGAATGCTTATTTAATCAATGTTACCTTCATAATTGGCTATCCATTTGGAAAAAACCAAACAAACAAAAAGACTCTGTACATCACACAAAAGAAAAAAAAATTCCAGATACAGTAGATTAAAGGTATGAGTATAAAAAATCCAAAATCAGTGAAAAGAGAAAAAGAAAATTAAGAAGCATATAATCTGTATAATATTGAGGTAGGGGAGGCCATAAGGTTGACAAGAAATCTAAAAACCATAAAGGAAAAGAAAGACATTTATGACTACATAAAATTTTTTTTTAATTATAGTCATTTCTCAGTATCTTTGGGGGATTGTTTCCAGGACCCCCTCAGACACCAAAATCCAAGGATGCTCAAGTTTCTTGTATAAAATGGTGTAGTATTTGCATGTAACCTGCACACATCCTCCCATATACTTTAAATCATCTCTAGATTACTTACAATACCTAATACAATGTAAATGCTCTGTAAATACAATGTAAATCCTATATAAATAGTTGCTGGTCTGCGGCCAATTCAAATTTTGCTTTTTGGAACTTTCCGGAATTTGTTTTTTTGGAATATTTTTGATCTGTGGTTGGTGGAATTTATGTATGCTGAGCCCGTGGCTATGGAGGGCTGACTGTGTATGTGACAAAAGATATTCAAGTCAGCAGGAACTGCACAAGGAGATATGGGGAATAATCATGTCATGTGTTAAGGGTTAATGTGTTTAATATACAAAACAACTCCTAAAAATTAATAATAAAAAGTCAACCTAATAGAGCAATGAACAAAAGAGTTGAACAGGCAGTTCAAAGAAGAATTAAATCACCAATGAGCATATGATAAAATGTCCAACCTCACTAAGAAGTTAGGGAAATGTAAGTTAAAACAACAATAAAGTAACGTTTTCTCCCGTGAGACTGACAGAACAACAATAGTGATATCCATTGCTATCATAGATGTGAGGTAAGGATGAACTTCTGCCCTGCTGGTGGGAAAGTGAATTGCCACCGAATTAGGGAAGTAGTTTGTTAATATCTATTATTTTTTTAAAAAATATACTTACTCTTACACAACATTGTAAATCAACCTTACTCCAGTAAAAATTTAAAGTATATATATATATATATATATATATATATATATATATATATATATATACCTTTTAACATAGTGATCCCACATTTGGGGAGAGTGGAAATAAAATACTGTCACAAAAGGAGCTCTAAGAAGGATTTTTAGTGTGGCAATGTTTGCAGGAAACGGGAAGCAACCTAAATGTCCATCAACAAGGGAATGGCTAAATAATTTGTGGTAAATCCATGTTGAATATTATACAGCTGTTACAAAGAACGTAACTATGTCTACTGATCAAGAGTGAAATCAGGGACTTTCCTGGTGGCGCAGTTGTTAAGAATCTGCCTGCCAATGCAGGGGACACGGGTTCCATCCCTAGTCCAGGAAGATCGCACATGCCAGGGAGCAACTAAGCCTGTGCACCACAACTACTGAGCCTGCGCTCTAGAGCCTACACTACTGAGCCCACGTGCCACAATTACTGAGGCCCGCAACGCCTAGAGCCTGTGCTCCGCAACAAGAGAAGCCACCGCAATGAGAAGCTCACTCACCACAACGAAGAGTAGCCCCTGCTCACCACAACTAGAGAAAGACCGTGCGCAGCAACAAAGACCCAACACAGCCAAAAATAAATAGATAAATAAATATTTTTTTAAAAAGGAGGAAAGAAAGGGGGCTAGCAACAAAGCAATACAACCAATACAAGCTGAAAAGTCTTCACCCTTCCTCGTGTTTGTCTATGAATTGCAAAGCATTTTAAGTTGTAGGTATTTTTTCTACTTGTGAGATCTAGCCTCTGGGAGATTTCTAAAAAAATAACAAACCATTGTGTGTATGTAGAAGTTATGAATCATAATAAAGTTAACTCATGATTCCACCATCCAACTTAATTTAGAAAACATAGAACACCTCCTCACCCCCAACTTGATCCCACATCTTTCTACCTATCCCAACCCCTGGAGGTAACCATTCTCCAGAAGTTTTTTTCTCATTCCTGTTTTCCTTTATAATTTTACCACATACTGTAAATTCCCAAACAATATGTTTATTTTTTATTTTTTACTTTTTAAAAAGCAGTATCAAATGTATTCAATTACAACTTTTTTTTTCTTTCTACTGATTCAACTATATTGATTCCTCTAGGTGTAGTTTATTCATTTTTACTTGTTTTTTTTCCTCAAAGAATTTTTTTTTTAAATTAATTTATTTTTGGCTGCTCTGGTTCTTCGTTGCTGTGCGCGGCAAGTAGGGGTTACTCTTTGTCGCGGTGCACAGGCTTCTCATTGCGGTGGCTTCTCTTGTTGTGGAGCACGGGCTCTAGGCGCGCAGGCTTCAGTAGTTGCGGCACCTGGGATCAGTAGTGGTGGCACACAGGCTTAGTTGCTCTGTGGCATGTGGGATCTTCCTGGACCAGGGCTTGAACCCATGTCCCCTGCATTGGCAGGCGGATTCTTAACCACTGTGCCACCAGGGAAGCCCTTCATTTTTACTTTTGTATTCCACTGTATAAATAAGCCATACATTTACTTATCTATTCGCCTGCTATTAGACATTTGGGCAATTTTCAATTGTTTTCTGTTACAAACAATGCTGCACTGAACATTCATATACACATCTCTTGGTCCTCATATGCAAAGGTTTCTCTGGCGGTATACTTAGGACTGCAGTTATATACTCAGTCTAAAAGAGTAACATCAACTTGTTTGCCAAAGTGGATGACCCAAGTGTGTTCCTGCCAGCAGCAAATAAGAGTTCCCATATGGCACATCCTTGCCAGCATGCATCCTCTTCAAACTTAAAATATTGCCGAACTAGTGGGTATAAAAGGGTGTCTTCTTGTGGTTTTATTGTTTATTTCACTGATTGCTTATGGTTCACCTCTAAAAAAATACCTGTTCATGTCTTTTGTCCATTTCAAAAATGAGTTTGTTTTCCTTTTTCTTAAAGATTTATAGGTGTTCTGTGTCAAATTCCTTTTCATTTATATGTATTGCATATATCTTCAAGCTTTTGAAACTTGTATTTTCTCTTTTGTTAGTACTTTTTGACAAATAGGAATTCTCAATTTTTTTCTTTTTTTTTTTTGCACGGGCCTCTCACTGTTGTGGCCTCTCCCGTTGCAGAGCACAGGCTCCGGACGCACAGGCTCAGCGGCCATGGCTTACAGGCCCAGCCGCTCCGCGGCATGCGGGATCCACCCGGGCCGGGGCACGAACCCGTGTCCCCTGCATCGGCAGGCGGACTCTCAACCACTGCGCCACCAGGGAAGCCCAGGAATTCTCAATTTTAATGAAATGAATTAATCATCTTTTCCTTTAAGATTATTATTTTTTGTTTTGATGCCTTGTGTATGAAATCCTTCCCTACCCTGAGGTCAAAACAAACGAGATTCTCAGGTTCTACTCCAGACCTCCTGGATCAGAAAGTCTGGGTTGGTTGGGGGCGGGGGCGAGCCCAGTAGTATGTGCTTTCATAGGCCCTACAGGTGATTCAGAGGCGCACTGATGTTTGAGAGCAATTGGTCTAAGAGAAAAGCCTACAAATAGCCAAGAGGTTACATTACAGTAATATTATTGGAAACTTTAATTTCTCTTATGTTTTCTAAGAATATTAAAGTTTTGTCTTTAAGTATTTAATTCATTTAGAAGTAACTTAGTTCATGAAGTGATATTGTTATCTAGCTTCATTTTTTTCCATAATGATAAACTCTTTCCCTGGCATCATTTATTGAATCGTCCCTGTCTTTGCCACTTATCTGCACTGCCAGTTTTGTCGTATGTCTTTTCCTCTGCGTCTTAGCCAGTGGAATTGAAGAGTATAGAAGTATTGAAGTATATAGAAGTATTTACGAGGTATAGAATAGAGGTAGAGATAAAAATCTTTGAATTGTTCTTATTTTAAAGAGAATACTTCTAATATTTCACTATTCAGTGCAGATGTTTCACATTTCCTCTAATACCAGTTTGTGAAACCATTTTGTTTTTCTTTCGAAATCATGAATGGATGTAGAATTTTTTGTGTACGTTGAGATGAATATGGTTTTTCCTCTTTAATTTGTTAATGTAATCAATCACATCATTAGATTTTCTACTATTAAGCTTGGGTGAATTGAAAACATTTTTAATTGTTTCAAGATTCTCTTTTGCCCTCTGAAATATTCAGATTCTTATCTCCGGTTGTTTTATTTGTGTGCTAACTAGGCTTCTCAGAAATGTCATGTCACAACTTTCTGACTTTTGTTTAGCAGGAGAAAATGTGGTCCCTTGGCTTCTTCCTTGCTCAGATCCAGAGAGCTGGTAGTATTTAAGAACACAGGACTTGGACTCAGGAAGACCTCAGTTTGAATCAGTTTCATTCATTTGTAATTTGTGACCTTGGACATGTTATTGAACTTTTTCGGACTTAGTTTGCTCACCTAGAAATTAAGATTTTCATACATCCTTCACAACATCATAAGAACCAAAGACAAATAATGCATGGAAAGGCTCAGCCTAGGGCTTAGCGTACTGGAATGACACAAGTAAGCTGTTGTTATTAGAAGTGTAAGTCTTGTGGTAGGCTCCTTTATGACCTGAAGATGGCATTTTTCATTTCAACTATAGATCATAGACACCTTCATGGTTGAGAATATGCATTTTATGTCATTGAAGTTTTATTCCTAAATCCATCCATTTATTCAACAGAGTTAAATACCTGCTATGCGTCAGATACCTGTCTAAGTTATGGGGCATACATTGTTCCACAAGACACGCATGGGCCCAAAGAGACATGCTCTCTGCCCTCATGAAGCTTACAGGGGAAGACAGGTCATTGAGTATTTGGTAGATTGGGTGGGTATGGAGTGTTCTAGGAGAGCTCTCATATGGTATAGAGAATAAAGGAAGTCAGATCAAGAACTGGAGTCATGAGGTCTGTGGTCAAAGCAGAAAGAGTATTCTATGAATGGAATAGTATATGGGTAAAAATTTGCTTTATTTGAGAAACCAGAAGGAGTTTGAGCTGCCTGGAGTGGGGTATGGAAGATGAATTGGAGGCTGGACAGGGATAAATTTAGGGAGACTAGGTTGAAGATGTTTACAAAGGTTCTGATGAGAAATGATGGTGGCCTGGAGGAGTAGCAATAGCAGTTAGCAAAGCATATGTTCCTAAAGATATTTAGGAGGTAGAATTAATGAGATTTGGAAAGTCAGTGATACAGGGGATGAGAGAGAGTCACTTTCAGGCTTGAAAAAGTGGGGGTGGGATGAGAAAGGGAACATTAGAGGGGGAGGAGAGGGCTTTAGGAGTGCCAGATGCTACTGAGAAGTCAAGGAAAATAAGGTCTAAAAACTCTCCATTGGATTTAGTGATCTGGAAGTCACTGATGACCCTGGAGAGCAGTTTCCTTGGTGGGCAGAAGCCAGATTTCAGTAAATTGAACAGGAAATAGAAGGTGATGTTGACTGAAAGAAAATGCACAACATAAGAGCTGTGAGTTTAAGTTTTATTCAGGGTCTTACTGAGGACTATAGTGTGGGAGACAATCACTCAGTAGCTCTGAGTAAACTGCTCCAAAGAGGCAGTGATTTGGGGCTTGGGAATACATGCAGTCAAGTAACATCTTGGTAAAAGATTACTGCTAGTCCCAAAGAACAGATATCTCAAGTTTATGACTTTAGTGTTTTTCTAATGTATGGGAAGATGCAAGAGTCTGAGCTCATTAGAATTCTTCCTGAGATGTACATCTAACTATCTAAGGGGCCTATTTGTCCAAAGAACAGAGCATCCTGTTTATGTCTTCCTTTCCTCTGTCTGTTGGTCAGTGACTGCAGCAGGTTAATCCTTGTAGAATTGGGTATTGAGCAAAATTCTCTTTTTTCCTCCTTTGTTTACAGTGAGAAAATAGAGACAACTCAATAAAGAGGTTTGGGTAAGAAGGGGAAGCGAAAGAGAGGTTGGTAACTGGTCAGAGACAAGAGTCAAGTCAGGTGCTTGGGTGCTTTCTTTTTTACTTCATTTTGTTGGGAGAAGCTTGGGCATGTTAAAATGCTCACTGGATAGCACCATAGAGAAGGAAAGGTAGTGAATACTGGAGAGATGCAATAATTTATAGCTATGTCTTCAAGAAGTAGGTTGTGGAGACTGCTGGAAAATTGGAGGACACCAACTCCATTGCAACTGAAGAAGGAAAGGAATTGTTCGCTTGGGATGGTTTTTTGGTTTGTTTCGTTTGGTGGCAGAAAAATGAGGCTCTTCTCTGAAGTTGCCTCTGTTTTCCCACGAGGTGGTAGTAGGATCATCTGCCAATAGTGGGGAGGCACACAAGAGAGCCAGAGGTTTGTGTCTGGGAGAAACATGGAGGACCAGTTGATAAATCATACAGTAGGAGGATTGTTGAGCAGCACGGAAGTGCTTATAGCCATGAGCATCATAACCATGAATTTATAGTGATGCTAGTCCCCTTGACTGCATGATTTACTCCAGTGGGACCTAGCATACCAGGGGTAGTCCTGAAGATGTGAGCCAGGTTGAGGTATTGCCAGGTGGACTTGATGAAAGACAGTGTAGCAAGAAAATGTAGGATATTGACAGGAGACTTCAATTTGAATGTCTGTCATTTCTTTTTACAAAAAACTATGGATATATTCTAGTTGGTTCTGATTAGGTGTTTTTACCCCTAGAAAATATGCTGTTATGTTTGAAAAACACAACTTGCAAATAACCTAAGACAGAACTTCTCAAAGAGTGGTCCCTAGGACAGCAGCATTAGCATTACCAGGGAAGTTAGAAATAGATTCTTAGGCTCCACTCCAGACCTACTGAGTCAGAAACTCTAGGGATGTGGCCCAGAAATATGTGCTTTAAATGAAGGAATGAGTGAATATAGTTATCCTTCAGTAACCGCGAGGGATTGGTTCCAGGACCCCCATGGATACCAAAATCTGTGGATGCTCAAGTCCCTTATATAAAATGGTGTAGGGACTTCCCTGGTGGCACAGTGGTTGAGAATCCGCCTGCCAGTGCAGGGGACACGGGTTCAAGCCCTGGTCCAGGAAGATCCCACATGCTGTGGAACAACTAAGCCCATGCGCCACAACTGCTGAGCCTGCACTCTAGAGACCGTGTGCCACAACTACTGAAGCCCACGCACCTAGAGCCTGTGCTCTGTAGCAAGAGAAGCCACCACAATGAGACGCCTGCATACCGCAACGAAGAGTAGCCCCCGCTCGCCACAACTAGAGAAAGCCCGTGCGCAGCAACGAAGACCCAATGCAGCCAAAAATAAATAAATAAATTTATATTAAAAAAAAATGGTGTAGTATTTGCATATAACCCATGCATATCCTCCTGTATACTTTAAATCATCTCTAGGTTACTTGTAATACCTAATACAATGTAAATGCTATGTAAAAAATTGCCTGGCAAATTCAAATTTTGCTTTTTGGAACTTTCTGGAAATTAAAAAAAATATTTTCCATCAGGGCTTCCCTGGTGGCGCAGTGGTTGAGAGTCTGCCTGCCGATGCGGGGGACACGGGTTCGTGCCCCGGTGCGGGAGGATCCCACATGCCGCGGAGCGGCTGGGCCAGTGAGCCATGGCCGCTGGGCCTTTGCGTCTGGAGCCTGTGCTCCGCGATGGGAGAGGCCGCGGCAGTGAGAAGCCCGCCTACCAAAAAAAAAAAAAAATTTTCCATCAGCAGTTGGTTGAATCTCTGCTGGCTATATATACAATAGCAGAAAAATGAAGAGGAGCTGGGAGGAGCCTCCATATAATAATCTGTAAATCACTTGATTCACATTAAATCCACCTGTACCCTTAAAGAAAAGCAAATCAAACCTAATACAAAAGCTAGCTAAGCAGATGTTTCCTCGTCTCATTAATGACTTTTGCAAATAAAAGCTTTTATTATGTCTAAAAGTTTACACATATCTTTTTTTAAAAAACTCATCTGTTTCATAAAGTGAGATAAAACTGGCATAGTAAAATACATTTGTATCTTTAAAGGACAATAATAATCAACTGAGAAAAGCCCAGATATCTAACACAGGAACTTTAAAAGTAAACTTTCATTGTATATTTCTAATTATAAAAGTAATATACATTTATTTAAAATTTTATAAAATCAGAAAAATCCTCAAATCACTGATAATGCCATAATCTAGAGATATCATTATATTTTGGTTTATTTCCTTTAGGCTCTTATTATGCTCATGAATATATAGTTAAGAAAAAAATTTAAGCATAATTAGAATCATACTACATCTTCACTTTCATATCTAAATAATAACTTTTTAAATGAGATTTTACTCTTCTTTAGCTCTCCTAAGAACTCCATAGTGGTGAAGAGCAGTTTTCTGTAGATGATGGTTCCTAAACTCTGGAGCACTTCGTTTGCACTTAATAAGTGTTTGTAGACTGAAGGTAGCAGTCTACTGCCTTCACTTTTAGGGATTTTCCAGAATGCACTTAACTCATATCTCTGAAATAACTTGAGCGAATCAAAAGCAGTGGTCTTCAGACTGCAACATGTAGCAAGAATCACCCTGGCATTCCATCAAAATGCAGATTCCTAAACACTACTTCCAGAAATTCTGATTTAGCAGATTTGGATGTGGCACAGGGATCTCTTTAAATAAACACCTTAAGAGTTTCTGATACAGGTCTTCTATGAACAACATTTCAAGAAACACTGACTTAAAGGAACTTAAGGATTTTGTAATATTCAGTCCACTAGGATTTAAGTTGCCCTATTACTTGTAAGATAGTAAGGCTAAGATGGTTAAAAGGAAATAGAGAATGATTAATATAAATTTTAACTTTTTATAAGCTATTATACATTTGCATAATTTGGAACCCTTTTAATCAAAGTTAAGTGTTCTGTAATTTTTTCCTTTCCTTTTAAAAGTAATTTTCTGTTGTTGAAAAAAAAATGTTTTCATGGGGAAAGTAAGATTTAGGAGAGTTAAATCGTCCTGGGGTCCTGTATGCAAATTTCTGGTGTCCCATCTACTTAGATCATTAAGCTTTATGGGATTACAAGAGACACACATGATAAATCCTGAAAGAAATAAGAGAAAACAGTAAGAATCATTCAAAACAATAAGAATCTTAGGAATAGAAAGGCAGGATAACAGGAATATGGAAAAATATATATATTTACATGGATAAGTCACAGAAAAGATATGGTGACTTACTCGTAGAAATGTATTTGTGCTAAATCCTTGACAGTCACTCACCTGAGCCCCATTTTTGTATAGAAAGCACAACCTGTACATCAGGATGCTTACCCTTGGATACTAAAAGAATCACTAAAGATCACTGAAGGAGAATTAGGAACACTGAACCACCAAGGGGGACTCTCTGAACCATTTCTAATATACTCAGGCATCTGTGGTATTAATGGACAATAAAATATGCAAAGCAGCCTATTGCATGCATTTTCAGTTACTTTCCATTCATTACTGTTGCCTTTACTCTGATTCTAAATGTGTTTTAGGGCATCACACCCCTTCTGCCTTCATTCCTCTCTGTCCCCCGTTAGTCCTTTGATATCAATCAGGAAAAATGAACAGTGACGCTAGTGTTTCTCCTCATTCTCATAGTTGTTTTGTTAGAGTGGTAGATACCAAAGAGATACCTGAAAAAGAAGTCTCTTTAAACTCAGTAACTCAATGGTCACTGAGTCATCTTTATTTTCTGGAGGAGAAGAGATTACTTAATGGGCAGGGGTCTGGGGCAACAAAACAAAACTGTGAAAGCATTAACAGACTTTAGTTTATGTAATAATCTTGTTGTCTTCTCTGCAGAGAAGTATCCCACTAGGGATTTAATTATCAAGGAAATGGAGAGAATTTTCTGCAGAACTCATTTCTTCCTCATAAAACAAAATTGCCAGGTTTTTTCCACATAGTTTTTTAGGTTGAACTGAATAAATGTGTTCTATTGTATTTGGATTTAGTGACTTAAAAATCTTTTCCTTCCCTTCCTACTTGGCAACCTTAAGGAAATTGATAAAAAGCAAATAAGTATCAGAATGTTCACTGTAGCCTTGTTAATGATAGCAAAAAACTAGAAACAGAAATGTCCATTAATAAGGAACTGAATAATTTGTTACAGTCTTAGAATGTCAGCCATTAAAAAGAATAAACTAGATACATGCATCGATATGAAAAGATCTCCAAGATACACTATTCAGGGAAAAAAGCAATATGCAGAACAAATATGTATAGTAAAATCCCACTTGTACTTTAAAAAACTGTCCCCCTCTCTCTTTTTTAAAAAATTTTATTGAAATATAGTTGATTTACAATGTGTTAGTTTCAGGTGTACAGCAAGGTGATTCCGTTTTTTATATATATATATGTATGTATATATACACACACACTGTATATATATACACATACACACACATATATATATTCTTTTTTAGATTCTTTTCCATTATAGGTTATTACAAGGTATTGAGTATAGTTCCCTGTGCTATACAGTAGGTCCTTGTTGTTTATCTGTGCTGTTTATACAGTAGTGTGTATATTTTAGTCCCAACCTCCTATTTCATCCCTTTGGTAACCATAAGTTTGTTTTCTATGTCTGACTTACTCTCTTTTTAAACACACATGTGTGCACACACACACGCTTGTTTAGTCATAGAAATTTTCTGGAAGGATACTCGAGAGAGTGAGTGGAACTGGAATGGGGAAACTTCATTTTATGCCCTTGGTTCTATATGAAATGTTTTCTCATTTTGTACATATTGCTTCTATAATAATTTTAAAATTAGTTAAAACTTACAATTAATTGATAACTTTTGTACTTTTTGATGTTTAGCTTCTCCTAGGTTTTTTTGTCTTTCTGCTTCCTTGGGCTCCACTTTCTCTCCGAGCACTTCTCATGCCCATACATGTTTATTCTGGACTTCTCGTCTTTGGAACAGTGATTGCAACAGTACTTATGGGAGTGACGGAGAAACTGATTTTTGCCCTGTAAGTTGCATAGTTTTCCTAATTGCAATTCTTAAGCTACAAAATGTTAAATACTTGTTCATTGGACAAATATAAATGTAACAAAAATTTTTAAATGTTGAAAATAGAAAATTTAAATATTTTAGAAATGTATTATATTATACATGTGATATAACATTAATAATGCTTGGAAGAAAAGCCAAACAGTCCAACAAATTGCACTACTCTTACAAAACAACTATTGAAGTTATGCATGCCCTTTCAATCGTTTTGATGTGTATGTTTTTATATTAACTGTAATTATGATATACCTACATTTTTGTATCATTTTAAAAATTTTAAGTGATACAGGTGTTTTAGATGCTATATTATTTTCATACTTATGATTTTTAACAATTTCATACTAATCCATTGAGTGAATTATAGCATATCTTAAATTTCTTCTTAATGTCAAGCTTTAAGGGAATTTACATTGAAGCTGTACCAGTGTGCATTTTGAGCAGATAAATTCAAGACTGTTTGGCATGTTGCTGTATCACCCTAATTTTTTTAAATTTAATTTTATTTTTTTATACAGCAGTTTCTTATTAGTTACGTATTTTATACATATTAGTGTATATATGTCAATCCCAATCTCCCAATTCATCCTCCCCCTCCCTCCCAGCTTTCCCCCCTTGGTGTATCACCCTATTTGTAATTGGACACACTCTCTCCTTTTTTGCAGGAAAAATCCTGCATACAGTACATTCCCACCAGAAGGTGTTTTCACAAATACCCTCGGCCTTCTGATTCTGGTGTTTGGGGCGCTCATTTTTTGGATAGTCACCAGACCACAATGGAAACGTCCTAAAGAACCAAATTCTGTCCTTCTTCAGCCAAACGGAGGCGCTCCAGAGGGAATGGAAGGTTCCATGGCAATGAACTTTGGCAATATGGACAAATCAGATTCAGAGTTAAACAGTGAAGCAGCAGCAAGGAAAAGAAACATCACCCTTGATGAGGCTGGACAGAGATCCACCATGTAAAATGGGCTAGAGATGTAGCCATATAACTTCCATTAGTTCTACAGTTTAGCTTCTCTTATTTAGCTGTAAGATGATTGAGCTCCACAGACTCAATATTTATTCTAATCGTAAAGTAGGATTTCTTGAAAGCATTTGTATTGGTTGAGGCCTATGAACTTACCTGAATTGGAAGGGAGATGATCAATGTAAATAACAGCAGGTGTAAACTGTGGTTATATTACCTTGTTCTTGAGGACCAAAGCATTTAGCACAGTGCCTTGCATAGAACAGATGATCAAAATGTATCTATTGGTTGGTAAATTTGATAAACTGGCAGCTTCCCTGGCCTCTTGTCATGCCGTCATTTTCTGTTAATTCTGGGAGTCCAGTTGTAAAGTTTTGGAATCAGATCATGCATATGTGGGACAGGGTTAATGCTACACAGATGTCATGACTAGAGCACAGAAAAAAATTAGGAAAGTAACTGGTTCCCTTTTCCCTGTGCCTACCCTTTGCTCCCTCCCCAGCTGGTTTATCCTTAGATTGGCCCTGGAGACCAGGGTTTGTATTAGGGCATTTTGGAGCAGTGATAGGGCTGTAGGTAGCTGAAGATCTTGCCTGGTCGGACCTGGAAGTTTTTCCAAAACTGACTTAATCCCAAGGCTTCCTTGGGTTTGGTATACTTTATGATCCAGATTCTAAACTTAATTAGGATGAGAATATGCCTGAATGCTTAAGCAGTATAAACGACTCCACAAACCTTAAAGAGCACTTTTCCCCAAGTTTCTGGGTTTTTTAAACATGGAACTTACTAAGTGTCAGACACTATTCTAAGCACTTTATAAATCTTAGCTAATTCAACCCCCAGACAAAACTTTTGCGGTAGGCACCATTAAAAGCTCCATTTTACAGATGAGAGATCTGAGGCTTGGAGAGGTTAGTAACTTGCCCAAGGTCACACATCTCATAAGTGGTGAAACTGAGATTCAAAACCTTGGCACCTCAGTTCAGTCCATGATCCTAACCACCTCACTATGCTGTTTTTTCTGTTACATGCTAATTTATACCTGTTTTGACCCACCCGTGGATAAACTTCATTTGGTGGAATGCAGTAGAGTTGTTAAAATTTACCTTCTGGCTCTGTTTCCAAGGCAGATTTCCCAAATAACCAAGGAGAAAGGCCTACCCTTACCTGGAAATTCATCATGGGCACCCTGCCACGGGCAACAAGCCATGGCTTACCTTGATGCCCCTTTGATCTTAAATCTGTCTTGGTAGCAAAGAAAGGTTTAGGCAACAATATCGCTGCTGAACAGCTTTGGGTTTGGAGATAGGAGAGATGGACTTCATGGTCTGCCCTTCCCCAGGGGCAAAAGCTAGGGTCCCTCCTGATTTGGGTGGAATTTTAGGGGACATCTTGTGCTTTGGTTCTCAGTAGCGAATTAAGACTCAGAGATGACAGTTTTCATGCATGAGGCCTCTGTCTAGGCTCTGGGCTGACTTAAATTAAAACCTAGAGTGGCGCCTATGCTGAAATGTTGCTTTTCATTTGGGATTGATTTTTGGTTTCCCTGCAATTTTAAACCATACAGTTTACACCAAATAAACTTAACATTTTTGGTGCTTAGTGAATTTCCTTTTAGGGTAACTGGTAATTACTTCCATAGACTGAGTACAAACTATATTCCATCACATCCCTGAAGCTTCACAATATCCATTCAAGAGTCCCTCACCAAAACACTGTTTTCTTAATTGTTTCCAAAATTGGCAATAGTGTTGTAAGAATCCCTAGTGCCCAGCCCAATGCCTGGCACGTAGTAGACACATAAATTCAGTATAAGTAGAGCATGCTACAGTTAGGGTGCTAAGTGGAAGGAATAATTGCATTGTCACACACAAACATATTTTGGTGAATGGATATTTCATTACATAGAGGTGCACAAAATTCCAGGGCTTTTTAGGGGGAAGGGGATAGTGGCAGCCCCAAGGATTGAAGCTGCCATTCCATTTCATATAGGCCAAGAAAGAGGTTATTAGTTAAAAGTTAATTATGGATTTGGCACTAGACTATTCTGCTCCATTGAGAAGTATCTGAACACCCCTCATCTCAGCCCTTTATTTTATCCCTCTTGTGGGCTAATGTGAGGGTAATCTTACAGATATTATAGGAACTTCTTCTCTTTCTTTCTCAACCTTTATGAAAACAATGCATAGTCAAATATATCTAGAAAACCTTTCTGTTTGAGACTCTTCTTTTAATGGGCTTTTTATTCTAATGATAATTGTACCTTTATCTTTCAAAAGCTGGTTTGTCCTGCCTAAAGCATCTCCCCCCAAAATTTCTCTTTAAAAAGCCCACAAAAAGAACAGGGGAGAAGAAAGCCTTAGGTATCGGTTCTAAAACAGTGATTGAAATCTTCCCAAATAATTATAGCTTATATCACCTGCAGAGATAGTCTGGCTTGGCTTACCCCATAATCTAATTTCAGAAAAAAAACGCTTTAACATTCATCTAAATCAACACTAAAGCCTTTTGTCTCAAAGGGTTTATTGAGAAACTCAGATGAATATACTTTTTGAGTTAATGTTATCAAAAGTGTACAGCTTCCTGTGCACCTTGTGTCAAACTGAATCCACCCTCCAAATCACCTTCTTCCCTTTCCTCTCGTGGTTTCATTTAAGCTGTGTGGGTTGGAAACAGCATCTCAGAGCTTACGATCAAATGACAAAAAAGGTAATTGTACTTTTTAAGGAATACTGACAAGTGGTTTCTGTTTTCTAAAGCAGGGGTCCCCAACCCCTGGGCCGAGGACCAGTACCAGTCCACAGCCTGTTAGGAACTGGGCTGCACGGCAGGAGGTGAGCGGCAGGCGAGTGAGCGAGCGAAGCGTAATCTGCCACTCCCCATCGCTCCCCATCGCTTGCATTACTGCCTGAATCATCACCCCCCCACTTCCATGTAAAAATTGTCTTCCACAAAATCGGTCCCTGGTGCCAAAAAGGTTGGGGACTGCTTTTCTAAAGGACAAAAATTAAGAGGATGCCTTGTTTTTAATTAGGCTCTTTTCCCTGCTGAGTTGGAAATTCCAGTGCAATACCGGTTGACTACAACTGCCAAATCTGAAAGCCCAAAGTAAAGTTTTTTGCTAATTTTATTGCAACATGATGGAATTTTTATCTTTGTATGTCCTTTTTTAGGTAACTCTGACAGAAAGCTGTAACTGCTATGTCTTAGAGCTACACATAGGAAAGTAGAAGAAAAACTATTCTTTATCCCCTACAAGGTACCTGAAAACTTTATGTGGAAAAGATTTCTATGTTTAAATTTGCCTTTTTATCTCAACACATTTATGGAAAAATATTAAATAGCCTGAATATTTTATAATTTTGTAGAAAAAAATGCATCTATTTTTTCTTGACTTTGTTTTTATATAGTAATAAAAGTTATTTTGGAAGCTATTTGTGTATGTTACAATTTGTCCAGACAAGAAGTTGAAGAAGTTGTAGTCATTGTTCTTTTTTTTTTTTCGTCCACACCACATGGCATGTGGGATCTTAGTTCCCTGACCAGGGATTGAACCCATGCCCCCTGCATTGGAAGCACAGAGTCTTACCACTGGACTGCCAGGGAAGTCCCTGTAGGCGTTGCTCTGAAAGTCTCTTTCCCAGGTTTTTTTGTTTGTTTTTCAATGGGGAAAATTTTTTTTAAAAGTTTGCTTATTGAAAACGCTGTCAGATTTCTCTATAAATTGTACTCTGAGTACCATACCTTTTACATTGCTAAAAGGATCAGAGGACTGTTTCAAAACTGTCATGGTGTCCTCCATAGAGGATCTGAGCTGGAACTATACTCTATAGTGTGGAAGGGAGCCAAGATGTAAGCAATCAAAGCAGACGCAGTTTAAGTTGGGAAAAAACCTATTAAAAGTGCTGGTTATTACAGAATTCTGTGTTCATAGTAATGTATCCTTGAGAAAATACATAATTCATAATGGATGAATTGTTGGATTTTTTTTCCAAATAAAAAAGGATAATTAGCATCTAAGTAGTGCCAATACTCATTGAATCTTAATTTAACTGTTCATTTAGTCTTTTTAAAATAATTAATTAATTTATTTGGCTGCATTGGGTCTTAGTTGTGGCATGCGGGATCTTTCATTGCAGTGTGGGCGTCTCTCTAGTTGTGGCTTGCAGGCACTAGAGTGTGCGAGCTCAGTAGTTGCAGCACACGGGCTTAGTTGACCCGTTGCAAGTGGGATCTTAGTTCCCAGACCAGGGATGGAACATGCATCCCCTGCATTGGAAGGCGGATTCTTAACCACTGGACCACCAGGGATGTCTCTCATTTAGTCTTTTTTTCACCTACTTTTTGCCACCTGGGAAATGTTAATGGTATTTTATGATGTGTAGGTATAATCACACCATAATAGTATATGTCCTGTTATGCAATAGAGCCATGATATTGTGTGAATTGAATTTGTATAAGTTACATCATGTTTTGTCACTGATTTATATTATTAATTTCAGGGGTACTATTTCATTTCAGATTGATATTAATTGGCAAGTACTTTTGACACTTTTTAAATGTATGGCTCAAGCACATTGTCATATAATTTTACATATATCAGCTCATTCAGTTCAATTTGCAGTTGTGCTAGACATGTAATAGTGCCCACCATGCCCCGATCCCTCCAGGCAGCTCCATTTTACTGACTACATATTACCTGCATTTCCTCAGTCACAGCTAATTGGATGAGGCGGGGACAGAACACGTTGCCCACATGCAGCCTCTCCGTAGCTGGCCAACACACGATGGAGTGGCCTGTCATGAAATGGGAATGTCCTCTTTCATTTCATTCCAGATTGAGGAATAAGCATTTCAGAGGATTTTGGTTTTCTCTCTTCTAGGAACTTGAACTGGGAAATATTTCAAGAATAAGTCAGTGAGAATGGAAGCTAAATGAATGCCTAGAGACAGGAGCCATAAGGGATCAGGAAAAAGTCTCTAAAGAGCCAGATGGATTTTGTGGACCACACAGTTTCTGTTGCAACTACTCAACTGTGCCATTGTAGCCAGTAGAGACCACAGACAATAGTGAATGAATATGACTGTGATCCAATAAAGCTTTATTTACTTATTTACTTATTACTTATTTTGTATTTACTTACCAAAAAGATTTATTTATTTATGCAGGTCATATTGGACCCATAGGCCCAAAGTTTGCCAATCCCTGGTCTAGATCATGAGGTAGGGCCATGATATTTCGTGGCAGGCTGAAATGATGAGAAATCAAGAACAATGTGGTAAAGAGACAATGCTGATGGTAGAGAGGAAGAATTGATAGTAGATGACAGGAAACACAAGTAGACAGTGGAGGAGTCTTAGGGAGATGGCCAACTCAAATTAATGGTAGGTACTAGAGTGAAGATCCACAAACTCTTACTGAACTCACAACTTCTGTTTTCTTTTCTCGGAGTTGAGCCATTATGCTATTGAGGAAGGTTAGACTAGACCACCTGAAGGCTACCCGAAGAGAGACCTTGGAGGGTGAGAAGTCATCTTGGATGTTCAAGCTTCAGATGAGCTCAGATGCATGAGAGATTCCAGGTGAGATCAACAGAACTACCCAGGTGAGCTCCAGTCAACCCACAAAATCATGAGAAACAACAAATTGTCCTCATTTTAAGCCACTATGTTTTGGGGTGGTTTGTTACAGATCAATGGATGTGAAACACCATTCTTATTTTAAAAAGCTAAATGGGTGTAAACTAAATTTAAATAGGAAGTGTTTTCCAGAGTACGTTCTGCAGGGCTTATTACATTCTCCTTAGGGGTTTTGTTTATTTTGTTTTGTTGAAAAAAGAAGCTTGGGAAACAGAGTTAAACAAACAAACATATTTCTCTAATGTAAGACTTTGCAGACTTTCCCTCAACATTTATTATGAACATTTTTTTGCGGGGGCAGGCAAGCCAACATTTATTGTGTTTTTTTTGTTGTTGTTGTTGTTGTTTTTTGCAGTATGCGGGCCTCTCACTGTTGTGGCCTCTCCCGTTGCGGAGCACAGGCTCCGGACACACAGACTCAGTGGCCATGGCTCACGGGCCCAGCCGCTCCGTGGCATGTGGGATCCTTCCGGACCGGGGCACAAACCCGTGTCCCCTGCATCGGCAGGCGGACTCTCAACCACTGCGCCACCAGGGAAGCCCTGTTGTTGTTGTTTTTAATTGAAGTATAGTTTATTTACAATGTTGTGTTAGTATCTGGTGTACAGCAGTGATTCAGTTATTCATATATATATCACGGGATGTTGAATATAGTTCCATGTGCTATAAAATAGGACCTTGTTGTTCAACATTTTCAAACATACAGAGAAGTTGAAGAATTACAGAGTGAACAACATTCACATACCTACCACCTAGAGTCTATAATTAACAATTGCTATATTAGCTTTATCATATTTCTATGTATCCATCCCTTTATTCATCAAATACTCGATCTTAAATTTTTATACATTTCAAAATGTTGCAAACATCAGTAAATTGGTGTGGGGGACATTCTTAGTTTGTTCACTATCATAAAGGGAAAGTATTCAATATTTTATCATTAAATATATCATGTATGACCTTCATCCAGTTGATGAACTTTAATTTGCTGAATTTTTTTTGGAAGTCATGAGTGAAATTGTTAAATTGTGTCAAATGATTCTTCTGCATCAACTGAAATAATCATATTACTTTTCTCCTTAATTCTGTTAACATGGTGAAATACCTTGATGAATTTATGAATATTGAACCAACTTTGCATTCTTGTCATCTGTATTACAACTAGATATATTATAAACCCACAATATAGTGTTAAAAGTTTTGCTTTATATAATCGTAAGTATTTTAAAGAAATGAAGACATACTACACTCATGTTGCTCAGACCATATTTCAAACTAAAAATCTTCTTACAAAAAAAAAAGAAAGAAGAAATGCAGAAGTAAAAAAATAACCTTTTAAAACTTACCCACATATTTTCTTTTCCAGTGTTCTTCATTCCTTCCTGAAGTCTGTTTCCATCTGGCATCATTTATCGTCATCCTGAAGAACTTCCTTTGGTAATTCTTTTTTTTTTTTTTCCTTTGGTAATTCTTTAGTGCAGGTCTGTTGATGATAAATTCTTCTTTGGTTTCATTTTTCTAAAAATAGTCTATATAATTTTCATTTTTGAAGGATGTATTCACTAGACGTAGAATTCTGGGTTGACAGATTTTTCATTTTGGCACCCTAAAGATGTCATTCTACTGTGTTTTGGCCTCAATAATTTATAATGTTAAGACAGTAGTCAGGGGAATTTCCTGGCGGTCCAGTGGTCAGGACTCGGCACTCTCACTGCTGGGGCCCAGGTTTGATCTCTGGTGGGGGAACTAAGATCCCACAAGCCAGGAGGCGTGGCCAAAAACAAACAAACAAACAAATGAAGACAATAATCAGTTGTATTATTGTTTCCTTGTAGGTAATGTGTCTTTTGTTCCTGGCCACTTAGAGTCTGTCATACAGAGTGAAGTAAGTCAGAAAGAGAAAAACAAATACTGTATGCTAACACATATATATGGAATCTAAAAAAAAAAAAAAAAAAAATGGTTCTGACGAAACTAGGGGCAGGACAGGAATAAAGACACAGATGTAGAGAATGGACTTGAGGACATGGAGAGGGGGAAGAGTAAGCTGGGACGAAGTGAGAGAGTGGCATGGACTTATATATACTACCAAATGTAAAATAGATAGCTAGTGGGAAGCAGCCACATAGCACAGAGAGATCAGTTCGGTGCTTCAAGATTTTCTTTTTATCTTTGCTTTCAGTAGTTTAATTGTGATATACCTGGGTGTACATTTTTTTTTTTAAATTATGCTTTGCGTTTACTGAGCCTCTTGAATCTATAAATTTACGTCTTTTATCAAATTTGGGAAATTTTTAGCCATTGTGTCTTAAAATATTTTTCTGCCCCATTCTCTCTTCTCATTCTAGAACTCCATTTAGAATGTGTTTGAGCTTTTGATATTGTTCTCAGGTCACTGAGGCTCTGTTCATTTTTTAAAATTATATACATTTTTAGTAAATAAGAGTTTAAGTCATTTTACATTTCTATATTTTATATCCCCTCTTCTACTAAAAAAAAAAAAAGAAAACCGAAATTTTAATTTTGAAATAATTATAGACTCACAGGAAGTTTCAAATGTAGTACAGAGGTATTTGACCCAGTTTGCCCCAATGATTATATCTTATGTAATTATAGTATAATATAAAATTGGCATTGGAACAATGTGAGTATATAGTTCTATGCCACTTTATCATGTGTAGATTCATGATATCACCACCACAATCAAGATCCAGAACTATTACAACACCACAAAGATCTCTCGTGGTACTCTTTTATATTCTCATCCACTTCCTCTCCCCCCACACCATTTATATTCTCTACCTTCCCTCCCCACCCATTTTTATTATGGTTGTTTTAAATATTTCCTCTACCGATTGAGAATCACATCAGACAGTATTATAATTTTTTTTAATACATTTATTTATTTATTTTATTTTTAGCTGCATTGGGTCTTCGTCGCTGTGCGCGGTCTTTCTCTAGTTGCGGTGAGCGGGGTCTACTCTTCATTGTGGTGCGCAGGCTTCTCATTGCGGTGGCTTCTCTTGTTGCAGAGCACGGGCTCTAGGCGCATGGGCTTCGGTAGTCATGGCACGCGGGCTCAGTAGTTGTGGCCTCAGTAGTTATGGCTCGCCGGCTCTAGAGCGCAGGCTCAGTAGTTGTGGTGCACGGGCTTAGTTGCTCCACGGCATGTGGGATCTTCCTGGACCAGGGCTCGAACCTGTGTCCCCTGCATTCGCAGGCGGATTCTTAACCAC
The DNA here is from genome assembly GCF_011762595.2 of Tursiops truncatus. Lineage (NCBI taxonomy): Eukaryota > Metazoa > Chordata > Mammalia > Artiodactyla > Delphinidae > Tursiops > Tursiops truncatus. The sequence goes on along the minus strand of NC_047040.1, from coordinate 60,734,455 downwards.
TGTGCCACCAGGGAAGCCCTCAGTATTATAATTTTTGATTCAACCATCAAACAAAGTTTAGAAGACCCAAGATTAGGAGGAAATCTATTGTATTTACCCTATATATGTACTCTCTCCACTGTTAGTCTTTCCTTCCTGATGTTCCAAGATTACTTTCTTTTTAGAAAACATTCTTTAACCTTTCTTTTAGGGTACGTCTGCTGGCAACACATTCTCTTAGTTTTCCTTTGTCTGAGAATGACTTTATTTCCTCTTCATTCTTGAAGGATATTCCCAGTGAATATTGAATTCTGGGTTGACAGTTTTTTCTTTCAGCACTTGGAAAATGTTACCCCATTCCTTTCTGGCCTCTAAGGTTTCTGATGAGAAATCTGTGGTCATTTAAATTGTTTTTCCCTTATAGGTCAGGTTGTTTTCTCTCTTGTTGCTTTCAAGATTTTTCCTTTGTCTTTTGTTTTTGGAAGTTTGATTGTGATGTGTATTGGCATGAATTTCTTTGTCCATTTATTACAAGCATGTTTCCATTTCTATCCCTGAGCATAACTACAATAGCCCCTTTATAGTCTTTGTTTACTAATACCAATGTCTTGATCATTTTGAAATGAGTTCCCATTGATTGCCTTTTCTCTTGAATTTGGACACATTTAGGTATTTCTTTGTATGTCTACCAATTTTTATTGTATCCTAGACATTGTGAATGGTTGAAGAGACTCTGTGTTCTGTTATATTCCTCTAAAGAATATTGACCTTTTGTTTTAATAGGCAGTTAACTTGGTCAGACTGACACTATACACTATTTATCTTGCAGCAAGCAGCAGCTGAAGTTTCTGCTCAATTCTTTTAGCTTAGATGAGTTGCTTGGAATCTACCCATGCATATATAGTTCAAGGGCAGCCAAAGATGTGAGTAGAGTTTATGTGTAGAATTTAAGGCTCTCCCTTATAGGCTCTGTTCTTCCCAGGATCCTCCCCCTTCTTTCAAGCTCCTGTGGTCACACTGAATTTTGTCCTCTGGTTCTTCAACCAAGTAAAACAGTGTTTTCTGTTGAGTTTCAGCCTCCTTGCTTTACAGAGACCAGGGTCTTCCCTCAGCAAAAAAGCTAAAAATGGAAACTTATCTAGTGCCATTCCCTTTTTACAAACATAGGCTGTACTCCAATTTCTGTCTGGTTTTCATTGCTTTGCAGTGTCTTCAGGTAGTTTTTTTTGTTTTGTTTTGTTTTGTTTTTGTTTTGTTTTGTTTTTTTTGCAGTACGCGGGCCTCTCACTGTTGTGGCTTCTCCCGTTGCAGAGCACAGGCTCCGGATGCGTAGGCTCAGTGGCCATGGCTCACGGGCCCAGCCACTCTGCGGCATGTGGGATCTTCCCAGACCGGGGCACGAACCCGTGTCCCCTGCTTTGGCAGGCGGACTCTCAACCACTGCGCCACCAGGGAAGCCCTTTCAGGTAGTTTTTAAAAAATATTTTTTCCAGAACTTTTAGTTGTTATCTGTGGAAGCGTTTATCCAATAGAAGCTACTCCTCCATTACTAGAAACTAGAACTTTGCAACACTTTTAATTGCTAATATATAATATGAATCTCCAAGACAGACAATATAATGTGCAGTATTTTGCTAACTGATTTTGACCAGAAAGGTCTTGTTTGTTTGTTTGTTTGTTTTAATGGAACAGCTGCAAAATGACTGCTTTGCTTTGGGAAAAGCTGATCAGAGGACCGCCTTATTCAAGGTGCCCTTACAACTTCTTGCCAAATCCAGACCTTGCTTATCATCCACTTAGATTTAATGCTCACTTAATTAAATGCTGTAGAAAACATACCTGCTTTAAACACCTTGCAATTAAGACGAGTTTGACCTTCGTTATAAGGTAAGAATTGTAAGGTAATATTAAGTGATTGTGTTCACCACTTAAAATGTCTGAACATCTAGGTTTGTGCCACTGGACAAGAGAAAAATTCTGAATATGAGATTGTATTCTGGCAGCTTGACACTTAGAGATGGGAATACAGATAAAACAAATATGTACAGAGATAGGTTCATGAGGTGATATGCACCATGTGAAGGCAAAGGCATTTTTTACATGGACTCTGAAAGGAATCTACTACTGACCAATTCAGTACTTTGTTCCAAGTGAGAAACCCATTTGTATTTTCCCAACTTTTTATTTTTTAATTTTAATCTGTAGAATAATTGAAAAATAGTATAATAAACACATATATCCTCTATAATGATTTACATTTTGCATTTCCCACATTTGCTTTCTCTCTCTTTCTCTGTGTCTCTCCCAGTCTCCTTCCCCACCATAGTTTTTAAGGTAAGTTGCAAACATAAGACTTTACCCAGAGATACTTCAGCTTGCATCTCCTAAAAATAAATTAATTGCATAATATCATCTAATATCCATTTGAGAAAAGCATATAGATCTTGTCCCAGGTGATGTTTTTGGGATAAGTTAATTTCCCTCCTTAGTACAGAAATCATATCTCTTTTCAGAAAAAAACAGATTGTGAAGTAGAAGAGGGAAGCAGAGGTGAAAAAGGGTGGAAAAGATCTTGTGAAGCTAATACTGGTTACTAGTGTGTGAAGTACACACAGTACGTAAGGCCCTATTGTATAGCATAATAGTCTCTGCAATTCTATTCTGGTTTACAATACTATGTTGATACGGCAAATTAACTGCTTTACGTAGTGGTTGCCTGCGAGGCTTAGGACCAAGCACCTCCCTGAAATAGCTTACAAGATGGTCGGGAGCTGGCAAAACAGGCCAAACATTGCCCCACCTTCTGCGCCTTGCTAACCTCAGCATCTCATCTAAAACTCGAATCAGGCATCACCTAGGAAAACCCCTCTCTGGCTCCCTCTCCTCTCCTGTGCTCCTGGTCCCACTACCCCTTGGTCTGGGTGGAGCATTTCTCCTCAGAGCATTCAAAGAACCCTGCTCCTGCCACAAGCCCTTCTTATCAGACTGTACCTGTTGCTCTTTGGCTCTCCCTTCCTGATTTCTGTAAGTGTAGAGAGTTTGAATTTGCACCCCCAGGCTTATGGTAGGGCCAGATAGATAGATAGATGTTGAATGTTTATGAAGGGTTAATCACCAAGAGAAGCAGATAGCAAGAGAGATGGCCGATGGTGGGAAAGAGAAGGTGGGGCGGGGCCGCAGAATTGCTGAGAGCTGCTTCCCTCTGTGCCTGGACAGTGGGATTGTGGGGCTGGTCCTAGGCTGAATTAAACTTCCCATCCTGGCTCACTGGCCTTTTTTTGTTTGTTTGTTTTTGTTTTTTTTTTGGCTGCGTTGGGTCTTCGTTGCTGCGTGTGGGCTTTCTCTAGTTGCAGTGAGCCAGGGCTTCTCTTCGTTGCGGTACGGGGGCTTCTCATTGCGGTGGCTTCTCTTGTTTCGGAGCACGAGCTCTAGGCACGTGGGCTTTAGTAGTTGTGGCACACGGGCTCAGTAGTTGTGGCTCACGGGCTCTAGGGCTCAGGCTCAGTAGTTGTGGCTCACGGGCTTAGTTGCTCCGTGGCATGTGGGATCTTCCCGGACCAGGGATCGAACCTGTGTCCCCTGCATTGGCAGGCGGATTCTTACCACTGCGCCACCAGAGAAGTCCTCACTGACCTTTTTTCTTAGTGTCTTCCCTCCCTAGTTTCTCAGTGCCCTAACCCTTCTGTTTTTCTCTCATCAAAAGCCATTCACACTAACACGTGGCAAGATAGGGAGGAGGAAGGAAAGTAAAAGAGGGCTGAGGCAAGGGGAGTAGTGACAACTTTTAAGTGTGACTTTATTCATTCCAGGGAGAGCAAAAGTACAAACACAACTCAAGTGTGTGCAAGAGTGTGGAGTGGTGATTAAGATTCAGTTCCCACGAGATAGAAAATCATTCTTTCCTTACCTAGCCTTCCACTCCCATTTTCTGTCTCTGTCTGTCTGTCTGTCTCTGTCTCTCTCTCTCATACACACACACACACAAACACACACACACACACACACACACACACACACACGTCTCCCTAACCTGCAGTTTGTCAGTTTAAATCAGCATGCAAAACTGCATACATGTGGGCTTCCCTGGTGGCGCAATGGTTAAGAATCTGCCTGCCAATGCAGGGGACACGGATTCAAGCCCTGGTCCAGGGAGAATCCCACATGCCGCGGAGCAACTAAGCCCATGCGCCACAACTACTGAGCCTGTGCTCTAGAGCCCGCGAGCCACAACTACTGAAGCCCGCACGCCTAGAGCCTGTGCTCTCCAACAAGAGAAGCCACCGCAATGAGAAGCCTGTGCACCACAACAAAGAGTAGCCCTGCTCACCGCAACTAGAGAAAGCCCGTGCGCAGCAATGAAGACCCAACACAGCCAAAAATAAAAAACAAACAAACAACAACCAAAAAACCCCCCTGCATACATGTTTCTTTGCTTCATTAAAAAGACTTTAAAAATTCTATTTCCACCCTCCATAATTATATTAAATGTATAAAGTTGTTCTCCCCACTCCCTGTTCATTTCTTGGGTTCATGATCTTCCCAAGTACAAATACTTGATTGATTTCAAGAAGGGAGCCCACAAGATCTGTAGGTTGTGAAAATCTCTGGTCCTCCTTCAAGGAGGACGAGAAGAGGAACCCAGAGCATCGGTGGTCGAGAGCCGTTTTCCTCTGGCTATCTGCTGGATCCTTGCTCCCAGAGGCAACCCAGTGCATGGCCGCTGCGTTCTCGTATTTCCAGAGCACTGGATTGGAAGCAGGTGCAAATGGAGACCGAGAATCATTCTTGTCTTGACTATCTGTATGGCAAATCTTCTTTAAAGATTTCTTGTCTTTGGAAACAGTGTCCAATAGAATGGACAAATACAATGTTATGCTATAAAAACATTATGTCAAAAATTGTGTTGTAGGTGAATACTTAACAATATGGAAAAATATTGTTAAGTAAAATAATATATGAAACAATTTGTAAACGTGAATGTGCATATATACATAACTGAAAGCATAATATACCCAATAGTTAATTAGTTAATAATGGTTCTCTTTGGGTCAGAGTAGGATAATGGGCATTTAAAATTTACCTCTTTTTGTTTTATGTGTATTTCCTATAATTAACATGCATTACTTTTGTACTAAGATAAACATTTACAAGTACTTAAAATTATGTTTTATTAGAAATCCATCTGCCTGGTTGACATCATCCAAATCTTGGTTTAGTCTAATTTAACAAGAAATCAAAGACAATATTTTTAAAATCAAAATAAATGCTTTGTTAACATCAGGAAAGAGGCACCAAAGCATCTGCTAAAAACCCAACTTGGTCAGACACCAGAATGGCCCAAGGATCCTCGTGCTTTGCAGCACTGTTGATCTCCCAGATCCCCAGAGGCATAAATGTTGAAAGTTTCTGAAGGTAATGCAAATTACTGGAATCTGGGCAGTGTAGAAGCATGAGAACTGGACAAAACAGGAAGATCTGGATTCTGGTAAGAACGCTATCATCGTCCAGGAGTGTAGCCTAGAAAAAGTTCCTTGATCTCTATCCTCTCCAAAAACAGACCCTTCTTATTGACTCAGTAATTATTTACTGGGGCTTCCCTGGGGGCGCGTGGTTAAGAATCTGCCTGCCAATACAGGAGACACGGGTTTGAGCCCTGGTCCAGGAAGATCCACATGCCGCGGAGCAACTCAGCCCGTGCGCCACAACTACTGGACCTGCGCTCTAGAGCCTGTGTGCTACAACTACTGAGCCTGCATGCCACAACTACTGAAGCCCACGTGCCACAGCTACTGAAGCCCGCACACCTAGAGCCTGTGCTCTGCAACGAGAGAAGCCACCGCAATGAGAAGCCCACGCACCCCAAAAAAGAGTAGACCCTGCTCGCCGCAACTAGAGAAAGCCCACGCACAGCAAAGAAGACCCAACACAGCCAGAAATAAATAAATAAAGTTATTTTAAAAAATTATTTACTGAGGCTCTCCTGTGTGCGCAGGCACTGACCTAGGCTCATGCTGGAATGATGTGAGTCTATGTTATTTTACAGACTTGCACTCAATTTAATTTACACCACCATTTCCATTTTTCTGCAATAGAATTATCTAGAATTCTCAAGGTTTAAGGGTGGAGTAAAACTTTGTAATCTAGATATGGAGGACTCTAGAAAGGAGAGAGGAAGTGGGTGGCTCCTTGTAACAAAAAGGCAAGACCGTGGTAAGGGATAAATAGAGGAAAGAGTTGGAGATGGACCCAAACCAAACCCACATGGCTCAGAACAGCCTGGGGGAAGGGAGCAAAAGGGAGAAACCCTGAGCCAAAGCAACGGGGAAACTTGCAGATCATGGTGGTAAATTCCTAAGCATGATTGTCTAAATGCCTTGTTTTCCTTGAAGTACAATACATTATTCTTTTCAGGCAACCACAGTCTGAACCAAACAATGTTGATTGTGTTTGCAATTACTGCAGGAGAGGGAGAGATTAAGCTAAACATCTTTGTCTTTGGAGATTAAAGACTGTACCTAATGGGTAAGATCATAGATTTTGACCAATATAGGGAACATGTGCCCAAATCAGTAGGAACTGGTGTTTTGTTTCAGAAAAACTACACAGACTAACCATAATCATAAAGGACATAATAGGTCAGGGAAAGTTGCTTTTATACTTCTCAGAAGATACTTAGTTACATTGCTAGACACAGCACTTTATATTGGTTGTAATATATCTTCATTTGATTGTTTTTCCTCATTGCACAATAAGGTGCTTGCCAAGAAAATTCAAAGGCCTGTCACTTATTAACAACTGAGAAACAAACTAGTTGGGATACGCTCACATAAGGACATGCACTCACGTTCAAACGCAAACACACACAGACATGAATAAAGGCCATCTGGGAAAAAGAAATACGAGGCATTCAGCAAGGAAAACTGACCACTAATCAGACTTTCACTTGGAGACCAAAAATAACTTTGGGCAAAAGTTGGTGAGCATATTCCCTCTTTATGAGAATCCAAACAGCCCAATGTCATGTTATGTTAAAGGGCTCCCCTGTGCTCAGTTATCTTAGCTGAATATGGAGCAGGTGTACTGTACGTCAAACTAGACGGTGGTTGGTAGAAATGTAGAACCTAGTTAGGTGCTCTGACGTCAGGACTGAAGATGTTTCTGGCCATTAGGACAGTTTGATTCATTAAAAGAACACTAACAGCAAAATAAATTCCTGTTTCATTACACACAAGAAATAATCAAGTTCCTTGATTAATAACCCATATGGCTGATGGGTTCTCGTCCTTGTGTTAAGAAACTAGAAAAAGCTCAACTGAGATCATCTTAATGTTCACTCAATTAATAATTGAGATCATATGAATCCAGAAATGTGCCATTTGATGATTTTTGCAGATGTTACATGCACGGACTGGTGCTCTGTGTATTTTCTAACATTATTGGAGTATTTTATGTGTGCAAAGGCCTTCTAGAAAGCTTCTGGACCTTGCCTCCCATCTACAGCTCTGCTTTCCTAAGTAAAATGTTGTAGCATTATAATGCTTTACCAATTGTACATTACATATTATGTAATTAAATATGGAAAGTACACTCTATGGTTCCAAGCTTTATCACTTACTAATTGTAAGATCTTCAGCAAGTCAGTCTCTCTGAATTATAGCTTCTACATCTGTAAAATGGAGCTAAGAATACATTTTTATTGGTGGTTTTAAAACAAGTCCTCAAATTCTTTGACACTGTTCCCATGAAAAGGTGGAGTCCAATTCCCCTCCCCTTATACATGGGCCAGACTCAGTGACTCACGCCTAAAGAATGGAATGTGGCAGAAATAATACTATGTGACTTCTGAGGAGACAAATTTCCCTCCGGCTCTCTCTCTTGGAATGCTTGCTCTTGGAGCCTAATCCCTTCACCATTTAGTGACAAAGCCAAGCTGTTGCAGGGAAAGTTCACGTGTAGGTCACATGTAGGTCAAGTGTAGGTATTCCCAAAACAGTTAGAGATGAGCTCCCAGCGGACAGCCAAACATTAGCCACCAGACATGTGAATGAGTGAGTGAGTTTTCAGGTTATTCTAGCCCCCGGTCCTGTAGCCAGCCCAGCTGACACTGAGTACAGCAGAGAGAAACTGTCTTCTCTAAGTTCTTCCAAAATTGTAGGTTAATGAGCAAACAAATGTCATTACTGTTTGAAGCCATGAAGGTTTGGGGTGGTTTGTTATGTAGCAACAGATAACTGGAACAGATTTTGGTATCACGATGAGAATTGAAAACATACAGCAACGACTTCAGGACTGGACAGCAGGCAGAATTTGGGAGGGTCTTCAAGAGACTGTTAAAGAAAACCTCATGGTTCTTGAAGATGTTATTGGTTAGGGGTGACAGGAAAGTGAGGAAATGTTATTTGGAGCTGTCATATAGTGGTAGAAAGTTAGCAACAGTGTCATCTATGGTAACATGGAAGATAAAAAATACACCAATACTCTGGTTCCTCTTCAGAACGCATAAGTCTTTCGCCTTTTACTAAAAATATACCAAATTACGCAAATGACCTATCTAAGGAGATTTTCAGGAAGAGCCTTGCATGTGCTGCCTGGTTATTCTTACTGACTACAGTAGAACGCAAGAAGAGAGAGAAACTAAAGAAAGAACTGTTAAATATATAGCAGGCAGGAATTGCTAGGTTTGAAGTAACCGTTTCTCCTTCCTCACCTCTTCATATGGCAAAATAAATGGCTTCCAAGTGAAGATCAAATCCAGAGTCCTGTCATGAAACACGGCCCAAAGGTGAAGTCAGGGGTGTGACTATAAAACTCTTTGTTAAGACCTCAGGAAGTTTTAAGGTGTTGCTTCCTTGACCCTTTCAAGCGTACAAAAGACCTGCAAAGCATCAGGATGTTCTCAGACAGCAGCTTTGGAGACACTGAGGTAGAGAAGGGCTAAATGAGATTGGTGGGTATGGCTTTTGCCAAATAGAGTTGGTTATAAATTGATTCATAAGCCTACAAAAAAATTTTTTTTTAAGAATTATAATCAGCTTAGACCAAGAGGGACATTCAGGCCTTTGAATTCCCAAAGGGCACGAAGCAGTCTAAGAGAACTACTTGGCTACAAAGATGGACTACTTTTAGTGGAAAAGGAAAAATGACTCAAAGGGTGGAATCGAGTCCAGCTATGGTGAACAACTTCCAGGAAGGAAGACCGGGTCCTCATCAGGGAACTGGCAACACACACTCGGGTGGATTTCAGAACAGCTGTGAACCAGGGACTGCCGTGTGCTTCCCATTTTTCTCCTTTTTGAACAAAAGTGTCTATAGCTTGACATGCCATCGTGCATTGGGTGTGGTGGACAGACGGCTTGTCTCTTGATTCACAGGTCTTCAGATTGGGAGAAGCTGCACACAGGGGACGGGACCCAAGGAGCCTCAGCCACCCCTAGCCCTGATTTACGTGTCCAGATCATGGACCTCAAGCCTGATGCTACCGTAGGTACAATGTTTTAGGGATCTAGAGAGAGGTGAGTAAGTATATCTTACATGTAGGGGGAAATGTAAATAATTCATGTTCAATGGGCAGATTGTGAGGTCTTAAAACATGTCCACAAATTCTTTGATATTCTTGCCAACAAAAGATGCAGCCTAATTCCCCTTCCCTTGGAAGTGGCTGGCTTCAGTGACTTGCTTCTAACAAGTAGGACGTGGCAGAAGCAATCCTGTGTGACTTCTCAGATGATCACAAAAGAAGAGGCAGCTTTTGCCTTGTTTCTTTTCTCTTGGCATGTTTGCCTTTGGAATCCAGCCACCACTGTGGTAGGCGGCCAAGCAGTCACAGGGAAGGGCCCTGTGGAGGTGTTCTGGCCACAGCCCAGCTGCTGTCCTGGCTCCCAGCCAGCATCACCTGGCAACCTGTGAGTAAGCGAGTTTGCAGATGGTCCCAGCCACCAGTCTCAAGCCACCCCAGATATGCCCTGGGAAGCAAAGACAAATTGTCCCTGCCAAGCCCTGCCCAAATTACAAATTCATGAGAAAAATAAATGCAATCATTGTTTTAAGGCATTAAGTTTTGGGGTGGTTTGTCACGTGGCAAGAGATAATGGGATGTTGATGGGTAAATGGTTACTAGAAATAGCCACATATGTAAATACAACCTTGTAACAGTTACAAGATTTTAGGCATTATAAACTACAATTTCTTTATGGTCCTCAGCTCTATCACCTACTAATTGTGAGACCTTTAGTAAGTCAGTCTCCTGAGCATCAGTTTCTGCAACTGTAAAATGGAGATGAAAATACTTGTCTTAAAAAAACATTTATGAAGATTATGTAGCAACAAAGTAAATGATATGTTATTATAGGTTATAAAACTAGATTCAAATGATTGCAACTGTAAAAATGTGCAGATGAGAAATAGATGGATTCGGTTAGTAGGCTTAAAAGTCATTTTTCCTTCCATTTTCCAAATTTCCATAAGATTATTTACTTCAGTAATAATAATTTAAAAAAAAGTATTTTCAAAAATCCCACTGTGCACTCCCAGCCCAAACCAGGGAGTAAGTCAGTGGTTATTTCTTCTCAACCTCCCTGACAGTTAAATCAGGTAAATGGTTAGGAAGAGGAGCGGACAAAAAGGCTTCTCGTCTCTTAGAGTTTGGGGGTCAATAGAGGATTGACTCCAGAACCCAGATTTCTTACCTCCCCAGTTAGCGTGCCATTTCTTCCACCTGTAACCTCAGTACTACTTTAATCTATGTGGGCTAAGCATTAGAACCAATGCCACATGAGATGCCCTGTATTTAACCGGCAGTCCCAGCCATCTGAGCTTAGAGGCATGTAATCCAATGATCAGGGGAGCCTGTCAAAATGAATATGGTGGGGGCTTCCCTGGTGGTGCAGTGGTTAAGAATCCACCTGCCAATGCATGGGACACGGGTTCGATCCCTGGTCTGGGAAGATCCCATATGCCGCGGGGCAAGTAAGCCTGTGCACCACAACTACTGAGCCTGTGCTCTAGACCCCGCAGGCCACAACTACTGAAGCCCCTGGGCTTAGAACCCGGGCTCTGCAACAAGAGAAGCCACCACAGTGAGAAGCTCGTGTACCGCAATGAAAACCCAACACAGCCAAAAATAAATAAATTAAATTTAAAAAACAACAACAACAAAAAAAACCAGATGAGTTAATTGGGTAGGAAACACTTGTAAAAAAAAAAAATGCATATGGTGGAGTCTGCCTCCACCATATAATACCTGGGGTCTTTGCATATTAAGTAATGATTCTGAGAGAAAATCATCCTGAATTACAAGGGTGCACCCTAAATCCAATGACACAGACAGAGAGCACAAGGACATGTGAAGGTGAGTTTAAACAGAGGCTGGAGTTACGTAGCCACAAACCAAGAAACGTCTGGAGCCACTAGACGCTGGAAGAGGCAGGGAACGGATTCTCCCTTAGACCCCAGAGGGAGGACAACCCTGAGGACACCTTGATTACAGCTTCTAGCTCTCAGAACTGTGAGAGAATAAATTTCTGTTATTTTAAGACACCAAGTTTGTGGTAATTTGTTATGGTAGCCCTAGGAAAGTAATGCAATAGATGAATCTCACAAATCATAACATTGGAGGAAAAAAGATTCAAGTTACAGGAGAAAAACCATTGAAATGAAGTTTTTAAAACACGAAAACTGATGCTTTATAATACTTACAGATACATATATATTGACAAAACCATAAAGAAGCAAATGGGAATGACAAACACCAAATTTAGGGGAGTGGAAAGTGTGAAGTGATGGGAAGGAAGGGAACACAATGGAGTTTCACAGAGGGCTTCACCTGTACCGATAACATTGTGTTTCTTAAGCTGAGTATTGTGGTCAGGCATGATCAATTTCACATTTTTATGTTGTTGTGTACGACTGAACTATTTAATAATAATTAAATTTTAAATAAAATTTAAAAGGAAAAACGACAAGAAGGAAAGTCGGTGATGGCACCTTGAAGGCGGGAGCTTCCTTCTTGGATAACACATGACCTTTCAAATGTCAGCCAGGACATGATTTGGTGCATATGTACCTTCAGATACTTAATAAATGGATGAAAATCACTTCGTTAATATTCAGTGTTCTCATGTCGTTTATAAATAATTCCAACAGTAACCTTTTTCCCTGGGAAAACACCTGTACAGTGTCGACTCTGATTACTCCCTGTGGATATTGTTTAGCTAAAAATTAATATATCATACTTTCTAGAATGACAGACTGTGGACTGGAATAAGAGAAAACAGTAATTTATAAGATGGAGTAATTATTGGAGGATCCAGGTACTATTTACTTTCTTCTTTGTTCTCAAGCCAACAAAATTATTGAGCCCATGTTCCGAGTCCTTTATTGACCTCAATCTTAGGTTGTCTATCATAAAACAATAGTGTAGTGGATTAATAACCACCACAAATCCATAATAAACCACACAGGCCCTTTGTCTTCCAAGGTAATAAGTGAACTCAGCTGAAGCATTATCAAAGTGTCACTGACTAGCTGGGCTGTGGAGCCCTTGCTCCTTGGGTGGCTGAGGCCGCCTCCCTGGCTGTGCTATCTGGACTGTCCACGAGGTGGCAGCAACTGCACGGCTGTCAACAAGCAGCCTCCAAGGGCAACCAAGGCCGCCATTGACTTCCTCACCACCAACAGGGCGGTTGTAGTTTGTCAGATTTGGTTGTTTCTTTTAGTGCTGGGATTTAGAAAAGCATTGTGACCATTTCCAATTAAAAATTATTCAGGTTTAATCACAAGTAACATAAACAATAGTTTGATATCTAGTATAAACAGCCTCACCTTGTTTTCTTTCCTTTTTTTTCTTTTTCTCAATATACTTGGTGAAATGCTTTACTATTTTAAAACCACGCCTACTTCCCAAAGTGTACCAGTCATGTGAATAATTTCACATAATAAGACATACAGTTATATTGTGAAGGTACAGTGGAAGTCAACAGCTAAAATATTCAGAGAAAGAGTCTTTCAAACAATTTGCATTTTACAAAGGGCAGAATCATTTGACAGCAGGTAAATTACAGCTGGTTCCAGTGGCCTCTTCTTGTAGGACACTATTGCTAAAATCCAGATTCAGCTAGGAAATGTCACACCAAGTCTCTAGCTTTCTTACTCAGTCTTACATTGCCAGATCCGGAAGCTCTGAACCCCTTAGCACCTAAGCCCCAAAGGGTTAACAAATTAAGTCTTTTTTTTTTTAACATCTTTATTGGGGTATAATTGCTTTACAATGGTGCATTAGTTCCTGCTTTATAACAAAGTGAATCAGTTATACATATACATATGTTCCCATATCTCTTCCCTCTTGCGTCTCCCTCCCTCCCACCCTCCCTAACAAATTAAATCTTATGGACCCCTGCTCAGACCCTAGTCCAGCCATGGCCCTCTGCTTTGGTGGGGAAGGTTCTTTTTCTGTTAGGGTTGGTGCAGCCAAAAATGAAACCAAAGCCGAGATTAAAGCAGCACAAGCTTTATTCAATGGCCAGAGAATGGAGAAGTGGGAATTTAGTAGTCTCGCCCACCTGGGGAGAGGGATTTGATTTTAAAGAGTGAAGACAGAGGGAGGAGAAGTGAGGCTGATGATGGGGAAGCATATGCATTAGTTTTCCAGGGAAGGGACAGGGCTTTCTGAGGGAGTGGGGTGACACCCTCTTTTTATCCTTTTTTGGTCCTTGACTTCCACCAGTTATGGACACCAGTAAGTGTGTCATTTAATATGCTAATGTAGTAAAATCAGCATATAATGAGACTCAAGGTCTGTTGGGGGTCAGATTCATTGCCATCTTGGTTCCAGCTGGTTCCATCTGGTTTTTGTTTTTCTCTTCCTATAGCTTCCTTTCTTATCTTCAGACTCTGTGATTTAAAGATTTATATTAACTCCTGTTAAAGGTGGGGATTGGTGAGTTTTGAGCAAGGATCTGGTGCCAGCTCTGGCAACAAAATGATGATTATAAGACTGGTCCTCAGAAATTTCTGAGCCGACACTGCCTAATTTTCAAAGCAGTGTAAAGGAAGACTCTTGCACATCCCTCAGTTGTAAACATTCTAAGTATGCTTGAGATGTATAAAGAAAAAGAACGAATGAACTAGAAAAGTGCCTTCTCGGGCTTCCCTGGTGACGCAGTGGTTGAGAGTCCGCCTGCCGATGCAGGGGACGAGGATTTGTGCCCTGGTCTGGGAAGATCCCACATGCCGCTGAGCAACTAAGCCCGTGAGCCACAACTACTGAGCCTGCGTGTCTGGAGCCTGTGCTCCACAACAAGAGAAGCCGCGACAGTGAGAGGCCCGCGCAAAAATAAATAAATTAATTAATTAATTATTTTTAAAAAGTGCCTTCTCTAAACTTAACATAAATGTGGAACACTAGGAGCAATGTGATGACAGGAAGAACACTGGCTTTGCTTCTGGGAACACAGATTTGAGCCCTTTCTCTAAGGAACTGTGGGATCTGAGCTATCCCCTCTGTGTAATGGACTTAATACCTCTCCTACTGACCTCCTGGGTTATTGTGAGACTCACAGGGAACAAATAGTCTAGATGCTCAATAAATGTTTGTTAAATATTGTTAAATAAAATGATGGTGGAGGAACTTCCCGGCAGTCCAGTGGTTAGGACCCAGCACTCTCACTGCTGGGGCCCGGGTTCAAGCCCTGGTCAGGGAAATAGGGTCCCGCAAGCCATGCGGCATGGCCAAAAAAATAAATAAATAAAACTAAATGATGGTGGGAGGACTTTAAAAACTGTACTTTCATAAACAACCCAAAATATATAACCATAAGGTTTTATAACTAAAACAATGTAGGAATCGTTTTCAGGAATGAACTGACTATGAATATCCTTCCATCCGTACTTAGCAGTGGTTCTCAACTCTGAGGAGCTTTTTAAAATTCCCAGTGCCCAGGGTTTTTTGCGGCGGGGGGGTGGGGGTGGGAACCAGACCTTGTTTTTGTATTGTTGTTTGGTTGGCTGGTTGGTTGAAGCTCCCCAGGTGATAATAACATGTAGCCAGGATTGAGACCTATGGCTCTAGTGCAAAAGTCAGTGTCATTTTGAATATTGGCTATAATTGATTCATAGTAGAAATGAGTTTCTATTCGATAAAAATTTCTACCACTTACAGTCAGAAATACAGGGTTGTGTCTTGATCACTTTTTTTGGTTATAACACTCTTTCTCTTTGTACAAAATAAAAATTGCTTTGATGCAGGAAATGTGAAAAGTACAGTGAAAATAAAACAAAAAATCACTCTAAATCTGTAACCACTGTTAACACATGTCCTTGCAGTTTTTCTTCCTTGTGCGTATATGTGTGTTTAAAACATAACAATGGAATCAGGCCATGTTTTGTAGCCAGCTTTGTTCACTCAGGAATACAATGCGGACATTTTCCCATGCCAGTAAACTTTCTTCTGTGACATGGTTTTTAATGGCTACTTTGCAGCCATAATTTCTTTAATCTCTTGTTAACATTAGATTCTTTTCAATTATTCTATTGTTATAAAAAATATTGCAAAGAATTCCTGTAACATGTTTTTTTGCACAACGAATGCCCTGATAATTTCTTTGAATAATTACCCCACCTTTCATCTTTACTCCTGACCAGTTGGGGCGGGCTTTTCGATGAATCAGCGAAGATGAGCTTCTTGGAAGTGCTGACACCGGTGACCTACCTCCACATTCTACAAGTGCCTCCAGAGCAGCTGGATCTCTTAGCCAATACTGTCAGGGCAGCTCAAAATTAGCCATTCAACACATCAGTGGTTCTCAAGGTTTAATGTGCCTACGAATCACCTGGCAAATGCAGAGCCTGTCAGTATGCAGATCTGGAGTGGAGGCCGAGATTCTGATTGTCAAACAGGCTCCCAGGTGACGCTGCGGCTGGTCAGTGGACCACGTGTGAAGAACAAAGACAAAGGTTACATTCCCCACTACTGAGGACACCTGTGTCTCCTCTTTCCCAGTTACCTAAAACATGATGACTTCACAAATAAAGGGTAAGGTTGAAGTGAGTATCTACTTTCAATACTGTAATGTGTTGATTCAAGCCAGTTCTTGGACCTTGCTTTTGAAAGAAAAAATTTTTTGTTCGTGACTTTTAGTGCTCTAATTTCCAGGTGACTATTAGCAGCTTTTCTTTCAATGTTAGTCATTATATGAAAGAGAAAATTCAAGGTTTTATAGCTGGGACTGATGACATACAATGGATCCCAAGAGTGGCTAAGGCAGCATACCCTTTTGTCCACTCATTATAGGAATCTTTCCACCTTCATGGGTGGCTTATCTTGGAAACATGAAGTGTAAAGAACATGCTTCATGGTTGATGGGATTTTCCAGGAACCGTGACTTTTCTTTTTAACCAGAAAAAACTAAGCAAATGCTTCACAGTTTTTGTTTTAACAAGGTGAGCTAACCTACCATCTACTTTTTTTTCTTTTAATTTATTATTTATTTATTTATGGCCGCGTTGGGTCTTCGTTGCTGCGCTCGGGCTGTCTCTGGTTGTGGCGAGCAGGGGCTACTCTTCGCTGCGGTGTAGAGGCTTCTCATTGTGGTGGCTTCTCTTGTGGAGCATGGGTTCTAGGTGCGTGGGCTTCAGTAGTTGTGGTGCGTGGGCTCAGTAGTTGTGGCTCGCAGGCTCTAGAGCGCAGGCTCAGTAGTTGTAGTGCACAGGCTTAGTTGCTCCGCGGCACGTGGGATCTTCCCAGACCAGGGATTGAACCCATGTTCCCTGTATTGGCAGGTGGATTCTTAACCACTGGGCCACCAGGGAAGTCCCCAACATCTACTTTGAACATCGACAACACTTAGCATTTAAACAACTTTTATTACAAAAGAACAATGCATGTTCATTGTAGGAAATTTGGACAAGTTAAAAAGTAGAAAAAAAAAATTACCCCTAAATCTCATCACTCAGAGATAACCGTTGATAATAATCTATGGATATTACAAACATGCTCAAGTACCTCAGCAAGTTAGGAAAACACTCATTTCCTCTCTGGTTCATACAACCCCTCCAGATACAAATCCTGCCCATTTTTTCTGCTCCTTATCCTAGGAGGTAGGGACAGTAAATCCGAGACACTTAAGAACTATTTCTTCTTCACATCCTTCGTCAATCATATTAAATGTTTTATTTGGGGAAAATGATTATTAGGTCATCTAAAATTTTATGATACATATTTTCATAGTGAAAAATTTCCACTTGTTCTTACAAGTGGAAATTCAATTGTTTAATGATTTTAGCTTTTTTCCAGCATCAGTTTAGCAACCCTTCTTTGAGTCAGCTGCCCATACTATGACAAGCTAATTAACTACATTAACCCCTGCGTGTCAGCTCACATACTGTATTCAGTCACTTAAAATATCATAGGGTGCTGCAGAATAATTGCTAGAACTACGATTTGATCAGTATTTCAGAGTTTACAATAAGTCCATATACAGACATTTCACATGTACTTTATTGTGTTGTCACCATAGCAACTCTATGAAACATTAGTTTTATTTCTGTTTTACAAGTGACAAAACTGAGGCTCAAAGATGATAAGTGATCTGCTAAAAAATCTCATGTTCAGGGAGTGGCAGAATAAAGAAAATGTTACCTTTTTTGACTTTCTGCTACTGACCAACTCTTGTCCTTAATGTCCTTATTAAAACGTTACAGAATAAAAAAGGCTTCATGTAAAAATATAAGACAAATATGCAGATGTTCTTGCTTCCTGCTGTGCTGTAATAAATTCCTTTATCTCTGAAAATAAAATTAAAATGTAAGATTTGTATGGGAACTCTATCTTTTCAGTTTTTCTGTAAATCTAAAACTGTTCTAAAAAAGTTTATTTAAATGTAAAAAAAGATAATCTTATAAAATAACATACATCATATCAGAATATCTTTTATATAACTAATTCTTTCCTAATCTCCATTTCTGCCTTCACTGCTTTGCAATCCTGTGGTGTCCTGTAACCACAGACCTCTGGCCCTCTTGACAGTGAGGACTAGACTGCTGAGATTTTCCAGCCGAGAGACCACATTCCGCATAATCCAGAGGCTGTCAGTATAATGAAGTGTCTTTTCCAGTGTGGCCAAAGACATATTTCCCTTCTAGGTTTCTAATTCTTTCAGTCTCAGAAATGTGCTGGCATCCACCCATTAAATTTCACTCCTTTGGAAGGTGAGCATTACTAGGGATGATTGCCTTAGAACACTGGGTGTATTTCAGATCCCAATTCACCAAGCAGGTGCCTCTCGCCTTCCAAGAGCCCACGTCATTGCCTCAGGCTTCTCCGCAACAATTGAACTCCGCAACAATTACTAGCCAGCAACTCTTCTGTTAGAAGTGGGGCCCTAGCACAAGATGAGGTCACTTTACCTGCCTGATGGCGTTACACTTATAGTCGCCATTCTTTTAGCAGTTAAACAAAATCTAAGTGCTTAGCAACCCCTTTTTGTTCAAGAGGACTCCATCTTTTTCCTTTCCATCTTTTGTCTTCCAAGGGTGGATCTGCCAGACAGATGTTTCGGGCATTTGGAAAATTGAATTTGGAGGAAAGACTGAGGCCAAGAAGCACTCAGGCTAATGGTGGTAGAGAAATTTCTCAGGGAGAAGCCCTGATTCTGGACACATGGCCTTCCAGAATTTCTAGCTTCCTTCACAGCTAGGTGTGGCCATATGGTATGGCCATATGACTAAGTTCTGGCCAATGGGATGTGAGCCAAAGTAATGTATTGCAACTTCTGGGTTAAGCCTCGAAGAGGAAGGGGTGTGTCTTCCCTTCTTTCCCTCTTTCTGCTAGCAGGAATATGGGTGGGGGAACGAGCCATCTTGGTGGCAGAGATGAGGGCAACATCCGAAAGATGATAGAGAAACAAGAGGGAAAAACCTGGGCCCTTGATTACTTTGCAAAGGAAAGCCACTAACTTCCACATGAGAGAGAAATAAGCTTCTAACTTGTTAAAGCCATTGGATACCATTTCTTACCTGCTTGAATAGATTTTCTCCCAATGTCAAAGTCAGTGTCAGCCCGTGGAGTACACCTTTCAGGCTCTGGGCCCTCCCAGCGCCCTCTGCCCCACTGTAATGAACTAGGGCAGGTTTAGGGTGCTGCAAGGTACGATTTGTTCTGTACTTTCTTTCTCTACTCTCTCTCTCTCTCCTGTGGTTCTTAGATAAGTTCTCTTTGAAAAGCATTACACAATGTTCTTTCTCTCATTCTGTTCTCTGTTCTAAGCTTTCAATCAATCAATCTTTCTCACTCTCTCTAAGGCTGTGTTATTAAGCTGACCACCTTTGTGCTGCTGGCATCTATTAAGGCTGCAATTCTGTTGTTCTACAGCTCATTCCCAGCTGACTTGTTGCACGGTAGAATGGGGAAATTTATCGCCTTCAGAAAACCCTGCCACCACTTACACAGTAAAAGGACAGGCTCTCTCACATAAAACCACTGTGAAGATTACTTTTCTAAGAAAAACAAACACATTCTCACTGCCATATCTCATGACACAGCCATTCTTAGAAGAACTAACTGGGTCTCAACTGGATCCAAAGACTGAAATCAGCCCCACCCCATCCCTGAGGGAAAGCTAGCAGGTGTGTTGGGTGGAGAGCCATTCACTCAAGCCAGAAAAAACTGTATCTTGAAACAAAACAATTGGTAGTCCAGGCAAGCTGTTGGCACCAGCAAGATGCTGCAACAATTACAGTGGCCTAAACGTAAGGTAGATAGCTAGTGGGAAGCAGCCGCATAGCACAGGGAGATCAGCTCGGTGCTTTGTGACCGCCTGGAGGGGTGGGATAGGGAGGGTGGGAGGGAGGGAGACGCAAGCGGGAAGAGATATGGGAACATATGTATATATATAACTGATTCATTTTGTTGTGAAGCTGAAACTAACATACCATTGTAAAGCAATTATACTCCAATAAAGATGTTTAAAAAAAAAAAAGAAAAAAAAAACAATTACAGTGGCCTCTTTACAGGAAGGCAGAACATGGCATTGGGAAATCCAGGAGCAAGCTGTATTTGGAGAACTCAGCTTGTGGTATTTGGGCAGTCTGTCAGCAGATGGCAGGACTTCAGGCAACAGGCAGAAGTTTAAGGACAAGACTTCAGGCCCTAGAATAGTGATGCTCAACTGGAGGCGATTTTGTCTCTCCAAGGGATATGTGGCAATGTCTGGAGACATTTTTAATCGTTATAATTGGGAGATGCTAATGGCATCTAATGAGCAGAAGCCAGGGATGCTGCTAAACATTCTACAATGCATAGAGCAGCCCCTACACACAGACACACACAATAGAAAATCATCCAGCATAAATGTCAATAGTACCAATGTGGAGAAACCCTGCCCTAGACACTAACGTTTACAGGGCATGACCCCTATCTCAGGAGTGTCAGGGGTTCTGAGCTGTCTGCCAAGGCACGGGCTCTAGAAGGAAAGTAGACCTGGCCCTGATTACCAAAGCTAGGCTGCAGGTCAGAGGAGCAGGACTGAATCCCACTTATCAGATGGGGGCACAATGTCACAACCAGAACTAGGAGTGAATTCAGTTAATCCCAAATCCACAGGGTATCCCACTAGAACAGTTTAAATTCCTCTAGGAATCCAGGAAGATTGTTCTATAGCAGGATTCTCAACCTGGTTCTATAAATCTTTTGGAGGCAGGGGAAGATCTAAGCACAGAGATAAGGGGATCTTGACCTTCCTCAAATTATATGCAAAATTATATGTTTTTGCATTTTCCTGGGGTAAGGATCCAAAGCTTCTCTCAGGTTCTAAAAGTGGGTATAAGACGCAAAAAAGGTCAAAACTACTTCTGAAAGCCTAAGGTATCAGGATGAACCTGGCAGGAGGGGAACATGTAGTCTTAAGTAAAGGAAGAATAATTAAACACTTACTGTTTACCAGGTACTGTTCTGTTGCCTAACTTGGATTAACTCATTTGATCCTCATAACAATCTTATAAAGCAGACACTTTTTCAATCCCATTTTATAGATGAAGAAACCAAGGCTAAACTTTCTCTGAGGCAATGCTTACCAACCTTTTCCCCATCGTGGCATACACGCAAAAGCTATTGTATAGAAAAATTGTGGGTATTCATAAGAAAGTTTAGTAAGGTTGCCATAAATAAGATCAGTCGACAAAATAAAATTGCACATCTATATTTTAGCAACAAATAATTAGAAAACACAATTAAAAGAAAGATGCTAATTGTAATGGCAACAAATTATAAGGCACCTTGGAATAAATCCAACAAAACATGTGCAAGGTCTTTATGGAGAAATCAGAAAGCTTCAGTGATATACATCAAAGGTACAGTGGGGCAAAGGGATGAGGATGCTCATGACCAGAGGCAATTGGTCCAGGGGCTCCTGCAGCCCATGTCCACTTCTCACCTATCTGCCTTGGCCTCGTCAGGGCTGAGGGTTTAAAAACCCTGAAGCCCATTCAGAACACACCAGTTTGCTTACACGGCACACCAGATAGAAAACTCTGCTACTACCATTAAAGAAATTTAATTAGTAGTAACAAATTTTGCAACAAAGAAAACGCTAAGCCTAGCTATTTCTAAAGGCAAGAACAGCCAAATATTCGAGATGGTTCCAATCATACATGAAATCTTGCAGAACAGAAAAAAAAAAAGGGAATAGCGTCCAGCTCATTAACTGAGGCTAGCACAACTTTGACACTAAAACCAGACAAGAACTGGGAAAAGAGGTTTTCAGGCCACTGTAAGATCGACAGACAAAATATAATTGCAAATTTACCCTTTAGCAATAAATATATAGAAGACACAGTTAAAAGAAAGATGCTAATTATAATGGCAACAAAATATATAAGTCAACTTGGAATAGATCTGACAAGAGATGTACAAGTCCTTTATGGAAAAAAAACATAAAATATCAGTAAAGGACATTAAAGAGGATGTAAACAATATTTTGCTAAAATGACCTATAGATTGAATGACATTCTATTCATGGAACTTGACAAGCTGCTTCTAAGATACAGGAGAGCAAAGAGTCAAGAATAGCCAAAACAATCCTGGAGAAGAAGCAGGAGAAGCAATGGTCTTACTACCAGATACTAAGACTTGTTATTAAGTCATTAAAAACTAAGAACATGTTATCAATTCTGAGATAGATCAATGGACCAAAACAGAGTCCAGAATAATACCCATGAATAGATGAATATAAGGAAAACTTATCTATGGCATTGCAGATTAGGAGGAGGGATACAGACTATTCAATAAGTGTTAATTGATTAACCATGTGAGGGGAAAAGGTAAGTGAACTCCTATCTCACAACTGTACACAGAAATCAATTCTTGATAGATAAAGGCCTTAAAGACAGGATTTTAAAACTCCAGAAGAATACGTAGAACAGTATCTTTCTCACTTTGAGGTAACAAAGGATTTCTTAACATAAAACCGGAAGCACAGGTTCAACTACATTATAATAAAACTGCTGTTCCTCAAAGAATATCAAGTTATCAAGAGAGTGAAAACAGATGCCAAAAACTGGAGGAAGATACTCATTACACATAGAGTGGACTCAGGGTTAATAACCAGACACATGGGCTCCTTTGAATCAATAAGAAAAAGATAAAAATCGAATATAGAAATCGACAAATATGAATAGCCTTGCACAGAAGAACACATCTGGGGGGCTTCCCTGGTGGCGCAGTGGTTGGGAGTCCGCGCCTGCTGATGCAGGGGTCACGGGTTCGTGCCCCGGTCCGGGAAGATCCCACATGCCGCGGAGCGGCTGGGCCCGTGAGCCATGGCCACTGAGCCTGCGCGTCCGGAGCCTGTGCTCCGCAACGGGAGAGGCCACAACAGTGAGAGGCCCACGTACCCAAAAAAAAAAAAAGACACATCTGGGTGATAAATAAACATACGAAACTATGTTCAACCTCATTAGTTACTAGAGAAATACAAGTTCTTGTTTCATACCCACCAGGTTGACAAAAATTAAAAAGTCTGACAATAGCAAGTGTCGGTGAGAATTTGTAATAATGGCAACCATCACGCAGTATTAAATAGTAATCTGGAACTGTCCGGTAAAGCTGAACGTGTGCATTAACCTTCCACCCAGGGATTTCTCTTCTGGTGTAGTAAGCAGGCTTCTAAGACGGCTCCCAATAATCTCCACCTCCCGGTTTTCATGCCCACGTGTAATTCCCTCCCCTGAAGGGTGACCTGCACCTAGTAACTTGCTTCTAATAGAATACATCAAAAGTGGTGGGATGCCACCCTGAAATTAGGTTTCAAAAAGCTGACTTCTGCCTAGCTCTCGTTCTCTAGCCCTTCCTGCTTCCTCGCGAGAAGCAAGTTGTTGGAGCCAGCTGAACCAACACAGAGACCCACAGGGTAAAGAACTGAGGGCTGCAGCCAGCAACCGGACAGGAGCCAAGCAGCCTTCAGCCCAACAGCCCCGGGGGAACCGATTCCCTCCAACAACCAAGTGAGTGCGTTTGGAAACGGATTCTTCCCCACAAGATAACTGCGGCCCCTGCCCACGTCTTGATAGCAGCCTTGTCAGAACCCCGAGCCAGAGGACCCAGCTAAGCCACGTCTGGATTCCTGACCCATAGCAACTGTGAGATAATACATGTATGTTGTTTCAAGCCGTTTAAATTGGGGGAAATTTTTAATGCTGCAATAGATAATTAGTACGTCTGAGTATAAATCCTAGCACGGCGCTTCCCAGCAGGTGCAGCAAGGCACACTGGTATACGGAGTATGGATTACAGGTAAGCCCAGATATTGCTCCTTCGATCACTGGGGCTGCCAAGAACAGGTAGATCAAGGTGGGCCCGGGATAAGCTGAGTTCAAGAGCATATTATCCCCAGCCAAGGGCAGCCTCAACTGTTTACCCCAGTGAGGCATACAGTGTTACTGGGTTTTGTGTGTATGTGACATGATGTGAAAAAGGTAGGAAAGCACTGGATTAGAAAATGATTTCTATTTCTTTCAGAATGTGTTTGGTAATTTATATTTCCTAGGACTGTGTTCTCAATGTTTCATCACCTATGAACTTACTAAAAATGCAAATTTTCAGACTCCATCTCAGACCTACTAAATCAGGTACTCGAGAGGAGTCTCAGCCATCAGTGTTCTTAAAAGGCTTTCAGGTGATTCTGATACATGCTGAAATCTGAGAAACACTGTTGTAGGAATCTGTGCATTTCACCTGTTTTCAAATTTATTGGCAAATTATGTCCTCTTTCCACTGCTAATGTTATTAGTGTTTTCTCCTCTTTCTTGGGCAACTCTCTGAAGGTTTATCACTACTATTAGTCTTTTCAAAAGACTGTACTGTTTCTTCACTTTCTATTTCATTAATTTTTTCTCTTATTATTTCCACCCTTCTGCCTTCTTAAGGCTTATTCTGATATTTGGTTAATATTCTGTTAACCAAATATTTGGGAGCACTTTTAACCAAATACTTAGCTCAGGTTGATTGGGGTGTGGGTAACACAGATGGTATAAATTCTGGCCTCAAACACATGTGATGACAAACTTGTGGTTAGATATTCTCCAAGTATTTTTCCCCATTTTTACGTTTCATTTAGATGCAAGGACGATAGGTAAATTCCCTCCACTCTCTCTTTCTCTAGGGCACCCCACTCTCACCACCACATCCCAGATCAGTGCTCTTGAACGTACCTAGTATAACCTTTCTGGAATCCTGGCTTCATGTGGATGTTCTCCAGCCCATCATCTCAGCTTTTACAGGCCTCATGCTTTGGTCTCTCCTCCTCAGCACATGGCCGCCTAAGATAGACAGACACCTCCATGGCAAACATCAGCATCAGATAGGCTTACCTCTCTGAATTTTTACTTTCTTACTATCTATAGCAAGGATATTCCTCCTTTTCCTGATAGGCCAGCCAAGTATTTTTTAAAAAAATTTTAAAGTATGTTTTATCCAGAATTTTTAGTTCCGTACTGGAAGACTTCTCTGGACATCTAGTCTTCCATATAATCAGAAATGGAAGTCATCATATTTGTAACAAACATTTCTTTGTCTTTTCTTAACTTTTCAAGTTGAATGCTTATCTCATTTTTAAGGCTTTCGTATTTTTTATATTTTTAAGCTATAAATTTCCCTCTGAACACCACTTTACCCCACAATAACAATCGAGATAAAATCTTGTTGAGTATTTACAATTACTATGCAACATTACTATTGCATAGGTGCAATGCAAAACGCTCTTTATGTATTATTTCATTGATCCTCACAAAACTCAACGAGATGTGTATTATTATGATTCCTCATTTTATCAATGAGGAAACTAAACTGAAAAAAAATTAATTTCCCCAGGATCACAAAGATAGGTAGCATGCAGGGAAACTAGGATTCCAACCCAGGTTTGCCTGAATTCAAAATGAGTTCTTGCAATTAACTCGATGTATTTTATGGGGGAAAAGAGGGGATTATTTGAAAGGGGGGTAAAAAGGAAAACATGACATCATTTTATTTTTTTAATTAAAATAATTTTTTAATTGACGTATAGTTGATTTACAGTGTTGTGCCTGTCTCTGCTGTGCAGCAAAGTGACTCAGTTATACACATATAGACATTCTTTTTTCATATTCTTTTCCATTCTGGTTTATCCCAGGATATTGACTATAGTTCCCTGGGCTCTACAGCAGCACTTTGTTGTTTATGGACATCATTTGATTTTAGAGTGCTAGAGTAAAAAGTACCTCACAATTTGAATTAACAGAGAGAACAAGGTGCAGGTTATTAAGGGACTAATGACAATCCAACCCAAATTCAGAGAAGACGGGCAAACTGAGAAAGGGTGGCAAGAAGTAACAGGTGTGCCTGCACAGCGTGTGGGATCCCAGGTACTCATAGAAACCTGTCTTTCCCTGCCTCATTCAAATCGTTATTAATTTGTGCTTTCCTGGCAATGTCTCAATTTGCAGAAAAAAGAAACAATTTTTAATCCAAATGGCCATATTTGTAATGTACAGAACCATCACCGGCAAACATATTTTTAGCCCCAAATAGTCTCTTCTGCTAATCCCAGACCTTGGCTCCAAGCCAACTGGCTTCTTGCTTTTATTATTTGCAACAGAATCCAGGATTCAGAGTGAATAAAAGAGCCGAACAGGAATATAACTCCTGATAATATTGTCTTTGCACCTTGTGCACTTATCCTTTTTGTCTCTCCCCAGGGGAAAAGCAATTATTCTTACTTATGCTAAATCCTGTTGTTCCCCACTGTGGCCATGTAAATCTTGGCACCAAGTACGTGGCAGAATAAAAAGTCAAGGCGGTGGGAGGCGCTCACCCAAGAGCAACAGGCGGCCCTAAAGCCCCAAACCGTTCCATCCATTTTCTACTAAAAATAAAGGGTTCTATTCACCAAAAATTTTTGTATACTCTTGTGAGTTTTCTTACCAAAAAAAGCCAACATGATATGCAGGCAAAGAATAACAACTCCTGATTCACAAACCATGCCATCCTTTCATTTCCCAGGGTAAGCAAATAATCCAGAGAGAGGACAAATAGGAGAGGCTCTGCGTTTGCTGTGTTTGCCAAACAAAAAAAAAATCTGCTGCTAAAAGGGATCCGACCTCAAATTAGACATCTAAATTGTTCAGTTGGAGGGAAACTTCTCCTTTCTGCACACCCATTTAATGAAATGAATTACACAATGCCTACATGTGAGAGTCGGTGGAGCTTTGTTTTAATGTTATTTCTAAATATCATAGATTTCTTGTCATTTCTTCCCAGATGAGAATTGATTAGTTAGAATTCACCAGGATTTTAAGATTATTTATACTTTATTTTTCTACTCTCTCTCCTATTTCCTCTCAATCTTTAACAATGATCTTTCTGTTGTAAATCCAAATTATTGTGTGCTTTAGAATGTTTCCTCTATTTAACACAATAATGTTAGCTAAAAATTTTAAAGATTTAAAAAATCACAATCCCACCTCACTAAAAAGTCAGCTGGGTTTCCATTTTCCAGGCTTCATTTATGCCCTGAATTTGCATGCATTCATTTTACATAGTCATAATCCTAGCATGGATTGGGTTTTTAAAAAATTTGTTTCTCTTATTGAAGTATAGTTGATTTACAATAATTGTGTTAGTTTCAGGTATAGAGCATAGTGATTCAGTATTTTTGCAGATTATATTCCATTGTAGGTTACTATAAGATACTGTGTATAATTCCCTGTGCTATACAGTATATCCTTGTTGCTTTTCTTTTTTATACATAGTAGTTGTATCTGTTGATCCCATACCCCTACTTTGTCCCTCCCCTTTCCCTCTCCCCTTTGGTAACCAGAAGTTTGTTTTCTATATCCGTGGGTCTGTTGCTGTTTTGCATATACATTCATTTATATTATTTTTATATTCCACATGTTAAGTGATACCATACAGTATTTGTCTCTCTCTGTCTGACTTGTTTCACTTAGCATAATACCCTCCAAGTCCATCTATGTTGTTGCAAATGGCAGCATTTCATTCTTTTTTATGGCTGAGTAGTATTCCATTGTGTATATATACCACATCTTCTTTATTCATTCATCTGTTGATGGACAATTAGGTTGTTTCCATATCTTGGCAATTGTAAATAATGCTGCTATGAACATTGGGGTGCATGCATTTTTTCGGATTAGTGTTTTTGGTTTTGGGAGATATATACCCAGGAGTGGAATTGCTATTTTTAGTTTTTAAAGAACCTCTGTACTGTTTTCCATGGTGGCTGCACCAGTTTACATTCTCACAAACGATGTAGAAGAGTTCCCCTTTCTCCACATCCTCTACAACATTTGTTACTTATAGACTTTTTGATGATAGCCATTCTGACTGGTGTGAGATGATACCTTATTGTAGTTTTGATATGCATTTCGCTTATATTTAGCAATGCTGAGCATCTTTTCATGTGCCCGTTGGCCATCTGTATGTCTTCTTTGGAAAAATGTCTATTCAAGTCTTCTGCCCATGTTTTGATTGGATTGTTTGTTTTTTGTTATTGAGTTATATGAGCTATTTGTATATTTTGGATGTTAACCTTTGGTCAGTCACATCATTTGCAAATATTTTTTCCTATTCTGTAAGTTGTCTTTTCATTTTGTTGATGGTTTCCTTTGCTGTGCAAAAGCTTTTAGGTTTAATTAGGTCCTATTTGTTTGTTTTTGCTCTTATTTCTTTTGCTTTAGGAGACTGATCCAAGAAAATAGTGCTACAATTTATGTAAAAGAGTATTTCACCTATGTTCTCTTTTTGGAGTTTTATGGTTTCAGGTCTTATGTTTAGGTCTTGAAACCATTTTGAGTTGTTTTTGAATATGGTGTGAGGGAGTGTTCTGATTTCATAGATTTACATATAGCTAACCAGTTTTCCCAGCACCGCTTGTTGAAGAGACTGTCTTTGTATATTCTTGTATACATTGTATATTCTTGCCTCCTTTGTCATAGATTAATTGACCATAACTGTGTGGATTTATTTCTGGACTCTCTATTCTGTCCCATTGATCTATGTGTCTGATTTATGCCAATACCATGCTGTTTTGATTACTGTAGCTTTGTAGTATAGTCTGAAGTCTAGGAGGCTTATACCTCCACCTTTGTTCTTTTTTCTCAGGATTGCTTTGGCAATTTGGGGTCTTTTGTGGTTCCGTATAAATTTTAGGGTTATTTGTTCTAGTTGTGTAAAAAATGTCCTGGGTATTTTGACAGGGACTGCATTAAATCTGTAGATTGCTTTGGGTAGTATGGCCATTTTAGTAATATTAATTGTTCCAAATGGAGTGGGTTTTTAAAATCTCTACCATTTTATCATGTCCTGCCTTTTTTTCTGTTTCCTCTTCCTTAGTATCTTCCTCAAGGATTGGAAAAGGAAAAATTCCAAACTTGCATTTTAATTATTTTACTAGATGTAATTGCTCATGCCCATAAAAAGACTATGTTTAGATTGATGTTGGAGATAATGGTGAAAATGAATTTAGTAGATTATCTGTGGGTTTCACATATCTTACATGTAAAATTGAAAGACCTAGTTATGTAGAAAAATCTAGTAATGAAGCTATTTCAAGAATTGGTTGTATCTGGGCTTCCCTGGTGGCGCAGCAGTTAAGAATCTGCCTGCCAATGCAGGGGACATGGGTTCGAGCCCTGGTCCTGGAAGATCCCACATGTCACGGAGCAACTAAGCCCATGCGCCACAACTACTGAGCCTGTACTCTAGAGCCCATAAGCCACAACTACTGAGCCCGCGTGCTGCAACTACTGCAGCCCACGTACCTAGAGCCTGTGCTCTGCAACAAGAGAAGCCACCACAATAGAAGCCCCTGCACCGCAACGAAGAGTAGCTCCCGCTCGCTGCAACTAGAGAAAGCCTGCATGCAGCAACAAAGACCCAATGCAGCCAAAAATAAATAAATAAATAAATTTATTTAAAAAAAAGAGTTGGTTATATTGTGAGTTGGACAGTTTCCTGTGGACAGAATTATGTCATGCAAATCTTGTACTGTAATTCAGGAAGTCTATACTGTAAAGTATCCTGGAGCACAAATATCATCATTTTAAAGGGGATTCCGGTGGTGTGTTGCACAGGTTGTAAGAAACTTCACCAAGATACTCAAGTATTGTTATATAGTAGATAACGCTTATGCAATACCATTAAGGTTTTCTCCTCAAGCTTTCTTGTAATCATTACACTCCCTCTCCCTTTCAGACAGCAGGCAACTTTGCATGCTCACTGGAAGAGCGTGTGTGAAGGCAAGAAAAAAGAAATCATTCTTCACCTCTGAGTTCCAGTTTAGATTCTTAAAACTAAGACGAGAAATGAAACTAATCTTGTAAGTAAATTTTCTAATGTAGGAGCCAGACCAGTTGAGAGAGGCAAGCCTGTGTTCCCTGAAAGGGCTCAGTACTGAGAACATGAAGCAACAACCCCCAGAAAGAAGAAGCGTGCATGAACATGCAAGAGCAGGGTACCTATCTTTCCAAAGTGAATTTTGAGCAGGGAATGGGAAAGAAGATTCTAGAAGAACTCATCCAGGACTTGGGTTTTATTCAGCCTGGCTAAATCATGTATGGCAGAGTGCAGATTGTCAAATGAAAGCTAGCATTTGGGGAGCTCCAAGGACAGAAGGGGCTGTGCCTGGGCCCAGGGTTGTAGCTGGGGAGAGTGCAAGCCTCACAGAGAAGTGTTGCATCCAACACTGTTCTTGAGTAGACTGTGATGCTGGGGGCAGGGTCCAGGCACATCCTAGATTAGCTCAGACTAGATTAGGGCATCCCCAACCTGCCTCCTTAGTGCAGTAGGCAGCATGTCAGTCTCATAGATTAGGGCATCCTCTCAGGCCCAGTGTACTCCTGCATGGTTCAGGGAACATAACCAAGAGTCTCTGACCCTCAAAGAAAAAGTGGGGGGTGACAACTTTGGCCACTGAAGGAGGAAGAGGTACAGTGTAGGACCAGCCTCAGAGCTATCAGGGTTAGGTCATCAGCCAGGGATGCCGTAGAGAGGAAGGAGATCACCCAGGACCACATGGGCCTCGGGGAGGGTGACCATTTCACAGGCCAGAGTTCCCTCTTTCTGCCAGGGCCCATTTGTCTCCATTGTGGGAATTACATCCCTCCAGGGAGAAAGGAAGAAGAGGCGGAGGGAGAATTCCATATTTGATGTGTATTTACCCAAAAGAGACTGAGTTGAAACCACAGTTGAGTTAGAAAAACATCTTTGCACATCTTAATCCTAAGACCTCAAGTTCATACCACCTATAAAAGGATGAATGTGCAAAGAGACCTTGGAAAAATCCAAATATCTAGACTAAAATCAGAAGGGCAGTTAGGTTGGGCCACAGGAGCTTCTCACTGGTGTTTGGATTAATGTGATTGAGCTTCTTGCTCTTCATGTATTTGCTCCCTTCTCCCTTCTCTCCTCGTCCAACTATCAGATTCTTTCTGCGTTTGCAGACCAGTTTGCCTGGAGAAGGAATCACATTGGCCCAGCTCATCTGTTCATAGCAAGTCTCACCATAGTCAGGCAGGCCAAAGACTTCCCTGTGTCAGTCTCATCCCATGCTACACAGCCCCATCCCCCCCACACTCCCCAAGCCCCATGTATACATGAAGACCAACTAAAGTTGAGTGAGGCAAACTTGGGGGATGACATTCCCAGTATCTACAGTTTAAAAATGGGAGAAAAATATCCATTATATTTTTCTGGATATAATGGATATAAAAATATCCATTATACAAGTCACTGGGACCTCGATTTTTCTGTTCATGAATCTGAGCTTAAATGAGGTAGTATGAGCGCTTCACACAAGACCTGACATGTCCTGGAGTCCTCAGTGTTGGCTGCCATTACCAACAAAATTAGCTCAAATTAGAACAAAACCCTGGCCTATTTTTTTTTTTTTAAGTCTCTTTAAAAGTCTGCTTTTTTGCCTTCCTCAGGAATTCTCTCATCATTCTCTGTGATTATTCCACACATGTAAATCCTACTTCTCTATCAAGACCAGAAAATCCTTTAGGAATTTTTCCTATTTTTCTTTTGGACCCTCCACAGACTCTGAGGGGAGTGTTAAGTACGTAGAAACTGCTTAAATGATCGAATATTTTCAGTTATTCATTTGCTTTGCTAGGTATTAATTAAATTGAACTGAAAGTTTATTGAATTGAATTTATTGAACCGAATTGAAATTTACCATTAGTAAGACAGTAATTACTTGAATTTTACTAATGAACACCTCCAGAGCAGTGAGGCACGCCGTGTGCAGTCTCTCAAACATGCCAGCCCCTTCGATGCCTGTCTGTCTTTGCTCCTGTTGTCAACCTCTGAAGTGTGTTTTCATTCTTTCAAAATGTTGTGTAGGGCTTCCCTGGTGGCGCAGCGGTTAAGAATCCACCTGCCAATGCAGGCGACACGGGTTCGAGCCCTGGTTTGGGAAGATCCCACGTGCCGCGGAGCAACTAAGCCCGTGCGCCACAACTACTGAGCCTGCACTCTAGAGCCCACAAGCCACAACTACTGAGCCCACGTGCCACAACTACTGAGCCTGCACTCTAGAGCCCATGAGCCACAAACACTGAAGCCCTCATGAAACAACTACTGAAGTCCGGTGCCTAGAGCCCGTGCTCTGCAATGAGAGAAGCCACCACAATCAGAAGCCCGCACACTGCAACGAAGAGTAGCCCCCGCTCACCGCCAACTAGAGAAAGCCCGCGCACAGCAACAAAGACCCAAGGCAGCCAAAAATAAATAAATAAATTTATTTTAAAAAAAATGTTGTGCGAAGTCCACCTTCTTTATACACCTTTTCTTCAACACTACCCCAAGATATAATAGACCAATCCTTCTTCAGTCTTTGCTAAACTTTGTGACTACTTTATTGTAGCAATTTATGTATTATGAATTATATAACCACCTCCTCGTGAGAGTGTAATTTCCCTGAAGTCAAGAACTATATTTTATTCATCTTTGTAATTCCAGCAGCTTACATGTTTCTTTGGATGAAATGATCACTTCGTAGTGTACGTTGAATGTCAAATGGCTGCTGGACACCTACCCAAGTGGTCTTACAGCTAATATAATGGGAAAGCACATTTATGTAACTTGTCAAAGGGTGAGAGAGCTCGTCAGAGAACAAAGTGGCACGATGTGATGCCACCACTTCTGTGCTGCAATCATTCTGACATGGAGAATAAAGAAGATACAACAGGGTTTCCCTGGTGGCGCAGTGGTTGAGAGTCCGCCTGCCGATGAAGGGGACGTGGGTTCTTGTCCCAGTGGGGGAAGATCCCACGTCCCGCGGAGCAGCTGGGTCCGTGAGCCGTGGCCGCTGAGCCTGCGCGTCCGGAGCCTGTGCGCTGCAACGGGAGAGGCCACAACGGTGAGAGGCCCGCGTACAGCAAAAAAAAAAAAAAAAAAAGATACAACAGCTTTATGAATCTAAAAGATAAATCAGTCATTTTTAAAACTTTTCTTATGGAAGACTTCAGACCTATACAAAAAAATAGAATAGTTTAATGGAATCTCTAACTTCAAGAGTTATCAACGTATGGCAAATCTTATGCCATTTATGCCCCGGTCTGCTTTCTCTCCCTACTGGATTTTAGAGCTAAATCTAGACATCAAATCATTCCTTCTATTACAGGATATATCTCTGAAAGATAATTATGTATTAGATATAACCGAAATATCACTATCACTAAAAGGTAATACTACTTTTATAGTATCATCAAATACCCAGTCAGTGTTCAAATGAGGTCCATACTTTACATTTGGTTGATGTTTTTCTTAAGTCTCTTTTAAACTATAGGCTCTTCCTCTCCACCCCCGCTTTTCCCCTTGTAATTTATTGGGTGAAAGACCTGGGTCATTCGTCCAATAGAGTTTCCTACATCCTGGATTTGGTGATTGAATCCTCATACTGTGTGAATAGTGTTCTTCTGTTTCCTGTACTTCCTGTAAACTAGTAGTTACATTTTCAGCCCTGCCCAACAGAATTTTCTGTGATGATGGAAATGTTCTATATCTGCACATGTGGCTATTACACTGATGTGACTGAGAGACTGAATTATTTAGTTTTAATTAATTTAAATTTACTTAGACATAAATGGCTAGTGCCTACCATATCAGACAACACAGAGATTAATTGAAATTTGAATTAGGTTATTTGAAATTGTTCATTGCTACTTTATTGGATTCAGGTTTGCCTGTTTATCAAGAATACATCATAATGGTGAGCTTCCACTAGGGGGCGAAAAATGTCTGGTTGTCTCTGTAATGTTAGAAGCCCAATGAGATTGTTGCCTATATCCACTAATTCATTAGAGGGTTGCAAAATGATCATACTCTCTTTCTATCATTCCTTCTTCATTTACTAGCCTAAATCTTATCAAGAGAAACTTCCTCTCATCAACAATTTGATTGTCCTGAGGTATAATTTATACAGGAAAGGCAGAATAAATGCTTGATTCTTTTCTTTTTTTTCAGAAAAATGATTTGGTTGCTAGCATTCTCCAAAGATGAAACTCATTTGTTTTAGTGTGTTTCATTTCATTGAAGTTATTCATCTTGATGATTGAATTGTCCCAGTTTTGGCCCGTGGGAGACTCTTCATATTGCCTTCTGAATCCTTTTGTCATGACTCCAGCAGTTTTTCATAGCTTCCTGATTTTCTAATATGACAAGGTATTCCAAACTTGTCATAATCATTTCCTGCCCCAGTTAATTAGCTATTTCCCTAGGCGGGCTTGGTTGCTTTTGGTGGGAAGTTGTATTTAGAGACTGTAGTCTGAGTGCCAGAGTAGATCAATGAGACTGGATTCATCATTGTTCCTAGGCCTTTCCAGTAGACAGAACTAGGAAATATATTTTTTGTTTTTGGAATTTTTTTTTTTATAAATTTATTTATTTATTTTTGGCTGTGTTGGGTCTTCGTTTCTGTGCAAGGGCTTTCTCTAGATGTGGCAAGCGGGGGCCTCTCTTCATTGCGGTGCGCGGGCCTTTCACTGTCGTGGCCTCTCTTGTTGCGGGGCACAGGCTCCAGACGCACAGGCTCAGTAGTTGTGGCTCACGGGCCTAGTTGCTCCATGGCATGTGGGATCTTCCCAGACCAGGGCTCGAACCCATGTCCCCTGCATTGGCAGGTGGATTCTCAACCACTGCACCACCAGGGAAGCCCCTAGGAAATATTTTTTAATGGAAAATGAATTGTGCATTTATACTTCTGATTCAAATTTAGGATTGCATGTTTTATACTTCTCTTATTTTATATTTATAATTCTTTTATGTTGAAAATCTTGGTTTCTAATGAATGAACATAATTATTTATTTGCTTTATCCTATTACATACATAATAGTTTAGAATAACTATATCAATATTATTATTAGCAATATGACTACTGGAAAAAAATTCAAGTTTGTACATTTTTGCAGTTCTTTTTATCTTAGGATACATCTCAGTCAAATTATTATTTTTAAAATACCTTGAAATAGTTCTCTGTGTAGTTAAGCCACCCACTCAATCCACAATTGGATTTATTAATTTCATATTTGATTTTCATAGTTATTTTATTTTAATCATGTAAAACATTTACATAATTCCAAAGTCAAATATCTAAGTAAAGTAATTTCAGAAACGTCTGGCTTCTATCGCTATTCCCACCTTTTGTCCTTTCCATCTCTCTGGGAAATTTTTTAAAATTAGATTTTGGTTTATCTTCCACTTAAACTAATAAATCTGGAACTTAAAAAAATTACCATGTACCTCGAGTCACGAGCATTCCCATCTTATTTCAGCAGGGCTTGTCCCATTCTTCCTTTTTTGCATTTGATTTGCCCAAAGTGAGGATGATGGCAGTAACAACTCAGTGACAGTTTGCATAAGCATGGCTCTGGTCAGCAGTCGAAAATGCCAAGTTGTTTCAAACTTCTTTTTATGGTTTGTTAGGGTCACAAAGTAGATCTGAAAGCATTTCATACTTTCTGCTGATATACTCTTTGTTCTCTGAGAATCAAAATGGTTGCAACAGTGAAATAGGAGCAGCAAAACTCATATACCTTCAGTGAGAAATTCAGGACCATGCATTTGCTGAATCCTGGAAAAAGAAATCATTTGGGGAAATAATTTAGTCCATTACTCTGCTCAGGTCTGCACTTAATGCATCTTAGGTAACCATTATCGTGATCAACACCAAAAATGTACTTGTGGGAGAGCTTTATGTATGGTAGCCATGAAAATACACATTGTAGGTCTGTAACTGCAGGGAGTGTAATTGACCGGGGGGCCCCAGCAACTGATGTGCTCTGAAATCTATTGCAGTGTTTAAAAAAATAATATCTTCATTCAGATGGAATTTACATACCGTAAAACTCATCCTTTACAATTATACAATTCAGTAGTTTTTATTATATGCATAAAGGTGTACAACCATCACCATTATGTAATTGCATAACATTTTTTGAATAGATCTTTATTGGAGTATAATTGCTTCACAATACTGTGTTAGTTTCTGTTGTACACCAGAGTGAATCAGCCAT
The DNA here is from genome assembly GCF_011762595.2 of Tursiops truncatus. Classification (NCBI taxonomy): domain Eukaryota; kingdom Metazoa; phylum Chordata; class Mammalia; order Artiodactyla; family Delphinidae; genus Tursiops; species Tursiops truncatus. The sequence continues at coordinate 60,698,421 of NC_047040.1, read as the reverse complement.
ATGCATACATATATCCCCATATCTCCTTCCTCTTGTGCCTCCCTCCCAGTCTAACTCCATAACGTTTTAATTATTCCAAAAGGAAGTTCTGTCCCCATCATCAGTCGTTCCTCATTCCTCACTCCCTCCAGCTATGGCAACCACTAACTTACTCTTTGTCTCCGTGGATTTTCCTGGTGTTAACATTTCATACAGATGGGATCATACAACATGTGTCTGGCTTCTTTGGCTTCCCATAATGTTTTCAAGGTTCATCCATGTCGTGATATGTGTCACTACTTCATTCCATTTTTTCCACCCTTTTTTTAAAATTGTATTAAAATACATATAACATAGAATACCATTTTAACCATTTTCAAGTATACAGTTCAGTAATGTAAAGTATATTCAGGTTGTTGTGCACCAGTCTCCAGAACTCTTTTCATCTTGTAAAACTGAAGCTCCATAGCCATTAAACAACAGCTCCCACCCCCAGCCCCAGCCCCTGGTAACCACTGTTCTACTTTCTGTCTGTATGAATTTGACTACTCTAGGTACCTCATATAAGTAGAATCAGACAGTATTTGTCTTTTCGTGACTGGCTTATTTCATTTACCATAATGTCCTCCAGGTTCGTCGTCTGTAGCATGACAGAATTTCCTTCCTTTTTAACGCTGAATAATATTCCATTATATATATACAGTTGTCCCTCTATATCCATGGGGCATTGGTTCCAGGACACCCTCCCACCCCCTACAGATGCTCAAGTCCCTTTAGTACATGATCTGAAGTTGGCTGAATCCACAGATACAGAAGACTAACTGTATATTGATTGAAAAATCTACATATAAGTGGTCTCACACATTTCAAACCTGTGTTGTTCAACAGTCAACTATATATGTGTATATATGTATGTATGTGTGTGTGTGTATATATATATATGTGTATATATATATATATATATATATACATACATATACTTTATTTCTTTTTATGACCAAATAATATTCAGTTGTATGGATATACCACATTTTGTTTATCCATTCACCAGTTAATGAGCACTTCTTTTTGGTTAATATGAATAACGCTGCTATGAACATTAGTGTGTAAGTTTTTATGTGGACATATGTTTTCAATTTTCTTGAGTAAATATCTAGGAGTAGAATTACCAAGACTATGTTTAACTTTTTGAGGAACTGTCAGACTATTTTCCAAAGGAACACCATCATTTTAAATTCCCACCAGCAATGTATGAAATTCCAGTTTCACCACATTATAGCCAATACCTGTTATTGTTCATCTTTTTAATCATAGCCATTCTAGTGGGTGTGAAGTATATCTCATGATGGTTTTCACATTTTCCTAATGACTAATGATGTTGAGCATCTTTTCATGCTTATTGGCTATTTGTATATTTTCACTGGAGAAATTTCTATTCAGATCCTCTGCCCATTTTTAATTGGGTTATTCATCTTTTTATTATTGAATTGTGTTCTTTGTATATTCTGGATTCAAGTCCCTTATCAGATATATGATTTTCAAATATTTTCCCCATTCTGTGGGTTGTCTTTCACTTTTTTGTCCATCATAATGGTTGCACAGAGACCACGATACCCATAGCTGCTCCCAGCCAATGGCTGAATAAGGAAAGGAATCTGAGGCAGGCTCATTCCTAGGAGATGTGGGACTTCTCAACTTTGGTGCAAGGTGATTCTGGCTCGAGAGTCATTATTCCCATAGCTGGTTTTGTCTCAAGGATCCCTGAAGGCTTTACCAGACCTTCCTTTGATTGCTCTGTGGTCTCACATGCTTCCATCCAATCTTCCTTCCTTTTCTTCTTCATCGGGATTAGACTTGCATCGCAGTCTGACAGCTCTCAGCCTTCTCCCATTCTTGCCCTATATTCTCTCACATCAGCATTTCCCCTAATAAAATCTTTGCACATCTAATCCTGTCTTGAGGGCTGCTTCTTGGAGGACCTGGACTAACACACCATGCACTGGCAGCTCCTACCCTAAAGAAAGAATTTAAAAATTCAAGGCCAAAAATCCTTCCGTAATGGGTGGCAGTGACGATCAGAAGCAAAAACAAAAGTAGAGATTTGAACTCTCCGGTGTGCCGTAGTGTTTCTACTCAGCAAAAAGAGCAATGATTTTTCAAGCCAGATAGATCCTACAAGTTCTGCCGCTTGATAATTTTGTCATTTTGCCAAGTTATGTAAGTTCCCTGTGCCTCAGTTTCCTCATCTGCAAAATATGGACAACAGTGCTGTCTCCCTGTATGGTTTTGAAGATTAAATAAAATAAGGTGAAAAGCATTTAGCAAAGTGCCTGGCACATGGTGGGAACTTGCCAACTGTTAGTTTCCTTCCCATATCCCCTCAATCAGACTTAGCAGCATCACATTCAGCTGTTAGGTGACAAGTAATAACTTTGCTCTAGGATGAGTCACACACTCTTTGCTAGAATAAGCAGAGTGGAAAGTGTTGATTTTTCTCTTGGCTATTCCTGCAGGCTCCCTTTCCCTGACGTATTCTGGCCCAGCCACTGCCCTCTTAGTTCCTGACACTGAGGAATGGAGGGATGAACTTAATCAGGGTTCCAAACATGGGCCCCAGGCTCAGGCTCAGAGCCACATGCCAGGATGACCCTGGCCTGTGTTGGCAAAGCCTCTCTTCCTCCTTCTCACCTCACTGGAATTTTCGTGTTGCTCTGAATGGCTCCTCTTTGCCTCCAGCCCCTATTATGCTTCCAAATGCTCTGCTGCTTGCTTACCCCCAGTTTTCTTTTCTTTTTTTTTAAATAAATTTATTTATTTATTTGTTTTTATTTTTGGCTGCGTTGGGTCTTCGTTGCTGCGCACAGGCTTTCTCTAGTTGTGGCGAACGGGGTCTCCTCCTCGTTGTGGTGCGCGGGCTTCTCATTGCAGTGACTTCTCTTGTTGCGGAGCACGGGCTCCAGGCACGCAGCCTTCAGTAGTTGTGGCACGTGGGCTCAGGAGTTGTGGCTTGCAGGCTCTTGAGCACAGGCTCAGTAGTTGTGGCGCACGGGCCTAGTTGCTCTGCGGCATGTGGGATCTGCGGCCTGGACCAGGGCTTGAACCCGTGTCCCCTGCATTGGCAGGTGGATTCTTAACCACTGCGCCACCAGGGAAGGCCCCTACCCGCAGTTTTAACCAGCTCGCTTCTTTCTCTTTTTAAAACTCTTTAAGTAAAATCTGTTCCTTTCTGTTGCTCTATCATGCTTCATCTTGTCTGCTCCCCAGCTCTTTCCCTTCCCTTCCACACATGCTCTAAATTCCACAGGGTCTTTGTGGTAAAGAGGAGTTTTGAAGAAAATCTCTAGTCAGTCCCGGCATCCCTCTACCCCAGCGGAAATCATGTTGTGGTTGGAAGTGTGGACTATGGGTATATATTGCTATGTGGTGAAGATTTCAGAGTTATTTTTTACCTGTCAGAAAGAAACATAGAACATAAAAATATGTTAAATCTTGTAAGCTTATATTTTAAAACTTTAAACTCTCTAAACTCCCCGTTAGCTAGAAATGTTCTAGAAGCCATGATTTAGAGCTGCAATAATACCTGGAGAAAAATTACCTTTACGGCCATGTTAAGCAAAAACATCTGATAAGGCATGGGGTTCTGTGTAGAAAAAGAGTAGGGTGACCCCAAACCTAGACCAGTTATAGCCACTGTTTCTATTTTGGCAAACATCTTTCCCAATATTTCTATATATACCTCTTATACTTTAACCTTAGAATAAATCTTGTCTAGAGAAAACAGAAGCGGGAGTTGGGGGTGGCTATGTATTTAGGACACATCCATCCCCTTGTGTTGGCTTATGGCTAACAGTCTAAGTGGAGAGACAGCACAACAGAGAACTTTCCTGGGGACTTGAACTGCCTCTGCCAGATTCCCCAGAATTTCTCCTGTTCCTTTGTTCCCCTCTCCCTGGGCCACCTCTCTATAGGCACCCGAGTCACTGTTAGAAAGCATGGCAGGGCTTCTCTTGGGACCATGTTGTGTTTCAGGGGCTCTAGAAAGCCACCTTCTCTTTTCCTTCAGATCAGTGTTTTTGTGGGGCACCTCTTATGTTCTAAGCTAAGAAATTGCCCACCTTGGAGGTCATTTGGGGAAAGCTTGAAAACTGGTCAGTTTTGTGCTAATGGAAGCATTTGCACACCTGATGTTTTTCTTAGTATCTTGTGGATGCCACTGTACACAGGTGGAGGGCTTCCCTGCATTATTTTTTCACCTCAATAAATATGTAAAATAAATATTTGGAAGACAAAAACAGGCTTTAAGCTAAATTGTCTTCCCTTACCATTTTTAAACTGTGAAAAATAAAACCATTAAACATATCAATGGTTCTCAAAGTTTAGGGTGACTAAATAAAGTTTAGTCACCCTAAATTTTATTTACCATTGGAAGAGCTTGGTAAATAAGCAGATTCATGGGCTTCTCTGATGGCGCAGTGGTTGAGAATCTGCCTGCCAATGCAGGGGACACAGGTTTGAGCCCTGGTCTGGGAAGATCCCACATGCTGCGGAGCAACTGGGCCTGTGAACCACAACTACTGAGCCTGCTCATCTGGAGCCTGTGCTCCGCAACAAGAGAGGCCACGACAGTGAGAGGCCCGCGCACCGCGATGAAGAGTGGCCCCCGCTCGCCGCAACTAGAGAAAGCCCTTGCACAGAAACGAAGACCCAACACAGCCAAAAATAAATAAGTAAATAAATAAATAAATAATAAGCAGATTCTTAAGCCTGAACCCGAGAAACCAATCAGGTAGTCAAGGGTGGGCCCCCAGAATTTGCACCTTTAACGAGCGCAACAGGGAATTCTGAGGAAGGAGCCCTCTGTTGTGGGTTGAACTGTGTCCCCTAAAAGGTATGTTGAAGTCCTAACCCCAGTACCTGCGAATGTGGCCTTATTTGGAAATAGGGTCTTTGCAAATGATCAAGTTAACTGAGGTCATTTGGATTAGAGTGGGCTCTAGATCCGATCACTAGTGTCCTTAGAAGGAGAAAGAGATGAAGACAGAGACACACGGGAAGGAGGCCATGTGAAGTTGGAGACATAGTTTGCCATAAGCCAAGGGACACCAAGGACTGCCAGCAACCACCAGAAGCTAGAGAGGCAAGGAAAGATTCTTCCCTAGAGTCTTCAAAGGGAGTCTATCCCTGCTGACGCTTTGATTTCAGGCTTCTAGCCTCCAGAACTGTAAGAGAATAAATTTCTGTTATTTTAAGACACCAGTTTGTTATGGCAGCCCTAGGAGATTAATGCACCTTCACACTTCACTTTAAGGGACACTGCTATCCATTGCAAACATAAACAAGTAAAATGCATATCAATATAATGTACTTGACAGTTCAGATTAATTGGGAACAAAGAGCCTTAGCCATGGATACCTTAGTTTGCATGACAAACATCTGACTATGGTTAATAATCTAGAGAGACCCATTTTCATTCTAGGGGGTTAGGGACCAATGCCATCTAAAAGGTTTATAAGTAACTGTATTGGTTTTCTATGGCTGCTGTAACAGATTACTGCAAATTTAGAGGCTTACAACAACACAAATTTATTATCTTACAATTCTAGAAGTCAGAAATCCAAAATGGGTCTCCCTGGGCTAAAATCAAAACATTGGCAAGGCTGTGTTCCTTCTGGAGGCTCTAGGGGAGAATCCATTCCCTTGCCTATTCCAGCTAGAGGCCACCCACATTCCTTGGTTTGGGGCCTCCTTCAGTCTTTAAAGCCAGCACTGGCTGGTTGAATTTTTCTCACATCACATTACCTTGACACTAATGCCTCCCTCTTCCATATTCAAGGACCCTTGTGATTATATTGGACCCACCCAGATAATCCAGGGTAATCCTAAATTAAGGTTAACTAATTAGCAACATTTATTCCATCTGCAATCTGAATTCCCCTTTACGGTGTAACCTAACATATTCACAGGTCTGGTGTTAGGACCTGGACATCTTCAGGAGGCCATTATCCTGTCACCACAGGAACCAGTCTGTATGCACTCAAAATTCTTTGTCATTCCCTTCTTTCAAAAATCTTCACAAAGATTCTCTGAGAGAAGTGAGAGGTACAAATGAAGCAAGAAGGAGTAAGAGGTGGTGATCAACCCCACATCACTGAAGCGACTTGAATATTCATTCAACAAATATTTATACATAACAGCAAAGATGGGATTAGAACCCAAACGCCCAACTCTCTGCCAAGTTCTATTTCTACCATTTGACTCTGCTCCTCTCAAGAAATGAATCAAAATCATGGGTAGGGCAATTGATTGAGATATTTAACTTTACATTGTCTTGGAGTTGTAGGGGATTCAAAAGAATAAAACGATCATTCTCCTTTCTTCCTGCCTCCTGCAGGAAGAGCCAAACCCTCTAATTCTTGGGTCCAGTCTCTTTTGGTCCAGCCCTGACACCCCACAATCTCATGCTCCATCACTCCCCACTTCAGGGAAGGTGGTTAAGAGCTTCTCTGTGTTTTAGGGACTACTCAGGGTTGTAAATGTTAGCCTTTGAAGGAGCTAAGCTAAAGCTGCTTCCCGCAAGGGGTTGTAGCTGACATGTGAGTTAAGTGCAGGGACTTCCCTGGTGGCGCAGTGGTTAAGAATCCACCTGCCAATGCAGGGGACACGGGTTCGAGCCCTGGTCTGGGAAGATCACACATGCCGCAGAGCAACTAAGCCCGTGCACCACAACTACTGAGCCTGCGCTCTAGAGCCCACGAGCCACAGCTCCTGAGCCTGTGGGCCACAATTACTGAAGCCCATGCGCCTAGAGCCCGTGCTCTGCAACAAGAGAAGCCACCGCAATAAGAAGCCTGTGCACCGCAACGAAGAGGAGACCTTGCTCGCCACCACAACTAGAGAAAGCCTGCGTGCAGCAACAAAGACCCAATGCAGCCAAAAATAAATTAATAAAAATTAATTAATTAATTAAAAAAAAGAAGGTGGTGCAAAATGGAGAGTGTTAGCTTTCTCGACACTGGAAAAGGAGAGGAATTGGGGTTATAGGAGTTTCTGTGAGTGTTGTACTCCTGGGACCTACTTGTAAGCAGCACTTGAGATGGAAG